>NC_059326.1:217175625-217831250 GCF_018350155.1 Leopardus geoffroyi | reverse complement strand
ATTATATCAAGTGCTATAATGAATACTCTTGTCCATATGTCTTCATATATTTCTAAGAATATAACTACTGGACAAATTTCTAGTGGGGGAATTGCTGCATCAACTATTAACTATTATTTTATTTTTTTGGTAGTTTTGGATACTTATAGCTAAAAGGGACTTCAAAAATCCCTTGCCAAATATCAAGCTTTTACACTTTTACTAGGCTCATTGAAGAAGAATTGCATTTCACTATTGTTTCGATATTATTTTTGTTTTTGTGGCTAGAGAATCTGTTCTAATGTTAATTGGCCAGAGAAGGGTTTTCAGAGTGATAATCATTTCAAAAAATAGCTTTTTCTTTTGTATGTATGTTCTTACTCCTGTTGCCATTGGATTGTGTGTTTCTTGTAAACATTCACTGTAATCTGAAATATCCTAGCATAGAGCCTCAAACTAGCAGATGCCAGTATATAGTTGTAGAGTTTAAATAGATTGTTTGATGCTTTAAAGATTCAAAATTTCCTTTGCTTGGTATCTACACTTATCATTTCTATTAATTCTCTTTTCCTTGTTTTTTTTTTTTCTGACAGCAAGAACCCTAGACTTTTATTTTTCGTAGTCTGCTGATTTCACTGATAGATTGAAAAATAAATTACATATATACATATATACTTTTACACCTTTTTCAAAGTAAGTCTGATGAGTTTGAAAATTTCTTCAAAACAAAATATAGTAGTAAATTTTGAATTCTGATAATTCAAGAGATGTCGGGTTTTGTTTCTATGGAAATGTCACAAAACTAAGTAGTCATTGTCTTTTTCTTGATAACACATACAATTTAAATTAAAGCTATTGACCTTAAATTACAGGTTTTACTAATCAATTAAACGGTTTCAAATAGCTTAGTGAAGAAATTATTATGAAGCTCACTGTTTTTACAGCAAAAAATAATCCTTATCAATTTATTCATGTTTTTTCTAACAACTCATGTAAACTGTAATGAGAAATAAACCTCATTAAATTAATATATACATACACATGATATATATGGTCTGTATTCATGTAAATGTTTTTCCCAATATTTCATTGCTTTGATATTTATGATCAACCTTTGTTCTTAAAGGCACATCACATTTACCAGGCTTATTAATCTAAAGTAAACATAGAAATAACTAAATCATTGCAACTCCAAAGAAGTATGATAGAATAATTGAGTACATCATGAAGTTTTTGCATTAGTAATCAGAACCTTCGTTTCTCTGCCTTCACTGAATTTTCTTTCCATATATTTACATAGACTAGATCTTCTTTATTTGAGAAAAACCTCATTTTGCAAATTTGACCTTGTCTTCTATACCTGTATACATGTAAGTAAGATGATTTTTTCTCATAAATGTTGCAGGTCCTACAGCGATTCAAATGTCTAGTGTGAATATAATAAATATGGTCCTGAGATTTTTACATATAATTCAAATTGAATACCAACATAAACTTTCATTTCCTTTAAATTTTCTGATCCATAGCGGGGAAAAGAATGTTAGCAGTAAAAACCTCAGAAATGCTTCCGACATAGAAGAGGCCATTCTTATCACAATTCACACATTTCAGCTACCTTTTATTCTATGAAGTTCCTTTTGACATAAATGCAAACTCTGCTTCTTTTCAGCTTTATGCAAAGCTAAAATGGGAGCCTCTATTTCTAGCCTTGACCAGAAAGTCAGAAAAGAGAATGTGTACTGTATGATTCCAGCGTTATTCACCATGAAAATGGTCAAGATGAAGCACTTATTACCAGGAGTGAAATGACATGAGAGAAAATTAGGATTCACTCATTGGTCATATTATATCTCATAGAATACAAATGAAGGTTATTGCCTTGAACACATCATTTTCAAGAGGCAATTATTATACTCTGGGGAGTGCTAACTACAGCAATGTATTATCACTCCCACTATTTCATTCCAACTTTAGAGAAGTACCTGTTCAGTAGGAACAACTTTAAATGGTATTATCCATTGTGCCCTCAATGCACAAAATTTATTAAATGTAAGACCTGCAAGTCAAAAAGAAAAGAATTTAGAATGAATCATTTTCATGCAAGTGATTATTTGTACATGTTGCCAGAATCGACTACATGGCTGAAAAGCACTTGACAACAGGATTTTCCTTAGGATATTTGCTCCAGAAATTTAGTCTCTTTACAGAGAAAGCTGTTCTTATTTCTCTAACAAATGTGTGTGTGTGTGTGTGTGTGTGTGTGTGTGTGTGCGCGCACATGTGTGCATGTGCATGCAAGCACTGAGCTGGGACATTGGAATGTAAAGGGATTAAGTAATTTTTCTTTTCACAGCCTGCACAAAAATCACTCACAACATATGCAGGCACACACACCCATGCTCACCACGCGTGTGCACACATACACATATACAGATATAGCTGTGTGATAGGAAGATACAAAGATACTATAAAACATAGTGTTACAGGACAGGGAAAATAGCAACCACTGGCTGGGAGGTGGATAAACAGCTCGTAAGAATGATATCAAATGTAGACCTTTTAAATTTGAACAGGATTTAATATGCAATGAATAAAATGGAAGGTATAAATAAACAATGGAGATTTCAGGATTAAATGGAAATTAAGTATGGGGTGATTGTGCCAAGAAGAATAGCGAATGCCCTATTCTGAAAGGTTTTAAAATAACAGTAGTCTGAACATATTTGAGCATTTTCCCTAGGCAAGAACCATTAAAGATGTTCAAAGAGGATAAGATAATTTAGAAAAAGTACTCTCACAGAGTGTATAAAGGCAATTTGAAAGACAAAACAAAAATCAGAGGGAATAGGACCAGTTAAAGATTTAATATAAGAAAGCTGACAAGAGACACCTCGATACTACTTGTGGCAGAAACAAATATTTCACCACACTTATGAGTCTGGAAGGTAAATTAATGGAACCAGATCAATCACAGAAGAGGAATAAACTCATGCATTCGTTTTTCTTGAACCTATTTTGTATATTAGATGCTTTTCTGTGGCCATGTCACACTAAATATTAAAAGTGTCTATATCACAACTCACAGCATATGGTCAAACATTTTAAAATGTCTTTTGGTTTTGCATTTAGTTGTAGGTGGAGGGCAGGAAGGAACTAAGGAGTGATAATGATGAGTTTTAATTTTAGGATTGCTAACTGCAGCAAAGGAATAGTAACCTTATATTTTTACACAACTTTGAAATGATACCTGATCATGATTTGGGCTTTAAATTGATTGTTGAATGTGTTCTATATATGACCCCTATACTGTATGGCATCAGTTAACAGCTTAAGAATTTGGAAAACCTAAGCAACCATGGTCTGTAACCTATAAAACCTTTGCTAAGTATCTGCATAAATATATCATTTGCTTTTGTTCTTTACCTTGCAATCACTTTTATGGCAACTATTCTTTTCCTGAAAAAAGCTCCTTGAAGATTAGCAGTGCAAGCCACATTAACTATTGATATCCAGTAAAGACTGAATTTAAATTGATCACAAGCATGAATATTATCTATCAATTTCACCTTCTTCATAACTGAAGTTTTTCAAGTGATTCTAACAAGAAGTTTCACCAATTTGAGTGTCTGTCTCTCTACCTAGGGAATGTCTGTTAATGAATTATTCTTTGAATTAATTTTCTTTCTTTTTATATTGTGATCTCATTTTTAACATAATGTTATTGATGTTAAGGTCCAAAATACTGCATTTTTATAATTTAAAATTGAAAAATCAACAAAATAATATCTAATGTTTATAGTATTTAATATGACTCAATTTTACCTAATTATCTTACCCAATATATTTTAAAACTTAATTTATTCTCTCTTCTGGTTCATTTTGTTAAAATTGTGTCTTCATGGTAAGGCCATATTTAGTGAGCAAAATGATGATTTTTGTACTTTTGAAGACAAATAAGTAAATAAGCATGATATATAATTTTCCCCTTTGCAAAACTCCTCTAAAACAGTTCAGTGGGTTTGGAAAATATCCGCTTGCTTAGTTTAACTGTGCCTTGTCCTTAATGAGTGCAGTGATAACAACAATGATAATAATATCACTGTCCCATGCTTAAAAAACTGGATTAAAACCAACATTGATTTGAGTGCTAATATGTTCCAGGCACTAAAGTAGAAGAAAAAAAAATCTATATTTTCAAAGAATAACCAAGTCTGAAAAGATATAATGAAAGTATTTTTATAAAATACGGTAAAACATAATGGTGATGTTGGTTTTAATTTTACATAATTCTGTTATATATAAAGTAGTATGAAAGATTAGATAGTTCAAGAGGTGAAGGCTAGTTAGTGACACCTGACTTCTTGCCCCCACACTCTTACTGAGGTATTGATGGAATGAGTGGAGGTGTTGGAAATTGCCCTGGAAAGAAGGGGCACTAATCATCAGTCCCACAGGGCATTCGAGATGTGGCGATGAGAAGAGCAGAGTATAACTCTAAAATAGACTTGCTCGTCCAGACAAGAAATGAATAGCAAATGTTTACAAATGGCCACTGCAGATGTTCACTGGAAGGTCTGAGTTTTTTGCCAGGAAGGAAACAGTGAAGCACCATGTTTCTTAACATGCTAGAGAACCCCCAAAGTACCAACAACTTATCCTTCAGAGTGACATATCACAGTAAGGAATCGACTCACACTATTCCCTATGATAAAAAACACTCTGAAAGTTCTACCTAATATGATAAAACAAGAAACAGAAATAATAAGTATATCTTATTTTTATTAGGCACATTGGACAAATATTTAAATCTTAACAATATCACAAGCCTTAGTGGCCCATGAACCCTACATTCACATTATGAAGTGTTTCTCAAAAGCAATCTTGGTATTTAGCTGCACTGGAAAAATATACCTGCTGGGAACAATTATAAAACATGATCAAAACAAATAGATATGCAGGCAGACAGACAAAACTGATGCGAATCAAAAGAGGAAGTGCTGCAAAGTATATTCCTTTGAATATATGCTATTATATGCTATAATATAGCTGGTATGCTATGCTATTACCAGCCTTTTCCCCTGAAGGTACTTTCCAGTTAGGGAGTAGTGACGATATGTTTAGAGCCCAAACAGAGAGAAGCAGTGTTATTTGGCTGAGAAGACAGTGGTAAGAGTTTGGGTTTGCCAGAGTGGCTAGAAATCGTACAGCACAATCTTAGGGAGGATCACAGAGAGTAGAGCCCCCCTGTCTCTGCTAAGATCTCCAAATTGAGGTCTAAACTTCATGTACTCGAGATCTGAAATACACAGGGATATCAAAAGGATGGCATTTAATCTTTAGATTATTTTTGAGTCTTCTATCATCTAAGCATATTGTATTTTTCCAGATAAGTGCCCTTCAATGTTGCTCGCATTTATAGTTTATCCTGAATCTGTGAGAGTTTCAGTTTGTTCATACCATCATCTCCCCTTGGGATTTTCTTTTTACTTTTAGTCATTCTGTTGTTTAAGTGGTTTAAATCTGCATTTCCTAATAACTTGAACACCTTATCATATGTATGCTTATTGGCATACTTGGGTATCACCTTTTGTGAAATAACTGTTCAATCATTTTGCCTGTTCATCATTTTCTTCTTCATTTAGATACTTCTGTAGGTATATGATATTTGTCATATCTATTATGACATGTACTGTATGAATTAAAATTGCTTTTATGGGGCACCTGGGTGCTTCAGTTAGTAAGCATTCGATTTTGGCTCAGGTCATGATCTCGCAGTATGTGAGTTCCAGCCCCATGTTGGGCTCTGTGCTGACAGCTCAGAGCCTGAAGCCTGCATCAGATTCTGTCTCTCTCTCTCTCTCTCTCTCTCTCTCTCTCTCCTGCCCCTCCCCCACTCATGCTCTGTCTCTGTTTCTCAAAAATAAATGTTAAAAAAATGTTAAAAAAATAAATGTTAAAATTGCCTTTATCAATTTGTAGATACCTTATCAATTTATACTTCAAAATGAATACTTCAGAACAAGAAAATTGTCTAATATAATCATGATAATAATCATAAAATTAAACAAATTTAATAGTATAATTATATTTAACATTAAAACAAAAGTCCCTCTTCAAATATAGCAATTGTTCTAGTAAAGAATTTATGATAATATGCCACCAAAATCCAGGATTCAATCCAGGGTCACACATTTCCTAAAATAGGTATGTCATTTTAGTCTCTTAAATCCGAAACAGTTCCTGAGACTAATGGAATTTGACAAACTAATTTTTAAAAGTTTATGAAAATGCAGAAGACCTCAGAAGCTACAGTGGTTTTAAAGAAGAGGAATACAGTTGGGGGACTTAAATGGCTATATTAAAAACTAAAACAATAATGCTTCGACAAGAATTTGGTATAAACATAAAGACAAAAAGATTAGCAAAACATGTACACATAAACAGCCACATGAATTATGCAAAAAGTGGCCATTGGAATTAGATGCAGAAATGATCTCTAAAAAAAATTAATACTGGAAAAAATCTAGGCCTATATTCACTCCTTGATCTCTACTTTACATGTGGCCCATAATGAATTTCAGTTGGCTTATAAACCTAAACTTGGTACAGAAAACAATGAAACATCCAGAAAAAAAGCAAAAGATATTATCCTAATGATAATTCAATCATAGGACACAAAAATTAATAGCCTCAAAGGAAGAGATTGGTATACTGAACCGAAATAAAAGTAAGAAACTTTCTTCATTAAAATACAGTATGATGGTAATGAAGAAGTGAGTTGAAATTAGGAGAAAATAATTTCAATATCTCTCAAAAAGTGACTTGTATGTATAAAAACCTTTATGACATGGCAAGGTAAAGTTACATAGCATTAGCAATATATATGGAGTAACATATATGGAAGTAAAAGCATTAGTAAATACATGGAGTAAATGAACAGTCACAAATTCCTGGAGGGAGTGTAACGTTGGTACAATTTCTTTGAAAATGCTTTATGAGTATCTACTAAAGACAAATCTATGCCCACTCAATGATTCAGCAATCCTACTCATAAAATATACCCAAAGGAAATAAATCCACATGTGACAATAAAATGTGTAAGATTCTTCATAGCACATTTTATATATAATAACGTCCAGTTAGAAGTGCATCAATCATTTATCAATAGAATAAATTGTGGCATACTTAAGCAATGGCATACTGTGTAGCCATTAAAAAAATAATTCTACATATAATGTCATGGATGAAGTTATCCTGTATAAAATTGAAATACAGAATCCAGACATACTGTGTAATCCCATGCATATAAAATTCAACTACTTGCAAACTTATCAATAGGGATTGGGGTCAGCAAATTGGTAACCTATGGGAGGTCATTGATTAGGAAAGGCTAAATGAGAGGGTGTCTTCTTGGATGCCAAACATTTTTTATATTGTGATCTTGGTCATATTAACATAGGCAAATAGAAATATAAAATCTCGTTGAGCTGTACAGTTAAGATGTGCATACATCAGTTTGCACATGTACATCTTAAACAAACCAAGTTGGCAACACATACCCATACAAACACAGGCATTCTTTAAAATGTTTTCTGTTGTTTCAGAATCATTTATGTTTACAGTCATTATTTTGTGATTTGTAATGGGGTTTTTCATAATACTATTTTTATTTGCCACAATGTTATACAGCAATTGAAAACTATTTCTGGAAAATAATTCTGGGACATCAAAATATGTTCACACTTTAATCTTAGGTACACAGCCCAGGTGCCTATGTGGCTCAGTTGGTTAAGCCTCCAACTTTTGATTTTGGCTCAGGTCATGATCTCATAGTTCGTGAGATTGAGTCCCACATTGGGCTCCATGCTGACAGTGTAGATCCTGCTTGGGATTCTCCCTCTCCTCTGTCTCTGCCTCTCTCTCTCTCTCTCTCTCTCTCTCTCAAAAAATATATATATATGTGTGTGTATATATATATATATATATATATATATATATATATATATATATAATCTTAGGTACATAGGCAGAACACCATTTCTAATTTTCAGATATTTACTATATACAAATTTTATGACAAAAAAGAATACCAAAAAAAATTATCTCATTATAACCATAATTATCAGTGAGTTTGGGGGTTATATTTTCTTCTTTGCTTTGTTCATCATTTATAAATTTTCCACTTTCAGTGTACATTTATCCTCTCCTTGCACACTTTAAGAGGAGGAGTGTTATCACTTCACAAAGGAGACCAATTTATTAATGGTCTAGTTTTAAAATTATTTACAATTTTCTAATGGCACTTTTACACTCTCATCCCAAATCGTCCCATTTTATATTACTGCCTTTGACTTAGAACTTAAAGAGTATCAAAGGACACAGAGAAAACGGTTAAATGATCCAAGGCAAAGAGAGTAACATTAGCAGGCAAAAGTTGAGGGGCAAATATGTAACACCAATTTCCTGGCATCTCTAAGAGTTATTTTTAAATTTGTGTTTATGCCTCACTGACTTTCTTTCAATTCCTCTAAAGCTTCTAAGAAATGGTCAAAAATAATGTCTATGAAATTAATTCTAAATGTTATTAATTCTCATAGTCAAAGAATCACTCTAGCACTGTTGTTTTGAACTTACTGGCACTCTGAATGTCACAGTTTCAGTATATTAAAAAAATATTGAAGTATGGTTGACATACAATGTCATATTACTTTCAGGTATATGACATGGTGATTTGGCAACTCTGTACACTACTCAATAGTCACCGTAAGTCAACATACAACATTATTATAATATTATTGACTGTATTCCTATGCTGTACCTTTCACCTCCATGGCTCACTTATTTCATTTTATAACTGGTAAACTGTACCTCTTAATCTCCTTCAACTATTTTGCCCATTCCTTCCCATCTCCCTTCTGTATTAAGAGCCTGCTCATTTGTTTTGTTTTTTTTAGATTTCACATGTAGGTGAATTCATATGGTATTTGTCTTTCTCTGATTTATTTCACTTTGCATAATACCATCTAGGTCTATCCATGTTGCTGCAAATGGCGAGATTTCATTCTTTTTATGGTTGAATAATATTCCATTATATATGTAGACTACATCTTCTCTATCCATTCATCTATCAATGGCTACTTTTAGAACTAATAAATGAATTCAGTAAAGTTGCAGGATACAAAATTAACATACAGAAATCTGTTGCATTTAAATACACTGATAACAAAGTGTCAGAGAGAGGAATTTCACAAAATGATCCCATTTACAGCTGCACCAAAAAGAATAAAATACCTAAGAATAAATTTAACGAAGGAAGTGAAAAACCTATATTCTGAAAACTAAGACACTGATGAAAGAAATTGAACATGGCACAAATACGATAAACCATGCTCATGAATTAGAAGAATGAATGTTATTAAAATGTCCATACTACCCAAAGCAATCTACAGATTCAATGCAATCCCTCTCAAAATACCAATATCATTTTTCACAAAACTAGAATAAATAATCCTAAAATTTGTATGGAACCACCAAAGACTTCAAATAGCCAAAGCAGTCTTGAGAAAGGACAAGGCTGGAGGTATCACAATCCCAGATTTCAAGATATACTAAAAAGCTATAGTAATCACAAAAGTATGGTACAGGCACAAAAGCAGACATATAGATCAGTAGAACAGGATAGACAGCCCAGAAATAAATCCATGCTTAAATGGTCAACTATTCTATGACAAGAGACAAAAATAATACAATGGGAAAAAAGAAAAGTCTTTTCAATAAATGGTGTTGGGAAAACTGAAAAGCTACATGCAAAAGAATGAAACTGGGGCACTTTCTTACACCATACACAAAAATAAACTTGAATTGATTAAAGACCTAAATGTGAGACCTGAAACCATAAACAGCACGAGCCAGTAAATACTTGACCTTTGGCCTTAGCAATATATTTATGTATATTTCTCTTTAGGCAAGGGAAACAAAAGCAAAAATAAACTATTGGGAATACACCAAAAAAATAAATAGGTAAGTACATAAGTAAGTAAGTAACTTTTTTGACTAAAGCATTTTTTGTGTATTCCTCCCATAAGCACTAACCAGACAAGGCACTTTGTGGAATAGGGGCTAGGCAATGTCCAAGGGCATGTCTACCCTTCTCATCTCTGTCCCTATCTTTCGTCTTTTGGTCAAAGATTTTAACTTTCAATTTAATCTTCCAATTTATCACCAACAAAGCAACTTCTTTGCTAATATTAGCCTAATAGAACTAGGAAGAAGAAAAATGAAATTTTTCTAGTACCTCAGGTTTATATAACTTGAAGATACTGAAGTTTCCTGACTTACTTTAGAGGAGTTATTATGAGAATTTATGGGAAATAGTAGTGACATAACTTTGTATTTATGATATTTTATATTTCATTGTATTCCTAATATCCATTTTATAATAAATGTTCACCATTGCTTTGTTCACATTAATTTTGAAGTAAAATATATATATTCATTTATGTGAAAAACACTTGCTAAATTTAGCTCATTGTAAATTAGAAATTAAACTTATAAAAAAATCAATGTATTTAATGATAAATTTTGGGAAAATGGAATATACTTTATGATTTTGTTGTATTTTAGAAAACTGATTTCATAACATGTTTAAACAAATACTTATTTGTCTATGGTTTGACCAAGACACTTATTTTTTCATATACACATAAAAAATGACTTCACTTACTTGAAGTGAAGATTTTTTTTGACAGTTTAAGACAATGCTTTATTGAGGTAAGCATAGAAAAGTCAATAAATCTTTTTATTCAGAGATTCATAAATTTAAAGCTTTTGTCAGTAACCTAGTATTTTGGGCTTTTAAAGATATTGAATGTTGCATTTTTATTGATTATTATTAAAATGAAATTTACTACAGCAACTACAAAGAATGATTTTCTAAGCAAGTAAGAACTTAAAAATGTGTTTTTAAAACATACATTAACATAATTACTGGAAATATTGTTTTTTCCCTAAAAGTTTATTATCCTTTAATTTATTAAATATAGTGACTGAATTTCAACAGTGGTTGACAGATGAAGAAACAACACACCCGGGGGCACCTGGGTGGCTCAGTCAGTTAAGTGTCCAACTTCAGCTCATGTCATGATTTCGTGGTTTCTGAGTTTGAGCCCAGTGGCAGGCTCTGTGCTGACAGCTCAGAGCCTGGAACCTGCTTCAGATTCTGTGTCTCCTCCTCTCTCTGCTTCTCCCCTGCTCATGCTCTGTCTCTCTCTGTTTCTCAATAATAAATACATGTTAAATGTTTTTTTTAAAAAAAAGGAAAAATGAAAAGAAAAGAAGAGAAAGAAAAAAAAAGAAAAGAAAAGAAAAGAAGAGAAACAACACACCCAGAAAAAGTGGTGGATATAAAGAACAGTGGTGGATATAAAGACTTCTGCCTTGTCACTGCCATTATTCCTGTATAGAGTTAGGACTTACTATTACCTAATGACTTAATATTATCTAATGACTTAATGTTCTCCTCAAGCAATTTGCTTCATTCAACTATCTTTCTTAACATATTGACAATACTATTCCAATTAACAATCTTAAAATAGTTATTTACAGCAGAAAATTAAAATTTATTATGTGATATTCTTAGGGCCTTTGATAAGAATGCCCAGCCCCTTCTTCAGTTCCTTCTACTGTGGAAAAGAAAAATTATTCAAGAAAAGAAAATGAAATAAAATAGTTTTTTCCTTTTTAAAATGTTTATTTATTTTGAGTGAGAGAGAGAGAGAGAGAGAGAGAGAGAGTGAAGCAGAGGCAGAAAGAGAGAGAGAATCCTAAGCAGGCTCTATGCTATCATCACAGAACCCAATGCATACTCGATCTCACAAACCATGTTATCATGACCTAAGCCGAAATCAAAAGTTGTACACTTAACTGACTGAGCTACCCAAGTGCCCTAGAATAAAATAATTTTTAATCTATATGCTCTGAATTATATTTTCATCACTGACTTTGTCTCATAGGGCTTCATTTTATACATACATTCAATCATAAGACATTTATTTAAAGGTAACACAAGTTTTAAGAAAGGAATAATACATAGAAGTTGATTTTAGTCATGGAACATAACTTGTGTGGGAACAACACTCTTCTTGAAATAATTAACTGTTTACAAATTAGTTAAAAAACAACAACAACAAAAAAAACCAAAAACCTAAAAATACAAAACACTTTATAAAGGTAGTAGATAAGAACCAGGAGCAAAAATTCAGAGGCTTACTAGCAAATAGGGAATAAAGTGATTTCCACATTAACCCCTTTTTTTCTTGCAAGTATACCACATTTCATATGTCATGAAGAAGACAGGGTTCAAGCAGAAATCAGCAGTCTTTATGATGAAGCATCGGAGGTCAGGATTCAGGGACATCATAATGGCTAAAAATTGAGAGAAGAAATCCAGGAATAGAGGAAGCCACAGAAGAGAGAGCCCTAAACCTTGAATATACATTGCATGTAACATGTAGCTGACTTCTAAACTGACCATGTACAGACTAAGACTCCAAGGAATCCAGATAAAAGGAACAGTCTGAAGATTAATAACTAAGCAGAGAGATTAGCCATTCCAGCTACTAGGAATGAAGAGTTTAAGATTAAAGCTCCTTGTAGGTAAATGTGTTTGGTGAACACTTTGAGATTTCCAGTAAAACAGCAGAAAAGTGATAACTTAGGAGACAGGAAGATGTGGTAGGATTTAGGGTTATACCACAGGGCTAAGGGAATAAATAAAATAGTCTTCCTTGAAAATCCTAAAAGCCTATATACAATCAAAGTAGAATCCCATAAGTTCACTTCCTTCTGGGACAAAACTCAACAATCTTCAGAGGAAGAAAACAAAATCCAGAATCTCCACAATATGTTGCCCTTAATACCCAGTATATAATCTAAATTTTGTAGAGATTTAACAAGCAGAAAAATAAAGCAAAACAGAATAGTCAATAGAAATAGATGAAAATAAGACTAAGTTGTTAAATTTAACAGACAAAGTCTTTAAATATAGCTATTGTAAGTATACTAAAGAATGTTTATGGCATACTAAAATAATGGACATAATATATTAGGGATTTCATAAATTATATGCAAAATCAAACAGAAAAGAAAACCTAGAACTGGAAATTATAGCTTCTGTAATAAAAATTTGCAACAGTGGTGTGGACACAGAAACAAAAGAAACAATATATTTGATGACACCAAAAATAAATGATCCATATTAAAGCACCAATATAAAAATATATTGACACAGGTATAAAAAATATATAACACAGTCTCAATGATGTATGGGACAATGTACAATGCTCTAATATACTTGTATTTGGAGTTCTCCTCCTCCAAAGAAGAGAGAGCAGGCCATAAAAATACAAATAAGCATACAATTTAAAAATTGGATGAAAAAGGACACACTGGTCTAAGAAGGCCAGTGAGTCCCAAACAGGTTAAACAAAACACATCTAGGTATCAAAGTACAACCCCTGTTGAAACAGACAGTCAGAGAACTGAGGACACAGACCTTAAAAGCAACCAGAGACAAATACACATGACATACATGCATTACTACCAAAAGTAATGAAATCCACAATGCAATGTAGCAAAAATTTTAAGTACAAAAAGAAAAAAAACAGGCAAATCTATATTTCTACATTCAATTAAAATATTTTTCTTTTTAGGGGTGCCTGGGTAGCTCAGTTGGTTAAGTGTCCTACCTTTGATTTCAGCTCAGGTCATGATTTCAAGGTTCATGGGATCAAGCCCCATGTCGGACTCCTTGCTGATAGTAAGGAGCCTGCTTGGGATTCTCTATTCCTCTCTCTCTTCCCCTCCCCTGCTTGCCCTCTCTTTTTCTCTCTCTCTCAAAATAAATAAACTTAAAAAAATAAAAAGTAAAACAAGTATTTTTTTTCTTTTTCTTGTTTGTTTCACTTTTTTTTTTTTTTTAATTCTACTTATTTAACATCTAGTATAATATTGGTTTCAGGAGAATTTAGTGACTCATCACTCACATATAATACCCAGTGCTGATCACAAGTGCCTTCCTTAATAGCTATCACCCATGTTGCCCACCTCCCCTTGAGCAACCCTCAGTTTGTTATCTATAGTTAAAAGTCTCTTATAGTTTGTTTCCCTCTCTTTTTTTCCCTTCCCCTGGGTTCATCTGTTTTCTTTCTTAGATTCGACATATGACTGAAATCATATGGTATTGGTCTTTCCCTGACTGACTTGTTTCACTTAGTACAATATACTCTAGATCCATCCATGTTGTTGCAAATGGCAAGATTTCATTCTTTTTGATGGCTGAATAATATTCCATTGTATATATCTACCACATCATCTTTATCCATTCATCACTTGTGAAATAATGATATTTTCAGATTAAAAAAAACCAAAAAATTTGTTTCCATCAGATACAAACTACAATTAATGTTAAAGGAAATCTTCAGGTTGAAAGAAAATGATAGTACACAGAAATTCAGATCAATATGAAAGAATAAAAAGCACTGACTGGAAATGGTAACTACATAAGTAAATATAACACAACATAATGTAACATAATGTAACATAAGATTGTGTTTCTTAAAATTTTTAATAAATAATGGAATGCTTAAGTAATAAAATATTAGCAACACAGGGTGCAATTTATAATATATACAGAGAGAAAGTATCTGACAAATATAGACTAAAACCCTACAGAGGAAATAAAATCATACTGTTGTAAGATGATTGCACTGCATGCTAAAAATATATAATATTTATTTGATTTATATTATAGCAGGTTAAGGAGACCAAATTTAGACATTTAAGAAAACACTCAGTTGACCCAAAATATGGTAGGAAAGCAAAAACCAAGGTAGAAAGAATAAATGGAACAAATGAAAACAAGAAAATGATACACTTAGATCCAATTATGTCAATGATTACATTGTTTATGAGCGGACTTAACACTAATTAAATGTTAAGGATTGTCAGATTGGATAGAAAAGCACAAACCACTTCTGAGATGTTTACGAGAGCTGTTTTTTATATTAAATGGTACAGAAGGGCTGAAAGCAAAATGATGTAAGTGATCAACCATACAAATATTATCATAAATGAATTGGTGTGGCAAAGTTTGTACCAGGCAAAGTAAACTTCAAGCAAGTAGTATTATGAAAGATACAGGGTGATATTTCATAATAATAGAGCATCAATTAATCAGAAACCTAAGAGATAATTAGCCATGCAGCCAATAATTGCATAAAAACAAATAAAGAATATTTGACAGAGGTAAAGAGAGAAATTAAAATATAGAACTTTTTAATACTCTTCTCACAGTGAGAATTGGAATAAGGAGACACAAAACTTTTAACCATAGAGAACTGAATAATACTATCATCAAGCTTATATAAGATTGCAAAATACTGTACCCAGTAGGTATGCAATAATTCCTTTTAAATATAGAAGACACATTTACGAAAATAGTTTTTAAATTGCATTTTTTAAAACCATTAATATGCAATAGCGATGTATCCTACTGTATTTGTAGAGTAAGATCAATAGACATAAACTGTGGGACAATGTTTTAATTTTTCAAGAAAAGCTTTTGTTATAGTAACCATTAAAGGAGCTGAAACTTTCACAAAATGGCCACATACAAATATATCCCTTCCCATTGTAGGAAAAAGAAAGGCCTTTTTCCTCTTAGATTTGCCAATACATTTATTATTGATCTTGAACTCACTTTTGTGTTTCTGTCTGTTAGCGTATAGTTCTGAGTATGATGATTTATTGTAATAGCATCCCTAAAACATTCTGGCTGTGAAACAGGATACTTACTGAGGGAGTTCCACTAAATGTATATTCAGTGGCATATCTAGAGTGGCCTCATTTACTTTATGAAGTCAGTGCAAAAAAGGCTGAACATCTTTTAGAACACTGTCCTAATTCCTTTTCCATGAACAATACCACAATAGCTATAAGACTATTAGTATGAGTCATTAGAATTTACTGTGGACACATTACAAAAAGTTTGCACAAGCAAAGTTTGAATATTTTGTTAAAATCTGGTAAAAAAAATAGTCTATGTTCATGGGAATAGGGAAATATGGCAGTCCTAAATTAACAAATAAACAAACATGCATACGTTATTAACTTGGAGGGTGATTCTAGTGCTAAATTAGGCTAGGTAGAATTTAGCTATTAGGAATTCAGTCTATTAGATAAGGAAAAAGTATTTTCCTTCATCTAAATTGAGACTTCTATCAGGTATTTCTCCAACAGGCCAGCAATAATAAAATTTTGCTTATTATAGATAGAGACTATTTTATTTACAACAAATTATTTCTATCTATTTCTAAGATAGAGACCAGTGCATCTTATTTACTCTTAGTTTTAGGATTCAGTTTTGGTGTACTGCATTGTAGGTGTTCAGTTTCTAAAACTAATTGAATAATAATACACAGGGTTAAGATCCACATTAACATAGTCATAACTTTACAAATAAATATCTTTATTTGTAAAATAACTTTGTTATTCTTTTTATTTGTAAAATAAATTTGTAAAAAAACTTTACAAATAAACACACTAATGCCTTACGTTGGCATATTTTTGGAAGATAAGCATCATAAATTTTCTGAAATGCAACTGACTAATGCATACCCAGAGCTTTAAAATCCATTCATATCTATTACTCTTGGAATTCTACTTTCAGTAATAAAGTAATCTAGTAAGTGTAATTTAAAATACACTCAAAGTTATTAGCTACCAAATTTTCATCACAGAAATGTGTGTGTATGTGTGTGTAATACCAGTCTAAATAGAAATTTCAGAAAAGACATAAATTTAATTTAATTAAAAATTATATGTATGATATTATATGGCAAATACTGAAATTTTAACAATGTGCAGAAACACAGAATTAACTGAGAAAGACAAATTAAAATATATGTAAGTAATATGAAATCAACAGTGCTAAAATATATAACTGGAAATAAGCAGAAATATGTAAACTTTTAACCTTATCTTCATAGTGTGATTATAGTTATCTTTGAGATTTTTTACATTAACTTTTAATTTTATGGACCTAGTTTTTTGTAAGGAACACTAATAACTTTTATTAAAATAATAACGCTTATTATTAAATGATGGTTGTGCTTAAATATTTTTTCACAGTCCTCCCTCTAGACCTTCCTAGAGTTTCTACTACTTCTTAAGTTTCTTTGTTTGTTTGTTTGTTTTTTAAACACTGATGAATATGTAAGCGTGGATGTGATCTTTTGCAAGTTTGGCAATAGAGGAAGAGACTGTTAAAATATTAGAAATATTTCACAAGCACTGAAGTTGGTGGAAGATGTCAGGGAAAATCACACATATATTTGGTAATCGTACTAATAAACATTTCTACCATACTCTAATATTTTAAATGGTTTAACAGTTACTATATTCCAGGGGGAAAAAAGTTTAGTTAAATTTTAAATGTAAATTTTTCTAGAAGTAGTTATGTTTCCTTAATCAGTCAGAATTTGTTTCATCTTATCTTTTAATTCTTAATGCCTGTTTGAATTACCTGTATTCAGGGCAAAGAAATTGTTGGAATGCAAATGATTCTAAAGTGTGTGCTGTTTTGGCACAGAGCAAAATGAGAGGGTTGCAGCTGCAATTAGGGGCTTCAAGGATAATGGAAATACAGGAAAGGAATTGACTTTTTGCAAAATGTGCCAGGAAAAATGGGACATATTTATTTTAAACCTTCTCTGCTGTTTCTATGTTTCAAAGTGCCAGTCTCTCAGAATCCAGAGTAATAATTGCTTAATAAAGATAGCAACTGAATATTAATTTTGAGTAAATAAATACATTTTGTCAAACATTTTGGGGAAGAAAAAAATGAAATCAAACACAGATTGAAAGCCCAAAGGCCACAGATTCTAGATGGTAAAATATTAGACCAGAATAATTTAAATTATGCCTTGAATAAGATTTTGATAGGTGGTTAAATTTTGATGGGAAATTCTAGCCAAGAAGAATGGGGATGGGCCTTATATAAGAGGATGCCGTTGAGATAGGACTTAAAGCAAGGAGAAGAGATGAAATTATGAAAAAGCAGGTTAGATACTCCCTGTAAAAGTGCCTGTGACCATGATAAAATAGAAGTGAAGCCTATGGAAGAGGAAAGGTTTCACTTTGTCTAGAACTAAAGCCATATTATACTGTTGTGGGAACATAGAATACGGGCTGGAATGTACAATGATATCGAATACTTTGAATCTACTTAAGTCAATTTTTCTACAGATATTTTGTCCAAGAGGTTGGTATCATTCAAGAAACAGTGTGTAATGGGTTTTTAAGAATTAAAAAAAAAAATAATGAAGTCAAGTAAAAAGTCATTAGGTGTGCTAATGCAGTGGTTCGGGGAAGTGATAATGCAGTGCAAGCGATGAGGGGCTTGACAGTAAGAATTAAATACTAGCATTCTAGTATAAAAGCAGAGTTTTAGAGATCTCAGTGTGAAATAAGCCATTGTAGACTGTCCAGAGAACCTAGCCTTAATGCTTAATATTTTTCTCATGTGTTTTTAGTTTTAAACAACTAACCTATAAAGAGAATTTTGGGATACAATGTGCCCATAAATCTGAAACAGCTGCTACATGTACTGCACCATAGTAAAGCTTTACAAAGATAATTTATTTAGATGCTGAAAAACACTATAATACACTATAAAAATTTATCAAACATCCTTCAGGAACTTTGAGACTTTATTTCTGTTTCTGTACACATCAAAGTGCCATTTTCTGAAAGCCTAAGAGAAAATTGCCTATCCAAGTACATTATTCTATGTATGCTTTGGGGGGATATCAATATTTAGTGCATATGTCAATATCTGTAAGTGTAAAGGAGAGTCATCCCACAGTTTCATTACTCAGTCTGATATAAACCACACTCCCATCCATTTTCCAGTTGGTACCTGTTTTCCACTGTTTTAGTAAGAAGTAAATCAATTGTATCCAGTTGTAACCAAGAGCTTGATAAATGTTAAAATCCCATTCCAATTTGAGATTCTGATTATACTCATGGTAATTTTGGCTATGGTATAGTAAAAGGTTTTGAATTAAAACATAAAAACATATAGAGCTAACTCGGTAAAAATATGTTGTATTTAAATGGTGACTGGTTATACGCAGTTCCATAGCACAGTATTGATTGCTGTGAGCAAAGCAAATGCTTTGAATTAAAGTGTAATGGTGGGTTAAGCTGATATTTCAATTATTTTATAAATACCAGTGTTTTCTTTCAGGAGGAATAAACACTATACTTGTAAGTTTGGTATCTCTCCAAGTAATAAATGTGTTTTAATCAGATATTAAATATAAATTCTCAACAATAGGCATGTTATCTATTAATTATTAATTCATGACAACTAGGGATTCCTCAGGATCTCGACCTATTGTGTAAGAAAGCAAGTGCATATGAAGTTTCTCTAACAGAGTTGTAGGAGCCTTTGCTATACTTCTTGTTAAATTTATTTAAATTCTTCTCTTGAGCAGTATTACTCTTTTGCTTAAGTAATTCAGCCACATGCTTCTATTCAAATTACAGGGAAGCTACATGGCGATTGTCATAACTTTGTAATCCTCTTAAGTAAGAACCAAAAATTTCCCTCATTACAGAAAAAGAATTAATATATCTCTGATAGCATCCATCAAAAATGAGCAGCCAAACTTCAGACTGAATTATTGTGGAAAACGAAAATTACTCTTAATTTTATTTTTATTTTTCATTTCTTTTAGAAATTTTAAATCCAGTATAGTAACATACAAAAACTACTCTTAATTTTAACATTCCTCACTTTTCTGTCCTGTCTTGCAAAAAATACGAAATGACATACAGAAATATCCCCTTATTTTTCCTTTTAAAAATATCATTGTGATTCCTTTTTTTGCTCCTCCAGTCCATCCTAACAATGAAAGCAAACCGAGCATCCCAGACTTGTGCTCCACCAATAATGAACTAGTACAAAAGCTTTCAACAGGGTTCAGCTTCCATGCTGTATATAAAACAACTCAGCATGGAATTCTGAGCCTTTGACAGTAGTAGTCTAACTTCATCCTATTAAGCTATTCTGTGTGTGTGTGTGTGTGTGTGTGTGTGTGTGCGCACGTGCACACAAGTGTTTCACATGCATATCATGCCATATGCAATCCCACCTCCTTGGATTTATCCACATGCAAATTTTGTTAAATTTTTACTATCCCTTCTTGTACACAAATGCAGTCCCATCCGCAATCCTAGAAAACATCAGAATTTTAAAGTTAAAGAGATCTTAATAACAATTTAACATAACAAGAATTTGAGGTTTGGGAAGTTTAGTTAATTTCTAAATTGTATGCGATTACTAAATTGCAAAACCAGGACTGACCCTTGTAAATTGCATGTTTATGTGCATGTACAAGTATATTTTGTTACATTTTACTGCTACTATTTTCTTACTTGTTTTAAAACTTCTTCATTTAAATTCAGGATCAAACCCTAAATTTTTCATCCAAGGATTATATATCCTTCCAACTTTATACAATTTTATGTCACCTATAAATTACAATAGGTCTTAATATTGTCTGCAATGCCAAGCCTCTGGAAAACTAGGAAAAAATATGAAAATTTCTTTCCATTAGAGGCTACATATTCTTTTTGAATCATGGTACATGGTAAATATGGTAGGCCTTTACATCACATGGAGGTTGCCACGGTAGTGGATCCCAGAAGACTAGGCAAACAGAGCAATGTGGTCAAAAAGACCATCTGTTTGGTGTTCATGTGTTTGACCAAGTTGAGTCCTAAGTGAAGGACTCAAGTTTGACTAAGTAGAGTCCTAGCTAGGCTCTGCATATGCAAATGAATAATAATGTTGAAAGCCAAGAGAACAGGTTAGGAGTTCACAGACCCTTAAGAAGTTAATGAAAGTAAACAGTAGTTGGAAGCCTACTTTTATAGTGAACTCCATATATGGTGCATGGCATATCTAAGAAAAGGCCCTATTTCAAAACAGAGAAATCATTTTTTTTCGAAAAAGTAAGGAGTGTTTTATTTTGTTGAAGTTTCTCTTTCGTATACATACTGCTTTCCAAATATAATATAAAAATAGTTGACATAACCTTTTGGTTTGATTATCTTCATTTGGCAAAAATTCTTATTATTATAATATGTTTTCTACCTTTGGCTCATAATCTGGTTGTCAAGGATAAATAACCAGTAAAAAAATTGAACAACTTAACTTGTGTATGGCTTAAAAAAAACAGGTTATTGTCCAAAGACAAGTGATCAAATATTTTATGAAAACTAATTAAATAAAACTATGCACACATTTTAGTAACTATTTTTGACAGATTATAGAACTAATTAAAACAAAAGCAGGATGGTACAAAAAGTTCTAAACCATAGTGCATATTTTAAAATGTCGGTGCAGTAATGGTGTCTGTTAATCAATGCACACATAATTTTTAGAAGGAAGCATCTTTGTTTACAGCTAAAAATAAATGCTTGTAGTGGAGCCTTGATTGCCTTACGATTGAGCATCTCTTTTTATCTGTAGCTATTCTTCTGCATCTGTGAATCTCCAAGGATGAAACCCTCTATGTAAGACCTTGTGAACTGAATGTGCCCTTTATACACTGCCTTAGAAAAAGAATCATAAGGCAATTTCAAGTCCTTAGACACAAACATTTGTCAGTTGAACTTGAAATATCCTGATGTTAGTTATTAACTATAGTGTGAGAAG
Organism: Leopardus geoffroyi; assembly: GCF_018350155.1. NCBI lineage: Eukaryota > Metazoa > Chordata > Mammalia > Carnivora > Felidae > Leopardus > Leopardus geoffroyi. The sequence goes on along the minus strand of NC_059326.1, from coordinate 217,809,487 downwards.
TGATGTTAAATGAGGGATGCTGGGGGATGCCCTATGACTAACCTGAGGAGAAATAAGAGGGGAAAAAAAAGAATCAGCAAGTGAACTATATGGGGCAAAATGAGTGTGACCTGTGGAACCAGGGGAGGAGATATCAAAAGAAGAGGAAATAATAGGCTTCTGATAAAAGAAGCTGCAGTTGAAAAAAATACACTGCCACACACACACACACACACACACACACACACACACACACACTGAAAAATTAGATCAAGATTTTGGCAATTTCACAGAATAAATGTGTTTCTAGTTTAAAAGCAATATAGGCATGACTTTTGTGATATCAGATGCTTTTTATGTTTTTATTTTTGGCCCATTCTATCTTATCTGCTAGTAACTCAAAAAATACTGTGACCATCACAGTCATTTCTAGTATCATGTGCAAAGAATCAAGAAAAAAAAGTATGTGATTTATGAGGAATGTTAGTATTCATCATTGTTTATTCTGTTTTATTCTTAGAATTTGAAAGTATCTCAGCATTAGGCACATATCTGGAATAATCCAATAAACAAAGGATTTGTCTTGCATGTAGAATGGTATGAGTGAGATTGGTAGATATTAGATAAATAGAAAATTCTGGATGTTGGAACGATCATGTCATCTATTTTGAGGAAGACAGAAAAGAGGAAGAGATAGTTTACGAGTCTATTTTCTCAAAGTTGAATACGAGAAGGAGAGTTACGTATTCTCTATCACGGTTTGTTCCAGACTGCTAATGAGCCGCTATTGCTGTTAGGATGGTTTTAACCTTCCCGAAGGTACTGCCTTCTTTCTACTTCCGTTTTCTTTCTCCTTCTCCTTGAGCCCTTTGGTCCGGATTACAGGCGAGAAGTCGTTCAGTTTGACTGATATTAAGAAACAGACTACCGAGAGAGAAGTATTTATACTTATTTACTTCTCATACACAGCAGACTATTCTTAATTATGATAAATTGTTTATTAGTAGTCACCAATATATTTTAGTAATTTTTGGTATACTATAATTGCATTTCGTTTTGCCTCATATAACACACTAAGTTATTCTTTATCCGATGCTTTAAATTAAATTTCAAAGAACGTTTTTAAAACATTTTAGATGCACATCCATAAATATATAAATATAAATCATATATTGCTGATTAATAATGCTATGGACACTGACCTACATTTAGCTACCTGAGTAAATCACATTACCCATACTATCCTACTGAAAACATTTGCAATATTATGCCTTCTGCACACCATAATTAGTCAAATATTGTAAAATAATCATTAATAATATGGGAAGTTGCTGTAAAAAGTAAATAAATTGCCATCACTTTCAGCTTCTAGATTTATCACATAAAAATTCTTACCTTGCCAACATACTGTGTGTCTGTACCTGTGTACTCTTCCAACAAGAAGAACTGATTCCACATCCAGCCACGCTTGGTACGATGTAACATTTTACTATCATCTTTTGTCAGATCCACAACCCTTTTGCTTGGCAAATCCCTACTAGCTTTTTCCTCTAATGGAATAGCATCAACTGTATGAAACATATAGGTCCAGATGAATAGTGATAGGCAATAGTATGTCCTCATTATAAGCAGCTTCAGTAGGATATCAAATTCAATGTACTGTCCAATTCCCCTGAGGAGTAGAGAGAGAAAAACGGCTTATTAGGTTGTGTTTCGTTTTCACATAACCTGTAAACTATAAAACTTTTCTGAATATTAAGATTTTATAAATAATATATATACATTATTTTTCCACGTTACATCAGTGAACTTATCATTAAACATATCACATCATATAGCTCACATATCATATAGTGAGGTGAGGAGACGTGTAGCACAGATAAACTAAACAGAAATTTAACAGGTGACTTTAATATCACTATATTGCAGCATATAAATGAGAACATATTTGTAATTTAAAATACCAAGTATTTGAAAAAAAATTAAGCTCTACAATATACCAAAGATCATACTGAATGTTCCTGAGTCTTTAAGACTAATAAAAACTAGTGTATTTATTAATATATACATATATATGAGCTTATATACCTTTAGTAACACTGTTTTCAGTGCACAAGCTATCAACTTTTACAATCTGTTTCTTCTTCTCCTCCACCTTTTCCTTTTCCCTCTCCTCTTCCTCCTCTTCGTCTTCTTCCTCCTTGTTCTTCTGTACCATGATAAGGTATTTCCTCAAGGCAAACTAACCTGTACCAAATATACTTTGGATTATGTCCTGCAATACCTAACACCATACTATGTTGATCCTTTATAATTGATAACTGTATTTTTCCTGACAGTCAGTTGAATAACTCACTCAAATTTACTTGAGGCTGAAAAGAGCATGCTCTAAATGGACACACTTTACCTGACAATTAAAAACAACAACACATATTTATTTCCTAAAATAATAGGAAAAATCAGTGCACAAAATTGATGTGTTAAAATTCGATATGGGCGTCTTAGCTATGAGATAACTTGATCGAGAATTTTGCAACACTGTCTCTCTGTTGATACGGTAAGTTGAATTTTCTTGAAGTGAAAAAAAAACACTAGTTCATTTGGTATTTCAGAATTAATTTTGTTTATTAGCAAAACAAATTGGTTTCATTTGGAAACATTCAGAAGATGTGAAATCCTAATAATGCTGCTGCTGATGGTAATGATATTGGTAAGCAATAGAAACCCATCTCAAACTAATGTAGGCAAAGGAAGAATTCACTGGAATATAAAATCAAACTAAATGGGGAAAGGAAGAAATGAAAGGAGCAAAGAATCAATTGGGCTTTTCCTGCTCATGAAAACAGGAATTAGGGGCGTGGGTACTTTAATACTATTCTCTCTTGCTCACCCCTCTCTCCTCTCTTGCTTTCAACTAAGCCTCATCGACCTGATGGCATATAGGAATATATAAAGTTCAGATTTAACATCTTCCAATCCAGAAAGCAACTGACAGTGTTTTCTAATTTGAGTTTGAAAAACTGTGGGAATGGACTCTAATTTACCTGCCTTAGGCCAGATGCCCAACACTGGACCATAAGTCTCTGGAGTCAGTTGTTGTTATCAAGGCATAAAGGTCAAACATGTGCCTCTAACTTGGCTTTTCCATTATTATCTGTGAGATTTGGTGATATTTACTTGGTCTCAACTACTTACTCCTAGAAAGGTAGAATAATTATTACCTGACTCACAAAACATTGTTATTAATTTTATTTTAAACCTTTAGGAATACAAAGTAATACTTATTTGTATCACAAAAATTTTATTTTATTTCTACAACAGTGTATACCCATGAGAAAACTGCATGTGAAGAATTTAAGTAATCTGGCAAATGCACAAGTAGTAAGTATTGGAACTAGATACACAGCCTTAAACAATGTTTTACAAAAGATAATATATGTAAAGAAGTTAGCATAGTGCTAGCATACAAATTGTCAACATGTTAATGCCATCATCATCATCATCATCATCATCATCATCATCATCATCATCCATGGTTGCTTCCACTATAGTCATAGTCATATATCAGATAAGGAATGGTGATTGGCAGATAATGGTACGGATGCTTGCTATGGTCCACAGCTATTGGCTCTGTCCAGCACACATGTACTCTAATTTCCATACCTATTATTTTAAAAAACTTCTTACTTAACAAAATACACATATATAATCACAAATCCTCACACTGCAAAATGAGAGAAATTAAAATCGCATTACTTTTTGACTCTGAAATCTCAGGTACTTGTCTTTCTTAGTACTTTATGTGGCTATTCGTAATCCTGTAAACTATAGGAAATTGGTAAATTTAACCACAACAGATGTAAAACTCTGAAATAAATATCAGAAAACTACAGGGTCAAAAAGTGCTTAGAAAAAGTGCAATGGAAAAGTACCATCTGGTGGCCACTAGCTCAGAACATGCCCTGCATGGTTTGAACAGTGATGGTGCAGTAGGAAATGAGCTGCCGAAGGATCTCAAGAACAGCTGGTGTCTCACTTTGATAAAATATAACAAATTCGTTAGTTGACCACACTGGCCACCTGTTTTCCCCCCAGTGGGAAATCTCTTTTCACCATCATTTTTACTGACCACTCTTGCAAGAGAAATTAGAGAGCATTCTTCATTTCCTGTGGTCTGTTCTAACTGTGATGCCCACTTTAGATGGAAATAAGCGTTTAAGCAGAAAAGTTAAGTTGTATTTGGTGGAGCCAGAGACTTAGGCAGAGGCCAGGATCCCATAGGTCTTTATAAGCTAGAGTAAAAAAAAAAAAAAAAATGCATTCATTTTCAGTGCAATGGAAATCAGTTGGAAGATTTTTAACATGAAATGGTTAGAAAAGATCAATCTGGCTGCAGAGTAGAAAGTAGGTTAGAGGGTAAGCAAGAAATTTGGTTAAGGGGGAGATCAGTTAGAGTCTATCTCTCAAGTTAAGAAAAAGATGGCAGTGGCATATGGAGAAGTGGTTTCCAGTGGACACTGACACCGTGCTCAGGTTCCCTTCATTCTTTAATATGGACACACACACACACACACACCACATGCACTAAAATTTTTTCAGGCTTTTGCCTCTAATGACCTGCACCTGCAACTCTCTTTGGAGGACTTCCTTTGGCTACTGGAACCACTCTGTTCACACGCACAGGGTGCCTAAAGTGCCTACAAGTTTACAATCATCTCCTGTGAAATCCCTGAGCCATTGTCTAACAGGTGCAAAAATGTGGAAATTCACACTTTATTTACATCCCAGAGTCCCCCTACAGACTCATGCTAGGCTGAAAACTTTGAAATCACACCCTGTTTGGATTCTGTTTTCCCATGCTCTTTCTCACTTTCTGACCTGGAAGCAATTTGTTAACTAAACAATTGTATACTAATCCTTGCTTCAGGATCCAACTCTGGAGAAATGGACCTAAGGCATGAATACAATCCAAGTATTGACACGTCAATAAGAGTAGATGCTACCTGCTTATGTTCTAAATATTGAAGGTGAAAAAAGATACATAAAGTATAGCTTTTAGATTATTAGTTTGTGTGTTGAGTAAATTATTGTGCCATTTTTGTGGTGTCGCTTAGAGCAGGGACACCTCTTATAAAAGATGATCTATTAGGAAAATGAAGAATCAAGTTTTTTCTTATTTTTGGCCACTTTTATACTGGTACTATTACTAACATATTAATCATAGGAAGCGAAATGATTCGCTATCCTACTAATTCAATCTATATATTTATCACAACTCTTTAAAATGAGTTCTTCCATAATCCCTTATATTATGATGAGGAAACTGAGGCACAGAGAGGTTAATTGGCTTGCCCAAGTTTATATAAGCAGACCCAGAAGAACTGATAATTAAATCCAGGTACCCTCTTGCCTTGGGCTGCACTGCTCCAGAAATAGCCTCCTGACATCTGTGAGGCTGGCAACCAACATTTATCTTAACGTACATTCTGTGTTCTAGACACTATTCTGAGTCTTTTTTCAAGCATCGTTTCTTTAACTCCCATCACAGAAATATTACCAGGAAGGGATGTCACATTGGACAAAGGGGCAAACTGAGGCTTTGCTTGTTTAAGTAACCTGCTGTTATCACAAGGTGGTAGACACCTGTGGGAAAGGTGGAAGGCATTCAGGATTTGAATTCTGTTGGACTGATGTCAGTGCTCCTGGTATGAATTGTACTGTTGCTAGATAATGATGCTCCACGTGCGCCCACCTGGGGCCTCCTTCACCCGCTTTTGTCCTATTCAGGGTCTTTCTTTCCTCCCAGTGTGACCTGGAACAGTCTTACTTGGTTCATCCATAGCCATCTCCATTGTATTATTTTCAGTTTCTCTATCATATTCTGCTTTCTTGAGGAGTCTTCTATAACAACTTTTTCAAAAACACCCTACCCACTTCAGTCTTTATTGATTTCTTTCATACCATCCATTTATTTCCTATATAGTATTTACCATGATTTTAATGATCTCTTTCGTTTTAGTGGATTATGTATTTATTGATGGGTTTTTCTAGTTATGATGTAACTTGTATGGTGGTGAGATACTCTGTAAGTCACTGTATTCTGCATAAAATAGTTATTGATATATAGTAGGTGCTTAATACGTATTTATAAAATTAGTTGACTCACACCTAAATAGATAATCCTCAATTTGAGTCTGGGATCACAAATGAGATTGACTTAATATTCAAATGCCTAAACAAGCTAATAGAGATAAGGCAAGAGCTCAGCTGGGAGGAAATATGCCCTTAAAAGAACTCTGTTGATTTTCTTCCCGACAAATGGACTACAGTCCATTTTTTCAGTAAAATAAGAACAATATGCATAAACATTTGCATAATGTGGGATTAAATATGAACTTTAGAACATGATTCATATAAATTATAGACTGTTTGTTTGAACATGAATCCCTTTCACTAAGTAGATTCTTTTCCTTATAATTCTTAGCATAATTCTTTCACATTTAGGAATAATAGTGTATGCCTCCTGTGGCCAATTTAACACCCGCGCATTCCTCTGCTTTTAGACAAAAGTACACATTATAAAACGTTTTTTATTGCACTTTGTTTTAAAGTTAGCAAGCTCTTATCTCATGGGGTTTATTAAAAATTCTTCCTATCCTTTATTCATTCAATAGCAACAAGCTGATTACTAAATTTTCTATGCTTAATTATCTCTATCAGCCTTAAATGTTCTGCATTTTAATCATATTTTTTGTTGATAAATAAATACCATCAGATGCATTATAAAGTACAATATTTTAAATTTGCTTTAACTTTGATTTTGTAATCAGGGAATTCACTTGAATCTTGTTAACTTTAAAAACTGAAAATTGTTTTATTATTATTCCCTTGTTCCCATAATTATATTTAATTGCATTTGTGAAAAAAGGCTGTTGGCTATTTGTGAATCCAAAAAAAAAAAAAAAACCTGTGCATTATTGTAATTAAGTAGGATGTTCAGTATATAAAATCCACATCTAAATTAAATTATATCATTATTTCTTATCCCTATAGTGTAAACTCAGATAAAGTATTTAATAATTCCAATCATGTCTTTCAGGTAATTTCTCAAATGAAATGTAACTATAACACAATTGTATACTTATATCTTATTATACTGTTTGTAATCAACAAAGTACTTCCACATAAATTAACCATTTATCTTTTTAGAAAATTTGGATTTGGTCATATAATTTAAAATTTTTTCAGTAAGATATATGAGGATAAGAGAAATGAAGAAAGCTGTCTCTGATTACACAATTATTTTATGGTTTGGGCAAAAGTCATATACATGTTATCTGATTCCTTGGCCAGTGATCTTTCCAACATAGCATTGTGTTTTGTTTTACATAGATAGATAGATAGATAGATAGATAGATAGATAGATATAGATATATCGATGTATATATCAGTTGGAGAGACAAGTCTTACAACTCATTTAAGTGACACAAATGTAAAGAACAAATTCTATGAATTTAAATAGACATTAAAATTAGTCTTACATAATCAAGGAACTATTTAGGGCTATATGTTTTAACATGTCTATTTTTCACAGTAATTGATGATTCTTTCATTTATTATCTAAATGTATGTGGGCATACATATGAATATATATAATTGATTATTGGGTTATCATATTTATTCAATATATATTTAAGATCTCTAAAATCATTTATTGATTTTTTCAACAACCTCATATTCAATTATTGTCAGAGTACAATTTGAGATTTTACACATACCTGAATGATGTTGTACATGATTTCAAGAAAAACAGAAATTGTTGGAAGAAATAAAAGCTGCCAGCTTTGTATAAGGATTTCTGAATAGTTAACATAAGTAAACTCTCAGCTTTAAATATTTAGTTTTAGGTCTTTAGAAAACTGGCAGTATAGACTGATATCAAAGAGAAGCTCTTGAATCAGGTTTTGCCAGTGTCCTATCAAAATAAGAATGATAACAAATGTATGGCCAACTAATCTTTGACAAAGCAGGAAAGAATATCCAGTGGAATAAAGGCAGTCTCTTCAGCAAGTGGTGCTGGGAAAACTGGACAGCGACATGCAGAAGAATGAACCTGGACCACTTTCTTACACCATACACAAAAATAAACTCAAAATGGATGAAAGACCTAAAATGTAAGACAGGAAGCCATCAAAATCTTAGAGGAGAAAGCAGGCAAGACCTCTTTGACCTTGGCTGCAGCAACTTCTTACTCAACACGTCTCTGGAGGCGAAATGAACTAAATGAACAAAAGCAAAAATGAACTACTGGGACCTCATCAAAATAAAAAGCTTCTGCACAGCGAAGGAAACAATCAGCAAAACTAAAAGGCAACTGACAGAATGGGAGAAGATACTTGCAAATGACATATCAGATAAAGGGTTAGTATCCAAAATCTATAAAGGACTTATCAAATTCAACACCCAAAAAACAAATAATCCAGTGAAGAAATGAGCAAAAGACAAGAATAGACGCTTCTCCAAACAAGACATCCAGATGGGCAACCAACACATGAAAAAATGCTCAACATCACTCATCATCAGGGAAATACAAATCAAAACCACAATGAGATACCTTACACCTGTCAGAATGGCTAACATTAACAACTCAGGCAACAACAGATGTTGGGGAGGATGCAGAGAAAGAGGATCTCTTTTGCACCGTTGGTGGCAATGCAAACTGGTGCAGCCACTCTGGTAAACAGTATGGAGGTTCCTCAAAAAATTAGAAATAGAGCTACCCTATGACCCAGCAATTGCACTACTAGGTATTTGTCCAAAGGATACAGGTATGCTGTTTCGAAGGGACACACGCATCCCAATGTTTATAGCAGCACTATCAACAGTAGCCAAAGTATGGAAAGAGTCCAAATGTCCATTGATGGATGAATGGATAAAGAAGATGTGGTGTATATATATACAATGGAGTATTACTCAGCACTCAAAAAGAATGAAATCTTGCCATTTGCAACTACGTGAATGGAACTAGAGGGTATTATGCTAAGCGAAATTAGTCAGAGAAAGACAAATACCATATGACTTCACTCATTTGAGGACTTTAACATACAAAACAGATGAACATAAGGGAAGGGAAGCAAAAAATGATATAAAAACAGGGAGGGGGACAAAACATAAGAAACTCTTAAATATGGAAAACAAACTGAGGTTTGCTGGAGGGGTTGTGGGAGGGGGGGATGGGCTAATGGGTAAGGGGCATTAAGGAATCTACTCCTGAAATCATTGTTGCACTATATGCTAACTAAATAAATTATTTTAAAAAATAACAATTATAACATTGTACATAATAGAATATAAAGACATATATAAAAATAAATAATTATATATATATATATATATATATATATATATATATATATATATATAATATAAAGAGATGTAAAGACCGTATTTCCAGAATTTTAGAAAGATAATCACAATCTATAAGGTTAGTGAGACTAGATTAGGAAAATAAATAATGGTTGATAACTCCCTGTTATATATGAAAAATGCATTGACTTTCAATTAAAAGAATAGGCACTTTTCCCCAGTGTTGGTCCCCTGAATGGGGATCACAAGGATCAAAACTTATGTATAATCTTTTTATACCCCCTTTGAAGTTTGTTCCGATACTATTATATCTATTCGATATATAACAGGGCTGGGAGGGAAAGGAGACAATTTAGGGGGTATTATTTTGTATATATTTTAATTTGTAGATACGCCTTATAAGCAACTTAGTGTGAGAGATGGAACAGCTAAGTGAGAGAGGTCCATGTTCAGGACTTGTTTAAAATGTTGGCTAATGAGATATTATTGGTGTGGGGGGCAGGTAGAATTTGATAGTGTCATAAACAAATGACATTTTCAGTCAATATGTTCTTAAAACACTAGAAACTAGATTAAACATTTCCACGTTGGTATGAGGAAATGACATAATATACAGCATGAAATTGGGCTATACGAAGGCCTATGGGAATCCACACCATCCTATCACACGAGCACATGCAATAACACTTTCAGCTGAGGGAAAGACAGAAAACAAAACAAAACAAAACAAAACAAAAAAGCAAAAAAAAAAAAAAAAAAAAAAAACACCTCACCAAGCACAACAGAGAGTCTGTGAACAATGTAGCAAGTCAGATGAAGGGAGGGCTTTATGTGGGAAAGAGCAGTTCAATTTCTGTAGGAGACAGAAGAGCACTTAAGTCTCAACACATCTCACAATCTGGTGAACTTCTTAAATACATGAGAAAAGGAGGGCAAAAAAGACAGCAACAAGCTTTATAGAGAATGAGGCAGTATCATTGATAAATAAAATATTCTTCTCAAAAATAAACTTTAAAAAATAAAAAAGTTTAAAGAAATGAAAATATTCTTCAAAACTAGTAACAAAGTAGTGGACTTATGTAAGTATTTAAAAAGAAGCGCCAATGAATTGTGGGCATGTATTCATTCACTATCTAAGAAAAACTGGAAAAAATCATGCAAACACTGTTCTAGACACTGATGATACAGTAATGAATTAAAGTACCTTACCTTGTAGAAATGTTAGCAGAGGACAAATAGTCATCAACAACAACAAACAAATAAAGTGGCAGACAATTCCAAAACTTACTATAAATTTACACTGATCAAGGCACCATGATTTTGGCAAAAGAATAGACACATACAATTGAATAGAGTACAGAATTTGATCCACAAAAATTCAGTAAACTAATATTTGATAACAAGGCAAAGGAAATTCAGTGGAGAAAAGATAGCTTTCTCAACAAACTGCATTCTAGTTAATAAAGTTGCTTCTCCTGAGGATATAGGTTAACAAGTCTCATGCTGCTACACATGTATACTGACACTGAACAATTAAGTAAATAGATGACAGATATTGGGAGTCTGGCTTCTTACTGTTGTTATGGGAATTTACAGATAAGCAAAAGGAGGAGAACAGTGAAATTCATGTGGTGATGGATTAGAATTGGAGGCATTAAGAAAAAGTTGTATACTTTGATATAGTTACAGATGGCTAAATAATGAAATATTTATAGATGTGTGCATATGTACAAGTTTGTATAGAGTATTTGTTTGTTTGTTTGTTTGTTTGTTTTTCTGTCAGCCAAGATGGCCTAGCGCATTGCCACCCAGTACCAATAAACCTAGCACCCAGATCTTGGTTTCTAATACAGTTTTCCAATTAAATGAACCAGAGCTCCTTGGGGGAAATAGCTAGGACTAGACCAAGAAACATATAAGATGAGCTGGGAGCATCTTGCAAGGTCTGGAAGTAAAAGGGTGCTTAACAAACACACAAACACCAAAAACATACCATTGACAGGGGTATTTCAAAAGCTCACAGAACAAAAAAAAAAAAAATGTCTCAATGGCCAAAACTAGATTAATTTGAGCAAGAAACTAAAATATTACATTATAATTACATGGGTAAAATAAATATCCATGCATTCAGATTGATATAAATAAATGATTCAATCAATACATGAGTGAGGAAGAGAAGACAAATCTCCCTTAATATGAATTCCAAATATTTATATAAAAACTCTGCCCTCAAGCAGGAAGATTCTACATTCCCACTACGTAAGTGTGTGATGTACATAGTAACTTCCTTCAAAAGAGTATAGTATGAAAATTGGAAGAAACAATTGTTCTTTTTAACTTTATTAATTTATTTTGAGGGGGGAGGGGCAGAGAGAGAAAGGGAGAGAGAGTATCCCAAGCAGGCTCTGCACTGCCAGCACGGAACCTGACATAGGGCTTGAACCCATGAACCCTGAGATCATGACCTGAGCTGAAATCAAGAGTAGGACACTTAACCGCCTAAGCCACCCAAGTGCCCCAGAAGAAACAAGTACTTTTATTTTATTTTATTTTATTTTATTTTAATTTAATTTTATTTTATTATTTATTATTTTTATGTTTTTTTTGTGTGTGTGTAGAAACCTGAGAAACACTATCTCAGCCAGGTATCAAGGTCAATATCAACAATATAAAATCAAGCTGATGTTAAGTACCCTTGACACAATATCAGGAAAATGGCACTTTACCTCCGTGGCCTTCTCCTCCAAGCCAGACTCAGGCTAATTACAGAAGAACATTAGACAGATTCCAATAGAAGGCTTCCCAACACAATACCTGGCCAGTTCTCCCCAAAACCATCTAGGTCATCAAAAGCAAGAGAAGTCTGAGAAACTGTCTTTGCCAAGAGAAGCCTAAGAACACATGACTACTAATGAAATGTAATATCCTAGATGGAATTCTGAAACAGAAAAATTATTAGATACAAAGGAAACCTTAATAAAGTATGGACTTCAATAATAGCAATATATCAAAATAGATCCATTTATTATAAAAAATTATATATTATACTAACATCATATGTTAATAGTAAATGGAACTAGGTAAAGCATGTATTGGAACATTATGTTCTACGTTCTTTATTTTTCTGTGAATCTGAAACTATTCTAAAAATAAAGTTTAAGAAAAATAAAGTGAGTTTAACAGACAGAGGGGATAAATTATGTGTGTTGGGGGAGGTTCTGTTACTTTTGATAATATGATCAAAGAGGGGGATTCTAGATTACGGTGATATTTGAGCATAAAGCTGAAGGGACTTAGGGAGATAGTTATGAGGATTTCAATGGGAACAGTGTTCCAGAGAAAGGAACTAACAAAATGCAAACACTTAGCAGGGAAGGGGTAGGGGAAGAAAGCATGTTCATGTTAGAAGCCTTCAGGTCATAGAAAGGACATAAATGTACCTACAGCTGAGTGAACAAGGGGATAATTCTAAGCTATGAGATCAAGAGGCAACAGACTTCTAGAGTCTTACAAGCCATGATAAGGGGTCTTAACCTTCATAATATTGAAATCACAGGAGGGTTTGTGGGCTGCGGAGGATCCTGACATAACTTAATGTTAAATGGGTAACTCTGACTAGCGTATGGGAAAATAGATTTTATAAGGAAAGAAAGGAGACAGAGAAAATGGTGAGGTGATCCAAATAACCCTTATAAGTGAATGTTCTCATTGGGATGAAATTAACAGAAGTGGAGTAGGTAGGAATGAATCCAAGGCTTTGGCTTGAACATCCGATTAGAGCTGCCATTTGCCCATTAGAGGCGCTAGAGAAGTTCAGGTTGTATGAGGAATTAGGGAATCAAGGTTTTGATTTAGAACATGCTTTATTCAATATCCAAGTGGAGATAATCCACATGCATTTGGACATTCAAGTCTGGAATTTAAGGAATTGTCAGGACTGACTGAGACTATTGAGTTTCACCAGTGCATTCCAGGGTTATTAAAGCCATGAGAGTGGTTGAAATTACACATGCAGTACAAAAATAAGAATACAGTTTCAGTCTCAATGGAAGGTAAGAAAATGCAAATTTTATAATTAAGGTTTAAGGTTACCTGGCTTAATATTTGACAATGAAAGCCAAAATTCTGAAAAAAGCAAGGATAGTACTGAGTGCTGTTAAGGCATAGCAGGGTGGGCATAGTCCTTGGTATACAAAAAGAAGAATATTATTAATGATGAGAGTAAAATGCATAAAATTTTGTTGAAAGTAATTTGTGAATAAGGATCAAAGCCTTAGAATGGTTTACAGTGTTTAACGAATAAAATTCTAAGAAAGTTTCTTAAGAAATTAGGCATTTGAAAGAGAGGCTTGGGTATAACCATATTTATCAAAGCATTGTTTAGTATGAGATGTACTGGACCTTTTTATGTTTGCACCTTCAGACGCACTCTCAGTTCTTACTTTGCTCAGTGCAGCAGGAGATAAATTTGTAGGAACTGTGTCAGTGGGCTCACTGGTCCTTGGGTGCATTTAGCCGGTGTGAGGCATAGGCAGGAGATGATGGGTAGAAGGAGATGGAGGTAGTCTTCTCCACACCACACCCCTAATGGCCAGTTGCTTTTCTTTACAATGAGCCACAGCTTCTTTCAGATAGCTGGTGCTCTGTTAGAATAACCGGTACTCTCTCGGAAGTAATGTCTACTCCGGTGCCTTCCTCCTGTAGATCCAGGAGGGGTAACAAGTTTATGCTGCTGTGAATTCTGCCATGCCACCATCCCTAGTTAGTGCCTTTAACACTGCCCTCACTGTCTATTAAAACAGTCTCAGTCACTGAGTATGTCATCTGTTGCCTGTAAACATTCTGACAGAAACATTGGAGAAATTTGGAAATGAACTAAATGTCTATGAAAGGGGAAGTGTAAGAAAGTCATGCAACTTACATGCAATATAATGACATGATGAAGTCATCAGAACAATCTACATATTAATTCTTCTACCAAATATATACAAAATGCTTACTCTTTTTCTAGGCATTTTTCTAGGTGAAAAGAATAACAGACTCCTTGAGGAGTTTGCATTCCAGAAATATAGTCTTACATACATAAAAAAAACGTTTATTTATGAAACACCCCGAAGAGATCGCTGACATTAGAAGTAATGTTTTCTTTGTTCCCTGTATCTATGAATCTGTTTCTACTGGGCTTTGGTTGTTGTTTGTTTTCTTTCCTAGATTCCACATATAATTGAAATCACACAGCGTTTTTCATTTCTCTGTCCGACTTATGTCACTTAGTAAAAATCCCTGTGCGTCCATCACAAATGGCAAGCTTCCATTTTTTATGGCTTAGTAATGTTCCATTCTGTATGAATATACGTGTGTGTGTGTGTGTGTGTGTGTGTGTGTGTGTGTGATATCACATCTTGAATTTCTTCAATAATATGTCATCTATCAGGGAAATTAAAGAGAAACTTATTTTTATATCTCAAATTTTTAATTAGTGGAGAAGGTATAAGTGAATTTCCTGCCTGTGGTTTCACGTCAGCTTCCAGTGACAGAAATGAACATCAGAGTCTGTCAAATGCAAATTAATGAGTGTTTCACATGCCATCAGCCTACACTAAGTATTTCTCATTTAAGAAAGAGTGCACAGTGCTAAAAATTGTCCATATTTAACACTGTATTTGATTTGACAGAGCTTCTTTCTTGAGTTAGGTCTAGAAACCAGTAGTTCAGACAAAACTGTTGGCCTGCTTATGTCTTAGAGTGGGAGGGGTGAAAATGGGGACAAGAGGGTGTAGTGGTAGGATGTGCTTGGCAGTCTGGAGGAGAAGAAGGGAAGTTAAATAGCTGTGGAAGAGCAAATTATAACATAAATGTCCAGACATTTATAATAATTTTTACAGTGGAGACATAGATAAGTTAATATTTTAACTATTCAATGTTTTAAAATTTTTAAATAAATATTTTAAATATTTCAAATATTCATGGGTATTATGGATTTCATTTTATTTATTATTATTATTTTTTAATGTTGAATGCTTAATGAATTTGTGTGTCCTCCCTGCACAGGAACCAAGCCAGTCTTCTCTGTATTGTTCGAATTGTACTATCTGTACTGCCAAGGCGAGCACGAGAGAATATTTCGGATTTTAAAAAGGAATTTCAGTCTTTTTGTTTCATGAAACTTTTTGTCAATCTGATTACAGGGTAATGTTTTTAAATCATTAATTAAGATATGAGACATAAGTATTAAAAAGAAAATCAATCCTATTAAAATACAGCTACCAAAACATTTTAAAAACTGATTTTGGTTAAATAATATATATGCTTCTTGATTAATGCAATAAATTACAAAACCCATCAGCAGATCTATTAGTACCATGGTGTCAAAGAAAAAAATGAACATACGAAGTACTTAGTATGATATTTAATTCCTACTGAGGATACAATCACAGATACCTCTAATACTTCTGTGTAGTAATACACATAAACATAATTGGGAGGGATGCTAAATTTCAGTTCGAGAATAGTACAAATATTGATGTAATATATTTTCAGTTTAAATATATAAACTCTATGTTAAGATTTCTTAGAACTACTTACAAAATTTTAAAAAAAAGACAAATTTTGAAGAATATGTAATTTTATAATAACATTAGGCAGAAGACTGGAATGAACAGTAAACCTACAGGGAGGACATATGGATTAAAATTCTGAGTTTGTCACTCTCTTAATGAGCTTAGGCAAGTTTATTAACTAGGTTTTATTTTCATTATATCTGGAATGGGAATCATAAGCTTATCTTATACAGAGATGAAATGATTAAATAAAATCATGTGTATAAAAAGAATCTGAAATATAGTAGATTAATAATATATAATTATAGTCTTCCTTTCCTTCAAGCTGAAACTATTGATTAGTTCATTAAATAATTATATTCTATTAATGTGCAATAAAGCAATATGCATTTGCCTGGGAAACTATAAATGAGATTTGAGAAGGTCATTGTAAACTATTACAGTAACCGTTTTAAAGGCATAAGCACATCCATGGTTTATTCGAAGTGTTAATCTGGAGTCTGTGGTAGACACTGTGTGTTCCACACGGATACTGTTTACCAAGCCAGTCTACTTACTAGCCAGCTATTGTTAGGTATGGCTGCTACCTGCTTATAGCTAACTCCTTCTGAGAAATTTTCTGGACTGATGAGAACCACCAAACTAGGGACTTACTCCACTCACCACTACGGTCAGTAACAATGAGGGGCAAATAGATCCTTTGCCTCAAGATGGGTCAACTGTATTCCAGAGTCTTCTCTCTGTGGATCAGGCAAGGCTATACTCAATCTGAGAATATGTCTCTATGATCTTTCTTTTTCCTGCTTTATTCCCTTTTATTACAGTTGTCTCCTGAGAAGCACATTTTCAATCAATCAGCTATATCCAAATCCAAGTCTCAGACTGGATCTAGGGAAGCCTGTAAGATTGTACATATATAGTCTGAATGAACTTCTACTCTGTTAGAAGTGAGCCATTCAGTTATTTTTCAAATATTTATTTGGTGCCTACTTTTGCCAGATGCATAGCACACTTTAGATGCTTGAGATGCAAACAAAGACTTCTGCCCTTGTGTAACTTACATTCAAGCAGGAAACGATAAACACTATCCAATAAATGTAATAAATATGAAAACAGTAGAGAGAAAGTATTCAGTGCTATTGAAAAATAGTAGAGCAATATAGGAGAATGTGAATATAGGGTCTGGGGAAGGGAAAAGAAGTGAAATTCCAGGTTGGCCTCATTGGGAAGGTGTTATTTGAATAAAACTTTGAAGTAAGGGGAACTATACAAGTAGATATGCAAGGGAAATATTTTCAGCCAGAGTAAAAGCCTATAGCAATGTAGTGCCTGGCTTGTTTTAGTTGTGTCTGAGAAAGATAAGTGAAGGGGAGAGTATAGGAAGAGAGGACAGAGTGAGAGTAGGAGGTTTTTTTATGCCAGAAAGGAAAGTATATTAAGAGGTAGTAGCATCAAGCCAAGTGATCAAAACTATGGGGACTGGAAATTGACCACTAGATTGAAACTATAACCTTCACTATGTAATTAATATATTGCAATGCTTTTCGAATAAATATATATTTTCTTTTACCTGGATTATTCAAATGGCCTCTAAATATTCAAATGGTCTAATGTGCAATTCCTAGGACATGCTTCAATCTTTGTTAGTGACAAATAAATTTGCAAATATCCTTTTATCTATCTTGATTTCACTTTTCTGTGAAGTTGGCCTGGGAAACTGTTCAAATTTTAAGACTCATACTATTACAGCTTATTGTTTGAAAGCATTAACTTTGGAACTTGGATGCCTGGTTTCAAATCACAGCTGTCCTAGTCCTACCAGATGCCTTTGAACTTCTTATTTTACTATGAGTTCTCCACTTACCTTGCTGTGCATGTTGTATTATTGTGGATTTTTAGGATGCTTTGAGTTAAATTAGCTGATACCCATAAAATAAATGATATATTTTCTGGATATTCAATTTTGAATGGACTATTTAATGCAATGATAACAGTATATTAAAATAATGTTTCTCACACGCACAGCACATTTATCATAGGTCAGTTACTGAAGATGGTTCCACCTTATCTTTTTTTCTCCCCCCCTCAGGATCTCATTTTCAATTCACTTAGGCCAGAAGTTCTTTTATTTTTAATTTATTTCCAGTATAGTTAACATACAGTGTTGAATTGGTTTCAGGTGTACGTTACAGTGATTCAACAATTCTGTATATTACTTAGTGCTCATCAAGAGACGTGTACTCTTAATCCCCTTCACCTATTTTACCCATTCCCCCACCCTCCTCTCCTCTGGTAACCATCTATTTGTTCTCTATAGTTAAGAGTCTGTTTTTTGGTTTCTGTCTCTTCCCCCCCCCCCCCGCTTTGTTTCTTTCCTTCAATTCCACAAATGAGTGGGGCGCCTGGGTGGCTCAATAGGTTAAGTGTGTGACTTCGGCTCAGGTCATGATTTCCCAGCTTGTGAGTTCAAACCCCATGTTGGGCTCTGTGCTGACAGCTCAGAGCCTGGAGCCTTCTTCAGATTCTGTGTCTTCCTCTCTCTCTGCCCCTCCCCTGCTCAAACACTCTCTCTCTCTCTCTCTCTGTCTCTCTAAACAATAAATAAACAATAAAAAATATTTTTAAAAAATTCACATAGGAGTGAAATCATATGGTATTTGTCTTTCTCTGACTGGTTTATTTTGCTTAGCATTATACTCTCTAGATCCATCCAGTTGTTGCAAGTGGCAAGGTTTCACTCTTTTTTATGGCTGAATATATATATATATATATATATATATATATATATATATGTGTGTGTGTATATATGTATATACATGTACATATATATATAATTATTACTATTATATGCCCATTCATCTGTCGATGGACATTTGGGCTGCTTCCATAATTTGGCTAATGTAAATAAGTCTGCAGTAAACATAATGGTACACGTGTACTTTCAAATTAGTGTTTTCACACTCTTTGGATAAATACCCACTAGTGTGATTACTGGATCATATGGTAGTTCTATTTTTAATTCTTTGAGAAATCTCCATACTGTTTTCCACAGTGATTGTGCCAGTTTGCATTCCCACACACAGCGTACAAGGGTTCCTTTTTCTCTACATCCTCGCCAGCACTTGTTGTTTCCTGTTTTTTTTTTTTTTTATTTTAGCCATCTGACAGGTGTGAGATAGTATCTAATTGTGGTTTTGATTTGCATTTCCCTGATGATGAGTAATGTTGAGCATCTTTTCATGTGACTGCTGGTCATCTATATGTCTTCTTGGGAGAAATGGCTATTCAGGTCTTCTGCCCATTTTAATTGGATTATTTGGGGGGGGGTTGGTGTTGAGTTGTAAAGGCTCTTTATATTTTGGATACTAACCTTTTACAAATATGTCATTTGCAAATATCTTCTCCCATTCAGTAGGCCATCTTTTAGTTTTGCTGATGGTTCCACCTCATCTTTATCAGAATTTCAGGCTAAGGGAGACAGACATGCTTCTCTCTCTACTTCCACCTTTACCAAGGCAAGAAAAAGTAACTTTGCAAGTGACCTTCAGTCATTTAACATCTCCACACACATCAGTTTACACACTTCAATTACACTCCCTTTTCATTGACCAAATCAGGTGAATTTGTCTAACTTCAAAGGTACTGGTGAAATACCTTCCTAGCAAACACTCAGAAGTTAGAAATATCTGGTAAATGACATAGATGATTATGACAATTGAAGCCCTCATTAACCAAATATGAGGCTGATTCTTCCTCCTGGAGAAAAATGTGCAAAGATACCACTCACAAGTTCCATCCAGACTTGTCATCAAGTTCAAATCGAGGGAGTGTGGAAGAAATATAGCATGAAGTAGTTTCTATATCAAATCTACACGAGGCTTCTCATGACCAGAGATTAAAAGATAGCATGTGACACAGGGGCAGCATAAGTGCAACAAGCTTTCTCCAGAAAATGATGGCTGTTTTGAAATCCTGTTTGCTTGTCCTACTATTCTGACAGTAGAGTATTAAGCCATAATTAGATCTTATTCTCCAGTTTTGTCTCTTGAGAGGATCTCCCTTATCTAGTAGTCTTTGTGCCTCTTCATTTTCTGGAATTCTTTCATATTTGTTGACCTCATGGACCACTGCTGAAGAAGGCAGAGTGAATAGTATCACTCTTTGCAAGATGAGCAAATTTCATAGTGAACTTACTGGCCATGCAAGTTGATGGCCCCAGAATCATCTTAACCTCACTCAGACCCAGAGTTTTGGATCTGGCCTGGCAAGACAGTTCTTAAAAACTAACTCCTCTTTTTCTTTTTGGCTCCAGTTAGTTTCATGTGTCAAGTGTCACTCCATAGAAATATGTTCCATTTAAACATACTTCTTACATTTTCTATATTTATTTATTTTCTTACCACTGCTCCACAGGTCTTTCTGTGTCTACTTCATTATAGATTTCTTAGTCTTAATAGGTTTTACTGGACGAAACATAGTTTCAATGTCTTTAACATGAGACAATTTGTCTGGTATAAGGATGTATTGAGAACCAAACACTTAACTGGGTCCTTAATTTTGCTGACATAATCTGTTCAGAAGTTTGAAAATAGCCATGATGGTCATTCTTTTGTTTTGCTTTCTGCTACAAACGTTTCAATCATCCATTTTCAAAACAAACTATTATTTCTTTTTAACAAGGAGCATTGAAAAAGTTGGCTCTTTCGCTCAACTTGCTGGTCCATTTATGCCATTTGCATTTCTTCAAATATTTTGCCATCAAACTGACAATAATGCTCTGAATTTATCTGTTTTCTAATAGCATTTTGACAATACAGGCATGGTGACAAATATGCCCTTCAATTACCCTGATTTCCTACATTTTCCCTTAGGGCTACAAGTTCACTGGGCCCAGGATCTGCGTTCCAAGTTATGACAAATATTACGCTCTTTTATGAAGTGAATTTCCACCTCTTGATCCTCTGATTAGGCTTTCTTTATGGCTGGATAGCCAGGAATTAAGTTAATGCTACAAATTTTAGGATTTCTTATTGTTTTTAGGACAACATATCACCTCTAGTAGATATTTATGTACCTGTCATGCTATAGTAATTGAAAACTTACAAAATTGCAGTAGCTTTAGAAATAAATGCATACTCAGAGTATATGACCGCTGTTCTTGTCCTGGGAGACTGTAATAAACCTTATCACCAGGAACCCAAGGCAGGAGAACTTCTATCACCGTACTCCATGACTGCCAAGAGAAGACAGAGGAAACATGGAGAATCCCATGTTGGCCCTTAGGCCTCCCATGCAGAAGAGACACATTTGCACCCACATTTCAGTGGGCAAAGCAAAACATAACCATGGTTATGTCTAAATTCAGAGGTAGGGGAGTAAAATAATCTTATGATGTGTTTGGAAGAGAGAAATCCAGAAATATTTGGACAAGAGTTCTGATGATTGCTTCAACAACCTATGAAAATGCTTGTTCTGGGTTGAATTGTTTCTGCCAAAAAGGTATAGTCAACTCCTCACACATGGTACCTAAAAATGTGAACTTATTTGGAAACAGAGTCTTTGAAGATGTAATCAAGTTAAGATGAAGTCATCCTGAATTAGAGTGGACTTTAATCCAATGGGTCCTTATAAGAAGAGACACAAATATAGAGTGAAGAGGGCCATGTGAAGGAGGAGGTAGAGACTGGAGTTGTGCTGCCATAAACCAAGCTATCAGAGGCTGGAAGAAATAAGGAATTATTCTCCACTAGAGTCAGTGGACAGAGTATAGATCTGCCAACACCTTTATTTAGATGTCTGGCCTCCATTGCTATAAGATAATACATCTCAATTGTTTGAACCTACCCAGTTGGTTGTATTTTGTTACAGCAGCCCTACAAAACTAACACAGTGCTAATTAGATATAAATGTTTATTATCAATTTGTAATATTTCCTTGAATTTATCAGGTAAATTTAAAAGATTCTTTTTTCTGTTCTTCAACATCATTAAATCCATAACATTAAGGACAGAGAGTTAACATGATGGATTTTTAAGACCATAAACTTAGAATTGTTCTGGAAGGCTGTCATATAACTTTTGGTAAGACACTAACCTTCTCTATGTCTCAGTTACTTACTTTGTAAAACAGTTATAATAATAATAATAATAATAATAATAATAATACTCATTGCTACTAATTCTCTTAAAAGGTTAGAAAAATGTTCAGTTAAGGTTAGATATTTTTAAGTTACTTATGACTATTTTGACTATGATTTTTGATTTTTGACTATGATTTGAAATTGGAATAGGGATTTTTTTCATCCATATATTAAATCATCTTGCTCAATGCAGAGCACAAGATTAAAAAATATGTTTACTGACTAAATAATTTAAGTTAAATACTTAATGTTCAGTATACTGAATTACATATATTTTATTTTTTTAATGTTTTATTTATTTTTGAGAGAGAGAGAGAGAGACTGAGTGTGAACAGGGGAGGGGCAGAGAGAGAGGGAGTCACAGAATCTGAAGCAGGCTCCAGGCTCTGAGCTGTCAGCACAGAGCTCAATGAGGGGCTCAAACTCGTGAACCACGAGATCATGACCTGAGCCAAAGTTGGACGCTCAACAAACTGAGCCACCCAGGCGCCCCAACATATATTATGTTATTTTTGGAATTCCTTCTTAAAAAGTAATGTAATGTGGAAGAAAATTATATTAGGTACTCTAATATTAAAGTATGAAATCACATATAAATCATGACCATTTATATATATATATATATATATATATATATATATACATACATATATATATATATATATATATTACTTTTTTTTTAATTTAACGTTTATTTATTTTTTTGGGACAGAGAAAGACAGAGCATGAACAGGGGAGGGGCAGAGAGAGAGGGAGACACAGAATCCGAAGCAGGCTCCAGGCTCTGAGCTGTCAGCACAGAGCCCGACGCGGGGCTCAAACCCCCAAACTGTGAGATCATGACAGAACTGAAGTCAGACACTTAACCGACTGAGCCACCCAGGCACCCTGTGACCATTTATATTTAAGCATTTCTCTAATAATCTATTTTTACACATATATATTTACTTTTAAAATGTGTGTGGTTTTTAAATATATATTTTTATGTTTAAAACACATATACATATTTTTTTTCTTTTTCCTCAGCCTATATGAATAAAAACACCAGCAAAATTCCATTTATATTCTTGAAATGCACTGTGAAATGAACTCTGTCAGATCGATAGTAAGGATCTTGGCACCGATGCCAACTTAAATGTTACTATAGCAATCGCCATGGTAATGTTTTCAATTAGTGATACACAGTCACAGCATAACATGGATCTAGTGTATCATTTAGTAACTTCAAAATGGATCTACAGATTATTTGATTTTACCAGTCAAATAAGAGCCAAACAGAAAAGAAAGAAAGAAAGAAAGAAAGAAAGAAAGAAAGAAAGAAAGAAAGAGAAGAAGAAAGAAAGAAAGAAAGAAAGAAAGAAAGAAAGAAAGAAAGAAAGAAAGAAAGAAAGAAAGAAAGAAAAAGTGAAACAAGCAACAACCATGGTCTATTCCTAGGTTTCAAATTTCAAATATTCTCTAACTAAAGTTTAAAAGTATTTTAAATCCATTAGCATGTTTACGTTTGCAAATCAGCTATATAAGCACAACACAGTTACAAAAAATTTTACTTAATGAGTCATTGTCAAGATACTGTCATTAAAAAATCCAGGGTTTTTATCATCTGGAAAATCTATCTGAAAATAAAGTTACATATAATAAATAGTTACTATTAAATCTATGGAGGGAAGGAAAATAGAGATGATAATAATATAACAGTCATTCATTATGGTTCTATCCAGCATTTATTAAGTACATGTCATGGACCAGGCACTCCTCACAGCTTTGATAATCATTCATTCTGTTTTGAGACAGCCCATGTTTTTCTCTTCCTAGTCCACTGGAATTTTTCCACCTCCATCTTTAAGTTTCCTGGGGCTATTCAGCCAGTGAAATGTGGGTGGGTGTGATGTGTGCTCTATCTGGGAAGAAAGTTTATGAACTGCTGCGTGATCTTTTTTCCTCTGCCATACCCAGTATGGCAAGATTTCCCAGCCTAGGACCCCAAATAAAGACAACAGGAGCTTTCCCCCACCCCTGCAAGCCAACCTGTGATGGATATATAATGGGAGAGAAAAAGAAAATTTTTGTTTGAAACTTCTTGCACACCCTAGGCCTTTATAACTGATGCATATATCTTAAATCACAGAAATTGCTGAAATCACACTCTCAAAAATCTATTTGATGAAGGCGCTATTGTTCAGATTTTATACATGAAAAATATGAAAGTTCACAATGTTTAAATAAATTGCCCAAGGTAAACATCTATTAGGTGGTGAGGGAGAAAATAAAAATCACGTCTGAGAGCTGACAGCTGGTACCTGGCCTGCTGACTAAGAGCTGTGCTATAGTTTCCCCTGCTGAACACCAATTGAACAGAATATCATCATCAGATGAACTCACTCAATAGCTGTGAATGGATAAGGCAAAAGCAGAGACACTTGGTAGCCCCAAAATGATCAAATATCTTTCTTTCTTAGTTACTTTTTCAAAGACAATCTCAAACTGTTTTTCTAGCTTTCTATATAGAAGATAATATACATCTATAAAATTGCCCTGATTTCCTGATATGACCTAATCAAATGCTGATCTCTGCTTTCATAAGCACTTCCCAAATATCCTAGCATATTCCCAAATTCTGTAATAAGCCTATCCTATCTCTCTCTGACCAAATTACTTCCAACTTCCCCATGATGGGAAGTGTGCCTCGTTGCAGGAAGTTAATACACCTAAGTTTGACACAACTGTATTATTCGTGATTTTTTGGACATTGGACTTTTCCAATGGTAATTGAGACTTATACTAGGGGAGTCTGGCTCTAGTATCCATAACACACCACTGTGCTGAATAAATCTGAATAAAACAGTATGAATATTGATAATTAATAAAGTAATTAACATAGGTTATTTCCTTTCTTTTACTGAACTACTCAAGGGATTTGAATTAAAACAATATGTCAAGGAACATTGTAGTGAAATCAGCACTGATAGGATTTATTGGTGTGTGTCTGTGTGTGTGTGAATTTATAAGGAAATTTTGTTAAGGAATAGGTTTACTTCCCACCCCCCTGCCCGAACCTCACTTGCAGAGGCTTGCATCAATTATACTCCCATCTTATGAGCCATAATTATTGTTTGTTCATACAAGGGTCTCTTATTTCATTGATTTAATTTTATTTTTATTCCCATATTCTACTTTCAGCTACCCCAGTTTTCCTGAGAGTTTCCAATAAATAAGAACCTGTGAATCAAAAGTATCTTGCATTAAAAATTAATTACCCTTATCATGTACCCAGGGGTTTGTGTAGAATTATGATCTGATTTGATGGAGGAATAATGGATCAAGAGTTCAAATGACTCAATGTGCTTATTTTATGCCTATAAGATGGGATGTAATGGAATACCTAACTGTAGGTACTATTTCAACAATTTGAACATGTTATCTTTCACTTTACACATATTACACACATTGCACATAATTGGATCTATTTTTTTAGGGACTGTAAAGTTACAAATGCTTAAAATTTAGTTAGAAATCCTGCACAAAGAGGTTAATAAAGGACTGAAATATCTCTATAACCCACTGCATTCCCAAGGGAGAGTATTATTCTCACCTTAAACAATCATACTCTTACTACTAATCTTCATTAGGACATCTTTTCTTTGCTATAAAAGGAAAACTAAGAAGCAAAAATGCATCCAAGTTAATCTAAAATTAGGCCTAGCTGAAGTTCCTTACACCTCTTGCTATGGATCCTTCTCTGTAGGAAACTCATTTAAATCTGTCACATGAGAAGACCAGTTTATTTTTATTTTTTTCATCATATATTTGCCAAAGGAACATATGTTTGCTGCTTAAATAACATCATTAAGCATCAGAGATATGAAGTATATTCATCAAAGCCAAAATCAGATTCTCAAATATGGCCTCTTAGGAAGGAGCCTGTTACTAAATATACATTCTAGAATGTATGCTTTGGTTACTTGGACATTAATAGTGAGTCACAGAATTATTTAATTATTGTTTTTATTGCATAATACTGTGACCATATACTCTGCCACATACTTGACACAGCTTATTTTTTCTAATAGGATCCTGTTTACTAAGCCTTTAAGAGTCACCTTTGTCAACAACACTGTGACTCAGGATATTCAGTATGTCATAATCTCCTGATAGATAATAACTCAACAAACAATCATTTTTAGTTCATGATTTTGTCATCCTAATCTAATGAGACCATCATCATCATCATGATTTTCATCAACATCATCGTCAGAACTAATGTAGGTAAATAGGCAGAGGAAATGTATAAAGACAGATACAACATCTACTGACATTTTATATAATTTTTATTAGTCAGCTAATCTATCCTTTAACATTTCTACATTTTACAGATTTTGAGCAATTTATTTTTCCCTTAATTGCATCCATCCTCAGAAATGGATATTGTAGCATCTCAACAAATCTCTAACAGACAGTACCAGCATATGAGTACCTACTATTAGTAAATTTATCTTGTTTTTTTCCCCCAGAACTTTGATGCACTGTCAAGTGTGGGTCTGGGCCATACCTTCACAAGTCAATTCTGCAACACGGTGCTGGAATCAATAGACCGTACAAGGTTGAGGAGAGGGATAAAGTTGACAGAGACTGTCATTTGATGAAAAAATACATCACTCGTCACAAAATGCCTCAATGTGAACACAATTATAAGATTTATATATAAAAATTTCAACTACTGTGAATTTTACAGTTGGCCACTGATTCAGAAGGAAGGCTCATTTGGCCAATATACTTAAAAACTTATATGCTATTCATCTTATAAGAATGCTTAAAGTTTAGTAATATGTGAACTTTGAATTTTTCAATGGCTGGATTTAAAAATCTGAGAATTTGGTTACATCCATTTTGGGATGAAATTTAGCATGATGGGCCACATAATTTTCTCTTAAGTAGTAGTTTTAAATTCAAGAGTAGCTTAAATCCAATGTGGAAATTGTCCAGCAAGTGAAATTCTGTTTTCTTTCACCAACTATTAAAAGTGCTTTGAAGAATCAAAAATTTAAGACATGATAACTCTTTATTTATGAAATTTTGGTGAGATTGAGAGAAAGATTAAGGAAGCATATTGAAAGTTTCAAAGAACACCTTATTTCTTAATCCATAGAGAGGAAACACATATTGTTATTCACTTAAAATAACCCTGATAGTCTTTCTAAAGAGTTGTATTCAGATCACTTGGAGTTCCAAGCGCCAGACTGTTATCAACTTTTATCATTCTTTTCCTTTCTTGTCTTCTCTTTTCCAACACGACAAGCTTCAAGTTTAATAAATATAGGAACCTATCACCCCAAAACTTTTCATATCTTCTATTTCTCCTCAATCTGGCTTTTCTCTGATATCTGACATATATACCTAAAAATACTTTTCTTAAAATACTTTTTGTACATTGTATCTCCTTAATCATCATAAACACATACTTTTCAAGTCTATTTCATTGAGCCTTACAAATGAACATATTGGGAAAACTATTACGGGTTGCTTATACAAATAAAGAAATTTGGGCTCAGAAGAATCAAATTACCTCCCTAGGATTAGAGTTAGGATATGACAGTGTTGGAATAGGAAACCAGATGATCTCATTTCAGAGCACATGATAGTAAACTCTGATCTACGTTGTTAAAGGAGCCTCTGGTGCTGCCGCCTACATCAGGTTCAATCCCTCTGCTCATTTTTTCGGAGTTCCATTCTTGAACCCATGCTACCCTTTCAACTTCAGGCCCCACTGCTTCCTAACACATATGCTCTTTTCCAAGATGGGCTGTGTGTGTTTGAGAGAGGGTTTATATTATCTTTAATTTTCATAATAGAAGCTGGCATTAGTTCTAGTAAGGCTGAGAGACATTAATTCTAATTTTTATCCGTGTTTTAAAAAATAAAGTTTAAAACCCATTATCTTTCTCAGAAAATTATTTGGATCAATTTCTATGTTGCAAATGATATGTTTTATGAATAGGGGGCATCCGCCAAATAGAAAGCCATTCAAACTGATATAGGCTTCCATTTATTTAAAGAAGAGCTAAAACTGGGTGTTATATGTAAGTAATAAATCGCTAAATTCTACTCCTAAAACTAAAATTACACTATAAGTTAACTAACTAGAATTCAAATAAAAACATAAAAAAAGAAGAACTAAAGAAATTTACTTTTTACATATTATATATAGAATATTTCTCAGACATATATTGTCTTTCCTTAACCATATATTAAATATATAGAAAATTAAGTATTTTTTATATCTACCTAAAATTAAGAGAGAAAAATAGTACAAAATAGATCTAACCCATGCGTAGTTATTACTGATAAAACATTGACAAAATTAATACCTTTTTTTTTTTTAGTTTGGATTCTACTATTAGACAGTATGATTTGTCTTTATGAAAGCTCTTTCTGTTCTCAGGGAGTCCTTTAAATCATGTAGGTTATAGATTAAGTGATGGAAAAATCCAAATGCTCATATGTCATACAGGGGTATTAATCTTTCTCTTTAATAATGTAAAATTTAGTTTAAAAGTTCGCATCTCTGAGAGGCGTCTGGGTGGCTCAGCTGGTTGGGCGTCCGACTTTGGCCCAGGTCATGATCTCCCGGTTTATGAGTTCAAGCCCTGCATCAGGCTGTGTGCTGACCGCTCAGAGCCTGGAGCCTGCTTCTGATTCTGTGTCTCCCTCTCTCTCTGCCCCTCTCCCACTTGCTCTGTCTCTCTTGCTCTCAAAAATAAAAACATTTAAAACAAAAAAAGTCGGCATCTCTGAGATAATGTTATCATTCAATTATTTTCAATTTTTTTTTAATGTTTATTTGAGAGAAAGTGTGCATGCATGTGAGCAGGGAAGGGGCAGAGAGAGAGAACCCCACATAGAATCCCCACTGTCAGCACAGAGCCCTGTGCAAGGCCCAGTCTCGCCAACCATGAGATCATGACCTGAGCTGAAATCAAGAGTCCAATACTTAACCAAATGAGCCACCCAGGCACACATATTTTACATCTTTTAATCCTTTCCCAGAGTCTGAGAAGGACAGAGGATTCTGAACTCCCAAATAACAGTTAGTACCAAGGTAATACATGCTGGAGAAATGTTCTGCAGTCACATGGCAGCAACCTGAGAGCAAAAGATGGAGATGGCCAGTCGTCAAGTCCTGGAAAACCACCTGGACTATGGAATTTAGATACAGCAGCTATGTGCTACATGTCAGTTTTTCTTTCCAGATGCTTTCCGGTTCCCTAACATTATCTTCACTCCTTTTATCTTTCTGTAAATGGTGTAAAATTCTATTATTATTATTCATTACTGTTCTGTGCTAGTATTAGTAGGGCTAAGGGAAGCAAGAAGGAGCCTAGTTAGGGTTAGGCCTTGAGATCAGCAGAGAAACTTGAAGAGCATTCCTAAGCAGATGGTAACAGGTGAAATCCAGAACTTTTACAACACTCCTAGAAATTTAAGAAATAATTGGTAGGGTGGATTAGGTTTGCTTTTATCATGCAACTAGAATTAGGTATTTGGGTATGAAAGGAAAGAACAGCTTTGAAGATTGGAAAAATTAGGTGCACATCTGACGTGACAGATGCTGTGATAGATGACAATATAGCTTTGGAGAGGCTCATATTGATATTTTGAGAAATTGACATATGTACTATATATGCTCATAGTTTTGTATGGTCAGCTTGAATAATGAGTAATACTTAAAATACTAACTATTTTAAGTATTTATTATATAAAATTGACCCTTGAGCAGTGTGAGGGTTAAGGGAGACAAACCTCCACCCAGTTGAAAATCCATGTATAAGTTTTGACATCTCAAAAACTTAACTACTAATCACTATTGTTGACCAGAAACCTTACCAATAACATAAACAGTTGATTAACATATATTTTGTATGTTATATCTATTATATACTGTAATCTTATACTAAAGTAAGCTAGAGAAAAAAAATGTTATTAAGAAACTCATAAGAGAAAATACATTTACAGTACAATACGGTGTTTACTGAAAAAATTCCATATATAGTGGACCCATGCAGTTCAAATCTGTGTTGTTCAAGGATTAACTGTTCATATATATATTTATATGTGCATATATATATGCACATATAAATATACACATATGTGTATATAGTTGCATAACACAATATGTTTGCATATGTTTGCAAACTAAGAGTTTGCACAAATTACTTATTTTATATATCTTGATGTGTTTCTGTTTATGTCATTAAAGAAAGTAGTTAGAATCTTTTAAATAAGAATTCCCCAAATTTATACTATCTGGTGTTCAATACTTTGAAAAGTCTTTCTTGGTTATTACATGTTTTAAGGATAACTAGTACAGTTTATGACACAACTAAGCTCAAATATTTTATTTGGAGAAATAGTACTGAAAATCCTTATAAAGGTAAGTAAACATTAATTGATTTTAAATCATATATATTAAAACACCGTGTCAAAATACATCTTTAAAATTAAGTGTACATAACATTCAACCAGTAAAAAAAAAAAAAAAAAACAGAAGTATATTTGACTTATTTTTAATAGAAAACTGATTTAAATGATTAATTTTATGCAGTCGAATAATAGAATACATGTTACCTCAAATATAAAATGACAGTAGAAAAGAGGACAGACGAGGGCATTTTCTCATATTTTTTGTATTGCAGTCTGGGCCATCCAAAAGGGGGAGCTAAAGTATTGTGCTAAATAGCTTGATTTTATGACTATTAGCTTTTGAATCCGATTCACATATGAGTTGCACACTGTGTCTGCATATAAATTTAATCTGATGTTGGCTTATTAACATTGACTTATTATGTACTATACTTAGCTTATGGTCCTAAGATTGTACATTCCCCTAGAAGAAAATTATTTTTTCAACCATAATATAATTACAAAAGTAAATTACAGAAGATAGGATGTACATGAAGCAAGATCTCTTAATAGTGAGTATAGAAAGTGGAGGAATCACATAAGCCTCAGGTAACTTGAATCACATGATTTATCTCTACATTTATATAAATAGGACTAATAATATTGACATTGTTTCCATGTACATGAAAACACTTAAAAGTAATATAAAATATGATGCATCTATAAAACTTATGCCAGGAATATATAATATTTTACATAACCTCAGCAATACCATTGGCAACAAGATCCTGTATGCTAATTGTATGTGTGGTTTATCTAACACAGCTGCTATCAATTTTCCCCATAGACTAGGGCAAGATAACATTATAAATAAAGGTTCAGGGCCAAAGAAAAACAGAATCTGTACTTCCTTATTACAAAATGTTATTTTACAATGAGATTAATTTAATTAATGAATAGATTAATCTCCTTCTTCAGAACATCAGAAAGAAATCTAACTCCAGTAGGAAATTAAAAGGAGAAGAGATAATTTACCTATAAATAATTAATTTTCATGTAAATAGATTGTGAAGGCAAAATGTTTAATTGACTATCAGATATTGGTATTGTTAGGTTTTCTCAAGACAATACCTTGAAACAGAGGGTGTTGCTCTTTTGTGATTTGGGAGAAGTTATCTTACACATTCATGCTTTTCTTATTACTCTCATAACACTATAGATAAAACATGGCTAAGGATAGTAATTTCTTGTCGGTTTTACTGAGGGGTCTAAAACCTAAAGTCACCAACAGATTATTTGTTGACATAAATCAATGATATGGTATTCACGGACAGATTTATTAAAATATTCCAATATATAATGTCTCAAAGAAATAACTGACCTTTAATTTCTTTTTCAAAAAATCTGGTCTTTTACAAATTGAATGTTTTTTAGGGATTCATTTGACATTAGAATTGTTTGTTCTTCAAATGAATCCAATTTTGTCTTTAAAATTGGCAAACTGACATACTTTCTTTTTTTCCCAAAGACTGAACAGTTGTATTAACAAATTGTTCCATATTGTGCAATCTTTGCTATAATATAGAAATAATTTGTATATGTAAATAATGCAAAAATAGCACAGTTTTATAACTGCAAATATATACCTAAGTTCAATCAAATGAGCAGATTACACTATTTGAATTATCTGAACACAAAAATGGTTTGAAATATGTGACTGAAACTTTAATTTCTTTTAGGCAGCTGATAATTTGAATTCATTATTATAGTTGTGAACAGACAGAATGTTTGAAAGAGACTGGTGCTATAGACATGACCAAGGGATACATTTCTGAATATTTGTGGACAATGATGAAATTACATATCATATTCTTTTTATACATGGAAATGCTGGTATCAGTGGAGGACATTTAGGCAATATGGAGAAGGTCAATTGAACAGATGCAATTAGACCTAACACAGAGGAATCCACATCTCAGAAAATGTCTTCAGGGCACCTGTGTGGCTCAGTTGGTTAAACATCTGGCTCTTGATTTCCACTCAGGTCATGATCTCACAGTTCGTGGGTTCCAGCCCAGCATTGGGCTCTATCCTGACAGCACAGAGCCTGCTTGGGATTCTTTCCCTCTCTCTCCCTTGTCTGCCCTTCCCCTGCTTGTGCGCATGCTCTCTGTCTCTCTCCCTCTCTCTCTTTCTCTCTTTCTCTCTCAAAATTAATAAATAAGCTTTAAAAAGAAAGAAAGAAAATGTCTTCAAGAGGGCCAGTCATGAGAACATGTTATCCAGGCCTTTGGATACTACCAAGCATTTCCATTATTTCTATTGTTTGCTCTCCCCCCACCCCCCACCCCAAGATAGAAGCTGGTTTGAGAAACAATTGAAAGTTTAATATGATTAAGCAAAGATCCATTGACTTTGGAACTAATAATGCCCTTAGATGTTTCCTAGTAGATAATTTTTAGAGTGAAGAAATTAAATCCCAGTTTGATAAGTGAATGCACATCCCTTATTCTCTGGTCTTTTTATTTCCCATTCATTGTTCTCTTTACCACACCAGCTTGGAGTGGAATCCCACCATGTAAAATTTGGTAAATAATTAATCAACTACACTTTAGTTCTTTTAGCATATCATTTGGCATAAATCTCTTTTTCTTTCTCTACATACAGAGTTTGGTTGGTTCATCTATCCGTTCAGCAAGGTTTGTAGAGATAACCAGGCCCAACCACAGTGGTGAATCAAATTGTGGTTATTTTTCACCTTTAGCTACGCATGCTCACCAGCATGCCACATTTTACACGTAAAAGGTTATGAATCAAAAACAACTTTGTAAAAATATAAGGATTTACAGTGATAAAATAATCTTAGTCACATAATCTATTCCTGGAGCCCTGGATTCTACTCTTGGTTTTTCTCCTCTAGGCTCACTTTGAACAAACATCTCGGGGTCTTGCTTGTTATCCTTAATCTGTAAAATCAGTCAAACAAAATGTCAGGTTTCTTCTTGTTATAATAATCCTTAATTATATTGAATCATGCTTTTTCCATTTAAAATCTCCCTTCCAAGAGAGAGATCACATTTTATAGAATATATGTGTTTTTTTTTTCATTTTAAAGTAGCATGTAATATCATTAGAAACCATTATGATAACTTGGCTCTATTTGTATTTATAATGAAAATTGAAGAAATATTTTCCAAGAATCATATTTTTCAAAAATTTTCAAACATATTTTTCATACTCCTATAGTTGGGAGGGTTTTTGTTTGTTTAATTTTTTTAAATGTTTATTTATTTTTGACAGAGAGAGAGAGACAGAGCATGAGCGGGGGAGGGGCAGAGAGAGAGGGAGACACAGAATCCGAAGCAGGCTCCAGGCTCTGAGCTGTCAGCACAGAGCCCAACGCGGGGCTCGAACTCACAGACTGCGAGATCATGACCTGAGCCGCAGTGGGATGCTCAACCGACTGAGCCACCCAGGCTCCCCTGTTTGTTTTGTTTTTAGTGGCCCTTGTCTTTTACAAGTGTGATTGCTTAAATAATTTTTAACAACATTTCTTTAACTTTTCCAATCTGTTCTTATTGTTACTCCTACTCTCTGCATTCATGATTGATCATATGGTACTTTTAAAAGCCAGTGTATATTTCTTTGGAGAAAATATGTTGTCTAATCAAGTAAAGTCTTAGCATGGTCCAAAAGCATCTTTTCGTCAACTATTGGGGGTATAATTATTTTTTTTTTATTTTTTAACTTCTTTTTGCAGTCTAGACAAGGAAAGTCCTACAAACATGTACAGAATATTGTAACTAGTTTTCCCAAATACAGTGGTAAAATTCTCTAAAAACAGTACTAGGAACTGAGAGTTTGAGTATATTGTGAATATAATATTACTACTACTACTGATAGTAGTAAGCAAAATTAATATATACTAGGTGGCTACTATGATAAGCACTTTGATGTACGCATGATCGTAATCATTGTCAACAACACTAACGAATACAATTATCATTTTCACAGGAGGAAACTGAAATTTAGGAAGATGAAATAAATTAATGAGACCACACTGTAGGCAAGAGGTGGAGCTGGTGTTTCTGGTTCAAGAATCTGACATCTTAACCATTACAGTTAATCTTTAAGTAAATACTTCTCCCTACTCTGTAGAGATTTGTTCCTGCTCTGTAGCTCAAGAGAAGGGCAGGAAGATTTTGGCTAGAAAAGGGAGAAGCAGGGAATTAGTACATACAGAATTAGGCTCAGACAAAAAGTTATAAATACCATACCTTCTAATGTGGTATATGAACCAGTTTTATTATTAAGTAATGTAAAAATTACCAAACATAATTCATCCAAAACAAAATTCACCCTAAACACCTTTACTTTTGTATTTCCCCATTGAAAACAACCAATAAACTGTTTGATATGATCTTAAAACTCCAAATTGCCACATTTCCATTTTTATTTTACAACTATTAAATACATTTTAGCCAAGTAAACACTATTAAGTAGGGTGATAAGCATATCATCTACATTTCATTTGGGGAGCAGAATGTTGTCATTATAATTGTCTACTTTGTACAAATGGTGTAGAACTCTCAATATCCATTGAGTACTATGTCCACAGGTCCTTTTAAAGAGGGGTGTCCAACAAGTCTTTGTGAGGATAAAGATCACTTTTCAGTAAATACATTATTTACCCAAGACCCAAGAGAATATGACTGAGGTCATCTAATTTAGATAAGGTTAGGGAAATATTGAATGCCAATCAAAAGATTATCTAGAGTTCTGGTACAAAGAAATAAGAGTTCTTTTAATATAATTATCTCTGAAAATTTAACTAGAGATCCTTGAACAGAGGAAATCCGTAAAAAAGAAAGAGAAACCAGGAAAGTGTCAGAAAATAAAGGTAGGCATGACCGAACAAAGTGACGAAAACAGAACTTGCAGAAAATCCACCCTTAGAAGTAGAGAATTTCAGTCACATGATTAAATTCTTTTGGAAACTGTATTAGAAGTATGAAAATCATATCCAAGGTAAAATCACATAGATAGAAAGGAATCCACATTTCAAGACATTTGAGAAAATTCTAGGACAGATTCTGCTCTTTCTAGTGCCTTCAAAAAGGATAGGACCTCCCTCAACATTTAGGATAAAGGAGAATCAATCCTATTATGGATTTCCCTTTGGGGGGTGTTGTGGTAGGGAAGACTTGTAAGACTAACAGTCCCTTATTATTATAGCTAATAATATAGAAATATACAGAGCTATACACAGGCATATTAGTTTTTGTCACAATGAGATATTCTTCCTTGCCT
Organism: Leopardus geoffroyi; assembly: GCF_018350155.1. Taxonomy (NCBI): domain Eukaryota; kingdom Metazoa; phylum Chordata; class Mammalia; order Carnivora; family Felidae; genus Leopardus; species Leopardus geoffroyi. The sequence continues at coordinate 217,773,736 of NC_059326.1, read as the reverse complement.
CAGCTTGAGTCTTCTACTTATAAAAGGAGAAACTAGACAACTTAATAATTTGAACACTCATAGTTAATATTTAAATACTATACAGCAGCTGAAATTCCCACTACTGTAATGAATAGTAACATTTAATGAAAGTTTAACTTTGTATACCTGAAAAATAAATATATTATATTGGAAGTACTTATTTGATGAAGCAAAAGAAAAGTAAGAATGCAGGTTATTATTAATATAGCATTACTATGAAAACTGGAAAATGTTCAGCTCATGTTCTTATTACTAAATTTATAGGTATCTAAATAGGCATAATATAACAATGTAGTGTTTATATATTACCATTAATTGTAATTAGGAGTATATTATAAAATGAGCAAAATTTGTTAACATTGCAGGCTTTTGAGTCTGCCATTTCTTCTACCTAAAATAATGTTTCTCATAGTATTTCCTTCTCTCCATTCAGAATCAATTCAAATATTACCTTCTCAATAAAACTTCCCTCATACAACCTGTTCTATCTACCCCTTCGGTAACTCTCCGCCACACTGCCTATTTTCTTAGCATTTATCAATACCATATTTATCTTTTTTTTATTATTTGTATCACTCCTCTAGAGAATACCTTCTGGTGATTAGAATCTCTTCTATCATGTTTACTGCTATAACCTCAGCACCCAGACAAATGCAACATGCATAGTAAACGTTGAATAAATATTTGGCATCCATACCTGATTATAGAACAAATTTATGAGTAATATAACTTAAAATGGTTTCTGTGTTTCATAAGTAACATTAACTCCATTTTATGCATATTATGGATAAACTATCAAATTGTTAACATTGACCACAAATACAACTTTCAAGTTAATTAATTTTTTTATGTTTATTTATTTTGAGAGGGAGAGAGAGTGCACGAGCAGGGTATGGACAGACAGAGAGAGAGAGAGACAGGAAGAGGAAGAGAGAGAATCCCAAGCAGGCTCCTGCTGTCAATACAGAGCCTGACAGAGTACGAGGTAGAGCCCAATTCAGGGCCTGACAAAGGGTCCAACATGGGGCCTGACTCGAGGCCTGATGCAGGGCTTGATCCCATAACTCTGGAATCATGATCTGTGCTGAAATCAACAGTCAGATGCTTAACTGACTGAGCCATGAAGGCCCCCCCACTTCCATGGTAATTTTAATCAGTGTTATTCACAAGCAATCATTACCACTAATTTTGTTTGAACTTTTTTTTTCCCCAAACTGCAGTAAAATTCTTATACAAATAAACCACCTTGATAAGCTATATTCATTTTAAGGTCAAGAATGTCACTCACTTTATACTCACTAATATAAATCAATGAATAAAAGGGAGAAACCATAAAATGCTAGAAAAGGAAAATTAAATACCTGGCATTAAAATATGTGATGAAAAAAAATATGTGATAATATGAGATACTATGAAATTTTATTACCATTGAAAATTTATCCAATGTTACTTATATTTAAAAGGCTTTTATAACTCATTCTTGTCTCCAAGATCCTAGTGTAATATACTTATTCCAATTCAAGCAATAAAACTTATACTATTTATTTATGATAGCAAGTATTCTAAATTAATTTTAATATAATAAATTTACAACACAAAATATTTCATTGTATGTTGGGTCAACTTAAGGAGCCATATGATATATATATATATATATATATATATATATGTATATTAATAATGCTTCTAGATTTATCTTACCTAATTTCAAGAACAAAGAAATTAATCGAATTAAGCTAGGTCCCTTGTGCTTTTCTATATGGAGTACCAATAATTTTTACCTGAATATAATGAACCTGAGCAATAATATTCTTTTTTTTTTTTTTTAATTTTTCAACATTTATTTATTTTTGGGACAGAGAGAGACAGAGCATGAACAGGGGAGGGGCAGAGAGAGAGGGAGGCACAGAATCGGAAACAGGCTCCAGGCTCTGAGCCATCAGCCCAGAGCCTGACGCGGGGCTCGAACTCACGGACCGCGACATCGTGACCTGGCTGAAGTCGGACGCTTAACCGACTGCGCCACCCAGGCGCCCCGATATTCTTAATAATATAATAGTAATAACAGAAGTTATTCCAAGGACAATCATGTTTCCTCATAATACATTATAATATAGATACTGCTAATATCTTAACACATTAAGCTCCTAGAACTCCGAAGTATTAAAGACTTTGTCCAACTCATGTACTTTGGACGTCTGACCCCAGGACTCTTTCTAAGTTTTTTATTTATTGCATATTATATGTGAGACAATTTGCACCCAGAAGTGAAGATAACCTACCAACAAAACAGAAAAGTAAATGGAGCTGGGAAGAAACTAAGTCTGTTGACATTGCCAGCATACTGCATTTTTACTCTTACTCCAATTAAGTAGTATTATTAAATATTGATATTTTAATTCTATGGATTCAAGTTAAGCAGCCCATATTTTATTTTGGGGTGATATGAAAAGTCCATGAATATCATGAAAGCTTTGGCCTTTTTCCAGGGAACTCACACTAAATCATAAATACAATATTTCTGTAAAGAGTTCAGAATAGTTTTGATCATTTGAAGCCTAAACTTTGAGCTCCTTAAGGCTGTGGCCATATTTCTAAGGGTACCAATTTAGCTCAAAAACTTAAACCATAAAATAAACCAACTGCTGAAGACTTGGATTCAAAGCTGAGGAGTATTGATTTACTTCTAGATGTAATGGGATTATGAGCTGAGGGTAACAGGAGACAGGGTTACTTGACCAAATTCTTAATTGACAAAATTATGCTTTGTAGAATGTATCTGTTGTTAAAGAAATTGTAGGTGAGGTGAGCAATTAAAAGGTTATTATAATAATACAACAAAGAGATATTAAGATTCTTACAGGAGAAGCACCCCAATGACTAGACAGGAAGAGACCAATGTAAGATGTGACAAGGGTTATATCTGTCAGAATTTGGAAACATCTTATAAGAAATAATTATATAAATAATTCTTTTTCTGTGTATGTCATAGGAAGCAGTGAGAAGGGATAAAAACATGGTCTTAGCTTAATTTGAAAAGTAGCTTTTAAAAGGGAGTTTTTAGTCCCAGTTATTGTGTGCCCCATATTTCACATTAGGATTTTTTTATTTCAATTTTAGAGACAGCATCAAGCAAAAGTTCACCTCACACAGGGTAGCTAGAATGGTAGGGCAGTCTGTAAAATGTTACTTATATTAAAAGTGAAATAATGAGGGATATTTATATTGATGACTAAGTATAAGATCGACGCAGTTTTCTTTGAATGAATTTAATGCTATCAGATAGCAGTGGAGTAATGATTCCAAACTATGTGGGCAAGGCTAAGACAAAATAAAAAGCGTAGTTACAAACAGATAAATTTTGTCGCATATGGAAAGAAGAGACTCTCTAACAACTGAAGTTGTTTGGAAACAACAACCGTGAGAAGTTCTCCCTAGCACATGTTTCACCACAGCACAGAGAGTAGGGACTGAGAGCAGGCACTCAATAATGAGTAAGTTCACAAATAAGAAACTGAAATAATCATCCGGTGGATGAATAAATTAATTATTGCCAAGAATCTGAAGGTCTTTTTCCTGATGGTGAATTTAAAAGAAAAGAACAAAGGGTACATACAGGATTCTGAATAGGCTGTACACATTGTGGATACTACATTAATGTACTAATGTTATGAGAAGCATTGCTTCTGCCTATACCTGCAAACTGTAAGACCGACGTCATTTCTACTACACGGACATGGGACAAAGACCAGCTTCTTAATGTGAAAAGTTTGTATGCATCAATTTTGGGTCTCCTGACGCCAACAGTCAATATCAAAACAGTTTTCCAATTTGTCTCCACATACAACATACCTTATGAAACTTCAGAATGTAAGGATAGCCTTCGGTTTTCGAGCCCCAATTTTTCTTACCAATTCTCCAAAATCCTTATGCAGGACTGCATTCCTGGACTTATGGTCCAGGACTTATGCTACTCTTGTCAGTACCAGTATGTCTCCTCGTTCTACTCTTCTCTTCCTAATGAATTGTGACGTTGGTAATACTTAATCCTTTTAAGACCCATTGGCAGTCAATTAGAAAGTGAAAGTAGGGGAAAGTTGGAATGGAGAAGTGTTTCTAAAATCGCCCATGAATATATCGACCAATATTTATTAGCTCCACATCTAAGGAATTTCTCATGTTGGCAAAGCTACTTTTGTGTTACAGTTTGCTGAATCATCTCCCCACAATGCAAGCCAAGTTAAGGAAGACAGGCCCTGGTAGTTAAATAGTCTGTCTTTGAAGTGGAGGTGTGGTGGGGTGGGGAATAATGAGAAGGGGATAGAAGCAAAGCAGTAAAACTTGGAAACGGAAGTAGCAGCAAAGCTAAAGTTGCAATAAAGGTAAGAAAGCACGTGTTCATGAAAAACAGCAAGAGAAAGAAATCATCACAGTTCATTGCATGGAACAGACCAATCAGCTTTCTATTAATCATTATAAATTTGTACTCAATTTGATAGAAGGCAGTGGATAAGGCACAGTTTAAGTGAAGTCTGTGTTAGCCACCAAATGATTTAAAATTAAAGCATAAGAGAAAGGATAAAAGATGGATGTAATATCTTTTCCTACATATTATAATTATATTTTAGAGAGAAAACATAAAACGTGTCACCAAACATATTAGAAATAGTAACGTATTAGTGTATCATATATGCATATGTATAGTTATTAGTATATCAGGTGATACATTTTATTAGTATATATGTTGTTTAAAACTTTTTAATCACATCCTAAATAATAAAACCCCTTCTGTAAACTTAACATATGCTTACTTTCCTATATACTAAATTAGTGGAAAATATTCTTGTAGTAGGTTGATTAATTAATGCTTTAAAATATTTTTTTTCATAATGGAGATAATTGAAGAGCAGTTTCCATACAAGTTCTAGGTTAGAGAAGTGAAATTCCAAGAATAAGAAACAATAAAAACATCATTACATCTAGAAAACTTATCTAAAACTGAATTTTTAATAAAATATATATCACTGATAGCTTATAAGAAATCTCTTATTGGTAGAAAGCCATTGTATTGTATTGAATATATATAGAATTTTATAATTTAAAGTTACTTATTTATTAAAATCTGCTTCCAAATCCATATTTTATAGAACAAAATATTGTTTATAAATAGTTAGGGATATGTTTGTCCAAACCCATAATCTGGATCAAATTTTCATTCCAGGTAGAATTTCCTCATATTCTTTTCCTGTGGGCTGTTTACTTACATTTTCTTATAATTTTAGAAGAGTACAATTTATAAATATATTGAATGAAATGAATGCAAGTCATATACAAATGACAGTTTTATTCTGAAATAACATTTTGTTCCTCCCTGAATATATTTACTCAATGTCAACATAAGACTTCCATGACCACAATTTACTCTTGGGTATAATGGAGGAGAATCTCCATGCTCATGTTTATTTTATTTATTTTATTTATTTTATTTTATTTTTTTAAAATGTTTATTTATTTTTGAGAGAGAGAGTGAGAGAGAGAGAGAGAGAGAGAAAGCATGAGCTGGGAAGGGGCAGAAAGAGAGGGAGACACAGAATCCGCAGCAGGCTCCAGGCTCTGAGCTGTCAGCACAGAGCCCGACGTGGGGCTCGAACCCACGAAGTGTCAGATGGTGACCTGAGCTGAAGTCGGAGGTTTAACCAGCTGAGGTACCCAGCACCCTTCCATGCTCCTGTTTAAATAAAGCGTTGCAGTGATACCAAAGGCAATGCTTCATTTGTTTAGTAGCAAGCCTAAAAACAGCATAGGTCTGGGAAGATGTCAGACATCCGCGATGGCCTCATTAGAAAATTCAAATTGTGTGACTCTTCTCCTGAGCATGGCATGAAACCCCACCTCTTCCTAGTCTCCTTTCTATCATGTGGTCTCCATCAGTTTCAATATTCATCTTTGGGTATAAGTAATTATATCATATCAAGTAGCTTCCTGATATATACTTATTTTTTAAATAATATCAGAACAATTGTCTTATTTGTCTAAAATCACAAAAAAATTCCAAAGTTGCACATTTCTTATTTTAAGTAGCATTCCATATTCAGCCATTGAAAATGAAATTTTACATGGGTTTCAAGTCCAAAGTAGTGAAGTTAAGACACATCATACATATCTTTATATCTATTTCGGTATAGAGAGAGAAACATATAGATACAGTGCTGATAAAAACTCTTCATTTTAATGTGTAAAATAATATGGCAATATTAAAAAGGATGTTTATTATTGATATTCACTGCATTTTAATAGAACTACCTATTTTAAAGTGACCAAAGTTAATTTTATCATAAAGAAAAATATATTTATTGCAGGTATGACAATAACATTCTTCGTTGTTAATGATTGTATCAGAGGTCTCAATTCTAAGCTAAGCATAAAAATCAGACAAATGTGATTTGCATACATAATCATACATATTATTGTAATAGGACATCAATTGTTTCATCTTTCGAAGAGTAAGTACTGTCAGAAATACAAACCTAAACTTTATGTTAAATATAACAGAACTAAATGCACCTATAAAATATCACATCATCTAAATAAACTGGCAAGATCTGGGGGAGAAGGAAAAATATTATCTTTCTTTTAATAGTTAATCTAATTCCTGCTCAGTACATGCACACATAGTTGATTCATAATGTACTAATAGGTTATAACATTAATCTAGAAGGAGTGGTAATAATACAAATATTTATCCTTGTTGTATTAAGTATTGTGTTTATCTTATTAGATATAAGGAAATGATATTTAATCTTAGTATTACATTTTTAATATAAAACAATTTTGCAGTTAAGCAAATAATTTGTCCAGTAATATAAGTATAAAATGCCTTGATCTAATCCTCAGCTAGGGAAAATGACCAAGTAAATAACTTTAAAATTCCACCATGTAACTGTGCTTTCTTTGTATTATACATAGCAAATGAAAAATAATAAGGATTTTATTTTCTGATAGTAATAATAATCTAATTTTTACCAATATGATTTGAGATAGCATTATAATTCCTACTTTACATGATACTTTACCTCCCACGGTAGGAGTGGGTAAAGCGATTATATTTTTATGAGGTTTTCAAGAGTTGCGGACATTCAGTGGAGAAAAATTATTTCTGGTTAGGGTTTTAAAAAGTGAAAGTCTAATTCCCTCTATTCAAAAACTTATCCAGATCAGCCATAACACATGGACTATAATTGAGTTTATTTTTTCCAAAATTAAAAAAAAATATAGTATTGCTATGTCATTATTTATTCATAATATAACATCTATAATCACCTGACAAAAGAGCTTTTTAGTGTATAATGAATGTTATACCATTTTAACAATTTAGAACTACAATTGATGTATACATCGATATAATTGTGTTTTCCATATATTTTTTGAGTCTACACACACACATAAACATACATACACACAGAGATACCTACAGATACAAGTATACAGAATTATGAATGGGAACACAGATATAGATGCAGGTATGTATATTTAAGACAGAAAGGTACAGATATATAGGTTACTTTGTAATTTGACCTGTGAGTTTTCTCGGATGTTTCATCTGTGATTTAATTACCACTACAGTGAAAAAGATTTGAATTTCTTGAATTTATGGTATATTCTTTGCATTTTAAAGCATTGGTAACACATAGAAGTGAATATTTAAAAAATATTTCTGGCAATTACATTAAATTATTGCAGTAACCTACTTTAGTGGAAAAAAAATAGATGGTGAGAAAGTTACTTGATTATCTGGGGGAAAACTCCCCTTGAAAACTTTCAGGTTCGATGTCCCAGTTTTAGAAAAGCAGAATATTTCACATGTCTTTTGTCACAGGAAGTGGTTATTGGTGGTTATTTGTTAGACTACATATTGTTATACGTGTTGTATCTCCCTTGTTATACTGGCTTCCCGTGAATATTATTTCTAGATTACTATGACTTTCCTGAAATTGGGTTTCAGTAAAATGGGGAAGAAGTTCTTTATGCAGGGGATATTTAATTAATAATAAACAAAGTATAGTAAGCTTAGCATATTCTAATATAAATTCTGTCAGGTATATCTATTTCTTAAATACATTTAGGAACACATTCAACTTTAAACTCAAAAATCAAATAAAAACTATTAGCCACTGCTATTTCCATTAGAAGATGAATAAGTGTTGAGAGTAAAAAATTTAATGAAGTCATCCATGCTATTCACAACTATAAAGCTAATCTCAAAAAGTGATATGAAAGGCAAGCTTTTTAATTCATACTTATGAAATAATCATACACTCTGGTGTTTCATTGATTAATTAGAAAGACCAAGACTTATCTTGCTCTTGAAGAGAAAAATAATACAAGAGCACTCATTTCTCCTGCAATTGATTTATAATTTGGCGAAGTAATGCAAAGACACAGAAAAGGAAAAAAAGAAAAGAAAAACTCTGTCACTTTCAGAAAATATTTAGGTGTTCTCCTTTTCTCCACCTTTCCTCTTGAAAATAAATCTCTTTCCCTCTTTGTGTGTGTGTGTGTGTGTGTGTGTGTGTGTGTGTGTCTCCCTCTCTGTCTCTGTCTCTCTGTGTGTCTCTCTCTCCCTGTCTCTTTCTCATGCATGCACACTCATGCATGCACACACACCTCACAGCAACAAAAACAATACCTTATGAGGTTACCATTTTCCCTTCCTAAGCAGTAAGATCCATTATCATGACTTTTATGTTTGGGGAGATGTTTCTTGGTAGTGCTAATATAAAATGTCTTGCTTAGGCTCCAGAGATCATGCTTTTATTCAGGCACTCTGCATTCTTAATGTGGCTGTAAGACCATCTCTTACTAGTGCTAAATTTAGGGATAAGAGCATTAACATATTAGGACTGCTATGGAAATGTATAAAAGTGCTATAAAGACACTCACCTCACTGTGCATTTCCTACCATATTTTAATGATAAAGATAATGGTGGTTCCAGGCAGAGGATTTGAAGTGACTCATAAGAGAAAAAAAAAAAACTTTTTCAGAATGTTTAAAGCAATCCAGGAGATACTGTTGTCAACTAAACACTGTGTGTATGTGTTTGTGTATACCAAATGATTTTCATGAGTCAACATTATTTATTTTCACATAATGTTGCCAATTTTAATATACAATTTGACAACATTGGACACATAATCTTATCTTTTTAAACCTCCATTTTCTCATGTAATATCAGAGTTGAAGGTGGTTAAAATCCCTTTTCTAAAGTTCTAGTTTTATTTAAACACCTAAATAGGATAGTATCATGGGTATTAAGAGACTTTGGGGGGATATATTTTAAGACACAACTCATTTTTTAAAACAAATATGCAAGATACAATGAACAAAATTATGTTACCTTAGGAAAGATGTTCTACAATGAAAAATTATTACAAATTAGCATCAGGTAAAGACAAAGCTAGTTAAAACCAATGCGGTTTTGGTTCTATTTCACATGCTGTCGTCTTTCTTAAGAAAACTTAATTTTAATTAAGTAGATAATTTAAGCAGTAAAATACCAAAGAACTTAACTAGACTTTTGTCTAGTTTTGACAATAGAACAAACTTACTCTACAGTTAATATTACTATTGATTTAATATTTATATTATAATATGGTAATATAAATTATATTTATAACTTTATAAATATAATATCAAAAGTATTGCTATCGAAGTCATAAGTATAAATATATACTTTAAATGTATAAATATTTAAAATATCACATTGGACGTTTTGTAAGTTATCACACTGTTTTTTCGAATGTTAGATTTATTTATACTTTAGATTTAAATTTTCATTAGAGAGAACAAAATTAGTCTTAAAGAATATAGCAATCTAATGATCCATTACATTGAAACATCTGTATTAATGCTAAGTAATTATTCATTTAGACTGTTCACTTTCATAGAGAACAAATTACAGCCAATGTTTATTCATGACATATTCACATGTATTCTTTAAATTAACTTTCATCTAAATTTATACTTTCCTGCATACAATATATTGCCATATTACTCATATATTTTATGTTAAACAATTTGAAGCATTGTCCAAAGCATTCTGATTAACTCCACCTATACATTGTGCAAATATTATAGAAAAGGCGTATCTACTTCAAATCACTATGTCTAAAGAGAGGTAAGCCAGTGGAAAAAATTTTTCCGGTTATTGTTTTTTAAATCCCAGTTGGTGAATGCACCATAGAAAGGACACTTCAGAGACTAAACTTTGTGTATACAGGGGTTGTAGGAAAATACCAAATGAAATCTCTTCATGGAAGGTGACATTCAGAAGAGCTTCTGATCCAACATGAAATGTATCAAGTCAAACAACACAACATTTAAAAAGATCATTTCAAAGCCAACTTTGATATTGTGATCTTGCTACACATAGGCAATGGTACAATACATTTTTACTTCAAATATGCAATGAATACAACATTGGTGAGTAATTATGCAAGACCATTTCAAAATTATCTTAAAAGCTATCAGCTAATGTAATAAAGGGAAAGACATATTTTTTCATCCCAGAAAATAATGTTATCTTAGATGACTTGTCTTGTTAGTCTTACCAAATCTATCTGACTTAAAGTTAGAGAATTACTTTCAAATTGATACTACTATCTGCTTCCCCTGAATCATTTTTCTATTCATTATTCTCAGAATTAGATTTGCTCGTACCATGCACTTTACCTTACATTTTCTCATTTTTCAAAACAAGCAACTACAAAGTTGACAGTATTTCAACATTTCAGGGTACATCTATTAAGGGCATATAGTTATTTCGTACTCTTTCTTTGTGAAAACTTCGGTTGAATTCCTGTGTTTGATGCCAAGACCACAAATGCATGCTGCTCCTGTTGTATCTAAGTTCTTTGCTACTATGTGCTGAAACAACATCCTATTTCATTTTCTTTATCTTTTAAAAGATCTACTGTTCAAACCTGGATTAGCCAGATTCATGGTTACACAAATATGTTCTACATGTGACATAGCATTGCCTAGGCAATGAAGCAGGCAATGAAAATAGGATTTATTCTCCACTGAATGCAGTAGATTTTAAACACATTTCTTTTCCAGTTAAGAGCACTGAATGATCAAATTCATTTTTAGTCAGCTATGGCTGAAGATGGGTAACTCTTCTTATTCCATAGATAAAGAGCCAATGAAGATTTCTTCCTGCCATGCAAAAGTTACCACTTTTTCCTGTCATGAAATCATTCATTTTTTTGTGCTACATAGATTTGGAAAACCTTGTGGAAAAATATCTTTATTACTAGTAATCTCGTAGATCTATAACATAAAATATTAAATGACAACAGATCTTCAGAAAAGACCTCCAATTTCTCCTCAGATCTATAGTCCACTACATTCCCATCAAAAGTTGATCATACAAATAAATGTGAACTTAGCTACTTACTACAGGTGACCACCTTTCTTTTAGTGCACCTTTGGTTTTCAAATTAGATTCTGAGAACACACACTGTTACCAGTATCTAAGTGTCAATACTATAGAATGCTGACAACCTTGTAGTTGAAATTCATCATGCTTTTTTTGAAATTAATGTGCTTAAGAATTTAATTGATGTGAATGGTTATGTTGAGTATGCAAAGAAAAATAAAACAATGCTTCATCAAATCATTTCATTTTCCATATCATTTCAAAAAAACATGCCAATTTTGCCTTTGATGCTCTCCCTTCTGTGATTCTCATCCAGTGTTTACTCTATTAAGATACATTTGCCTGTGATAATGGAGAGCAATTATAGTCAACAGAGGTGCACATTCAGAATGTTGACTTGAGTGAGAGCCATAAATATGTGGAGAAATCTTCTTTGCGAGGTATAGTGATCACCTTAATCCTGACAGCCTATGTCTGTGTGTCTCTACATGTGTTATTTGTACTATTTATATATTATTTAATATTAAAACTAAAGAAGTTATTTATTCAATGATGAATAAAGATGCCTTTATTTTTGACAGTTCTGACTCAAATTTTGGAACCAAAAGTTATGAGAAAGCCAGGAGACCATTTCAAATTAATATAATAATAGCATACATAAACACATTAATGTGAGTAATTCAACACCCCTCCAAATCAACAAACGGAATGTGAAGTTTAGTTTTATTTTTATAATGCTCCATGTGCAAATTTTAGCACGATGAAAAGAGCTTAGATGGGTTATCTGTTTTGTAAAAGTAAAATATGAAGCAAGCGTTGCTAGTTTTTTTCACTGAGCATCTTAATATCTTATTCAAATACTACAAAATAAATTCTTACCTGCTTCCCAACAAATGTTGAGGGAAGGAGAGAGAGAGTGCAAAATAAAGCAACTAGGAGAAAAGCAGTATTTGTACTACTTCAGTATAAGAAAGCAAAAACTGAATAGATTGTATAGTCAGGTAAAGTAAATAGCATTTACCTTGGTTAGTAGCGGAACTGAGTTTAGCCCTGCTCAGCACTGACAATTCCGGCGTTGCTTCTGTCTCGTTCCTACTCTTCTCTTTTTATAGTATCTTCACAGCTGAAGCTTCATGCATCTCAGTGTGCCTCCCTCTCCGAGCATCACTTTTAACTCAGACAGGCAGGAAGCTGAAGCCAAAGAAACTCTCTGTCTGATTGGTTTCCATTCAGCGTTTCTGATTAATAAGAGACGTCCCTCACGTAGGAAGATATCGCCGCTGATGGCGCTGCAGGGCTCAAGGGTTGGGGCTGGGGGAGGAAGACCTGTTCAGGCACAGCGATTTGCAAGCGAATGAAGTCGGAGGGTTCAGGGAGGAGGGCTTTGTCAAAGACCCCCACCGGAGAAAATAACCCAGTGTTTTTAGTCTCGGTTAATCAGCCCTGCTTAATCTGTTTGCAATTGGGAGAGAGGTCACAGCGTGTCTGTAACCTGTAAATCATCTGTGGATAACATGTATCTCATGGAGAATGCTTCTGCTCAAAAGAAATTTTGGCTACAGTCCCTGCAGAATTCACGACTACCTATTTCAGTTCAGTACCACAATTTCAAGTTTACGAAAATGAAGAGAAAGAATCCAGATCGCATTTATCATTGATCATGAATTGTTATCTGTCACTGAGTTTATAAACTAAAATAACCTTTCAAAAACAGTGATTTAAAAACATCTAATAACTGACGTCCTAATGTGTTCTTTTTAAGCAAGGGAATGATTTCAAATACAATTTCAAATTTCTGCAACCCTGCTTTTTATTTGATAATGCAATGGGGGGGGGGGGGGAGGGTTCACCTTGTCCAGAAATGTCAAAATTAATTGTGACCATAGACACATCACAAGAACTTACATGGTCCACCTGTTAGATTCACTGTTATACACTGTACATTATTAGAGAGAGTAAAACACGAGAGAGTCAAACCCTGTTTCAGAAGAGAAGTCTCTTTAGTACTTCTGGAAATGGCACAATAAGAAGGATATTGATTAGTAGATAAATCCTTCTGAAAAGAAGTTCTAGTAATAGTTGTATGAAATGCACGGTGGGAATATGGCTCACTTTATAACGGCTCGTTAAGTCACAATAAGTAAATAGCTTAAGTGCCAAAAAATATCAATATCCTATTTGATGCTTCAAAGGAAAACTGACAATAGAAAATAAAAATAAAATTGCCACCTCCCACCCCAACAGTGACATTTATCTATAAAGTATAGATTATAGAGCCGCCTATTTGTGGCATGTGCACTATGGAAGTTCATTTCTTGAAAGGGAAAACAAATACTTAGAAAATACAGTTTTACATATCCCAAAATAAAACATGGCACTACTAATATATGGTAATTGAACTTGGAGTACAAGGTTTTTAAATAATTGTGAATTTCAAGTGTAGGAAATGGACAAAAAAAAAACAAACCAGACTTCATTTTGCTCATCTACAAATGAAAGAACAGAAAACAGAAATAAAGCTTTATGCATATTATCCAGGGCTAGATGGATCCAAGTGGTTAAGAACAGCTTAGTGAATTCTTCATGGAGGCTAAGAGTGTTTTCTTGAGGCAAAGATATTTAATATAAAATTCACACACTCTTTTATACTCATTTCTTCCAGGTCTACTTGTTACTTTAAATAAAAGTGTATATTATAGAAGTCTCTTTGTTAATTCTGAGATAAAGTAGTGTATGTAAAGTGGGGAAAAGAACCAAACAAAATATTTTATCATAGTTTAACATAAATATTCACAAATACAAGCTTTAAATCCCTAAAGTTGAATAGATTTCATTTCAAACCCAACTGTAAGAAAAAACCTGTTTTGTCTGAAACTACAATCCAACAAGCATTCTATTGTTACCTGATTTGAAGTTATTTTTACTACTTCTAGAGAAAGGGGGGGGGAGCATTTTTACCACATTAAAAAAATGGTTATGGTTGTGCTATCAGGAATCTTCTGCTCTTTTCTTCTTTTTCATAATAATTATGAAGCATTTGAAAACAGAGGGCCTAAACCATGGAATTTTGGAAAATTATTTTGTATCGTATGTATAGCTACTTGTAAATTTTCATGTAGAAGTAGAAATCTATATTAAATAAAACATTTTAATTCTTAAAATAATGTTTATGAATATTTAGCAACAGGTTTGCACAAAAATATTATTCATTCTTATTATTTATAGTAGGAGTATATTTTCCCTTCTGATATACTCACACATCAAAATCATTAACAGTAAATGTAAAATATTATTTGAATTATTCTTTCCAAGATTATTTTAGCATAAACTAACTTTTCTTAATCGTTTGGTACTGTAAATGTGTCAGAAGAGCCAATTAATGAGGCTAGCAAAGAGCAAGGCATGGCCAGCTATCAGGGAAAGTCCAAGGCCTGTCCTGGCATCAGTCCAAAACAGGACCACAAGAGGCTGGATGAAACCAGACAGGCCCAAGATGCCATGACAGGAAACAGGAAACCCCTAACCAAATAAGGAATAAAAAGTATGGAAACCTCCTTCCAAAGAATCCCGGCCTCAAGTAAGGCAGATTCCACCCTTTGTTAATAACTGTGGATAAAAGATACAAACCTGAATCCCTGGGATGCAGCCCTCTCTCTGTCTCTCTGTCTCTCTCTCAAGCTCACGTGCTTTCACATCTGGAAAGTGTACTTTTGCTTTAATAAACTTTCCCGCCCTTGTCACTCTCCCCCATGTTGTGTCTGTCCTTGAAATCTTTCTCCTGACAAGAGCAAGAGTCTCTGGTGACATCCTAGGGATGGCTGGGTTAAGGCCTCAGGGCCCAGGTTCTCCCCATTTCAACCAGCAACAAATGTCCCATATGAAAACAAAACAAACAAAACAAAAAAGAAAACATGTCTTTCAATTTTTTTATTTTCTTTTTATTTGAATGTAATGCATCTCCATACTCAAGGCCTCCACCTATTTGATGCTGTTCAAAGCAACTCTTTATCCTTGTGATATTGTGATTCATTATAAAACATAAATATTTAGTCTTCATCCATATTTCTGGCACAGAGCTCCTAAAACCTTTGAAATTTCCAAAGTGATGAGAGCATAAAGTTGTCTTTTGTTATGTTAATTAGATGACTTTTCTAACACAACAAAGGATGGGGGCTGGTTGCCAGGAGAACCAACCATGTGATTAGAAGGTTAGAACTTTTAGTCCTACACCCTTGATTTCTTGGGAGAGGGGTGGGGGTAGAGGTTGAATCAATCGCCAATGAGCAATGACTTTATCAGTCCTGCCTATGTAAAGAAGTCTCCATAAAACCCAAAAGCACAGGCAGCGTTCAGAGAGCTTCTGGGTTAGGGAACACCCAGAGATTTGGGAGAGTGGCACATTGGGATGGGTCATGGGTTCCATGCCTTCTGTATCTCTTCCATCTGTCTCTTCTTGAGTTATATCCTTTTATAAAAAACTGGTGATCTAGTAAGTAAAATGTTAGTCTCAGTTCCCTGAGCCCTTGAACCTAAGGTGGGGCCTTATTTCTGAACAAGAGGAAGCAGCTTGGTCAGAAGTAAAGGTTAGAGTGAATTTGTTACTTGCATCTGAAAGGAATGGGGGAGGAAGGAGGCAATCTTGTGGAACTGAACCCTTAACCTGTGGAATATGATGCAACTTTCAGATAGATGGTGTCATAATTAAGTTAAATTATAAGACAACCAACTGGTGTCCCAAGAATTACATGTTGGTGTGGTGAACCTCCCTGCCTCCACATTAGAATTGGTACTGGAACCTATTTACCCTGCCACGTAGACAACTCCAAATATTTTCCTTTTGAATTTTAGTAATTTTAGACTGTTGAGAAAGAAATATTGAAAAAGTCAAGTAGTCATAATGCTAGTTTATCTTGCACTGAAATGGAAAATAACAAGATGAATTAATGAATAAAATGAATTTTATGCTAAAGTGAGTTGTTGAGCACACAATTGGCCCTTCAGTGTTCAGAGAGCACCATGAAGACATGGTATTGAACTGGGACAACTGTGAGAAGTGTCCTGGGCTATGACACCACTCCTAAGACCACCCTGGAATTTAAAACCAACAGCTGAGAACTGCTCACCTCTTCCCAGCTCAAATCTTTGTAGAACATCTGTTGCCTGCCACTGTTAAGACTAACCCCCACAAGACCTTGAAACCAAGAATTTCCTTCTATAATCTAGAGATTAAACTGTAATCAGGATGGAGCAAAATTTATGAATTATTCCCTCTTTTAGCCTAACACGCTGTCAACATTAGTCCGGTCACTGCTCACGTTCCTCCTTACATCATGTCCTCTCTAAGTCGAAGTTTCCCTGTCATTTCCCCATGATTCTTGTCACAATGTGCTTTGAGATCTCCCCACATCTCATCAAAATTCCCTCAGACCAGTTATACCCACTGGTGAATCTGTTTTAACATCAGAAAATTGTGTCCTGAGCCTTTTCTTTGGACATTCCTTTCAATTCCCAGCTCTAACTCAAAGATGGCTATTGTCTGAAGATTCTTTTCTGTTTCATATTTCTCACATGAGAGATATTACTCCCATAGTCCATGTACCATAGGACCTAGAGTTAGAATGAATTGTCTCCTTGCTTGTCACTGCTAGACCGTTCTTCCTCACCTCTTTACCCATACATGCCATAGATTTTATCATGCCTAACTCTCCTTGTTGAAATCAGTTAAAAGTGAGATGATTATTACTCATTCATCGAAGCTGAGTATAGTACTTGGTTTAGTTTCTCCTTCTCCTACCTGCTCTCCTTCTTCTTTTTCTTTAAAATTTTTTTCATGTGTATTTATTTTTGAGAGAGAAAGAGAGAAAGAGAGCATGGGTGGGGGAGAGAAGAGACAGAGAGGGAGACACAGAATCTGAAACAGGCTCCAGGCTCTGAGCTGTCAGCACAGAGCCCGACACGGGGCTTGAACTCAGGAATGGTGAGATCATGACTTGAGCCGAGGTCAGATGCTTAACTGACTGGGCCACCCAGGTGCCCCACTTTTTCTTCTTCCTCTTCCTCTCCTTCTTCTCCCATTCCTTTGCTTCCTCCTCCTCCATTATTATGTTGTTGTTGCTGTTGTTTTGATTTTTAGCCACTACTCTCATCATTCTTTTTTTTTTCAATGTTTAGTTACTTATTTGGAAGAGAGAGAGAGAGAGAAAGAGAATGAGCACAAGTGGAGGAGGAGCAGAGAAAGGAGAGAGAATCCCAAGTAGGTTCAGCACTTTCAGCATAGAATCTGATGTGGTGTGCAATCTCAAGAACTGTGGGATCATGAACTGAGCCAATATCAAGAGTCAGACGCTTAACTGCCTGAGAACCCCTCTCATCATTCTTAAATTAAGCAACCACTTACATGATTTACACAACACTTTGACTCCTCTTGATTTTTCCATTTCCAATGATTATTTCCTCCTCTCCTTTTCAGCTGTAGCCTTATTGTCATACCCTATCTAGAAGAGAAAAAAACCTGTGGAACCCTGATAGCTCTTCTCATTCTGTGCCTCAGGGTAGAATAGCAATGAGTTGACTCAGTTAAACAAAACTGGATCCAGATGAAAGGCTAGTAGATTTCTATTTGCCTTTTATGATTGGTAAATGGATGTCAGTAGAGGACAAAGTCAGAGGAGAGAGAATTATCTTTTCATCCATGTGGCCTATCTCAACCAGAAAAATCAAAGGACCTGGTGCCCCACAGGCCCCTCGTAGGACATGGATTCTCTTTTGAATGATTACCTAGGGTTCCCAGATCAAACAACCCTCTCTGTGAGATGGAGAAAGCCAACGCAATAAAAAGATTTGTCTCAGTCGCTTTGGATTGTTGCAACAAAATACTATTGTCTCGGTGGTTTATAAACAACATAAATTTGTTTCTTACAGTTCTGGAGGCTGGAAGTTCAAGACTAAGGCAGCAGTAGATTTGGTGTCTGGAGAGAGCTTGCTTTGCATCTTTTTGCTATATCTTCATGTGGTGGAAGGAGTGAGGGATCAATCTCTGTTCTTCTTACAAAGGCACTCTTCTTTTTGATTAGGGCTCCACCTTCATGACCTAATCACTGCCTAAAGGCCCTACGTCCTGACAGCATTATCTTGAGCATTAGGATGTCAACATATGAATTATGGGAGAACACAAATAGACCATAGCAAGATTATATTGATTTTTCTCACTCTAAGATTGTTTTTTCCTGGGTAAACCTTACCTTGTACCTGGTGTTTGCTCCTAACTTAAAGCTTAATACCTAGACTTGTTACTATCAAAAATGATATGCATATATTTTTTTTCCAAAAATCCCAATTTTGCTATTCAAACTTGTACTTCCAAGTCACTCTCTCTGTTGCCTTAATGCCAGAAATTCTACCTCCCTTTCAGGACTTCTCATCCATCAGCCCCGCATCATTTTTAATGTTTGTCTCTCCTCTGAGATTCTTACTTCTCTGCCCATTCATGTTTGATCCTAAGGGCAATTATCAAAACTACTCCATTGCTTACCCTCTGGTTCAGTTCTCACTCGATGACTATATATGCATTGCCTCTAGAAAGTAACACTTTTGCTAGAGAATGTTGAAAAAATGATAAAGAAAAAGATTTATATTATGTCTGTGGCAACAAAATATGGACCAGGGGTAGACTCTGGGGTCATGGAGTGATCCATATACAGCAAATAATGCAGCTGAAGTAGAATTTGAGAGTCAGAGTTACTGTTTTAGTTGCTCTTTGTTCTTTCTTCATAGTTCAGAGAATCTTGACATATTCCAGACCTCACTCAGAAGATGAAAGTTTAGGAACTTCACAGTATCCTTGAAGTCTGTCCTTGGATATCTATAAGCCATGCACAACATAGGTGGCCATTTTTTTTTCAAAAACCCAATTATGGTTTAACTTATTACGTGAATACTATTGTGGCCAACATTACATCTGCTACTGCTATCACTAGTAATAATGATACCACTAATTTTAGGAATAACAACACTATAATTTATTGTATACTCGCATTAACTGCATCCATTTTATAAATGTCTTTAAACAACTCTACCAGGTGGATTTTGGTTTTTCTTGATATAGTGCAAGAAAACTGATGGCCAGGAAAGTTATTCCTCAAAATCCATTTGCCTAGGCAGTTGTTAGAACCTAGAGTAGAGACCGATTCTATTTAAGTTTCATGCGCATCCTTCTAAGCACTATACTTATTGTACAGCCTCCTTCAATTGCCTGCCGACCACACAGTGCATCACAACTCAGGCACTAATGGGCAAAGCTAACTGGAATATTGTGTATCCTCTAGAGGTGTTTCTCATCCTCAAAGTTTCTACACAGTGTAGAATTCTATCTAAGATGTTTATCCTTGCCAAAGAGATTTTTTAATATAATATGTAAGAAACACGTATCTAGATTTAGCATAAGTTCTAGTAAGGAACTAGGTTAGGAAAAACATTCTAATTTATAAATGATTTATAAGTATTAAACATACTTTAAAGATTATTTTTCTGGCTCATGGGTAAATCTTTGGAAATACTTACAAACGCTTTTCCAGATGATGTTAGTCAGATAACTATTCTAAAAAGAACATGTTATAACAAAAATTACACTGACACCTACATTAAAGGAAGATGTATTTTTAAAAACCCTAGGGTTTTATTCATCTTTGCATCTTCTTAGCACATGGGAAAGCACAGAGTAGTTTGCCAGTAAATGGTATGTTACGTGTCCTATGTAAGTTTCCAACAAAATTACAGTTTAATAAAAACACTGTCACTTATTTTATTTTTAGTTAAAATAGTTTTGTTATAAACTTGTACATAAACACTATGTTTATCTTAAAAGCTAGAGAATAAAATCTCTTGAATACACACAAATAAAATTTCTATTGTTATCACTTAGCATGCAACTGAAATCACTCACACAATTAATTTTTAATTAACGGGATCATATCTTGTGTATTATTTTTATTATGGATACCTTAAAATTTGCATTTGAATACTTTTTTTCCTCTTTTTTTGTCCCATTCATGTTGCTTTCTGCTTTGACTACCCCTTCTCTCAGTCTAGGTACTGACATTAACAAATTCTTGTAAAATTTTTCATACCTTATGTAATCATATTTAAAAATCTATTATCTGTACCTATGTATCCATCTTTGTCTCTCTGTATCTATGTCTTTTTCTCTATTTATCGCTCTCTCCCTATGACCTATGTTGTTTATATGTTACCTTTAGTGTTATAATTAAAAATAAACAGCACATTTGATTCACGTTTCTTCATCTTGCTTTTCTACTTAATATATTGTGGGCATTTCTACAAATCTATTGATAAACATTGTTTCAAAGGCTACTAAACACACTTTTCTATTTCATATTTATGGACATTTTCTTTTTATAAAGTTTATATAAGCTTTTACAATTGAAAATTTTAGATTTGTTTTTCTTGGTAAAACACTTCTTCATCTACTTTCGAGCTTCTGAAATTGATTTACTATCTTCTCCTTGTCTGCGATTCCCTCCCTTGGAATATCTTTGGTTTGTTTGTTTGCTTGTTTTGGTTTTTTGTTGTTGTAGTTGGGAAGGAGTGAAATAACATATCTGTGTTCAGTTTTCTGAGTAATATAGGTTCTCTGTTTAGGTTTAGTGTATTAACAAATGGAAGAACAGAAAATAATGCCATTTGCATCACAAAATTTCACAAGAAAAATATGAATTGAGAGACTTGGATATTGAAAAGCCTGGTATTTACAATTTAAATCCTAGAAATATCGACCCTTAAATCAAAGAGCTTTGTAATAATCTGCACATGCAAATAGCAGAAATTTTGGAATATTAAAGAAAGAAAAATGTTTCCCAATAAGTAAGCTAATAGTTACTTCTCAGTGTGTGTGCCATGCTTCAATTTAGTAAACAGCAATTTCTAGTAAGTGGCTTATAAATTTTTTTAACTCTTTATTTTAATTTTTTGAGAGAGAGAGGGAGAAAGAATGTGAGCAGACGGGTGTTTTAAGGGGTGGGGGGGAAAGAGAGGGAGACACAGAATCTGAAGCAGGTTCCAGACGCTGAGCTGTCAACATAGAGCCTGCTTCGGGGCCCAAACTCAAGAGCTGTGAGATCATGACCTGAGCCGAAGTCGGACACTTAACCGACTGAGCCACCTAGGCACCTCTGGTAGGTGGTTTATAAAGGTGCTTCCATCCATGCCTTAATGTAAATGCCTTGCAAAGCTTCCAGCTAATGATAGTCCTTTTGTTTTTTACCAAGTCTTTTGAAGATAAAAATCTAATTTATATTAAAATCTAAAAATCTAATTTATACAGTCCTTTTATTTTTCATTTGGAGGTTTTAATTTTAAAATATTGTTAAATTGTTCTTTTTCATCACTGCAAATTGTTACATTGTATGTTTTATAATGTACAATAGATCAACACATTGTATTATAGTGTGATTGTAATACACATGAGTTGAACAAATTGCACAAAAATTATAATTAATATATTTAAAAAAGACATATATATATATCTTAAGTGCACAGCCAAGACCCAATAAAAGATTGAAAGCTCTGAGTTAAACAGTGACTTTAACATCATCTTCATAAATAAGCAGACTTAAAGAATACCTTCACACACACAGTACTTTGCAAGAAACACCGAAATACCAAAGTAGAATGTCTGAGTTTTTTCTCTTAAGAAACCAAAAGAATACCTTAGAACCCTGAAGACTGAAAATGACCTTGAGACAGTTTCTTCTTAAACCAATAAGCAGGAAAGACTTTTTGACTCTAACGTACTGTCTGTTAGCATCTAACCCTGGTTGGAGTAACTAGCTCAGGGGTTCCTGGCCCTGGTCACACATGAGAATCAGATGAGTGTAGACTTCTCTTCCTGAGATTCTGATTCAGTTGTTCTAGGGTAAAGCCCAAACCCTGGCAATTTCAGTAGCTCCCCTTGTGATTCCAATAAGCAGAATGGTCAGATAACAATCATGGGCTCAGGAGCTGATTTGAGAATGGGCTTACAAATTCAGCCCCTGGTTATGTTCAGGAGGTTTAAATGCATGACGTCTAGAGATCTCATAAGACTTTAGATTCCGGTCCTTCCCACCCTAATATGCAGTACTCAAGGTAAATGGAATTTTCCATACTTTCTTGAGTATACCATGTTTTGTTTGCCTGTTTTTCATATTTCTCATACATTATTCCTTCTGCGAGAAAATCTTTCTGTTCTCTGTTTTGTTTTGTTTTGTTTTGTTTTTTTCAATTTCACCTCTGTGAAAGTGTCCTTCCTTCAGTGAAGGCCTCCTTCTTGTACACCCCTCTTCAGATATCACTAATGGGCATATATTTATTTCTGTGTTTTGTATTTGCTGTTGACAGGTCCACCTTCAGCCATCAGACTGTAAGTTCCTTAGAGGCTAAAAACTTTCCTTATTTACACACTGTGACATCACCAACACATATATCATTACCTGCCTTGCATATGGTTTGGCTCATGAAGGGTGCTGTCAGATTTTTAATTTAGCCAATCAGTTAATATATAAGACCTCAGTTTTTTTTTTTTGTTTTCTTTTTTGTTTTTTTTTTTTTTTACTAAAAGAAAGAGCCCTCTGCAATCACTTCATTATCTGTAAAGTATGATTAACTTTATACAGCAGAATAATTTGACAAGCAAAAGTAGATTAACAACTATTATAAACACACCACAAAAGGAAATGTAACATTAGTCAACAATACTGTGTTGTTGAGATTAATATTTTAATACCTAGTATTAATTTTAGGTCTTAAAATGAAAAATATACACAGAAGTACTAGACTGTACTTGTGTTTTCAGTATAATTGGTCTTGTTTTTTAACAGTAAAACTGCCATAGCTTGAAGACCAACTATGATGGTTATTCCATTAGGGACTTCTTAAATTTACCTCATTGGAAGTCCACAGTAATATAAAAAAGCATGCCTGAATTTTCTCATCTTACATGTAGGCTCAGAAATGGTCAAGTATAATGGCCAAATCACATAACCAGCAGGTGGCACAGTTGTGATTGAACCCAAATTTGTTTTTTTCTGATACTTGTTATTTCTAGTGTGCCATACACGAAAACATCAGATTACACGTTCCGAGCACATTTGTCTGATTTTTGCTGTGTCTTCCATCTTTCAGGGGAATGACTTTAATAATTTCGATAATAATTCCAAGTTTTCTGTGTACTAAAAGTGTGAATTTGAGCAAGCTACTCATGTCTCACAGCCTGTTTTCACCCAACAAACGAGGCAATAATCATAGGAGCTCTGTGAGGACCAAAGGAGACAATGACATTGCTATAGAGAACTAGGTTTATGTTGCTGGTGTCAAATTTGGAATTTTTGCTTTTAAAACACATGGAAGTGCATCACTGAGGAGAAGGCTCCGGTCATTTTAGGAATTCTGGTTCCAGTGGCCTACAGGTATCATCCTATTTGATGGTGTCTGTTTGACTTCCGGGCCCACATTAGCATTTGGTTTGTATCTGTTCACTCACAGCTGAAGTCTCAGATGTCTGTTTGGTTTTTTTCACTTTGGGATACTAGATTAACACTGACAGCTAACGCTGACAAAACCTGGTCATGGAATATTAACATGTGAAAACGTGGCAAGGACAAGATGATGGAGAAAAGTCACTTTTATGCATGTAGAGAAAAAGAGAATCTACCAACATGTTTATAGAGAAAGACAAAGGAGGAAATATAGATTGTATGTCCTGAACCTATGTAATGTGCCACAGGAGAGCACGTCTCCTGACTTATAGGTGAGAAAAGTGTGGTAAAACAATTGCATTAGT
Source organism: Leopardus geoffroyi (assembly GCF_018350155.1). Lineage (NCBI taxonomy): Eukaryota > Metazoa > Chordata > Mammalia > Carnivora > Felidae > Leopardus > Leopardus geoffroyi. The sequence goes on along the minus strand of NC_059326.1, from coordinate 217,749,442 downwards.
AATGTCATCAGTGTTAGATTCCTGATTTGTATATTACACATGCTTAGAGTAGGGAATGACTCCGGATCTGTCAGCTTCATATATAATTAAATACATTAAATGTGTGTATGTCTTTAAAACATTTTGAGTTATCTGTTTTCAAATCCTGTCTCATAATATTTGTGTTTTATTCTTTTTTACATTTTATTTATTTTTGAGAGAGAGAGAGAGAGAGAGAGAGAGAGCGTGCACAAGTAGGGGAGAGGCAGAGAGAGAGGGAGACACAGAATCTGAAGCAGGCTCCAGGCTCTGAGCTGTCAGCACAGAGCCCAACGTGGGGCTCGAACTCACGAACTGTGAGATCATGACCTTAGCCGAAGTCGGACGCTTAACCGACTGAGCCACCCAGGTGCCTCAAAATATTTGTGTTTTAATTGGCATGTTTAGATAATTCACTTATAATATGATTGCTCACATAGTTGGGTTTACATCTATCATATGGCTCTTTGTTTTGTTACTTTCTCCCTTTTTTAAGTTTATTTATGTATGTTGAGAGAGCTAGATCATGAGCGAGCAGAAGCGGGGCAGAGAGAGAGGGAGAGAGAGAGAATCCCAAGCAGGCTTCGCACTGTCAGTGCAGGGCCTGAGTGGGCCTCGAACTCACCAACTGTGAGATCACCACCTGAGCCGAACCAAGAGTTGGACGCTAAACCCACATAGCCACCCAGACATCCCTGTTACTTTCTCCTTTATTCTTCTTTTCTTGTCATTCTTTATATTAGATATTTTGTAAATGTCATTTATTTCATTTTTCTTTCTTCTACTAGTTTTTTGCTGTGTCACTTATCACTATCCTCTGCTGGTTATCTTAGAAGTTGAAAATGTATTGGAGACAACAATACATGTTTTTATTATGAGAGACAATATTTCTATAGCATGTGAAACAATACAAAAAATAATGATAGTGGAATAACTTTATTTCCTGTGCCTACTTTTTGTGCAGTCATAGTTACGTATTTTAATTTTTCATGTTTACAAAGCATTAAGACATTGTACAGAATCTGAAGCAGGGTCCAGGCTCCGAGCTGTTAGCACAGACCCCGACTTGGGGTTGAATTCACCAGCCGTGAGATCATGACCTGAGACAAATTCAGATACAACCGACTGAGCCATTCAGGTACCCCTCCTGAGACTATTTTTATATCATCTTCATTTTGAAGGATATTTTTGCTGGATATAGAATTACTTGTTAACTGTTCTATTTTCTTTCATCACTTTATAGATAGCATTTCTTTGTCTTCTGCTGAGACAAAGTTTCTATATATTTCTTATTGATTATGAAAGATAATATTTTTTTTTCTCTGCCTGATTTTATAATTTACTCTTTACATTTCATTCTCTAAATTTGCTTATGACTTTCCAAGTTGTAGTTTTCTCTGTGTTTCTTCTTCTGGTTTATTTATTCACACTTTCGAATGTGTGGTTTGATGTATCTTTTTGTATTTGGAAAATTAATGCCCAATATTTCTTCTAAAAATGACTTCTGGGGGCACCTGGGTGGCTCAGTTGGTTAAGCATTGATTTCGGCTCAGGTCATAATCTCACAGTTCGTGAGTTCGAGCCCTGTGTCAGGCTTTGTGCTGACAGATCAGAGCCTGGAGCCAGCTTCAGATTCTGTCTCCCTCTCTCTGCCCCTTCCCCACTTGTGCTCTGTCTCTCTGTCTCTCTCAAAAATAAATAAACATATTTTTTTTTTAAATTACTTCTGTTCCATTCTCCCACTCTCTTCTACTTCTACAACCTTGGTTGCATGATGTTTCATTTTTGTTTATCATATGCATTTCTCTTATGCTGTCTCTCTTTTCCATTATTTTTTCCTCTCTATGCTTCAGATAGGATATTTTCTAATAAGTGGTTTTCAATTGTTCTAATCCCATTTTCTGTTTGCTAATACCAGCCTGGTCTTAGCTCATCTTATTGACATGATTTTGTCAACTGTTTTCCCTGTTTCACAAGTTAGTCCTCATTGTTTTGATGCTGTGCTTGCTGTAATATCTGGATTATTTTCAAGCGTTCCTTTATGCTATATTGACAGTGTCACACCTGAATATCACTAGACTATTTTATCTCCTAACATGTCTAGAGATTTTTCGTTTATACTGAACATTGTGGATAATATACCCTGAGAATGTGGATTATGGTGTCTTCTGAAGAGTATTGATATTTGCTCTATTGTGCAGTCTAATTCTCATGGATCACCTTGATCGTATTGACACTGGATTATAGGCCCGTTAAGGCAGATTTTTTTCTATTTGATCTTTCTCCTAGTGCCTTTCACAATCTCAGCTGAATAGTCAGAATCTTCAGTGTTCTCTCTGGCTGGGTTCATACACCAAAATATTTCAGCACTGTGAAAACACTGACATTTCCATTTGGCTCTTTAGATTCCCAGCATCTGTTCTGTCTTAGGCATCCCAAAGTTTTGCCTTGAATATGTATAGCCAAGGACACCAGGGAAATTTTTTATATAGCTTTCGGAGAATCCTTATATGCAATCTCTACCTTTCTCATATCCTGTCTCCAAAATTCAGTTGCGCTGGCTGTCTTGGTTTCCAATCTCTGTTTCATTCGTGCAGCAATATAGGCACTTCTGCTTGTATTCCATTTTCCTGTGCACCTTTGGAAAACACACCCAGAAAAAAAGCTGAGATAAATGTGGAGTTCACTTTTTATGCTTTCCTTATCTCAAGTTATCATAGCACTGAATTGGTTATTGTCCTAGAGAAAAATTGGTGTCTCAATTAAATTAACCTCAAGTAGGGAAGGGGTGACTCAGATCTGCTAGTGTTATCTCTCTGCTTTGCAGATGGCTTATGTGACTCCTTATGGTATAAAATCTCATCTCTTGCACACATGGCTGAATCTCAGCCATGTGCTCTTATTTTCAGGTAGCTGTATATGTCGGTTTATTTTTTACCTCCATATGCTTATCCCGCTGTCTAGAAAGTTTCCAGTTCATTTTAATCTCTCCCTCCCTGACTATTCTACCCATAAACTCAATTTACCTGAAGAACAAACTTATAGGCAACCCTCAAGTCATAGATCAAATATCACCTTCTCTTTAATTCTCTATCCTCCACTGCACAAGCAGAATTAGGAGACCCCTGCTTTATGCTCCGAAAAATATTGAGCATAATTCTACAATGGCATGTTTCTGTTTAACATGTGGCACGCTAAACTATATGCTTTTTAAGCAAAACCTCCTTGTTCTGCTATTATTTATGTTCCTTTCTCTCCTACTATAACAGGTACATAGAAGAGGGTAATAATTAATATTTGTTAGGTAAAAAATAAATAAATAAATGACCATGTGAATAAAGAGTGTAATACATTATATTTCTTAAGCAATATTGGTATGATATATTTAGTGCCTTAAATAAAATTTCTCTAATTATCCTAACCACCTTTCAATGCACGATTAAAAACAGAAAAAGAAAAAGAAAGAAAAAAACAACTGAAGGAGAGAAAGTTCCTGTAATAGGCAGTCTTGAATCCAGTACTTGGAAACTGTTTTTCTAAGACTCCAGAATCCATATTCTTTCCAGTAACCCCAACTGACATATAATTCTCCATTTGGATGGAAATTTTAGCAAAATTATTATTTCAAATTATGCACATGATGTACTAAGAATACAACATAAGTGGAAAGCTTTTAACTCTGTTATAATCCAGAGGAATAGCATAGAATCATCAAAGTGAGTACATTTGAATATAAAATCATATTTGGATAGATAGATAGATAGATAGATAGATAGATAGATAGACATATTTTTTTTAGAAAATATGTACTTCTATGTTAATTTCTTTTTTTAATTTTTTTAATGTTGATTTATTTTTAGAGAGACAGAGACAGAGACAGAGACAGAGACAGAGACAGAGACAGAATGTGAGCAGGGGAGGGGCAGAGAGAGAGGGAGACACAGAATCCAAAGCAGGCTCCAGGCTCTGAGCTCTCAGCACAGAGCCCGATGCGGGGCTTGAACTTATGAACTGCGAGATCATGACCTGAGCTGAAGTTGGATGCTTAACTGACTGAGCCACCCACGTGCCCCATATATTAATTTCTTATAATATAAATCATAAAACTCAAGGAAAAGATGCCATTCTGAAAAAGTAAATGATATATTCAGAATTTCCTAGAATTTGAAGACACACATACAAACTATGTTTGTATAATTTGAAGAAATAAGTATGTTACTAATTTAACTGTTACCACTAAACATTTATAAAACTATAAACTACATAACCAAGCAAATGTCTTACAAATCTTTATAAATGTGTATACATAATTCTAATAAAATTTTTAGAGAAAGATTAAGTGTGGATGATTTATATAAACACATAAAGGAATTATTCCATTTGAAATAGCAATTTATACTGTTTAGGTGAAATCATTCTTTTGTTAATCACTAATATAAAAGTAGAAAAAGCACATGTGACAGTGTGTTTAATTATAAGCTGAACAGTGAGACAAATTTAGGTAGAATTATATATCTCCTATTGTTCTACCATGAAAGTGAAATAAGGCTCCTCACTGATACTGCATTTGACAATAGAATTAAGTTTTTTGTTTCAAACAGGTTTTATCAATCACATAGGAAGCCAAAACTGTTTCAGATTTCAGCACCCTGAGACTTGTCTCCTACCATTACATAATGTTACTGATTAAACCGAAGTTGCAGATATGAACTTTATAAATAGTTATCTAAACTCAAGCTACCAAACACACTGAGACTGGGCTTACATTAAATTGATTTTTCAAGTAATTGACACAGTTTCAAACTTCTTTGTGCAGAAATGTCATTGCCTTTCTCTGTCTCTTTTTTCTTTGTCTTTTTTTTTCCTCTCTTCTTCATTGGAAGTGATTTCTAGTTTGGGACACAATATTGGCAAATAGCAACTAACCATGAAATCATCCCATCTATATTGACAGTTTAATTCTGATGTGGAAATAAAATGGGTTTTCCCAATTCTTTAGACATACAAATATTCATACTAAAGTACAAATGAAACAAAATTGGGTTGTATAATTAACTGCTGGTATAACTGGATAAATAAAATTTATTTTTTTTCTTTTTATATATCTTATTAAGAGGCTATAGTATACATAAGATCCCACAGAAGCAGCTTCTAAAAAGATGCAGAGATAAGTGTTTGTACTGTTTTCAGAGTACCTATCTTTTACCTCTTTGGTTAGCTTTATTCCTAGGTACCTTATGTTTTGGGTGCAACTGTAAATGGGATTGATTACTTGATTTCTCTTTCTGCTCTTCATTATTAGTGTATAGAAATGTAACAGATTTTTTGTAACAGATTAATTTATATCCTGCGACATTACTGTATTTGTGTATCAGATCTAGCAATTTTTTGGTGGAGTCTTTCTATATAGAGTATCATGTCATCTCCAAATAGTGACAGTTTGATTTTTTTTCCTTGCCAATTTAGGTGCTTTTTATTTCTTTTTGTTGTCTAATTGCCGAGGCTAGGAATTCCAGTACTATGTTAAATAACAGTAGACAGAGTGGGCATCCCTCTCTTGTTCCTGTCTGTAGAGGAAAAACTCTGTTTTTCCCCATTGAGGATGATGTTAGCTGTGGGTCTTTCATATATGGCCTTTATGATGCTGAGGTATGTTCCCTTTCCCTACTTGTTGAGGGTTTTTATCAAGATAAATGCTTTACTTTGTCAAATGCTTTTTCTGCATCTGTTGAGAGGATCATATGGTTCTTATCCTTTCTTTTATTAATGTGATGTATCATTATGATTGATTTGTGAATATTGAACCACGTTTGCATCCCAGGAATAAATCCCACTTGATTGTGGTAAATGATTCTTTTAATCTACTGTTGGATCCACTTTACTAGTATTTTGTTGAGAGTTTTTGCATCCGTGTCCATCATGGATATTGGCTTGTAATTCTCTTCTTTAGCGGAATCTTTGGTTTTGGAATCAAGGTAATGCTCCCCTCACAGAATGAGTTTTGGAAGTTTTCCTTCCCTTTGTATGTTTTGGAATAGTTTGGGAAGAACAGGTAATAACTCCTTAAATTTTTGGTAGAATTCTCCCGTGAAGCCATCTGGCCCTGGAGATAACACAAAGAAAGGAAAAACATTCTATGTCCCTGGGTTGGAAAAACAAGTATTGTGAAAATGTTGATAGTACCCAAAGCAGTCTACACATTTAATTCAATCCCTATCATACCACCAGCATTCTTCACAGAGATAGCTAGAACAAATAATCCTAAAATTTGTATGGAATCCCAAACATCCTGAATAACCAAGGAAACCTTGAAAAAGAAAAGCAAAGGTTAAGGCATCACAATTCTGCGATCCATGTTATATTAAAAAGCTATAGTGATTAATACAGTATGGTATTGACATAAAAAAAAAAACCAGACTGATAGATTAATGGAACAGAATAGAAAATCCAGAAATGGACCCACACCTATAGTCAACTAATCTTCAACAAAGAGGAAAAAATATCCAATGGAAAAAAGATTCTTCAACAAATGAGTCTGTTGTCTCTTCAACAAATGGTGTTGGGAAAATTTGACAGGCACATGCAAAAGAATGAAACTGGACCACTTTCTTACACTACACACAAAAATAAATTCCAAATGGATGAAAGACCTAAATGTGAGACAGGAGACCATCAAAATGTCAGAGAATACAGGCAGTAACATTTTTGACATTGGTCACAGCAACTTCTCTCTAGATGTCTCCAGAAGCAAGAGACACAAAATCATAAATAATTGGGATTTCATCAAGATAAAAATCGTCTCTATAGTGAAAGAAACAATAAACAAAACTATAAGCAGTAGGAGAAGGTATTTGCAAATGACATATCTGATGAAGGGTTAGTTTCCAAAATCTGTAAAGAACTTATCAAGCTCAGCACCCCAAAAACAAATAATCTAGGTAAAAAATGGGCAGAAGACATAAATAGACATTTTTCAAAGAAGACATGCAGGTGGCTAAGAGACACATGAAAAGATGCTCAACATCACTAATCATCAGGGAAATACAAATCAAAACTACAATGAGATATCACCTCTCACCTGTCAGAAGGGCTAAAATTAACAATGCAGGAAACAACAGATGTTTGTGAGGATATGGAGAAAGGGGAATCTTCTTATACTGTTGATGAGAATGTAAACTGGTTCAGCCACTCTGGAAAACAGTATGGAGTTTCCTCAAAAAGTTAAAAATAGAACTACCCTATGACACAGCAATTGCACTACTAGGTATTTACACAAAGGATACAAAAATATTCTTTCAAAGGGATACATGAAACCTGATATTTATACCAGTATTATCAACATGAGCCAAATTATGGAAAGAGCCAAATATATATATGGTGGAATATTACTCAGCCATGAAGAAGAATGAAATCCTGCCATTCACAACAATATGGATGGAGCTAGAGAGTATTAGGATAAGTGAAATAAGTCAGAGAAAGACATACCGTATGATTTCACTCATATGAGGAATTTGAGAAACAAAACAGAAAAGTAAAGAAAAAAAAAAGAGAAGGAGGCAAACCAAGATACAGACTCTTAACTGTAGAGAACAAACTGAGAGATGCTGAAGGGGAGGTGGGTGGGGAAGTGGATTAAATGGGTGATGGGTATTAAGGAGGGCACTTGTGGGGCTCAGTTGGTTAAGTGTCCAACTTCAACTCAAGTCATGATCTCCCAGTTCGTGAGTTTGAGCCCCACATCAGACTGTCTGCTCTTAGCACAGAGCCCACTTTGGATCCTCTGTACCCTTCTCTCTCTGCCCCCGTATCTCAAATATAAGTACACTTAATAAATTTTTTTTTTATAAAAGGAGGGCACTTGTGATTAACACCGAGTACGATATGAAAGTGATGAATCACTCAATTCTACTCCTGAAACTAATGTTACACTGTATTTTAGCTGACTGGAATTTAAATAAAAACTTGAAACTACAAAAAATAGAAAAAATAAAAATAAAAAGGTACAGGGAAAGGATGAAAATCCAATGAAAGTTAGTAGAATTGAAAAGACGAGGTGTATTAACTCTGCTTAGTCCCTTAAATATCAAAATACCAAAGGGAAGTACTGAACATCTGCTTATCTGTGGGCTTTCTGGTCTTTAAGTAAACAGACAAGATTTTTCTTCCACATTATGTTAAATTATTCCTTTCCAAAATTGTGTCTATTAAATCAGATCAATTTTTGTATGCTATTACTCCTTTTGATTGTCCTAAAATAGTCTTCCAGTCAAGCATTGAACAGTGTCAGCTACCAAAAAAAAAAAGTTTTTAGTTTGAGTTTTCTTGTAGCAGAAATGAATATTGAACATCAAGATGCTAAAAGCCTGTCAGCAATTGCATTATAAACCTAACTTTGTAATGACTATGAAAATTCAGTTGGAAAACATTTTCATCTGTGGCAACTGTTTTCAACAGTCAAAATTTGACTTTATAATGCTGTAAATTAGAAATGAATAAAAGAATCTAAGAAATGTTTTTTGATCAAGTAAATTTTCAAAGTGAAATTTAAATGTGAGGTTACTTTTGCATATAAACTTCTGTGTTTCTTGAAATCACTAATTTCCCCATGATCTTCCTAAATAATGGTATTGAATGATTTGGTAACAATTTAAGTGTTAAAGGAAATTTTTGATTTTGTATTTCATGGCTAAGACATATTTTATAAAAAAGGTTTCACAATGTTTTGAGTTCATAAAGACTTTTTTTTTTTAGCACAAGTCACTGTTGTCTATCTAAGATATTCAGGAGGAAAACATCACTAAAATTCTTTATTAATTTATTAAGGTGAATAATAAATCCCTGTGGACAATAAAAAGGCCCCCCAAAAACATGGTTGATGAACTTTCAGAGGCTGAACATGCTAAATGTTGACTATGTACATAATTGTGTGTTAAGGGGGGAAGGAAGAAGTTTCTTTGCTTCTCTTCATCAAATTATATATTTATTTAGTTTATTCTGAAAGTGAGGGAGAGTGGGAGAGGCAGAGAAAGATGAGAGAGCGAATCTGAAGCAGGCTCCATGCCATCAGAACAGAGTCCTGAGTGGTGCTCGAACTCAAGAACAGTGAGATCATGACTTGAGCTGACATCAACAGTTTGATACTTAACCTACTGAGCCACCCAGGTGTCCCAATCAAATTCTATATTTAAATGAAGGTTCTTAATACTTGCATTAAGAAATTCATGTGTGTATTTTATTTACAATCCTGTTTTTTGCTTGTTTTTTTTTTTTTTTTTTTTTTTTTTAGATTTTGCTTTAAGTATGATTATGGTATTAATTTTTTTAAAAGAGTCTCTGTCAGTCTCTCAGCCCCTTTGGTAGCTTTGGTAGCTATCTTTTTTTTTTCTTTGATATTTTTTTCAGCTGTCTCCTCTCTTTTCTTCTCTTCCCCCTCTTGTATATTTAATCTTGCAACAAGATTTCATACTTATTATGATGGCTTAACATGGATATATGATATTTCAATTTCACTGGGTGGATATAGAAAAGGTCAACCATTCCCCACTGATGGACATTTAATTTTTTTCTCATGTTCTCTCACTATAGTTTTACAAGATATATGCATGGTGTTATCATTTCTATTAGAATTCTAAAATTTGGTTTGATGTGTCAAAGGTAATATACATGTTTGATATTAATTTGTGCTGCCACATATTTTCTCCAAAGTTTGTCACAATTTATATTCACACTGTCCATGACCGAATTGCTTTCTAACACTATTGCTGGTACTAGAAGTTATCATATGTGTGTGTGTTTGAGTGTGTGTGTGTGTGTGTGTGTGTGCAAATATATGAGCAATTGTGATCTCCTTCCTAAAAGTAGGATCCAAACTCCATGCATATCTTTATAAGCAATTTAAAGTAGAAAGGCTAGGGCTGCCTGGGTGGCTCAGTCGGTTAAACATCTGACTTTGACTCAGGTCATGATTTCACAGTTCGTGAGTTCAAGTCCTGCATCAGGCTCTCTGCTGTCAGTACAGAGCCTACTTTGGATCCTCTGTCCCCCTCTCCTTCTGCCCCCCCCCACTCGTGCACAGGAGCTCTCTCTCTCTCTCAAAAGTAAACATTTTTAAAATAATGTAAAGGCTAGAAGGATAGGTCTTAAAATTTGATACTTCTCACTTGCCATAATTTTAGGATGTAGTTACTAGATTCAAAAGGCTGCTTCTTACAAAAGACCCCAGATAGCCTAAGTAATTTTGAAGAAGACCAAAGCAGGAGGCATCAAGCTGTAATCATCAAGACAGCATGGCATTGGCACAAAAACAGACACATAGACCAATGGAATAGAATAGAAACCCCAGAACTAGACCCACAAAAGTATGGCCAACTAATCTTTGACAGAGCAGGAAAGAACATCCAATGGAAAAAAGATATTGTATTTAACAAATGGCGCTGGGAGAACTGGACAGCAACATGCAGAAGAATGAAACTAGATCACTTTCTCACACCATTCACAAAAACAAACTCAAAATGGATAAAGGACCTGAATGTGAGACAGGAAACCACCAAAACCCTAGAGGAGAAAGCAGGGAAAGACCTCTCTGACCTCAGAAGTAGCAATTTCTTACTTGACATCCCCAAAGGCAAGGAAATTAAAAGCAAAAATGAACTATTGGGACCTCATGAAGATAAAAAGCTTCTGCACAGCAAAGGAAACAATCAACAATAAAGGCAACCAATGGAATGGGAAAAGATATTTGCAAATGACATATTGGACAGATGCCTAGTATCCAAAATCTATAAATAGCTCACCAAACTCCACACCCGAAAAACAAACAACCCAGTGAAGAAATGGGCAAAAAACATGAATAGACACTTCTCTAAAGAAGACATCCAGATGGCCAACAGGCACATGAAAAGATGCTCAATGTCACTTCTCATCAGGGAAATACAAATCAAAACCACACCCAGATACCACCTCACACCAGTCAGAGTGGCTAAAATGAACAAATCAGGACACTATAGATGCTGGTGAGGATGTGGAGTAACGGGAACCCTCCCACACTGTTGGTGGGAATGCAAATTGGTGCAGCCACTCTGGAAAACAGTGTGGAGGTTCCTCAAAAAATTAAAAATAGATCTACCCTATGGCCCAGCAATAGCACTGCCAGGAATTTACCCAAGGGATACAAGAGTACTGATGCATAGGGGCACTTGTACCCCAATGTTTATAGCAGCACTCTCAACAATAGCCAAATTATGGAAAGAGCCTAAATGTCCATCAACTGATGAATGGATAAAGAAATTGTGGTTTATATACACAATGGAATACTACGTGGCAATAAGAAAGAATGAAATCTGGCCTTTTGTAGCAATGTGGATGGAACTGGAGAGTGTTGTGCTAAGTGAAATAAGTCATACAGAGAAAGACAGATACCATATGTTTTCACTCCTATGTGGATCCTGAGAAATTTAACAGAAGACCATGGAGGAGGGGAAGAAAAAAAAAAAGTTAGAGAGGGAGGGAGACAAACCATAAGAGACTCTTAAAAACTGAGAATAAACTGAGGGTTGATGGGGGGTGGGAGGGAGGGAAAAGTGGGTGATGGGCTTTGAGGAGGGCACCTGTTGGGATGAGCACTGGGTGTTGTATGGAAACCAATTTGTCAATAAATTTCATATTTAAAAAAAAGGCTGCTTTTATTAGCATTAATAGGAGGAAATAAATATGACTATGCATTATAATTACCCATAGTATTTTAACAGAAAAGAAGTAGATGCCATTTAGTTAAAAAAACAACAACTTTTGATTTATTTATTTATCTCCTTGGTTTGCTATTATAATTAGTAAACTAATGAATTTTCCTATGATATGTGTTATCAAGATATTAAGCCAATTCAGTTAAAAAGAAAATCTTTTTTTTCTCAGGTTTTGACTTATAAAACCAAGAAATCCATAGGTATTTACTTTTCATCATATTATATTGAAAATGTTGTTATCCATCAAGTTATCACTAGTTTTACTTGAAGCCTAATGACACATGCGAATTCCAGGAAACAGAGTACAACACGTATGTCGAAAAGGCAAGTGAGCTGAAGTATGCATATTCTGTCTTCCTTCAGTCTTTGGTTAAGCTCTGCTCCTAAGGAATGATGCCAATTCCAGAAGGGTTTTCAGTCTGTTGAATGTGTAGCAAATTGTTCTCAGAGAAAGCATTCAGGCTAGCAGTAGAAACCTGGTTAAATGTGAAGTGAAGATTAGATTAGAATGCTGATTAGCACTGGTAACCAAGGATTAGTGAATACCTTATGTGCCTTGTTTGGAAGCTCTTATGAAAAAGAGTGAGAAACATAACCTACAAAATCAGAAGCCTATTAGTTCAGTAACATTTTAATGTTTCCAGTGGACCAGGGTAGGTTGAGATTTCCCCTACAATAGTAAGAACCTTCTGCAACTGGCATTTTTTTTTCACCAAGAAAGACTTAACATGCCTAGAAGGTTCTTTGTATTCTGGATGAGAAACCAATTTAGGCAGAACATTAGGGAGAACACTCAAAATCCTAAAAATTATACAAATTCTTATGTAATAGATAAGTAATTACATTACCTAAATCAAAGAAAATCAGGTGAATTCAAACTGGTCAATTTTGAAACAAAAAATAAATGACAAGAAAATTACCCTATATTCTTCAGCATTAATAGTATTAATATCTAATCACATCAGTATTTGATAATATTGTTCAATTGGCACATTTCCTTACTCTCTCAATTGTGTACTCATGTCTCTTTCACAGACAGTCCCTTCTACCTTTTCTCCCCAAATATCTGCTTCTTTTCTCTTAAAGCCTCTTGCAGTCTCATCAGCAATGCAATTTTGAGCAAGCTGGCAAAGCTCTCTAAGCCTCAGTTCTTACATCAATCAAGTGATAATTTGAGGATTATAGTTAAAGTCTTATTACTTTTCACTGGATGCCTTCTTTACAAAGAGCTAGAGTCTAGACCCACAGACAATATTTCAGTGCAGACCACAGGAAAGGTTAAGTTTTTGAAGCATTGATAATTGTTGTTTGGACTTGCCCTGAAGGAAAACTTAACCTTTCTAGACCTATTTATTAAGAGATAGGAATGTTGAGACATAAAGAAAAATATGATGTCAGTATTAAACCATGCACTTTGAGGCAAGGGCAGCACATGCAAATGGAAACGCCCTATAAATTGCTCAAGAGATGAAATTAGGACTCATATGTAAGGTCAGTATCAGAGAGCTGGACAGTGGGGCCACTGCAGTGAATATCGTAACTGGTGATTGTGCATCATGAGAAACTTTTCGTTAAATATAGGGACATTATAGTTTAATAGACTATATTAAATCTTTGTTTTTTACTTTTATCATCTCTTGCCTTTGTTCATTAGTAATATAAGTTTTTAATAAAGCCTTTATTTATTATAGGTCTAAATATGCTACTATGGAAACAAATTCAATAAACATAATGGCTGTTATTAGACCAATTAGTTCACTGTGCTTGAAGAATTTACTTAAAATAGTGGATCCCTTTTGACACTAATGAAACCCACTAAGATACTTGCTTAGATATTCAATGTCTGCCAGGAATGACCAACAAACCCTGCCCCGAGGCATGAAAGATTACTCTACACTTTGCCAAGAAGGAGAGGAGAAGGCTTGGAGGTCAACGTTCAAAGACGAAGACCCCGTTCACCTCACTCCTATTCTCTTTTCTTGCAGTGTCAGGCCAGTCACAAATCTCAGATGGCTTGTGTACAGAGGGCGGACAACATTTCAGGTACAAAAACAAAGGGTGCTTGACTTCAAGTGGAACAATCAAAAGAAACTCATCAAATCAGAGATACATGGCAAGGGTCTCTGTGTCCTATTGTTTTGCTAAACTTTGTATACAAGGTACAGAACGGAGTTCTCCAAGGACTGCAGAAACACCTGAGAGGGCCGGCCCCGAAGCATTCCACAATCAGGCTGGTTAGACAGGCATCCCAAGAGACCCAAGGCCCTCCCAGGCTTAACTGCAGCCCACCTGAAATCTCTGAGTTACACTTCAGTTAGCCAAGCATTGTGTATAATCTCATCATCCTCAGTAATAACCCCAACAAATGGCTAAGCAGATTCTCCAATTTTACATCATTTCCTATTTCAGATTACCTATACCAATATGCCTCTTGGATCCCACAAGAGAAAAATCCTTATTTCAGATTGCACTCTCAGTGCAAAATGTATTAAAGAACATTTTTCCCATGTGATTTGTTAATGGATGGCAACAGTGAATAATAACAAAGGTTTGCATATTCTGATTAGAATAAGGAATATTAGCAGGCTAGAATTAATATGAATATTAATACTACAATTGACTACTAAAATAGACTGTAATTTACAGAAATAAATATGCTTCTAAATAACTTTTTACAGACATTTTGAAATGCTAAATTAAAACATGAAATAAACTGAGTTTTCAGAAATAATGTCTCACTTCTACAGTGAACTTTACTAAAAAAAAAATGTTATTATTGTATCTTGTGTTTGAATGAGAGTATCTACTTCAGAGTGATGAGAAATTTGCATCTACAATATGTATTTTAGCTAATATATTTTTTGCATTACAAATATGTATTTTAGCTAAATATATTTTTTCCATTACAATACACAGATCCTTCGGTATTAAAAACGCAGACATTAAGTTTACCTAATGGGAATATTATTTATTTTTTCTTCTTATGTTATAGACTCCTTATTGACTTGTACAAACTATTATCAGATGTGGATGACTATATTGTATACATTATGCATAGAGTAATAAGCAATAATACTCCTCTCAGTGAGGAATATACATGAACTATTAGCTTCTTATAACCAGAATCCCTTTAATGGAGTTTAAGCTTTGCTGAAAATAAGATATACACTTCTGAATTATAGGTAAAAAACTGAGAGTTTTTCCTCTATGGTCAGGAACAAGACAGAGATGTCCACTCTCACCACTGTTATTTACAAAGTAAATAGCCTCAGCAATCAGACAACAAAAAGAAATAAAAGGCATCCAAATCGGCAAGAAAGATGTCAAACTTCTACTATTTGCAGATGGCTTGATACTCTATATAGAAAACCTGAAAGGGGCGCCTGGGTGGCGCAGTCGGTTGAGCGTCCGACTTCAGCCAGGTCACGGTCTCGCGGTCCGTGAGTTCGAAACCCCGCGTCAGTCTCTGGGCTGATGGCTCAGAGTCTGGAGCCTGTTTCCGATTCTGTGTCTCCCTCTCTCTCTGCCCCTCCCCCGTTCATGCTCTGTCTCTCTCTGTCCCCAAAAAAATAAATAAACATTGAAAAAAAAATTTTTTAAATAAAAAAAGAAAAAAAAAAAAAAAGAAAACCTGAAAGACTCCACCAAAAGATTGCTAGAACTGGTACACAAATTCAGCCCCTGTGGAAAACAGTATGGTCGTTCCTTAAATAGTTGAAAATAGAACTACCCTATGATACAGCACTTGCACAACTAGGTATTTACTTAAAGGATACAAAAATACTGATTCAAAGCGATACATGCACCTCAATGTCTATAGCACCTCAATGTTTATAGCAGCATATAGCCAAATTATGAAAAGAGCCCAAATGTCCATCAACTGATGAATGGATAAAGAAGATGTGGTATACCACTTATATATATGTAATATATCATATATATGATATCAGATATCATATATATATCTATATATGATATATATTCATATATGTCATATATGTATATCATACACACACACACAGACACACACACCGGAATATTACTTAGCCATAAAAAAAGAGAATGAAATCTTGCTATTTGCAAGGACATGAATGGAGCTAGAGAGCATTATGCTGAGTGAAATAAGTCAGTCAGAGGAAGACAGATAACCATATGATTTCACTCATATGTGGAATTTAAGAAAGAAAACAGAGGAGCAAAAAAAAAAAAAAAGAGAGAGGGAGAAGTAAGCAAACCAAGAAACAGACACTTAACTATAGAGAACAAACTGATGGTCACCAGAGGAGAGGTGGGAGGGGGGAATGGGTAGATGATGGGATTAAGAAGTGCACTTGTGAGGAGCACGGGATGGTGTTGAATCACTATATTGTACACCTAAAACTAATATTATACTGTATGTTAACTAACTGGAATTTAAATAAATACCTTAAACATAAAATATTAATAGATATCTCCAATGGAAAAATATTCTTTATTTGTCTCTTCACCATACACTTGTTAAATCCATGATATTTGCCGAGACTTTGTTTGATACCAGTTATAAGGTAGTAGACAAAACAGGTTTAGCACCTGTGACCCAGCATCTGTTTTTGCAAATCAAGATGTATTGTAACATAGCCACTCTAATTCATTTATATTTTATTTAAGACTGTTTTACTTGAAACAGCAGAGTTGAATAGTTGAGACGATGTTGTGTGCAAGTGTATAACATACAGTGCCTCTTTTATAAAATATTTTCTCAATTATTTCTTTAGAATATGAGATATACTTGCAAGATAATCCTCAGTCTAGATTTTATTAAATTATTTTTTCCAACACAAAGAAGAGGAACAAAATCAAAGACCTGAAGCTGCTCAAATTCAAGACTTACATAAAACTACAGTATTCCAGACAGTGTGGTATTGGCAAAAAAATAGACAAGTAGATCAATGGAGCAGAATAGAGATCAGAAATAGACTCACATAAATACATTCAACTTATCTTTGACAAAGGAGAAAATACAATACAATGGAGAAAAGATGGTCTTTTCAACAAAAGGTATTGGAACAACAGGTCATCCACAAGCACAAACATAAATCTAGACACAGACCTTACTACCCTTCACAAAAATTAACTCAAAGTGGATCATAGACCTAAAGATAAAATGGAAAACTATCAAACTCCTAGGAAATACCATAGGAGACAATCTAGGTGACCTTGGTTATGGTGATGACTTTTTTAGACACTACACCAAAGGTATAATCCATGAAAGAAAAAAATAATAAGCTGGACTTTATTAAAATAATAAAAAAAAACGTTTTACTACATGAAAGATTATGTTAAGAGAAAATGAAGACAAGCCACATACCAGGACAAAATATTCACAGAAAAAAACATACTTGATTAAAGACTGTTAACCAAAATATATAACTAAGTCTTAAAACTCAGAAATAAGAAAATGAACAATTTAAAAATGAGCAAAAATGGGTCTCCTGCGCTCCTGGGTGGCTCAGTCAGTTAAGCATTGACTTCGGTTCCGGTCATGATCTCACAGCTTGTGAATTCAAGCCCCGTGTCAGGCTCTGTGCTGACAGCTCAGAGCTTAGAGCCTGCTTCAGATTCTCTATTGGTCTCTCTCTGCCACTCCCTGACTTGTGCTTGCTCTCTCTTTCTCTCAGATATAAATAAACATTAAGCAAAAAAAATTAAAAATGTGCAGAAGTTTCAAGCAGACACCTCACCAAAGAGCTATATAGAAAGAAGACAAATAAGCATATGAAAAGACACTCAAGATCATGTCATTAGGGAATTGTGCATTAAAGCAATGAGATAAGTGCACACCTATTAGGATAGTGAAAATCAAAAAAAAAAAAAAAATGGGCTATGCTGGCAAGGGTGAGGAGCAACAGAAACTCTCCTTCATTGTTGGTGGAAATGCAAAGTGGTGTGGCTACTTTGGTAGACAGTTGACAGTTTATTACTAAACTAAACATATTCTTACCATATGACCCAGCAATTCTGCTCCTTGGTATTTTTACCCATAGGAGTTGAAAACCTATATCCATAAAAAAAAATGTGCACATGTATGTTTATTGCAGCCTTATCCATAATTACCAAAACTTGGAAGCAAACATGATGTCCTTTAATAGAAAAGTGGATAAACGTTGGTATGTACAGACAGTGGAATATTATTCAGTGCTAAAAACAAATGTGTTACCAAGACATTAAAAGACATAGCGGAATTTTAAATGCTTAATACCAAGTGAAAGATGTCTATCTGAAAAGGATACGTACTGTATGATTCCAACTATGTGACAGTTTGGAAGAAGCAAAAACAATGGAGACAGTGAAAAGAGCAGTGGTTGCCAAGGGCTCTGGGGGTGAGAGGGATAAATAGAGCACAGAGGACTGTATGATACTACAACAGAGGATACATGTCATTACACATTTGTCAAAACTCATAAAGTGTACAATGCCCAGAGTGAACCCTAATGTAAATTATGGATTTTAAATAATTAATATACTTGTAAAAAATGAAATATATACTTGTAATATTACTTGTAATATATACTTGTAAATATATACTTGTAATAATTTTATAATATACTTGTAAAAAATGAAAATAAATTATGGTTTTCTGTGCATTCATTTGACAAACTGTTTGCTATCATCTTGAACAAGATCACCTATCACAAAGTATATTAGGTTTGCAGAAAAACCCAAGTATAACCCCTAACAAAAACAAAACAAAACAAAAAAAAAACATGGTGTCACAGGACACATTGTCAATATTAACTACTAACATGTTTATATCCATTTTGTAAATATGATGTATTTTTTTCTTTGTATTTAGCTTTCTGTTAGGCTGATACTCACTTGGTTTGTATTAGTCCTTACTTACTGGCAGTTCATACTTGGCATCTGTTTTTATTTGATTATGCCTAATATCTTACCAGTGACAAAAGTTTTCGTATCACCCCATTTCATGATGATTCAGTAATTATTAGATTATCATTAAAAGCTAACTCAATGCTGGAAGTAAGAATATCTTCTCCACTTCAGGAAATGAGAATAAGCAGATTAAAGGCAAATACCTCTATGATAAATCTTCATGATTATGAATTAGAAAGTGATTTCTCTGGACTAGTCAGTTATAATCTCATTAAATCCAGATGATTATCTCATATAAATCTCATAACTTCTTGATATCATTCCAATATCATTATTCTAATTTTAGTGATCAAGAAACAAATAGCAGGACTAACTTACTTGGAAAAACCTGTTTGCTGGTGGTTGATAGGCAGAACTGAAGATATGAATCCAAATCTATGTAGCTCAAAAATCTGTGTTCTTTACTACACTATTTATAGTCTTTTCTATCAGAAATTATTTTAACTATCCAATCATTGGACAGTTTTTTTCTTTGCTTTAAGATTGTTTTTGTAATCCATATAACACATTTCTAAGTATATACTACTATCTTGTGCTTATTTGGTTATTGTCTGAGTATTACAATATCCATTAGAGATCTCAAATAATTATGTGTTTTCAAGTGGACACAATGAAGTGTGATGTAAATATTCTAGAAGGAATAAAGTGAGTTGCAGATCTCCTCAAATCTGTTTGATTTTTGTATTGATATCTTGGAATACAAAGATTAAGAGCTAATTTTATAAAACTCTATCTAAAAGGCTAACAGTTCAGCAAGAATGTATTTATATAGAATGCGTTCATTGAAAGAGCCTTCTTAGTTTAGATATGACAGATTTCTTTTCTTGGAGTCTTTTGAAGCACCATGTAAAGTCCCCAAATCTTTGTATCAACTTTCTCTAAGGGCACCAGAATGAGAATGATAATAATGTGACCTCAAGAGGGTTATTACAAACCCCACACTCTACTGTTTACCCTCCTCACTCAACTATAGAGTACATTCAATTTTCCAACTTTCTAAATGACTAGCTAGCTACATTGTCTTTTTAACAAATTGCTAGTTTATATAATGGAAAACCATTTTATTACTTTCTAAAGAAACTCTTTAGAGACCCTCGAATAATATTTCTATATGGAAAATGATTACTAGCACTGTTTATATGTCACCAATTTCAGCTTCACATTCCTAGTTCTGATGACATTAAGTTACCTTTTCACTTCAGCAGCTTGGGGATTGGGTCTACTATGTTCATTCAACAGAGAAAATCCTGAAACCGATGTGTAATTTTTCACTGAAAAAGTGAATCCAAACAAATAAAATGAATAAAAATGACTAGCAGAAAGATTCCTACCACGGAAAATTACTTTGACACAAGCCCAAATAGAATGTATTCATAATTTCTAAAGAAAGTGGAGTTTAAAAATATACTACTATATTGAAAGTAATCTGTATCCTTCATATTTTCATTATGTAGCCCCCTGAAAATTATATCCTTACCCTTGTGTTTGGGCAAAAGTTTTATAACTGATATCACTAGTTTCTGAGACATTAAAATCTATTTATCTATCTGTATTTTTATGGCTGTTATTTGATTGACATAAGAAAGCTACCTAGAAGAATTCTTGTACTAAGAGGAAAACATGAGTAACTGATTATTTTCAAAATGTTTTATAAATGTAAACCATTATTAAGACATTTTTTAAAAAGCATTTTAAAAGATCAACTACTGCTTAATTTACAAGACACTAACAATTTTGTATTACATATTTGGCATCAAACAAAACAAGTTATACTGTAATGTGGACATAAGTAGGCACACAATTTAGCTACAAATTTCATTAAGTGAGCTAAGCAGTGTCCTTTTAGTGCTTGGTCTCTCAAGAGCTGATGTAAACACATTAGATTATCACATCAGCCATATTAGATATGAGTTATTATTATCTCCCCTTTTTCTAGCTGAGAAATTATTGTACAGAAGTTAACTTCCTTCCCAAGATCATACAACTGATAAATGGCAGAACAGAGATTTGAACTCAGGTAGTCTAACTTCATAATAAACCGTAATCACCATCGTATAAGCATTGCCTCCTTCTATACATGGCAAAACCAGAGAAAAAGATATGTCATTTATTTCCCAAATAAAAGCTTACACATCTCAGAGCTAGGAGGACAAAAAACCTTACTATCTCACTTATCAAATATTTGTTGAATACTTACTATGTGATAGGATATAGAAGTGCCAAGGATATGGCCTTGAACATGACAATGCTTCTCCTCATAGATCTTAGGTTAGTGAACATATCTTTAACTTTAATGTTGACCCAAGCCACAATCCTGATTGAACTATTCCAATTCTAATTTTATTTGCCATCAGGACAAGATAGAAAGTGTGACACAATGGTATTTTTATTTATTTTTTTTTTCACAATAGTATTTTTAACAGTAACTATCTATGAAGACAGGGTCACACTTGTGACAAAATTTGCAAGCTAATCAATAGGCATACGTTGAATATAAAAGGAAATGACAATTCAAGGTTTCATATAAATTCAAATATTGTGTGGCATCCTTTGTATAAAAGGAAATAATTTCACTTTTTGTTCAATTACACTTGACTCTGTCAGAATACTTTGCTGCAGGAAAAACATATCAAGGAGAAAATGATTTTCAGACAGAATATGACACTGCTTAAACTGAAGGATCTTTCCCCCTCACTTCTGAGCTCTTTGGAAGTTAAAAAAAATCTTTTATGATATTTTTGTTTAATTTTTAAGTTCTTAAAACCCGATTCTTTATATAGACAAGCAATTCAGTGGGTACATTAGATTTTTTTAACTGCATAGGATAAATATAAATAGAATAAAAATCTAAGGAATATATTAAATTATATTTTATCCAAATAGGTCTTTTATAATTAGGATTGGCCAAAATTATTACCCTCACTCATTTCACTTTTAACATACTGGTTTGAGAAATTTGTACTGATCTGTATTTTAAATAAGTTTATTTGTTCTGTTTCAATTTGATTGATACACCTCACAGATGTTAAATTTTAGGTAATTATTTCTATGTCTTGCTCTCTACTCACCATTGGGAAGATCTAGAAGCCCACTAGTGCTGATGGATCACATTTTTCATGCCCCATGTCTCTGGCGACAGTCATGAGACTAAAACTGGCCAAAGGAATGTAGGGCAAGTTGGTGAATACTGTTTTCAGTCTTAGTCACTAACTCATCTCATACCAACCACACAAAACCTTACAGCCCCAATGCAGAGGACTTGTTCAACCAATTATGGCAAATTTATGCATAGCAGGCACAATCTATCTTATGCAATAATACTATTAATCATAATATACAAGTAAAGGAATATAGAAGGATAAACACCAAACCCAACATAGGATGGTTGAGATCATGATTGTTCTGTATATTCTTTTGTCATATCCATATTTTCTGATTTTCTTATGATGAGTTTGTTCTACTTTCCGAATTAAAAAAGTTGTAAATTTAGGGGGGAAAGAATAAAACAGAATGTAAGTTTTTGTATTGTAGCATGTTTGATGGAATTTTAATTTAAGGTTTGGGCAATGATTTCTTGCAAAATAGTAAAAACCACATTATCATAGCTATCGATTTTTATAATCTTTGCGTTCAGTGTATAGGCCTTTTTTTTTTAACCAACTTTATTCCATCAATAATTTTCCTATTGTAAGAGATTCATTTCTAATTATTTACTATTATGAGTGTGTTTTTTGACAGAACTATTTAACTGGAAACTATACCCAATTTTCAAAACTTAAAAAATGTTACAACTAAGAATGACAGGGACGAATTCTGATGAATAAACATTAAAGACATCAAAAAGTCTAAATTTTGTAATGTCATATCCTAACTGAATATATGAAGGATACAAATGAAATTGAGCCATTTGAAGAAAAGCTCTGCATAAGAATGATAAAAACAATCTTAAATCTGATTTTTAAAGCATAAATTAATGTAGCTTTATATTAAGTTTCTCTTGAGAATGAAAAAAAAAGCCAAATAATAACATTGGAAATATAGCAAAATCTCTTTAAAATCTTCCTCCTTATTGATGTTCCATTCAGGTTAGTTCTGTTACTCATACCTCATTTTTCCATAATTTCCCAAACCCTTTCCCCAGTCACTTACTATGTCCTAATTCTTTCTCTTCCTTTATCTTTTTCTCTCTCCAAGCACTAGCTATACAAAGCTTACTACCCCTTTTGTTTCTTAATTTTGTTTTTTAATTTCTTCAAATCTGTAACTCCCTGTCCAATACAACACCAGACTGAAATCTGAAGCAATACCAAAAAAGAAGAGAGGAATGGAAAGAAAAATTTTGGCAATATTTATACACTTATACTTTTAATATTTTTAATGTCACCCCAGATAAAAACTCTTAATTGGAGATGCTTGTTTTTGACCAAATTGAAAGCACAACCAATTTTTTCATTATTTTTGTTCTAAAATTCTTAGCCAAATGAATATTATAAGAAGTGTCACCTACCACAGCATACAGACATTTTTGAGACTCCAGTAGTTAAATAAAGTGAACAAAAGTAATGTAATTAATTTAACCACAGGTCAAAGAATTCTGTCTTAGATTTCCTCTTTTAGGAATTGATTTATAAAGATTTATTAAAATCAGAAAATCAAAGACCCAAAGTGAGATATTTACCTAAACTAAACTTATTTCTTCCTGCAGATGGATACAGTTTGATGTAAAGTTTTTTTTCACTGTTCTAGAACTTCACATAGATGTGATAATCCAGAATGTTCCATGTTTGGATCTGACCTCTTCCACATAATGCTTTGTGTGGATCAGTAGTCTGTTCTTTTTTATGGCTTAAGAGTATCTCAGAATATGAAAGATGTGTATAATTCTGTAAAGATTCCTGTTTTTATCTTACGAGTATATCAAAGTTCAGCACCCTTTTTATTTTCTTGGTAAAGAATCTTTCCCCAATTGAATTATATTGGTACCTTTATAGAGTTTCAGATGATTGTGTGTGTGAATGTCTTTGTGGGCCTTCTGTTCTGTTCAGTTGATGTTTACGTCTATATTGATGTCACATTCTCTTGATTGCTATGGCTTTATAGTGTATCTTGAAATCAGGTTAAGTGAGGCCCTCTACCTTTGTTCTTTCTTTCTTTCTTTCTTTTTTTTAATTCTAGGTTCTTAGACTTAACCCTAAATATTTGTCTTTTATTTAATTGTTGTATATTTAGGGGCGCCTGGGTTAAGCGTCCGACTTCGGCTCAGGTCCTGATCTCTCAGTCTGGGAGGTCGAGACCGGCATTGGGCTCTATGCTGACAGCTCAGAGCCTGGAGCCTGCTTCAGATTCTGTGTTTCCCCATCTCTTGGCCTCTCCCATGCTCATGCTCAGTCTCTCTCTGTCTCTTAATAATAAATAAATGTTAAAAAATCTTTAATTGTTGTATATTGATTTTACGTCCTATGGCCTTGCTAATTTACTTATTTCTAATAGGTTTTTATAGATTTAGGATATTCACTTATATTAAATACATATGATTATTATGATTCAAGAGAGTTTTACATTTTATAATCTGTATGCATTTTCTTCCTTTTCCTTGCCTTAATGTACTGGGTGGAACCTGCAATGAAAAACTAAATGAGAGCATGAGTGGAAATCATTGTTTCATCAGGAGAAAATATTATAGTTTTCACTCTTTTTTTTGTTTTTGTTTTTGGGTTTTTTGACTGTATGATTTGCTTTTATTTTATTTTATTTTATTTTATTTATTTACTTTTTAATATAATTTATTATCAAACTGGCTAACATACAGTGTGTTAAGTGTGCTCTTGGTTTTTGGGGTAGATCCCCGTGGCTCATCACTTACGTACAACACCGAATGCTCACTATTAACATGGTGACTGCTGCTGATTTTTCATACTGTCCTTCATCAGGTAGAAGAAATTTTCCTTTATTCCTAGTTTTCTGGGTGTTGAATTTGGTGAAATAATTTTCTACATTCCTTGAAAAGATCACAGTTTTTCCTCTCATGATATTTTGGTTAGATTTGTGTAACAGTAATTCTGGCTTTATAAAATTAGAGTTTCTTTCTCTTCTTTCATTATTGGTATTAGTAGTTTGTACCATTTATATTTTCTTAGAGATTTATTGATTTTACTGAGGTTTTCAAACAACCATCTTTAATTTCATTGATTTTCTATATTGCTTGTCCATTATATATTTCATTGATTTTTACTTTTTCATTAATGATGAAGAGATAGAGTGCTTCAATCTCTTTTGATTAAGTCTTTCATCATGATGAAGTGTTATCTTTATCCATGACAATATTCTGTTTCTTGTAGTCTACTTTTTTTTTCCTGATATTGTTAGAGTTACTACAGTGTTCCTTATAATTAATACTTGCATGGTATGTCTTTACTTTCTCATTATTTTATGTTCAATGTACCTTTATTTATATGCAGCAAATCATGTGGTATTATCTTTTTTTCCCCCAAGTACAATGACTGCTTCCTTTTAATTGTAGATTTGAGTATCAGATATAGACGTGCTTTGGGTAGAAATGGATGTGAAGGGAAGCTATTTTTGTTAAACATGCAAAATTCCCTGCCCTTTTTCATAGTTGTATATTTAAGATGAACTGTGTGGCCTCTTATTCTCAACCAAGTGCTAAATTTAATATTTAATGTGCAAATGTCCAAGAAAAGTACCAATTTCGTAGTGCATAAATAATAGAGTACAATATCAATTAAAAAATTTTTCTAGTTCAGATTTCTGTTTCTCATTTTTTGTAAAGATTTAACCTGTAGAATAATCTGGAAGTATTAAAAATGTCAGCCCCTAATAATTCAGCTATACAAACTCAACATTTCTTACTTCCTTACATAAATGCTCTCACTATTTACTTAAAGTCTAAAACTCATCCCTAAATCATAAATACAGTTTTGGCTATACAGTGTAATAGTTTATAATTTATTACCTATTAGAAAATATTGTTTTCAGTTGTTCTAAATTAAATATTTGAAAATTATAAGTAGAAACATTAATGAAAATACAATTTTTCTTAATTACAGAAAAAGTATCAAGAATTGCTTTTTAGTATAGTATTTTGAATCCAATTACATTTAAGGAGAGATTAGTAATACTGCCTTTAATAATTTGTGTAAACTAATATGGTTATTGAATATTAATTTTCACAATTGCCATTGTTTTCTGACTTACAAATCTACCAATGGTTCATAAATAACTGAAGAATATAAAAGGTCTTAATGTGTGTAATGATAATGTACAATGCTCAGTAGTGCTTAGGGAATACTAGCAAATGGGACTTGATAAAATAGTTTATTTGAGCAAAAATATTTATACTTGGAGACTTTTTATGCACTTTCAGTATGTAGACATCCAACACTTCCTATATGTCATAAGGAAATCCATATTTTCATTCTAACTGTAAGGCTTTCATCCTCACAATGTAGCCTCATTTTGTAAAGCTTTCCATTTTATTTTTAATTTGAGGTAGAATTTTAGCTATATGAATGGCTTTATTCCTCCATCCTTATAAACATACTTGCTATTCTTATGTGGAAAGTTCTTTATTTAGTTTTTTCATTGAAATTAATCTAACAAATTTAACACAATAGATAAGTGATTCTTTGGTGTTTTTTATTTGCAGTATTCTTTACTTTGATATTTTAATTTTAGTGACATATTTAGCTAAAAACTAATCAGCCACCATTCTGATAAGAAAACTAGATTTAGGGGCGCCTGGGTGGCGCAGTCGGTTAAGCGTCCGACTTCAGCCAGGTCACGATCTCGCGGTCCGTGAGTTCGAGCCCCGCGTCAGGCTCTGGGCTGATGGCTCAGAGCCTGGAGCCTGTTTCTGATTCTGTGTCTCCCTCTCTCTCTGCCCCTCCCCCGTTCATGCTCTGTCTCTCTCTGTCCCAAAAATAAATAAACGTTGAAAAAAAAAATAAAAAAAAAAAAAAAGAAAAGAAAACTAGATTTATTTTTCAGAGCTAGAGATGATGGCATAAATTTGAGAATTTAGAATAGCCTAGATCATTTTCCCCATATTGGGCTGACTTTTCTTTTAGATCTATTTTAGCATTTGAATAACTGTATATTAAGATCAGTTCTATTTTGCTTACGAGATACAGAGAGAGACAGAGCGTGTGCACATGTACGCAAGCAAGGGAGAGGGACAGAGAGAGAGACAGAGAGAGAATCTTAAGAAGGCTCCACACTCAGTGCAGAGCCTGACAAAGGGTTCGATCCCAGGACCCTTGGATCATGACCTGAGGTGAAATCAAGAGCCCAATGCTGTACCAACTGAGCTATCCAGGCACCCCCTTAGGATCAGATATATTAGTTTTTCCCCTAGTCTACTTAAATAATGTCTCAAAAAAACTTCAACTTATGAAAAAAAATAGTGGTGATAAATTCATGGTTAAGAGTTTGAGGTATAAGCTTGGATAAGTACTAACAGTTTGGTCTATTGAGAAAACAAAACTGTAAATTCCCCCCAGGCATTGCAGAATTAACACGAGATGTTCCTAAGTCTATCCTGATTAGAAGTCCAGAAAAAGTACAGATATTAATGGTCATGCCCTTACTGTGTATAAGAACCGCTGGCTTTATTGGCATGTTATTGACTGGACTATGGTGTCCCTGGGGCTATTTGATTCTCACAGGACTTTCTGAGTTGACAGGAGGTTAATTTGAATGAATGATATGAGCCAACTTTAGGATGAGGACTATTTTTTTAAATTGCATAAACATCACCTTTTTTAAATTTTTTCAAATATGTGATTTCTTATAAATCTCTGCTCCAAAGTGTAAGGACATGATATGCAGTCATATTACCAGAGTCAAATTAACAAATACCTGGACACTTTGACACCAACTACTAAGTTCCTTTGTGGTTAAAACTGTGTTAGCAGTTACTGGCCTGAAATATTCATGCTTCTTATCTTCATATCCAAAGTCAAATATAAGCTATAGAATAAGAAAGGAATCAAATAAAACACCTTTCTTTCCACAATACAGAAATACTGATGTCTATTTCCAAATAGAAGCCTATTTAGAAATACCTAGAAGTAATACAAAAGGTTTAAAAAGGAAAGAAGAAAAAATTTGAGTATTTATTACTTAAAGGTAGAATACTTTATATCCTAAGAAGCATTTTACTAAGCATGAAGGAAAATAATTCTAGTTTCATGACTAGCAGAATACATGCATTTTCATCTAACCTAAAAATGTTCCTTTGTTGTATAGGAAGCTTCAACAATAAAACTTACTTTGCTTTAAATTATATAAATTAGAACAAATACCAAATCCAGAGCCTGAAATTTCTGAATCTGCCTCCCCCCAAAAGTTAGGTAGTCAGCGAGTAATTATTTAAAATGAAAAGGAAAACTCATTTTCCTTGTATTGAATTCCTCTTAACACTCCATTGTGAATGCTTGAAAGCCTTCTATTAATATTTGTCTTTGATTTTGACTTGAGTTGGTGCATGTAAAATTTAATCATTAAGTTGATACATGTGAAGTTATTTTAGTGAGAATACTTAAAATAAAAAGACCTTAAAATGATTTTTTTTATAGAAAAATAAACCGGTTTCTCTATGAAGGCTTGCAAAAAGTTACCCACAGAGTAAAGCTACCTTCAAAGTAAACATATAGAGATGAGGTAGATAGTGGTAGAAGACATCAATGCTCAAAAGATGAGAGACAGACACACTCAGCCTATATTCTAGCTTTCTGTAGTACTCGGGGACCTTGATCAAACGACATAATGCTTCCAATATTACATTTGTTTTTTAGGATACGGTGATTAGAAAAATTTTAAGAGGGTAAATGAAAATATGTTCATATACTGCTTAGTACAATGTCTTGAACATAATAGTTATTTAATAATCGTAATTTACTTTCACTATCATTATTATATTATTTTTATCATGATACACAGTCATTTCTAAAAAGAGTACTTCTGCTTTAAGAGTCATTATCTAAAAATATACTTCTTTTATCAAATCCTAGGAAAACAGATTTAAAGAATATTATTATACTCGTGCAACAGAGCCAAAGCAGACTCCTCATAATTAATTAGACCAAAAGTTCACTATTTAGACCCTGGCCTGTCCCAGGTCTTCTTTTCTTTCTTTTTTCTGAACTGGCTTGGTTTCCTTAACAGCTTGTCCCTTCTCTATGAATGAGTCTGAAAATATCCTGCTACAAACAGACAAGGAACAAAAGATCCATTTCTACAACCATCATCCATCACATTTCATTTTAAGGAATCACTTGAGTTCTCCTTTCTGCTCTGATTTAGTAACAATAATGTCTGGATTCTTTTCTGACGTGGCCCCTTCAAATTTATGTCACTGTCTCTCATATCAATCTCAGTTCAAGATTTGTAGTTTGGAAGCCCATTCTGTCCTCCATCTCTCAGAAGAATTTCAGATAGACACAAAAACAGTACATGTTCAGTTTCCAATGGAGGTTGTTCAGACACCTCCCATTTATCCCAGAATAGAGTCTCTTCTCTCTCCTTTCAGCTTTAGTACTGGCTGCTAATTCTATTCCGGCTCTCCCACGCTCATATCTGAAAAGACTAAAGAGAATGTACAATGACAGCTAACGTAAAGGAGTAATCACTTTACCTCCTAATGTGAAGCATAATTCACAAAGTAGATGTCATCACATTGGATTCTTAAAATGTCAGGAAATGTGGAAAGGAAGAAAAACAAAACAAAACAGTCACCATCAATGACTATAATAGTTGGAATATTTAATTGTTTTTCTTCTGACTATGCCTTCAAAACCAATTCAATAACCGTAATTTACTTTTACCATCATTATTATATTATTTTTATCATGATACACAGTCATTTCTAAACAGAGTACTTTTGTTTTCTGTGACCAAACTGGACACATAACATTTTCCCAATTCAAACATTTTTCTGAGATCTAGAAATTATCATGAACACAGGGAATCACAAGTAGCTAATCCACTTTCCACAACATCCATCTGGTGGGAGAGTACCCTTCCTGTAATCAAGACCAAGAGCTTAGTCCAGGCAAATGGTTGATTCAATTACAAGTATTTCCTTCTTGGCTTACTAAAACCCTAATGAATTGTACTTTACCTAATCACTTGTCTACTGATCACAGTATAGGTTATGTAAGGTCCTGTACCTAGACTGAGATTAGAACCAATTTTGATGCGTGGCAAAACAGTCTAAACAGGTGACAAAGTGATAAGATGTCCCCAGTACTCTTCAAGAAAGTCTGTGTTGTAGACAATGCAGTCTCATTGATCTGCAAGAGATAAGAAGCTACTAAAAATTAGTGCATCAAGCACAATATGAAAGTTAAATGGCCCTTAAACTGTAGAACACACTTTAAATGCAAAATTTATCCCTGCAACCCCCAAACCATTTTTATGAGGATAAGGCAAAAATTCTGTAAGCTATGTAAATTTTCCAAAACTTTAATTATTATAGGCCAAACAAACACTTGTTAAAAGGGTGGAGATTCATTTCTCCCATTTGTACCTGAATTATTTCTTAGGTACTCTGAGCCTACTAACTAAACCATCTAGAACAATGAGTCAAGTTGACTCAATTAAGAACAAAATAAAAATAAATTTCCATGGAAATAGAGGGCTGCATTCATACAAATGCCAAAATAATGTCTGATGAATAACATTACAGTGAACACAAATGAAATCATAATTTGCCATTTACTTAATTTGCGCTATTAAATGCTTGATAAGAATGTCAGAAGTGTTTTTAAAATGCTCATTAAAATGATTTATTATAATGATGAAGTAGAATTACTATTAAAGGATTAATATGAATTAGGCATGTAATGGAAAAGGATTGCAAGGGGAAATTGTAAGGAAAGAAGAGGAAATATGATCCCAAATATGGGTCATGAAAATGCTTTTTCTAAAAATACCATAGGGTAATCATACAAATTTTAAGACTGAGATTTTTAACAAAAATAAAATGTATACCATAAGCACTCTTTTTTTTAAAGTTTTTTTTTTTAATGTTCATTTACTCATTTTGTGAGAAAGACAGAGAGTGCAAGTGAGGGAGGGGCAGGGAGAGAGGGAGAGAGAATGCCAATCAGGCTCCACACTGACCACACGGGGCTCCATTCCACAAACCCCAAGATCATGACCTGAGCTGAAATCAAGAGTCGGACGTTCAACTGACTGAGTCACCCAGGTGTCCCCCATAAGCACTCTTTCTTAAAATTGTGTCCCTAAACTTAAGGAATAAATACTAATACATAGTTTAATATTTTCAGAATTTCAAGATTAGATTATACTAAGGTAACTAGAAAATTACTATATAAACAATCTATTATATATGTTTGAAAATATTATTGGCTGTTATGGATTTTTTATGCTTTAACAATTTTAAAACATTTATCATTGCAATATATAAAAATATTTTATATTGAAGGCATAGTAAACACTCTCTTTTATAGTTTTCTTTTTTACTTGTGATATCCAATTTCCACACTGCACTTGAATTTTATGAGGAAAGACTTCAGTCTAAAATATTCAGTTCTCTAGAATTGAATAGTTTTACTTTCAGGAGGAATCTACGCAAGCAAAGTCAAAGGGAGAAATGAAAAATTATCTGCTGAATTTGGCTTATGTGCTTTGAAAAGCAGCTTATGCAAGCCAACCCCAAATTCTCCTATCATCTGCTAGAATAACAACCATGTTTTCACACATTGAATGTTTTAATCCTATTTGTCAGTTTGTTAGCTTGTGTTTCCAAATCTCTGATTTAAACTGGCCCACAGAATCTCTGGTTAACTAAAGTCTAGTAAAAGGAGATGACTCTCTGTCACCAGGCTGTTAAAAGGTCAACAAGAGTGACAGCTTCACCATCTCAATTGCAGATTTTCAGCTAAAAAGCCAACTGATGTCAAGATTAAGTCAAAGCTGAAACCTCATCATAATAAACAGATTGTCAAAACAGCAAAGTGCTCCACAGCTTAGAACCAGTAGCTTAGGAGGCTGGCTTTGTGTCAGTTTCAGGGTATGACGGGTTGCGGGGGGAGGTGCTTAAAAGCCCAACCTACTGCTTTGTCATTCTAAGGTTACTCTTTTGATCTTGAAAGTTTATTGGTCTTCCATACATAATTTTAGAGACACAGAGAGAGAGAGACAGAGAAAGGGAGGAAAGAGAGACCGTTTATGTGTCCCTGGCTTTCAGTTCCATTATTAATTTTGATATCCGTGCTAACATAGAAGTACTAGAAACAACTAAATGAAGTAGAAGCAAGTGGCAGAAACTTAACCATACGTAATGGCAGAATAAGCAAATAGAAAATGACAATGATGATGGTAATGCACACTAAAGATAAAATTGGGTTATTTGCAGTTATTCTTAATTAAAATGATGCCATGGAAGTTAGATCTCCAGATCTACATAAAAACAGAGCTTTAGGGAAAAATGAAAAAAATGATAAATTAATAGAGGACATTATAGGGAAGGGGCTTTTGGATCAATCTGTAATTATATGGGTATCTTTAAATTATACAATTGCATATAGAAACTTGTAGTAGTATTGTGTAAATGTAAGGATACTGTGCAGTGAGACATCTTTTTTCATCACCTATACGTACAATGAAAGAGAAACAATATATATTGAGTTCATATTATGAACCACGCTCTTTTCTGAAATTTTGAAATAAATTATCAAGCAAAAGACAGAAACTGCCACCAAATAAGCATCTTTACGGTGTTTACATTCTCATAGCAAGTTGGGAAGTGTTAAGGTTTTGTAAAAATGTAGATGGGTGCAATAGGAATTTGGACCCCAAGTGTGTGTGTGTGTGTGTGTGTGTGTGTGTGTGTGTGTGTGTGCGCATACACCCACGTGCATATGTGTATGTGTGTTTGTTTTTGTTGGGAGGATTCCAGTTTTAAATAGAATAGTTTAGGGCAGGATTGAATGAGAAAATATTTTTGCAGTAATCTGCATAACTATTGTGAGAGTCTTGATTAATAATTTAAAATCATAACATGACTAACATTAAAAACAAAAAAGAAACATGGGTGGAAGAGAGCTGGATTAATGTAAAATATTATAGTAAAATATTAATGGTAAGTGATGGGTATTCACAGTAAATCATTTCTCCTTTGCAGAATGTTCGAACATTTTAAATAAAATGTTAGAAAACACAGAATTTTCTCTGTACACATATATACTATTCTACACATTTCTTCTTTTCCTTCTTTTTTTTACTTCCTCAGACTTTAGGCCTATCCCTCTAAAAATTACATCTGAAAAATTATTTAAACTTTATTCTGTGTTCTACTATTTTGACAATGATTAAGTTCCAGAAATCATGTCTAGTTTTCTCACATGACTTTGTATTCAGAAATTTATATCTAAACATTAACATTTTATGTAACTTTTCTTGTTCAATTTGAAAACTTGGAGAAGCCAGAGGGAAAGCCTTGTATAAAGTCCTACTGGAAGTTACACTAGAATTAAGTTTGTAGTAAGAGACAAGAACTTCACTCTAGGAATATACAATGTATCTTTTGGAAAGAGGTACAGTACTATCTACATAACCACTGACAATTGTTAGCTGACTCCAAGAAATAAAATGATTTCAATAAGGCAAAGACAAAATGTCACTATGCATTCACTCACAAATAGATGTTTTATTTTATTTTATTTTTTTTAAATTTTTTTTAACGTTTATTTATTTATTTTTGAGACAGAGAGAGACACAGCATGAACAGGGGAGGGGCAGAGAGAGAGGGAAACACAGAATCGGAAGCAGGCTCCAGGCTCTGAGCCATCAGCCCAGAACCCGACGCGGGGCTCGAACTCACGGACTGCGACATCGTGACCTGAGCCGAAGTCGGACGCTCAACCGACTGAGCCACCCAGGCGCCCCACAAATAGATGTTTTAAATTATAAACTCATAGTTACTCTTTACAGCTTACTGAATGCACTAAAGTTACAGTGCATATATAAAAACTTAGCAATTATTGTGAGATTTTTAAAAAAGAAAAAAGCTCCCTTTCTAAAAAAAAAAAAAAAAACATGTTATTTTACACTAGTGCATTTTTTAAAGATAAACAGAATCTAATTAAAGAAAGGAATCCCTAATTTCCAGAAGTTGGCTCCCACGAGTGCAAGATACTTTATACAAGTGGCCCTTGAACAACATGAGTTTGAACTGCATGCATCCACGTATACACAGACTTTTCACAATGCAGTATTATAAATGTATTTTCTCTTTCTTATGATCTTATTAATTATATATATTTTTTGCTCTAGCTTCCTTTATTGTAAAAATATAGTATAATACCTGTAACATACAAAACAGGTGTTAATCAACTGTTTATGTTATTGGTAAGGATTCCAGCTATTAGTAGTTTAGTGTTTGGGGAGTTAAAAGTTATTCACAGATTTTCAACTGCATGGGAAGTCAGCACTCCTAACCCCTGCATTGTGTAAGGGCCAACAGTATATCTGTCCTTAGTACATAATAGGTGCTTATTTTTGTAGAATTTCTTAACTAAGTAACTATACAGCTCAACATATGGGGGCGGGGGGAGCTTCAGTCACCAGATATTTATGTGTTCCTCTAACATTATCATATACGTGTTACAGGATAAGATAAAATCGATTTCACCGATTTTATATGGAAGTTTTCTCAAGAAATTATGAGGGAATAATCATATCTTTGGTAATGCTTTTTTGGCAAATATCATACACAGATTTAACAACATACATATTTATGAGCCATCAACATCAGCAGCAGCATAGAAAAATTAACAAATAACATTTTCATGATTTAAAAGGGATGAAAATTTTCTGATATTTCCCAATCCTTAAGGCACTATTATATATTATTAATTATGAAAACAATGCTAAACTTTAAATAATATGGTGAAGTTTTGAACATGCCTAAGTTCATGCAAAATAGTGTTGGTAGATACAAATTGACAGTATGGTGAAAGCTGAAACCCTCCCTGGGAGTTGTTCTTATGGGGAAGAGAACCACTTTGCCCAAGGCTACGTATTGTTCTCCCCAGAGCCCATATCCAGTGACTAATTCTGCGGGAGTTTAGGGTCCTTGTCTCTTTGTCTCAAGGTATTCTAGATCCTAAGCTGAACTTCGTCCAGGTTGAGTCTTCTGTTGCCACAATATCCAAATCCTGTTCCCCAGCCCTGTCCAATCCTTCCCTCCCGTCAACAGGCGACCTTTCTGAGAATGTATCTACACAGGTTGCCTTCCTGTTGATTTCAGGTCTTCAGATCCTGTTTTCTGGGGAACCCAGGAGGAGGCATTCTTAGAGAAAACAAAAATATGACATTTCTAAGGATTAAAAAAACCCACATTATGCTTTATATAACAATTGTAACTACAGCAAATTTCTGTTTTATCCACAATATCTAGGGGAATGCTTTGGCTGTAATTTTAACTCAGCTACTGCCATAGAGAGGCCTTCTGTGTTACTATAATTTCTCTAATTTCCTTATGTACATAATGTATTATTCATAGAACAAATTCATGATATAATGAACTAAATAATGTAAGAAAGCACACTTAATGGCTTTTCTAACTTAGATTAAACATTTTGAGTTAGGGCATATTTTAGTAGATTAATGTAGGATACATGCTTATCTTCTAATGACAGCTAGTATTCACAGATGGATTTCTACAAATTGTTTACATTTGAAAATCAATCTCAATTTCAAAACCAGGACAAGATGCAGAGAAGAAAAAAAAAGAGTTCCATATATCCACTTACTTATCAAATCAATTGAACAATCTCTTATAAACAGAAGGTGACTTAAGAAAAAAACAATGCTGCTTACTTTTGACATGCCAGAACTTAAAGTCCATTTAAGAATTTTATTTTTAATACTTGTAAGAATAAATGAGAAAATCTCATTGTTATGCTGTCAGCACTCAATTGTAAACTGTAATGTCAAAGACCACATAGATTTTTACAGTGCTAGGAAATGCAGCGCAAAACTAATAAGTGATGGGAACATCAAAAACATGTAATAAACACTACGATCTCATTCGTTGTGAAACCCAATTTTTCTCTGAAGAAGAAACAAAAATTACAGGTGAGCTATGACAGTATTAACTCCTTAACAAAAACCATACTAAATAATAGCTTCTGGAAAACTTTTGATTTTACATTTTTCCTTTCACACTATGTGATTCTGTACTCTATTTCACAGAACAATGCTCTGCTGAACACTGTCACTCTCACCAATGGTATGGTAGCTGTCAGTGGTTTTCAAAGAAAGCTGAATAATATGTACATATCTTATTTTAATGTGTTCAGAACACATGGACCTTTTGGTGTTAGGAACGAGTAAAGAATGTGACCATAAGGTGAAGCATGGCTCATGCTGTGGGGCCAAACAGCATGAAACCCCATGCTTCATTAGTGATTCTCCTCATAGCAGCTGGCCAATGGATCATGAAAATGAATCAGAAATATTAGGGCTCTTTTTTTTCTTTTTCTCACTTTCTGCATTCACAAGCAATTATGAACAGTTGGATTCTACCTTTCAGTGGGTAGTATTTCAGTTCTCTGCTTTTAACTTTATGGGTTTCTATTCTAAAATCATATGCCCTAACTCATGCATTTGTTACAGATAACAAACCCATTTGAAGATCTTAAAATGGGTATCTTCCAGTAAAAGTGGATGTTAGAAAATATGCCTTTCTTTTAAGGGGAAAAAAAATCCCTCAATTGTTTTGAAGTCAAACTACCGTTATTAAAGATAAAGTGAGTATATTCATTGTGTGTCTTTCTCAAGACCACAAAGCAAGGGTATAAATCAGAATGATACTTAACTCCCATTTTTTGAGAGCTATCCCACAATTGTCTCCCAGACCCAACAGGAACAAAAAGAGCAGAAATTCAAATTAATTAATTTGATATCTCTAAGAATCGTTTGCATCACACTATGTAATGCTGGGGATTTTGGGGTGGATGTATGTTGTCCGTGAATAAGCATCCCTTCAAGACCTTATTTCCTTAACATGCAAAAACTGAATGTCTGTCATGGGCGGGGGGGGGGGGGGGGGGGGTTGTTATTGCATCAAAAATTCAAATTATTCATTAAAACTATCTCCTACAATAAGTTGGAGTTCTATTACAAGGTAAGCTCGAATCATTACGAATAGCCACTTTCTATTTGTTTGTAGTAGTTCAATAACACCTACCCCAGCCAACAGTAATATTTAGTTGCAGAATGAATTTCAATTCCTATTTATTCTTTGAGGGTACCTTTTAGACTCTCTGAATACAATGAAGCAATTTGTATTCTCAAATCACGATGATGGTTTAAACAAATGAAATAAAGCTAACTTTTTTTTTTAATGTTTATTTATTTTTGAAAGAGAGAAAGAGAGAGAGAGCAAGTGAGGGAGGGGCAGAGAGAGAGAGAGAGGGAGGCACAGAATCCGAAGCAGGCTCCAGATTCCGAGCTGTCAGCATAGAGCCCGATGCCGGGCTCCGACTCACCGACCGTGAGATCCTGACCTGAGCCTAAGTTGGACGCTTAACTGACTGAGTCGCCCAGGCACCCCATAATAAAGCTATCTTTAATCAGGAAAGAACTATGCAATCAGCTACAGAACTGACCATGGGAGCGTCTAGTGCATGGAAAGTAACTTATTTAAAGGATAAAGTGGAATGGCTAAAAAATATTACCCTGCAGTCTATTTTATTTCTGGAGTGAATTAAGTCTTAGAAATGTGCTTGTCCCAACATCTAGTGATAGCTTTCAAAAAAATAAAATAAATTGAAAAGCAATATCTTTTTAAAATGTATCGAAAAATAAAATCGACATCAAGCAGGACTGTTACCTATTATTCTACAGTACTGGGTAATTTTACATATCATGTAATCAACCATGTGATGTTGTCTCTAACCAGCAGACTAACTTTGTACATCACTTTTGGGGGCAATTATTTTATACAGTGAAGCAGGACTATTTATTTCACTTGAACAGTTATGATTTAACTTTCATGTCTGCCAATGTTAACCTTTTTGCCTAGATGAATTTTTCAGGTTAATTATATTAGGTTTTCCTCATTGAAAATGCCATTGAAATTTCTCAAATCAGGAAGTTAGTACAAACCAGATGAAACCTATTAACAATCCATCTCAAATGTCTTTCCTTCAGGTGTTTCAATTCTTTCCTATTTGTACAAGCATCATATATAATCTCATATAACATTTCTTCCATCCTTTACTATTAAACTGCTCTTTTCAAGGCTAACAGTGCCTTGCAATAATCCTGAATTATATTCACACATTTTCTCTGTTTGTTATGCTACAATCATTTGAATTTATCATGTTGCATCTTTTGTTTTCACTTTTTAATTACATGTCTCTCATATTAGAATTTAAACTATGTCCCAAAAAAGAACATATCTTATTCTCAACTCCATACTCAGTCCTGGGAAGATACCTGATGAGTAAGATGTGTCCAATAAATATTTGTTTATCAACTGGATAAATAAAGTGCTTTATTATTTCTTTTTTTTAATATACCAAAAAATCACCAAACAAGGGCTAACAATCCTACATGTTAATCCCCGTTCCAATCATGACTGACTTTTCTCTCATAAATGTGTGTAAATCACTTCTCTGTGCCCCAGTTTCCCTGAGGGATTTGACTAAATCATATGTAAGCTCCTTTCCAATGATTCTATCTCAATAACTGAAGGAATCTATAAACTCTAATATTTATTTTTTTTTCATTTTTCTCTCTTAGATTTGAGCTACAGCAAGGAATTTCATCACCTAGGAAAATGTAAAGATACACCTAGTTGAGATAGAAAAGCAGTGCTCATGGCTTTCATTCTCTGTTTTTATTTTTAGATAACTCGTTCAGTTTCTTCAATTTTCTAAACATGCTGATGTTTAAAATCATTCCTGTTATGTTTGTGAAGCTATTTTCATCTTTTCATTCCTTGAAACTTTAATGGTTCTGCCAACTCCCCCATAGCCCTCTTTCTCAACAACTTCAAATACCCTTTCAAGGATTTTGCTTAAAATGGAAATGGAAATGTACTTCAATTGTGGACACAAGAAGAGGAAACTGACGGGATGAGGTGATAGGGAAGTGTCAAGTATGTGAGAGCCTTTCCACTGAGAGCCTTTTTAGTTCTCAAACAATGAACCTACTCCTTTGTAGACCTGGATAATTTCCTATCCTTGTATTATTTATCTTTTCATCCACAACTTTGTTAAAAGGCTTATAAAATGAAGGAGATTTTTTTCTTTATTCAAGCCTGTGCACTTTTTGCATTAGGCTCGGTTTTACTAAATACATTACCAAGTGGGTTCAGCCTCAGGAGAGCCAGTGTTATATTGCTCTACTCCAGATTTCTGATTTGCCAGGCAGAACTCTCTTACAGCTATTGCTTATTAAAAGAGAATCAGGAAGGGTTTTTGCAGCAAAATATTCTCAGGCCAACTATAATTCGTGAACAATAAGCATTTCACATCATGTCTGCAATCATTATCAAAAGACTTAATTTGGACAAAGGAATGGAAGCTTCTTTTGGTTTTCCAGTTACCGGTTCAGTAGTCTTCACTCACAGATGTTAATCACCTTCACATAGCATCAAAATAAAAAATGAAGGAAAAAGGAATATATATAAATTCTACTGGGAATATATGTATACCCTATAGAAATAACTCTGAAAGGGAATATATGCATATTCTACAGAGATAAAAATTGCATACTAATACACTAGGAGAGAAATTTGACTTTATATCCTTCTGGTTCTAAAGCATATGGATTTCCTTTAAAGTACTTGACTTAGGATTTCTACAAAAGTATATTACAACATGGGTCTTCATTGTATGCTGTTTGACTTTTTAAAATATTCTCCTACAAATAACAAATGCTAATAGCAACAAAGGAAGTAATAATACATAGAAACACTTATGTATCCATTTCTCCTTATGGTGCAAACTCTTCAGATTTCCGTTGAACATAGATTTTTTTTTCTTTTTTTTTTTCAACGTTTATTTATTTTTGGGACAGAGAGAGACAGAACATAAACGGGGGAGGGTCAGACAGAGAGGGAGACACAGAATCGGAAACAGGCTCCAGGCTCTGAGCCATCAGCCCAGAGCCTGACGTGGGGCTCGAACTCACGGACCGCAAGATCGTGACCTGGCTGAAGTCGGACGCTTAACCGACTGCGCCACCCAGGCGCCCCTCCGTTGAACATAGATTTATGCGTACCCTTTACACTTCTCTCTGTGATCATAAACACATATAAAGTCACGTGCATACTCACAGTTTATTTTATTTTAAGAAGTATACTTAAATTTTACTTATTTACTCTGTTAACTATCTTTGACCTATATCCTTGCCAAAAGTTAGCAACATAAATTTTTAAAATAGATATATCTTATACCCTCTCTGTATTTTCTTTAATGTTTTTATGTTCTCTATTCTCTTTAATTCTCCTATCATGAACATTCAATTTGTTATACACATTTGACAATTACAAACTTCTTTTCTGGGTAGCAATTAACCTGCATCTTTTCATTTAGGAAAATTTTTTGTTTTTTTTTTATTTCTATGTAAGTAGAGTCCAAAATATTGTACTTCACTTTTTAAAAATGTATATTTTGAATATTAATAGATTCTCCTATATTTTTTCCAAATGAGTTTTAACAATGATCATTAACAGTAGAATGCATGAGGTTACCTGTTGCCCAAAAGATCACCAATCCTGGTGAACACCAAATAACTCCCTGATGTTTTAATTTGCATTCAACAATTAATGTCTGGGCATGGTAAACTTTCCATATATACTAATACCATTAATACCAACACTACTAATTGCATTATTTGTGTTGCTTAAGGCTTCATACGTACTTTCATCTTTTGGAATCAACCTTTTCTCTTTCAGCTATCTATTTGGTTATGTACAAATCCATTCTCTTTTGATTACTGGATGTTTATAGAAAGATTTATCATCTGATGGAAAATGCCTTTCTCATACCCTAGTCCTCTTTTGTGTTTGTTATTTGATATGCATAGTACAAATTAAATTTTATAATACTACTGGTACCATAGTTCTGTAATAGCTAATATTTCTAGTTCAAGAAGGCACATTTTTATATCTGATACTTTCTAATATTAAGTGCTCTTATCACACATGTGATTATAGAATGTGAAACAGATATACATAAAAAAAACCCAAAACACTCATGATACAAATTGCTTATCAATAACAGTAACAACAATAGTACTAAGCATGGATATAAATGAAACGTTTTAATGTTTTACCAATCTCTTGAAAATTAAATTTTGATTTAAGATATGTAAGGTAATGATGTATAGTAAGATATCTGCTCTTTAAAAATATGTTATAAGGGCACCTGGGTGGCTTAGTCAGTTAAGGTACTGACTTCGGCTCAGGTCATGATCTCATGGTCGGTGAGTTCAAGCCGTGCATCTGACTCTGTGTTGACAGTTGAGAGCCTAGAGCCTGTTTCAGATTCTGTGTCTCCCTCTCTCTCTGCCCCTCCCACACTCATGCTCTGTCTCTCTTTCTCAAAAATTAAAAACAAAATTTTTTTAAATAATAAATAAAAAAATAAAAATAAAAATATGTTATAAAACATTAAAGACTTTTAGAACTTTGTGAAACTATTTCCAAAAACCTATATGTACCCACCATCCAGTTAAAAATATATATATATATATATATATATATAAAATATTACCAAGTCAGTTTCAGACACCTGTGCACTCATTGTTTATCTTGAATTTGGTGTTTCTTATTATTATGCATTTCTGTTTATTTTATATTATACATGGTTAAATATATACATAAATATTATATGGCATTGATTATCAAGTTTTTAAACTTTATGGAAATAATATACTGATTGCATTCTCTTGGAAACTTTTCATCATTCAATACCAGGTTTATGATGTTCATCAATGTAATCTAATTTATATATATATCTATCAATACACAGTATGTTAACTGTATGTCACAATTTATTCATTTTGTTGCTGATGAACATAGTTTGTTTCTAACATATTGCTTATAGAAAAATATATTCTTATGTTTTAAGTGTTCTTTCATAGTTCCTTCAGTGAAAATTTATTTGCATTTTATATCAAAATGGAATTGCTGGGCTGTACGCTATAAAAATCCATTCTACTGCACAATTCAAAATATTTCTCAAGTTCAGTTACTATTTCCAAAGAATATCTTCAGGTCTGAGAATTTATTCTAACCTAACAAATAAATATTATTTTCATATCCTAACATTTTATATTTTGTTAATATATATTAATAAATTGCAATTTGCAATAGATTTCCTTTCAACATTATAATCTCCAGGAATATTAATTGTTCCCTGTATTCTGGATTTTATTATATTTTAAGTATTTTAGTAGTTTTATTAATATATAACTCATCTATTTTTGTGAATTTTATACCTAAGTAATTTTATGGATTTCTGTTACTATTGCAAATAGGGTTTTTAAACCAATTCCATTCTTGGCTAATTATGGCCAGTAGAGTATCAATTTTATATCTTATTTTCAGGAAGTTCATCAAATTCTCTAACATAAATATGAATTAAAACTTTAGTGAACACTTAGTAAATGCACGTATTGCCTTAAATGCTTACTTTCTAAAACATGATTTGTTCTTAATTCAACTATGGTAAAAATTAATGTTATAAAGTAAGATTTGTTTTTAATTAAAATGTGACAGATGCACATTAAAAAACTGTAAAAAGTAAATATTGCAACTAGATTAAAGTGATCTAAGATACTATCCTAGAATGCCTTTGAAGAAAGAATAAGGGCTTTTATGTACAAGATATAGAATTAGAGATAAAAGAAATTCTGAACCATTCCAGGGAGGAAGAAAAAATTAAGTCTTCGTACAAATACATGATTCAAATGAAATATGGTTGAAATATATTATGTTAGATCTTTTGAAATAGCATCAATAGCTCCAGAAATGAAGAGAAACCTAACCTTTTACTGAAAGGTTCATAAATACAAATGAGTTATGTTTTTACTCTGAGCTATGCTCAGTAAGATGTCATTAATAAATTTATGCTAAGTGTTTAAACTAATTTTTTAATTTATTGAATCCAAAATAATTTTAATGAAATAAAAATTATGTATCATTTGAAGTTTCTCTAAAGTATAGCCCAGTGAGTAAAACAATTTTTTCTGCTAATTTTGAAAGATAGATTTTCAGTAAACTGTACATTTCATATACTTTTTGTCCCATTTAATATTTCACACCAATGTCAATATCACAAGTTTTGCTTACTCATTAAATGTTTTGCTGGCCATTGGCCTGTTTGCTTACAGACACACTCAGCAGCCTTCCTCACTTTGCTCCTCTCTCGGTAAAGCTAACTCCTGGAAAGCGTTTTTCAAGGCTCCCTTCCAACTCGCTGCCATTAGGAGGCAGTGGTGGGGCCAGCTTCATGGGCCTATGGATGGGGCAGTGGCACAAGACTGCCTTAGAAAGACTCTGTGCATAGTTTAATGTCCCACTGTTTCTGTATTGAAATTCTTAATACAAAAATATTTTTACTGGAAAATATTGAGATATTATCTGTATACTTAGTGATTATGTATTTCAATGTTATAATTAGTTGTACACCCAACAACTCACTACCATTTCATACCA
The DNA here is from genome assembly GCF_018350155.1 of Leopardus geoffroyi. Taxonomy (NCBI): domain Eukaryota; kingdom Metazoa; phylum Chordata; class Mammalia; order Carnivora; family Felidae; genus Leopardus; species Leopardus geoffroyi. The sequence continues at coordinate 217,706,026 of NC_059326.1, read as the reverse complement.
TGTTCTCATATTTCAGGATGTATACTGCCCTGACATGATCTTGTGTGATGATATAGTCTTATTCATTTATGGATGCCTCCCCTGACTACATTAAACTCTGTGAAAGGAAAAAGCCTGGCATCTTTTCCCTACTGCTGAATCCCCAGTGCTTAGAATTCTGCTGGACTAATTGAAGATGCCCAATATGGTTTCATTCAATTAGTGACTTAAATGTTGCTGGTGCTCATTATCTACTTTCTGTCTATAGGGAAAAAATTTTCAACAAGTTAGAAAGCTTTCTTATATTGTAAGTGTGATAATTCTTTTAATTCTGTTTTTTTTTAACTGACATTTCATAAAACTTAATGTTTTGATATTAGTTATCCTGAATATGTACTCTGTATCTCTCTTTTGCTTTTTACCTGTGGTTTCCATTATTTTTTAAAATGTGCTGTTTTATGAGCTGTGTCTCAAAGTACTGATTCAAAGTTCAGTAATGATAACTCTTTCAATTCCTCTCTTAATATTCTTAAAGTCTCATATAGAAATACGAACTTTTGTTGGGCCTGAGGTTTATATAATTTAGGGACCCTTCTTCAAGAAGCATAATACAAATTTATGAAAACAAAATTTCTGGCACACTTGGAAAATCATATGTTTGGCCAGAAACACCCTTTAGTTCTGTATTCATATATGCTTATGAGTTCTTGGTCTAATTCTATGATGTTCCTCCATAGTAGCCTTTCCATTCTGCTTTTTCAGTTTATCTGCTTTTTGTTTGTTTGTTTTCATGACTAGAGACCATTCTCTGGTTGCTAAAGATGGTGTGGTAAAATTTACCCTTACATTTTCAACTTCTTCCTCAGTCAGAGATTCACTGTGAGGGACATGTGCGTTTGGAGAGAGATTTTTCTGGTGGAGATCCATACCTTTTATGAAGGTGTTTAGGAACTGACAGTTTCCCATGGCAGGAACAACAATTCTTTCAAGTGCTATGACTTGAAATGCAGTACTCTTTTTTTGCTAGAATGAGTCTTCTGGTCAACTCTGCTCAATATTCTTCCAGATGTGGTCAAGGAATAGTGTTTTAAGTACATGTTTTTTATTGATGTATAGTAGACATGTAACATTCCATTTGTTTCAGGCATACAATATAGTGATTAAACAATTCTATACGTTATGCTATGCTCATCATGATAAGTACAGTCACCATCTGTCATCATACAATATTATGAAAATATCATTGGCTGTATTCCCTATGCAGTACTTTTTATCCTTATGATTTACTTATTTTATAACTAGTAGTCTGTACCTCTTAATCCTCTTCATCGATTTTGCCCCTCTCCCACCCCTATTCCCTCCAGCAACCATCAGTTCTCTGTATTTATGATCTCTGTTTGTTTGTTTTTTTGTTTTGTTTTTTAGATTCCACATACAAGTGAAATCATTAGGTATTTGTCTTTCTCTGTATGAATTTTTTCACTTAGCATAATACCCTCTAAGGCTATCCATGTGGTCACAAATGACAGGATCTCATTGGTTTTTTTTATGACTGACTAATATTCCATTGTACTCTGATACCACATTTTCTTTACCCATTTATCTATCAGAGGACACTTATGTTGCTTCTATATCATGGCTATTGTAAATAATGTTTGAATAGATATAACACTGCACGTATTACTGTGAAGTAATATTTTTATTTTTTCAAGGTAAATACCCAGCAGTAGAATTACTGGATCCTATGGTATTTCTATTTTAATTTTTTTGTGATACTTCAGTACAGTTATTGAGAGTGGTTGAATCAATTTATATTTCCATCAACTGTGCATGAGCATTTCCTTTTTACCCCATTCTCACCAGTACTTGTCATTTCTTGTCTTTTGATAGTAGCCATTCTGACAGTTGTAAGGTGATATCTCATTGTAATTTTGATTTGTATTTCCCTGATGGCTAGTAATGTTGAGCATCTTTTCATGTGTTTACTGGCCATCTGTATATGTTCTTTGGAAAAAATGTCTGTTCAGGTCCTCTGCCCATTTTTTAAAAAGATTAGTTGTGTTTTTTAGTGTTGAAGTGTATAAGTTCTTAATATATTTTGGATACTAACTCTCTAACTTGTTCTTCTGATCAGTGTGTCTATTTTTTGTGCTAGTACCATACTGTTTTGATTATTATAGCTTTTAATTATATCTGGAAGTCTGGAATTGTTATGACTCCAGTTTTTTCCTTCTTTTTCAAAATTCCATTGGCTATTTGAGATATTTTGTGGTTTCATAAAAATTCTAGAATTATTTCTTCTAGTTCTGTTAAAACATGCTATTGGTATTTTTATAGAGATTACATTGAATTTGTGGATTGCTTTGGATAATATGGAAATCTTGACATTTGCAACAACGTGAATGGAACTAGACAGTAAATGCTAAGTGAAATGAGTCAATCAGAGAAAGATAAATATCATATGATTTCACTCATATGTGTGATTTAAGAAATAAAACAGATGAACATAGAGGGAAGGGAAGGAAAAATAAGATAAAAACAGAGAGGGAAGCAAATCATAAGAGACTTAAATACAGAATAAACTGAGGGTTCCTGGAGGGGTGTTGGGTGGGGGATAGGTTAAATGGGTACTGGACATTAAGGAGGGCACTTGTTGAAATGAGAACTGGGTGTTATATGTAAGTGATGAATCACTAAATTGTAGTCCTAATACCATATTCCCCATATGTTAATTAACTTGAATTTAAATAAATTTTAAAAATATATTAATTCTTCCAATTCATAGGCATGTTATATCTTTCCATGTTTTTGTGTTGTCTTCAGTTTCTTTCATCCATGTTTTATTATTCTGAGTATAGATCTTTCAACTCTTTGCCTAAATTGATTCATTGGTATTTTATTATTTTTGTTGCAAGTTTAAATAGGATTTTTTTCTTAATATCTCTTTCTGTTTCATTATTAGTGTATAGAAATGCAATAGATCTCTGTATATTAATTTTTTATATCTTACAAATTTACTGAATTCATTTCTCAGTTCTAATAGTTTTTCTTGGTGGAGTCGGGTTTTCTATGTCTAGTCATCTGCAAATAATGACAGTTTTCCTTTATCTTTACTAATTTGGAAGTCTTTTTTTTTCCTGTTTGATTGCTATGTCTAGGACTTCCAGTATTTTGTATAAAAGTGGTGAAAGTGGACATTGTTGTCTTGTTTCTGGTCTGTTTGATGTTAGCTGAGGGTTTGTTATATATGACCCTTATTATTTTTGAAGTATGTTCCCTCTAAACTCACTTTGTTGAGAGTTTTTAATCATGAACAGATGTTGAATTTTTATCAAATGCTTTTCCTACATATTGAGATGATCATGTGGTTTTTTAAAAAAATTTTAATATGATGTTTCAAATTGTGGATATAGAACCAATCTTGCATTCCTAGAATACATCCCCCTTACTTGATTATGGTGACTAATCCTTTTAATGTATTGTTGAATTTGGTTTGCCAATATTTTGTTCAGGATTTTTGCATCTATGTTCAGCAGAGATATTGGCCTTTAGTTTTCTTTTTTGGTAGTGTCTTTGTCTACTTTTGGTATAGAGGAAATGCGAGGCCCATAGAATGAATTTGGAAGCTTCCCTTCCTCTTCTAATTTTTTGGAATAGTTTGAGAAAAATAACTCTTCTTTAAATGCTTGATAGAATTCACTTGAATCCACCAGGTCCTGAACTTTTGTTTGTTGAGTGTTTTTTTGATTATCAACTCAATAACATTGTTGGTAATCCATCTGTTCAGATATTCTATTTCTTCCTGATTCCATTTTGGAAGACCGTATGCTTCCAGGAATGTACCTATTTCTTCTAGGTTGTCCAATTTGTTGACATTTAATTTTTCATAGTAGTCTTTTATAATCCTTTGTATTTGTGTTTTGTCAGTTGTTACTTCTCTTTATTTTCTAATTTTATTTATTAAAGTCCTCTGTCTTTTTTTCTTGATGAGTCTGGCTAAAGGTTTACAAATTTGTTTATCTTTTCAAAGTATCAGCTCTTAGTTTCATTGATCTTTTCTATTTTTTTAAAGTCTATTTTATTTAACTCTTCTTTCTTTCTTCTTTTCTTGAATGAAGTGTTACTCTCACAAATTTTAATAATTCAGTTACAACTCTAGAACCTATCAGTGATTCTTATACCATAATGGGCTCAGAACAATATCATATATTCACATACAGTAATAAAGCCAGTTTCAAAGAAGAAAATATTTTATTTTATTTTTATTTTTTTAACGTTTGTTTATTTATTTTTGAGACAGAGAGAGACAGAGCATGAATGGGGGAGGGTCAGAGAGAGAGGGAGACACAGAATCTGAAACAGGCTCCAGGCTCTGAGCTGTCAGCACAGAGCCGGAAGCGGGACTCGAACTCACGGACCACGAGATCATGACCTGAGCTGAAGTCGGACGCTTAACCGACTGAGCCACCCAGGCGCCCTGAGAGAAGAAAATATTTTAAAAACTGAGCATATCTCCTATTCTTCAGTTGGCATTCAAATGTACATAGTATGCCTTCCTATGTGACATTTTCTATTTAAGCTCTCAAATATTGTCTAATTTCTAGTTAATTCTGGAAACAATGTCAATAACATGATCATGATTTTTGATAATATGGTGGAATAGTAATGAGCTTTGGAGCTTTGTAGACCTCAGTTTAAATCCTCTTTTTGGGGCGCCTGGGTGGCTCAGTCGGTTAAGCTCCGGCTTGGGCTCAGGTCATGATCTCGCGGTCTGTGAGTTCGAGCCTCGCGTCAGGCTCTGTGCTGATCGCTCAGAGCCTGGAGCCTGTTTCAGATTCTGTGTCTCCCTCTCTCTCTGACCCTCCCCCGTTCATGCTCTGTCTCTGTCTCAAAAATAAATAAACGTTAAAAAAATTTAAAAAATAAATAAATAAATAAATCCTCTTTTTGACACTTAAAATAATTATAGAAAGCTAACCTATCAAATTCATTTTTGAGCATATTGTAACACATATAATGATAGGCCTAGTATATATCTTACATAACAGGTTTATAATAAAATATACATATATGTGAATTATTTTATTATAACCTTCAAGACATTATAATCTTCCATTTTTGTATATCTTGAATGTGAAAATGGTGTGTACTGTACAATATGGATAAGAATGTTATTAAAAATACAATGTTCACGTAATTAGGAATAGGTTTCCATGTCATGCTGTGTACAATTTTCTTTCAAGTGATTAGAAAAGCAAAATGAAAAGAAGGAGAAAGACAGAAAGCTAGATGAAGCAAGGATGGCAAAATGTTAAAAAATAATGAAATGTAGTGAAGATTATACTGATGTCCACTGTAAGCCTTCAAAATTTATTCAAGGAGATCTCTTTCACAATAAGCTGTTGAAAAATAGATGCTATTTCTAGCGTGATGTTTTTACATCATTAGATAACATTAGCTTTAGCATGAAACATGATTTTAGTACTTCAACATATTTCTAATTATTATATAATTTGTCCTGGGCACTGTGCTAAACCTATAGGATATAAAAACGTGAAAAATAAGACATGTACATTTCCTTCAGAAAGTGTATCAGTACACATAGTAGGTAAGACATTAAATAATCACACAAGTAAATATTCAATTATAAACAAAAAGGCCATAAAATATTGTTAACAATGCAAAATGGAGGTCATATTAATATGAAGCTCAGTTAATTATATTTTGGGCAAATCGTATTTGACCTTAAATAAGAAGGATGGGGGCACCTGGGTAGCTCAGCCAATCAAGCCTTGACTCTTGATTTCAGCTCAGATCATGATTTCGCAGTTGTGGGATCAAGCCCCACATCAGGCTCCTTGTTAAGTGTGGAACCTGCTTAGGATTCTCTCTCCCTCTCTCTCTGTCCCTCCCCTGCTCAAACGTGCTCTCTCTCTCTCTCTCTCTCAAAATAAATAAATATTAAAAAAAAGAAAGATGAATAGATGTAGACAAGGGCTAAGTAAGTTTTTGGTGGCAAACACCTTTCAAGGTAGGACAACATATGCAAAGGCACTGTGGCAGGCATTGGTAAGGTATATTTGAGAAACTTAAAGAAATCTAGAGTGGTTGAACTACAGCAAGGATAAAAAATGTTATAAAGTGAAGGAACAGTGGTATAGCAGGCTTTAAGTCATTTAACAGCAGTGTGAAGAAATGATTGAAGAGAGACAAGATGATGTCTCTGGATAGTTGTTAGGAGCCCACTGCAGTATCTGGGCAGGTGTGTAAGAGAGGAAGAAAGTGTTCTGCAGTAATCAGTGATGTCACTGGTGGTGAGTGAATGTCAATGGATGTAAGACATATCTGTCAGGCAAAGATGACAAGGCCAAGTGATATACTGGATGTAGAAGTGACAACTTCTCAGGGGAGAAGTTGTGAAAAGTGAAAGCTAGGTTCCAGGCTTAAGAAATTGGTTTCAAGGTGGCATCATTCATTGAAATAAGTAAAAATTGAAGAAGACAGACTTTTAGTAATTTAGGATTAAGATGTGTTTGCACCATCCAAAAGAATATGTTGAGAAGCCATGTTATGATTTGTAAGTGGACATGATCCTCAGGACATAGGTCTGGGCTAGAGATAATCCTTTGGGACACATGAGCATTGCAGGTTGGTTGCAAATGTTGTGTTGATTCTAATTTGAATTCTGATTTTGAGACTTGGTGGCTATGTGCAATTGTAAGAGTTTAATATCCCTTCTGATGCAAAGATAACTCATCTCTAAAAGGGGGACTTTTATTTATATATGTGCTAATAAGCCTGATCAATTTTACCATCATCGCCTATAAAATAGAGCAGAATGACCCTTAGGGTTTTTTGGTTTTGATTTGCTGGATACAATGATATTTGATAAGCAAAGAATGAATGAAATGTGGAATTGACACCTTAGCAGAATTAGTCAAATTTGATCTTTGTGTGGCTCTCTACTCTAAGGATGAAGTTCCCAACGCACACTAATAGATACAATGAGACCTTCAAAAGTGAGCCATGAACTTTGACAACACATTTCTTGCTCTTTCTAGATTAAACAAAGGAACACACAAAATAAACAAAACAAATAATTTTGTAATTACTGTTTATAGTTCATGAACTTCTTTTATTAGTTGGCTTTTAAAGTGTCAATTCCTAATCTACTTAGACTTGGTTAAATGACATTCTAATACACTTGACTTTCCTGTATTTTTGCATATTAAAGAGTAATTGTTATATAGCAAGAGAGGATTTACAGAAGAAAAGGATACGAAGCATTAAAGAAGCAAGTACTATGTGCTATTTGACCCTGAAGAAACAGAGAAAAACACACTGTAGGACACAGTCTGTATAAGTAGGTATCTGTTTGGGGCCACCCGGTGAAACTATAATAGCCATAAGTGACTTATTGAGCTTGGAATATCATTCTGTAAAACAGGTCTAGCACATGGCCAAATCTGTAATATAACCTACTCTTGTATGGCAAAATTAAAATAAATGAGTATTTCCTATGGTAAAAAAAATTTGGTTTTCCTGTTTTCATTCTTGTCAAGCACTACATTTCCTTTCACATTTTACACTAAGGCAAACCAGTGTAATTAACATAACATATTTATTCTTACTTCATTAGTGACATTTACACCTGCACTATTAAAAAAATGTGCTAATGTTTTATTTATGATTTTTTACAGCCTTACTTATTGCCTTTCACGTCATTCACATTTAACAAAGACAGAAACTAATAAAAGGCAGGTATTGGGTATTATTTATCCTTGTCCCTGACATGATAACAGCTTTAATGAAAAAATGAATAAAAACTTAGACAGTAGTAATTATTCCACATTTACCTCACAATGCAGATGGAGTATAATGCAGTTAGATTTTGTGCTGTGTCCTTCATGTATTCATATCACATGTGAATACACAGAGCTGTCACTAAGCATAAAAATACACAGAGCTGTCACTAAGCAGAAGTCAAGCTGAACAAATGGGTTTTTAATTTGCACTAGAAAATACAGTCAGCCCACTGTACCTGATCTTACATGGAAGGACATTACAAAGACATATAAGAGGTTAAAGCATTTAAAATAGTAGACTCAAGGAGATTTGGTGGGGGAAAAAAGGTACTTAAGGTGAAGCAATATAACAACACATGAACACATCAATCAACAAGAATACTTTGCTATGAAAATTCATGCTGGAAAAGGGCATTCCAAAGAGGTACAAATTGAATGCAGATCAATATGACTAAAAAGAGGCTTTAATAAATCCTAAAGAGTTTAATGATTTAGATAAAGGGACAACCTGAAATCGTAGAATAGTTAAGACCATGTAGTTGAAAATCAGGATGACTGATTATTACAATCATTAATCTGTTCAATCTGATTGAAGGCAGTCACAAAAAAAAAAAAAAAAAAGGCAAGTGCTTTTAACATATGGGCCTATCTTGTTTGTGACAAATGTCTATAAATCAATGATGCATGAAACAGAGTATTGCGAAGGACTAAATAGAAATAAAATCTTTCAATTTGGCTTCTCAAAAATGCTCTCATAATTTTAGGACACATTTAATATATTATGGTCAAATTTATTCTTCACAAAAAATGTGTTGCTTACAAAGGCAAAATGAAAACACTATTTAAATTTCAGCATTTCTATCATATTACCTCCTTAGTCTTAGGATGCACAAAAATGTGTGGTGACATTGATACAATATACATATTCAGTAAATGTATTATGAATATGAATACGGCAATATGGCAGGCTTTCTATATGTGCAAGCATAGAACAATTACCTCGAAATGGGCATTATTATTCTCAAACAATGACAAACTGGGTTTCAGAGATGTTGAATTGCTTATTAAATGGCATGAAACTTTTTTTAATACAGATTTTCTGACTTCAAGGTTAATGCTCTCTGACTTAACCCTTAAATTACTTTCTGAATGGGTTGAGTTATGGAATGAATTTTGCCCCCACCAAATTCGTATGTTGAAGCCCTCAGTCCTTGTACCTCAGAATGTGACCCTGTTTTCAGATATGGCCTGTAAAGAGGTAATTAAGTTAAAATGACACTCTTAGGGTGGATCCTAATCCAACATGATTGGTATCCTAATAAGAAGCATAAATTTATACTCACAGACACTGGAGATGTTCACACAGTGAGGAAAGATCACATGAGGAAAGATCACACGTGGAAAGGGTCCATCTTCAAACCAAGGAGAGAAGTCACAGAAGGTGAAAAACAACCTGATGACCCCTTGATTTTGGATTTGCAACTTCTAGAACTAAGAGAAAACAAATTTCTGTTGTTCAAGCCCTACAGTCTTTGATATTTTGTTAGGGCAGCCTTACCAAACTAATACACCTTCTGATTTGGAAAGCAGATAAAACATTCTTAAATATTATACCTTACTATATTTAGATAATTTTCATTTTCAGTGTCAGGGTCATAGTAGAGAGAAAAGAAAACAAATTTTGAAATCACACAGGTACAGAAGGGAAGGGGAGAGAAACCACAACAACTATGACAAAACTTTCTTTAAAAACTAAAAGCTCCTAGTAGAAAAAGTGGAAGGATAACACAGATGAAATGGAATAAACTCAACAATAAAGTCAGGAAAGGAATCATCTGACTCTGCTTATTTAAATACATACATACATATATACATACATACACACACACAAACATACATACACACACATACATACATAAAACATAACACAGACAGCCTTTCTGAAAGAAGTCAGTTGTTGGATTCATCTCCAGTCAGCTCTGAGATAATGCAGTTTTGTGTTTCCCAAAAGAGAAAGTACACAAAATGGGTTAAGAACACTAAAATCAGTTAAAAAGGTGATGAAAACCAAAATACAATTTTAAACATCCATTACTCCAAATAAAGATATTAGTAGTTTTCATGCAACTTTTGAGATTCTAACCTCTACCATATTCCTTTAGAACCTTGAAACTCATAAGGTATTTATAGTCTTTGGAAATCAGAGAGGAGATTGAAGAAGGTTTCTGCCAGTTATCTTATTAATCAAATTGTACATATATTTCTATGAAAATTCAGTGGTTACCTAGTAACTTAATGTTATTAAGACAATGTACATTTTAGAAAATAATCAAAGAGCCAAATTTAAATTTAAAAAATGATAGTTGTCTTTATAGTATTCATGGAAACTTCTAGGCTTAAAGGTCTCTGCATATATTCTGCACAGGGGTGGTGAGGGAATATGTAAAATATTGTTGGAGTTTTCTTGAATAGCAATGAAATCTATGGGAGTTAATTTTTACATAATAAATATTGTAAGTATAGGAAAGACATGCATACACGCAAAATATTTTGTGAACTATATTATGAAATAAAACTCTTCCTTAATTATAAGAAAAATAAATACATGGAAGGGTGAAATCTCTGGAATATCTTACAAGTCAGTTAAAATTAGGTAACTTGCTAACTTGCTAAATGAAGACAATATCAAGATTATAGAGAACATTTCACAAAATTTGACTTTATGACAAATAAAATAAGTTGAAAGCTATATGATTTTTGTAAACTTTTAAACTCTTAAGTGCTGGTAAAATAAAGCTTTCCAATTAAAATGTCATCATACTAATAATAAATTAAAAACATGTACTCAGTTATAAAACATACACTATTTCTAATGAGGAAGCCTGGATAAAATATTGTTTTAAGGTTTAATAATGCTTCAAATTAAAGCAAAGTTATAGTATATTAATATTGGTGACATCATGGCACTCTCTAACAGAAGAACTCCATGGAAGGTGAAAGGTAACCTAGACTAACAGTTAAGTCCTCGGATCTGGTCCTGGTCTACCATCAGTTAAGTGACAAGGGCATGGTATTTGACAATGACCATCCCGTCATCAGGAACAATAGCAGATAGGTAAGGTATGTTGTAACCCCTGCCTTTTATAGCCCACTCCTACACTTTGTAGAATGTATTATTTATAAAAGTATCACCACTTTTAATATATAAACTGCTGGTTCTTTGTTGATGATTCGAGCTTTTTGAATTTGCTCAGAATTCCAAAGTATTATATGTGTATAATAAAACAAAATATACTCCTTATAATATATTCTCTTGTTGAACTGGAAACAATACATGGCCAGTAAGAGATTATATTTACACAAGAGGAATATATCTTTATAAAGAATAATGACCATATGTGTAGTTGACGATAGTAAGTCTCAATCTTCTCAGGGTTTTGAAATATCCAATATCCCTAAGGTTATGTTTTATAAATACTAAAAATCAAACATTTGCACTGATTTATTAGTGAATATAGCTTTTTAATAGAAATACCTTGCTATAGGGGCACCTGGGTGGCTCAGTCAGTTAAGTGCCCTAGTCTTGATTTTCACTTCAGTCCTGATCTCACGGTTCCTGGGGTTGAACCCCATGTTGGGCTCTGTGCTGACTCCATGGATTCTCCTTGGGATTCTCACTCTCTCTCTCTCTCTCTCTCTCTTTCTCTCTCTCTGCCCCTCCCACACTCATGTGCTGTCTTGCACACATGTGCATGTTTTCTCTCCCTCTCAAAATAAATAACTTTAAAAGAAAAGAAACATTTTCTATAACGGCTTCTAAAAGTTTTTATGATTTTGGCAAAATAAAGAAAACCTCTTTTTTTAATATGTTGGTTGTGTATATAATTAGTTTTTTTCTATGCCTGAAAAATTATTATTATAGAATTTAGTTTTACCTCAATATATATTACAGTATTTGGTTATAGATTGTATAACTAAATTTTACTTGTTAGAATACAGTTTATTTTTCCCTACGTGTACTTGCTTGTGTTGGATAGAAAGCAGCATTTCAGGGCACATTTACATCTTCCTTGAACTTTTGCAGAAATCTTTTAAATGTTCTCTTTGTTTATCACAAGCTCTCGTTTCTCAACTCTTATATATTACTGACACAGCTACTTCCCTAAACCAGATACCTTAGGAACCATGTTGTTATTCTGCTCACAAATCTCCAATGATTCACTGAGGCCAACATGAGTCCACACTCCTTCCTATGCCTGTGTTATGGCCCCAGCACATCAGTTGAAGTCTCTTGCTCTGTCCTCCTTCTACTTCTCCCATGGCTCTCTACTTTATCAAACAATAACATCAAAAATTAATATAATGATATTTAAAGCCCTGCTTCCCCAACACACACACATTCATGAACATGCATGCACACACATGTACACACACACACACACACACACACACACACACACACTGCAGTGGCATGACCACAATCGATTATACCTTCTTTATTTCTCAGGATACTATTCTTTTTATCCTTTGTTCACACCACAGTGATTTCCTGTCAATATGTCAATTTCCAAATATGTCATATACGTGTTCTTCTCTGTCTCTATTTGTTTGACACTCTTACAGTCATGCCTTTACTCATCCATCTCTGTGGTTCAAAATTCCACATATACTTTAAAACAGAGCTTATGTGCAAGCCTTTCAGTGGCATTTGCTCTAATTATTCCTGCCAGAATTGTGCTTCCATGAGACTTTTTGTTTTTTATAAACCCTTACAATATCTACCACTTATTTTTTATATCATACTGATGAATTCAACTGTCTCCATAATAGATTGTAAACATCGTGAAAGCAGAAATTATTCCACTTATTTTCTCTCCTCTACAGTATAATAACTCAAATTTTCAATGAATAAAAAGGAAATACACATATTAGTCATCTCAATTATTATTAAAATAATATATGACTCCAGAATCCATATGATTTTAATACAACCTATTTTAGGTATCTTTTGGAAATAAGTAAAATTGAAAACAATTATGGAAACTATGTATTTCAGAAGAACTTGTCATATTTAATTTAGAAGTGTTGCCATCACTTTGACATCAAGAATGAATTAAATTTACTAGAAGACTAAAGAGTATACACAAATGCTAGCCGTGGTCGTAATTAATTCACATAAAAATAATCAGCATTGCCTTTTAACTATCTCTCCAGATCTAAAGGCACCCTGAAGGCCAACCATCGAGCATCTCACAGCCAGACCAAATGTTCTGAGACAATGCTTTCTGCTTCCATCTCTGATTCGACTGTCGTAACTCTTCTCTACCTAAATCATACAGCCCCACTAAAGCTCTGGTCTTCAGATCTCTCATAGCCAGTCTGTGTGTCTCCAGATTCATCACTCACTACCTCCCTAAGTGAATTCTTTACTTTAGAAAATTGATTTAATATTTTCCCCGTAAAATATGCCGCAAATCCCTGGCTCTGTTCCATTGCTTACTTCATTCCTACCACCTGGAATGTCTTTGCCTTTTCTCTCCTCTCATTAAAGTTGAATTCTCCATGGAAATTTCACTTAACTGGAGTAATCCACAGTGATGTTTCTCTACCCTGAACTCTTAAGGAATTTATTACCTGAACTACTAATTAGCAAAAAAAAAAAAAAAAAAAAAAAAAAAAAAAAAAACATGAGCACTATGTTTCAATTCAACTTTTTTTTTCACGGATGTGTGTTTTCTGCTCAAATTACCTTTTAGCAATAATTCCTATACTTTTGTATCTCCAATCTTTTTACCACTATGCTTGACCTATAGCTTTAAAGATATAATTGTGGAAATGTAAACACCTAGGTTAAAACATCTGAGAATAAGGCTTTTTATTCATTGTATGCTATTTACCATGGATAGCTACTTAAATAATAAGATACAAGTTCTGCTGTACAAAACGTTTTTTGTCTAATAGTAAGAACAAATAATAAACTGAAATCAAGTAACAAATACCATAATGGATGTGCATACAAGCTCCACTAAACTTCACAAGATTGGGAGGGGAAAATGCATTTGAAATTCTGCAGTGTCTGCAAATGTCGTTTATCAGACAAGTAAGATCAGAAAAATATATGGATCAGAAGTGTCAAAAGCAAAAAGAGAAAGGGACAAAGGAAATCAACAGAAATATGGTTGTTTTGTTCATAGAAATATGCACGCCTCTCATTCCAGAGTATTGTCTGGCATATAGTAACTACTCAATAATTGATTCTTGAATGGATAAAATGGTGGATTACAAGAGGTCTGTACACGGTTCCATACTCTTGAGCTATATTAAATTGTCTACAACTCATCACTACTTTGCCAGGTATGTATTTCCCTTTTACAAATCAGGACACTGAAGCCCAGGGAAATGATATTTCTCAAGTCATAGGTACGGCGAAGAGCCTGGATTCATCCTCAGATTTATCTAAATCCTAGCCACATCTCCTTATATACACCATTCTACCTCCCAACTTGACACAGAATTGTAAAAGATGACATACAGAGGCAAATGTAAACAGTCGAGTCACTGCTTACATTACGAACAAATCCCAGGGTTAAGAACAGGTAGTAGGAGCCACGTTGTGAAGGCTGACTGTAAAGTTAAGGCACGGATGTTGTTTTATAGGCTGTGTCACAACATTGAAGAATTTGAAAGAGGTTTATTTATGTTAAATCTCACTATATACATTGTATGAAAGGGACTAGTGAGGGAAGAGATTGAGAATGTAAAAATGTTAGCAACATACAAAATGTAATAGCTTTGGGGAGAAAAAGTAAAGGTTTAAACAACACATTGGAAATAGAAATAAAGAGAAAAAGGGTCATTCTATTTAGGTGGGAGAAAGTATAGGACAATGGGACAGGTTGCTTGTGATGACCAAGTCAGAATGCAAATTTTAGAACAATGTACAAGATTTAACCTATCTGTGCGGCAATAATGTTTAATTAAATATACTAGATACAGTTAGGTATACTAGATACAATGTGGCAGTAATGTTTAATTTAGGAAAGGACTAGAGGTGGAGGGATAGATTTTAGTCTTATAAGATGTGTTAATTTGGAGAGGATCATGAGCTATAAGAGGACATTTCTAGATACACTGGGGAAATTTGGGTCTACATTAAAGAAAAATGGAAATACAGAGATTAGATGGGGGAATTAAGAGTATATAAGTGATGCTTAAAGCAGTAGGCTTGGGTGAGTTCATCCAGGGGAGAGTCTATAAGGAAGCCTCATGACCCTCTAGGTTTTGCGGGTTCTTAAATAAATTGCTAAGAAACAGTCAAAGAAATAGGCAGAAACAGAGAAGTGATTTCATGGAAAAGAAGTAGAGTGTTGCAAGGTGGGAGTCCTCAACAGTGTATGTAATTACAGTTTTATTACAATTTTTTTAATGTTTATTTATTTTTGAGAGACAGAGATAGGCAAAGTGTGAGCAGGAGAGGGGCTGAGACAGACAGAGACACAGAATCCAAAGTAGGCTCCAGGCCCTGAGCTGTCAGCACAGAGCCTGACGTGGGGCTCAAACTCATAAACTGAGATCATGACCTGAACCGAAGTCGGACGCTTAACAGACTGAGCCACCCAGGCACCCCTATAATTTTATTTTAAATGAAATTTAAAATAGAAAAAATTTTTAGAAGGCATTGGTAACTATATAAGAGCAATTGCAGTGAAGTTATAGGAAGAGAAAACTGAATGCAGTGGATGGAGTCTAGCATAGGTAAAATGTTCTTTGAAGTAACTTGTAAACAGAATAAAACAAGAAATTACCCAGATTGGTATTAGAGAAATAAAAAAGAGAATGGAAGCATTGCTTCAAAAGCATCAGTTAGACCTTAGGTTGTCATCTAAAAAAAAAATTAAATGTATATCAAATCCTGATTTGATGTCTGAGTTTTCAATAGCATAACTTTCTTGCTAGTTCATTAAGTAAATTTTTACAATGAATAAACGTGCTGTGTTGACATCTTTACATTACCTCTTCTATTAATGCATTGTGTTACTACAGTGAACAGTTAATATTTCTTATGGCTTCTCAGAATCTGAGCCTTCTTCCTATGCATGGAGAATTCTTAACTTGAACATCTTAGATGAAGGCAGAGTTCCCTTAACGACTAGGATAGAAACACTAGACCAAGACTCAGTTCATTGCCTAAATGGCGACAGACTTTCCGTCAGGAGATAGTGACACAAAAAGAAGTCACAGCAGAAAAACCAATGTGTGGGGAGTATCTATGGCAACACATTCAAGTTTGCTGGGATTGCACTAAGGCTGATGTTTGTTATAGCAGTCAATGTCCAATGGCAGCTACGGTGGTGGCAGAATGAATAGTATTTTTACTTGCAGATGCTGCAGTAATTCTGTATTATAATTTCCAGTATTTTAAGGTGCCTCAATGCCTATTTCTCCTGAACTCGCAATTCTCTTAAATCCCCATTTTATTTCTGCTAAATTAGCTAAACTGGGCTAATCTCACTTGAATCTAAGAGACTTAACATCCATTTTTTTTTTCTATTTCAAATGAATACACTACTGTTTGAGCAATTGTAAGTTTATAGAAAATTTGAGCAGAAAGTGTAGGGTTCTCATATCCTCCTGATCCCCACCATCCTCACCAGAGTCAGCCTGGTCATTAACATGTTAACTTAGCATGGTTCATTTGTTACAATTGAGGGACCAATATTGATACAGTGTCACTAACTCAAGTTCATAGGTTATACCAAGGTTTAAGTCTTTGTATTGTACATTCAATGAGTTTTGACAAATGTATGACATGTATCCAACATTATAGTGTCATGCAGAGTAGTTTCACTTCTCTAAAAAGTCCTCTCTGCTCTGCCTATTCATTCCTCTCTCCCTTCTTTTGAACCAATTGACCGCTGAATTTCTTACTGTCTTCATAGTCTTATCTCTTCCAGATATAGTTGGAATCATATAATATGTAGCACTTTCAGATTGAGTTTTTTCATTTAGCATTATGTATTTAAGGTCACTCTGTGTCTTTTCATGGCTTGATAGCTCCTTTCTTTATTCTGTTGAATAATATTCCATTGTCTGGATGTACCTGTTTGTTTATCCATTTAGTATTAAGGGACATCTCAGTTGCTTTCAAGCTTTGACAATTACAGCTAAAGCTTCCATGTACAGGTTTTCGTGCAGATGTAAATTTCCAACTCATTTAAATAAATACCAAGTATGATTGATAGAACTGAAAAATTTTTATACCAGGCAATAAATTAATATATTTCTATAAATAAAAAATATCAAGGTAGGGAAATATGGTGAGTCTAATTATTCATAGCAGTTGTTTTCTATATAGTTTAAGAGAACACAGAATTAGTGAATACTGAATCAATGGTCTTAGGGGAAATACAGAGTTAGGTCTTCTGGTCATAACACTTGTGCCAACCAATCAATATATAACCTTGTATTATGTGTGTTTCTGTGTATAGATACTACGTACACACACACACACGGTTGATTCATCAACATTGAACTCACATTCAACAGTATTATAACTCATGTCTAAATGAGGCCTTGCCTGATGCACATATTTTCTCCATAAGGAAAATTGCAGTCTACTTGAGCTTAGGCTCTAGATAGTAGCTCAGGACTAGCTTGGGACCATTGTAAACAGTGAAATCACCATTAAAAAAACCACGAAAATGCTAAACTGTGGTACTAGACAGACCACAAAAGGACACTTGTGTACAGTATGAGGGCTGAAACAAGAAGGCAGAGAGACATCTTCTTCAGTCTCAGCTGGAAAGGTGAGCATTCAATGACTCAAGTTTTTCGCTGCCTATGCATGTTTGCAAATGGGCACAAAAGTGCCATGGTATTGATTTTGGGTTACAAACTCATTTTAGTAAGTTAGTAAATTCACAAATACAGAATCTATGAATATGAGGACCAATGTCCCCGCTGGGAAAGTCCCAGGATTTATGACACATATTGTTCATGATATACCTCCAATGTGGACCTACCTACGGTAAAGTTTTTCCTCTCCATTATGGTAACTGTGGAGAAAATGTTACATTATTTCTTATTAATATGAGCAGAAGGAGAGATTGAGTTGCTTCATCAATATTAGGAGTATTCATTTATTTTGCTTTGAATATGTGCATCCAACAGTTATGCAAGGGTATATCACTAATGACTTTGTAATGGTGCAATCCATAAATATAACTTCACTTGCTTAAAGTAGTGTGATTTTGTAACTGAAATTTTGAAAACTTCGTTGGTCAAGAGGTGCTATAGGAAAGCTCCATCATAACCTGTTCATATAGATTTAGGCAACAAGTTACCAAATAATTTCTTCCATATATTTCCCAGTGCAACCACATTATTGATTTTTTTTTCCAAAGAACCTTCAGATTTCCCATGAGTACATCAAATATGGAAATATTTAAGAACGCAGAATGATATAAGCCTTGTATAGGATTCCTACATGTTATTTTAGATCATATAAATGCATCGCATCCCTAATACAGTTACAACATTAAATTCTCATAACAAATTAAATGAGGAAATTATAACTCAAATATAGTAATTAACTTCCTAAAAGTCATATGGCTAAATAATTGAAAACCAAGCTTTTTAGTTTGTTCTTCTACTCTCTGTATATTGTATCATTTCGCTAGCACTATGCTCATTTATTTAGGCTTTTCAAATTGTACTGATTGGGATTCTTTAGTTCCACATAAAGTCTATGGCTATTAAAACCTTTTTTGGAAGTCTGTTAGAAAATTGGAAGATCCAGCCTTCGTAAATGGTTCATTGTTGGGACAGTTTACACAGTAAACTTGAATTATGTATCCTTAACATGAACTATATATTCTGAATTTTAGAAATAAAGTATGTCAGATTCAACAAAAAGTATCATAAAGTTAAATAAATTTGGATATCAAAAATTTCTAAAAAAATATACTTCTACTGGGCATTATTTATTTACAGTATTCAAATATGCAAATTTTGTGAAATAAGGTTTGTTTTTAAATGAGATATTAATATTTAACCTATTTGATTAAAAATATGTAAGTGTGTTTTGAAAGAATTTGATGGAGGACTAAATTGAAAACCCTAACTTTTTTGAGTATCTAATATTTAAAGATGCTCTGGTTATCCGTAAAATGACAATGTCTTCAGTCACATTAGCACTTAAAATGTGATTGCTTCTTTCATACTTTGCTTCAGATCTCGTGCTTCCAGAGAGATTAATCCTATAAAGAGTAGAAATATTCTAAACCTTTGACAGTTCTGCTGAACTTGTTGTTTCTCCCCCTAGAGTTTTATAATAATACACTCAATTAGCTTCTTTGTCCCAGATTTCAGAGAATAATTGCTAGAACTTTATCGGGTGCTTATGAGTCAGAAGCATTTATTCTTTAAAGCATGTTTTCTGGGCATTTTAATACTTTCTATGCAAAGTAAAAAAAATAAATTTAAATTGAAGTTAACTGATAATTCCAAATTATGAATTACTGTTTTATGTTTAAATTAAACATATAAATGCCTGAGATTTTTTACAATAATATCTCTATTTATATCCCCTTAAAACAATCTAACTACTGATTTTCTCCATTATCTATGACCAATATACGTTCCTAATACACTTGTGATTTTTTAGACTGATTTTATTCTTTTCAGAGACATAGTTTTATTAATAAATATTATTCACATTCATTTGCAATACCAGGTTACGTGAATTGAATCTCAATGGAAAAAACAGGTTTAGATGAAACACCTCAATGGATATATACATACATTAACATCAAATTCTATTTGCATTTGTCATTCTTGGGAAAAAAACAAACAAACATCAGCTAGTTGATGTTTAGAAACCCTCTATAAATAAAGATTGATTTTCAAAGCCTCAGTAAACATCCTACTCTTTTTGTAAGCAGGATGCCAATTTTATAAGCCATAAAGTTTAATAGAAGGTTTACTTATTAATAAATGAAAAGAACTTAGGGACTAAAATAGCACCTAAAGGAAGGTGAAAACTATGACTCTGTATAAAGGAACATTTATCATTTACAAAATGCTTTTTTTTTCACTCATTTTGAAGCATCAGACAAAAGTGCTACAAGAATGTAAAAACTTCTCTCTTTCATTGGTGGAAAAGGTTATACTAACTTGTAAAGGAAGGATATTTTAAACTTTTATAATTAACATCCATTTTTAATTAGTATCACTGTTGCTGTTAGGAAAAATGAAGACCTAGGGAGAGTTCAGAAAGAGATGAACTATCCCAGTGTAATTACCACATCTCCCAGCAGGGTCTTTTCTCATCTGATTAACACCACAGCAGGATAGTCATTCTAGCGCACAGCTAACTGCCATAATCAGGAGGAAAATAACAGGGGTGAGGAGACTCAAAAAAGAATTTCCCTGGCATTTAAAATTAAGAATCCAAACTTCTTTATATTGTTATGAGTAAACTCATAATTCCAAACATTTCTAGGAAACCCAAACCAATAGTAGCCTCAAACAGTTTTCAAGTAATTTTAAAGACCTGAAGATGACCGTTTCAATAAAATAAAAGAGACCACGTTAAAAGAATTTATTCCTCAGATATCAAGGAAGTAGTTTAACTACCAGTTGACTATTCTGTTGTGGTCCATTTGCACCTTTCAGCAAGACATGATGGGAAATCATTTCCTCCATAGTTGGTAGTCGTGGGTGTTACAACCTGTTTTGTAGAGAATAGAAGTTTTGTTTTGTTTTGTTTTTTTGCTGATGCACATTTATAAGATTTCACATATATTTAAGTGTATGTCAATAAAAACTCAAATGGCATTTCCTTTTTTAAAAAAATATTTTTAATGTTTATTTTTTGAGAGAGAGACACAGACTGTGAGCGGGGGAGGGCAGAGAGAGAGGGAGACACAGAATTCAAAGCAGGCTCCAGGCTCCAAGCTGTCAACACAGAGCCCGATGTGGGGCTTGAACTCACAAACTGCGAGATCATGACCTAAGCCAAAGTTGGACACTTAACCTACTGAGCTACTCAGCTGCTTCCCAGATGGCATTTCCGATATTAATAGTCACATTGCAGTTAATGTTATGCTTCAGGTTAGTCTGGTATTAGTTGACACTCCACTCTGGGAGGTCGTTTTGTAATTTATTGTTTTTTGTTTTTATTTTTGGTTTTGTGAAGCCCATTTTTTTTCTTAAGTATTTTACAATCAATTAACTATCTAGCATTATTCTTAATTTTCAAAAATGAAGATGTGGATGATTTGTTCCAAGAGTACTAGTCAAAATATTTAAACACAGGTGTGAAATAAGTGTTGGCCAATTAGAATAATTGTTCTGCATAACATACTAGGCATTGCCTAGTCAATTATATTGCTACACATTGGCTGAGTTTTCTACATGTTAGTGTAAGTTTTCTTTTTTTGATTCAAGTAGAGTTAACGTACAGTGTTACATTAGTTTCAGTTGTGCAATATGATTCAAAGTTTCTACACCTTACTCAGTGCTCATCTAGATAAGTGTGTTCTTAATCCCCATCACCTATTTCATCCATCCCCTCACCCACTTCCTTTCTTGCAACCACCAATTTGTTCTGTGTATTTAAGAGTCTGCTTTTTTGTTTGTCTTTTTTGTTGTTGGTTCAGTTTTGTTGTTGTTGTTTAACTCTACACATGAGTAAATCATACAGTATCTGTCTTTGTCTGACTTCTATCACATAGTTTTATACTCTCTAGGTCCACCTATGTTGTTCCAAATGGCAAGATCTCATTTTTTATGGCTGAATAATATTCCATTGTGTGTGTACATCACATCTTATTTATCCATAAATAGTTTTTCAAGATTGATGGCTATGAAGGTAAATTTATGTGTTATATTACTAACATATGGTTATGGTATTCCCAAAACAAAAGCAGAAAACAAGTAGGAAAAATGCAATACAAATGTGTTTATGATATATTGGGGGAATGTAGCCCCCCAAACTCCCAGCAAGATGTGACGCAAGCTGGATGGGATATTATTATTCACTATTGTATCCATTTCCTAGGGCTACTGTAACAAGGCATAATGGTGTGGGCTAAAACAACAGAAAAATTTTTTTCTCCCACTGTTCTGAAGGCTAAAAGTCCCAAATCAAGTTGTTCACAAGGCAGTGTTCTGTTTGAAGTCTCGGAGGGATTGGGGGGTGGGGGGGGAGGAATCTGATTGGCTTAGTTTCTCATGTGGTGAAATATTTGGCATTCCTTGCCTTACATATGTGCAACTCCAATCTCAGACTCCATTATTGCATGGCATTCTCTTTGTGTCTTTGTCTCTGTCTCTTCTCTTTTTATAAGCACTCCACTTATGTTGGATTAAGGGCCCAACCTAATTCAAAATGACCTCATCTTAAATAATTACATCTACAATGACTTTAGTTCCAAATCAGATCACATTCTTACGTATTGGTGTTGGAAGTTCATCATATCATTTGGGAGACACAATTAAGTCTGTAACAATTGGCTTATTAATGAAACCTTGCAAGGTTTACGGCTTCTAACCACCATAGACATCTTCAGAAGATTAACAATTCAACCTGTGGAATGTCCAATTAAATATATTATTAAGAAGACAATGCATTTAGATATTAGCAATGAGATGAAATTGCAGGCTGGGTAGCATAGGGTATGGATTACTCTTAGGAATATTTTCTTCTTTAACCCTTTTAAACTACCCTGTCCAGGTTTTCAACTTTCCCATGCCCACTCAGGCTTTTTTGAATGCCTCCTCTGCACAGCATCATAACTAATTTTTGAATTGTTTGTCAATATACAAGACCCCTGGTAGGCTTGCCTGTTTCTTGTTTACAAATTAATTGAAAGGAAATCTTTCCTGAAGAAGCAACCACTTTTTATATGGGATGAGATAATGGATGAAAATAATATTATTCAGAGCCACTACAAGGAAAATTATATACAAATGACAATTGTTGATGAGAAGAGTTCTCATGACAGAAAAGATCGGTGATAAAGATAGATTTTTAGATCATAATCCATTAAAGCTATCTTTCCAGGGGAAGTGATAAAATATATTTTTTCCAAAAGATGCAGAAGTTCCTGAGGATGCTGAGTCAAAATAAATAAAAATAGGAAAACATAGAAAGAAGAATCATTAAGGGGATTTAAAAAAAGATAAAATGTGACATGAAAATGAAATTGAAGACAGGTGGAAAAGAACTTTTATTTTAAAGAAAAGGCGATTTTAGTTTTAAAGATGTTAAATTTTACCTAATTACTTTCTAAGAAAGACTAGATGCCATACTTGTTCCAAGCTATGTGACTAAGCTTTGTGATTACACAGTACACATCAACTGCAATCAGCCATGAAAACTTTAATGAGAACCCTAGTTCAGAAACAAGTAGTTTTTCAGAGGATGATGCAAATTCTAATAGCAGAAGCACAAACTACACAAGCAATCATCTTAGAAACGAAGAATTTTGCAAAACATCAACAGGTGCAAATCATACATGATGATATGGAATCACATTGAAATAATTATCTTCTAGAGAGGAAAAATAACGATTTCTGTAATGATAAATTTTCCATGTATTTTGTTTTGAAACAGATTTTCACTGAAACATTTTCATAATTATGTACAGACTTCATTTCACTAAAGTCGGTCTTCAGCCACAGCTATGAACTTGGAGAAGCTTTTAAAAATAACAATGCCTAGGGGCACCTGGGTGGCTTGGTTGGTTAAGCGACCCACTGTTGTTTTCAGCCCAGGTCATGATCTTGCAGTTCATGAGATCTGGCCTTACATTAGGGCTCTGTACTGTCAGTGCAATGTCTTCTTGGGATTCTCTCACTCTCCCTTTCTCTCTGCCCTTCCTCCGCTCTACCACTCTCTCAAAAAAATAAATAAAATAAATACACTTTAAAAATAAGAATGTCTAGGGTGCCTGGGTGGTTCTGTTGGTTAAGTGTCTGACTTGGGCTCAAGTCATAATCTCACAGTTCATGAGTTTGGACCCCACGTCAAGCTCTGTGCTGGCAGCTCAGAGCCTGGAGCCTACTTCGGATTCTGTGCCTTCCTCTCTGAGCCTCCCCCACTCACACTTTGCCTCTGTCTCTCTCAAAAATAAATAAACATTAAAATAAGTAAACAAATAATGCCTAGTCTTTGCCCAAAGGAATTCTGATGTAAAATGCCAGAGTTCGGCAGTTTTAGAGTTTGACATTTATTTTATAATTTATTCACGTATATTACTTCACAAAATCATATCTCAGTTTCTTTTTGTTCATTTGTTTCATTTGTTTCATTTCTTCATTGTTTCATGCTATTCTAATATGAATAATTGTATCGGACAGAACAGATTCAGGTCTGCTGCCACCACAAGATCACATTGCCAATTGTAGAGTAAAACAGTTTCTTTATTTCAAAGTTCAAAGTGAGTCCAAGCAAATCTCTCTTCGAATCTTCTCCATGCAGTGGTTTGGTATTCCAAGAGGCATTGTTCTCTTTGCAGTTCTATCGAAATGTGGAATTTCAAGATTATTGGGGCAGGAGGAAAAGTCATGACAAATCACACACACACACACACACACACACACACACACACACACAATTAAGTGATTTGTTCCTAAGGTCTCCCAAAATACTTCAATGCAAGTCCATTAGAAGGAATAGCATGACATTATCCCAATATAATAGGACAGGCTACAAATACCATCTACTTTAATTTCTGGAAATCTTTCTGGATTGTAGTTTGTAATATTAGCTTGGGTCCATTATTTTGATTTTTTTCTTCAGGGAAACCAATAATACAAAAGTTCGACCTCTTTTGCCTGTTTTCCATCTCTACCACTTTTGCTCTGATTAACTGTACATTTTTTAAATCTCACATTTACTATCGTGATTGTTTTCCTGCCCTGACTCAATGTTCTTTGTTAAGCGTTCCTCAATCTGTGCCATCTTGAACAGTTGTAATGTTTTTCTGTGTTTCTGACATCATTTTGTCTCTTACATATATTTCTTTCTCAATTTCAGTCAACTTTCATTTTTTTATTTTTTTTTTAATTTTTTTTTCAACGTTTATTTATTTTTGGGACAGAGAGGGACAGAGCATGAACGGGGGAGGGGCAGAGAGAGAGGGAGACACAGAATCGGAAACAGGCTCCAGGCTCCGAGCCATCAGCCCAGAGCCCGACGCGGGGCTCGAACTCACAGACCGCGAGATCGTGACCTGGCTGAAGTCGGACGCTTAACCGACTGTGACACCCAGGCGCCCCAACTTTCATTTTTTTAAATCCTTTTATATATCTACCTTAGATTTTGTATTTCTTCTTCTTCTTTTTTTTTTTTTTTTTTTTTTTACTGTTTATTTACTTTTGAGAGAGAGAGAGAGAGAGAGACCATGAGCATGGGAGAGGCAGAGAAAGAGGGAGACAGAGGATCTGAAGCAGGCTCTGCTGTGAGTGCAGAGCCTGATGTAGGGCTTGAACTCATGAACCATGAGATTACAACCTAAGTCGAAGTCACTTAACTGACTGAGCCACCCAGACACCCTAAGAATTTGTATTGCTTATTCAAACTGATATTTCATATTTCTAGTTATTTTTTATATATTTAGTTCACTTTGCAATGTTGTGTGAGTTTTCCTCAGCTTCATGGTATATTATTGTTGAGATTTTCTACCCACAGAAAATCTGTATTTTACAACCTCTGACTATCTACAGTGGTTTTATATTGGTGCTTTCCAAATTTTTCGCTTCTTATTTCAAGTGCAGAGTTCCTGTTGGTGAGTCCCCTCTTTTGTCAGTTCTGCCCAATCCTGTGTATTTTGTTTTATGATTATGAGTAAAAAAAAAAAAATGCTGTTCTCTTTTCTCTTATTTCTGCATGCTAGTCAGTTTCCCCCTCTTTTACTTCGTTTTCTTCACCACTTCATCTCCAAGGCATGCTCTCTCTTCTCTGATTCTTCTCCAAAAGTAGAGCTTCACTAAAGCTATTGCAACCTGATTCCACAACCAGGTCTATGAATACTATGAATTCATAGTTCCCAGCCTGCGTTCAGTATGCTTATGTATTATTTCACTTTCTCTTTCTGAGAATGACACTCTATG
This sequence comes from Leopardus geoffroyi, assembly GCF_018350155.1. NCBI lineage: Eukaryota > Metazoa > Chordata > Mammalia > Carnivora > Felidae > Leopardus > Leopardus geoffroyi. The sequence goes on along the minus strand of NC_059326.1, from coordinate 217,680,122 downwards.
TCTCCTTTAATGTTTAATGCCCCCTCAGAATGACCATAAATTCCTCCCTAAAATACTAGCCTAGGTCAATCAACTCCCATACTGATTAAGCCACTTGGAGCCAGATTTTGTGTTTCCTTGCCTGTAAAATCATCCTGAATGAAACAATATGGTGGAAAACAATACAGTTCAATTCTAAACATAAATTATGGACATAAAGCCAAAATATAGCTCAAGAAAATAATTACTTTAGGGAACAAATCAATAAATTTCAAATATTAGGGGTTTGACATGGCAATCAAAACTCAAAATTATATTCAAGGGACTGTTTTTGAATATAGCCTCTTCTATAATAGTTACCAATTTTAAATAAGTGAATACATGCGAACAAACACAAGTGATTAGTAAAACATACAAATGAGAACACAGGAGAAAGTAAACACAGACCAGAACAAAAATCACAATATACTATGTGATATACAGCTTTGGAGATTTTCTGTCTTAAATACATACATGCATACATATACTAACAGAAATTTGAGTATATAATTTTACTTGTGTTGTTTTGCTGTAGATGAATTTCCAAACCACCTATTTCCTATTATATAGATTTTTTTTTTATCAATCTGTATGGACACATCCAACTGGAATGGTTGAGATCCTGGGTAACTGAAGACATGGAGTTATGGGCTGTTAATTCAGCTACTCATGTTGCTGAGACTGATTCTGGCATCAACCTGGAATTGGCTGCAATAGTTCAGTTGCTATGTAAGAGGTGTCAGAGAGAAAAACTGGTCCAAAAAATAGATAAAAATAGTGACCACACACTTACATAACCTGATGCTAAGGAGACAGAAGAACGAGGATGACACAAAGAACAGTACCCAGAACCAACAAGGTCAGAAAAAGAAATCAAATATATTTTATCTTTTTCTTATTTTAGAGTCAATTGTGATATATATAATATTTGGGTACAACAATTTTTTTTTCATTGAAAAATTATCTTTAGTAGTGAAAGTTGTAAACATACCAAATTTCAAAAGGAAAAACTGTCACTTATTCCACATTAACTCAATGAGGCATTTATACAGTCACTAAAATAAAACTTATAAAGGCTTTACAGACACATAAGTTATTACACAATTTAAAAGGAAAAAGGTGAACTGATAATTGCAAATGCTGTGCGATTGCAATTATGCTAAATATATATACACTAAGTAGAGCAACGGAATGAAATTTTATCATAGTCATGGTTTTAGGTGGTAGGATTATGGCTGTTTTTACTTTTTAAAAATGATCTTTAATACTATAGCATTTAAAATAAAGACAAGAAAAAAATTTGAGGTTTTTTTTTTTTTTTACATCTTGAGAATTTATTATGATGAACAAAAAAAGCAGTTCTCTTTATAAAAGAGCTTACTATATAATTCATGTATTCAACATTTCTTAAATTTTTAGAAGCACCTATTGGTTTTTGTTTGTTTTTTTTTTTTCTTTTTATCCCAGCCATGTCTTTTATTTTATTTTATTTTATTTTTTTTTTTAATTTACACCCAAATTAGTTAGCATATAGTGCAACAATGATTTCAGGAGTAGATTCCTTAGTGCCCCTTACCCATTTATCCCATCCCCCCTCCCACAACCCCTCCAGCAACCCTCAGTTTGTTCTGCATATTTATGAGTCTCTTCTGTTTTGTCCCCCTCCCTGTTTTTATATTACTTTTGTTTTCCTTCCCTTACGTTCATCTGTTTTGTCTCTTAAAGTCCTCATATGAGTGAAGTCATATGAATTTGTCTTTCTCTGACTGACTGATTTCACTTAGCATAATACCCTCCAGTTCCATTCATATAGTCACAAATGGCAAGATTTCATTCTTTTTGATTGCCAATACTTCATTGTGTGTGTGTGTGTGTGTGTGTGTGTGTGTGTGTATACCACATATTCTTTATCCATTCATCCATCGATGGACATCTGGGCTCTTTCCATACTTTGGCTATTGTTGATAGTGCTGCTATAAACATAAACATTGGAGTGCAAATGTCCCTTTGAAACAGCACACCTGTATCCCTTGGATAAATGCCTAGTAGTGCAATTGTTGGGTCGTAGGGTAGTTCTATTTTTAGTTTTTTGAGGAACCTCCATACTGTTTTCCAGAGTGGCTGCACCAGTTTGCATTCTCAGGGTACATTTAAAAATTTTTTTAATATACTGATTTTTCTATCCTGGAGAAAATATTTCAATAGAAGTTTAGTATCATTATAGCTTTTGTTTGTTTGTTTTTTACATTGATACACTGATGTTTACGAAATTATAGTCAGTTTTTTTGGAAATTATAGTCATTTTAAATTAAGATTCACTTATTTCACAGCATATTCACTCTAGAAATCATTTTAATAAATGATTGAAAATAGGTGTATATAGACTTACCTACACCAATTGTTTCACTCTCTTTAGTTTAATTTAAAAATAACTTAAATAACTGGATAATTTTACAGCTTTATTCTTAGACGACTATTTTCAAATAAGAATGTATGAGCAGAAGATATTTTTGGAGGATGTTAAAATTAATCATACGAAGCATTTACTATGGATATCAACATCCATTTCTTCATCTAAATTTTTGAAAGTAAGTATTTAGAGAACTCTAACTAGATCTTATTTACATAGGAAACTTTTGCATTTGAGTCACTATATTTATAAGAATCAAAGAAAAATTCTGGCACAATTGTTCAGACTGTTCTCCAACAATTGTTTAAACCAACTCATCTATACCTCTGCTTTTATTTTAGTGTCAGTCTTACTGGATTAATGGGAACCATGATAAAAAAAAAGTGGTGTGTTTGTATATTTGCTAATATATCTTTGTTCCATTGTCTAAATTTGTTTAGATAAAAGCAATGAGGGTCAAATTATTTCAGATTCCAACTATGCACAAAAGAGCGTTCAGTGCTGGGAGCAATTAAAAGAACTGCTCTCTTTCCCTGTGCTTTCATCCCACACATTGACAAGCCTTTGAAATAAAAAAATAAAATTCCTCACACATAATTAGCCCATACAAACTGATGAAAGAATTAAATAAAATGTGTTCTGCTTAAAGACATGATCGTCAATCTATAATCACTCCATCACTCCTGATTTGTAAATGTAATGAATTAACCAAATCATCCCATTCTTACACACCATTGTTAAGGGGCAAAGATGATGTTCTCAAACTCATATGAAACTTTTAAAATATGGTTACTTGAGCTTGATTAGTTCAGTCATAAAGAGAATGCAAAAAAGAGTTTATAAGGACTCAGTGGAATTTACTTAAAATCCTACTTTAAACTTTTAAACCAAATTTCATATGTAGTAGCTTTTTACAACAAAGTTTTAATGTTTGAACAAAATTCAATAATTTAGTGAACAAAGTTCATTATTTATTGTTGATTGAGGCTGAATATGAAGAAGATAATTTTTAATAATGGACAGGTATGACTATTGGTCAGTTGGGTATAATGTCTACCATATTCTGAAGACTCCCAGTCCAATTCAGGAAAAATCCTTCTTTAAGTCGAGAGCCAGACAAAGCTATAAATTGTGGTGTATATTATTTTTTGATGTGACTTTATGTAACTAGTCATGCTGATATAATGTATATTATATACCCCTATTCTCTCTCTCTCTCTCTCTCTTTCAGTGCATAGAAACATATGTTTCTATGCACTGATTTTATAAATATATGTGCTTATGTATATGTGTAACTATAAATCTCTGTATTTGTATCTATCTATCTTCCTATCATCTACCTAGTAGAGATTTAGCCTGTGCTATTTGTCACAGAAATGATATGCAACACACCAGCCCAAAACTAGCTGCTTAAAGTAAGTAGAATTTATTGTTATGGACCTATAAATTGGTTGACTATGGACACAACTTGATTGGGCTTAGCTAGGAGGTCCACTGATCTTAATTAGGCTTATTGACCCAATGGGGGATGGGTATGATTCTGATCCAAGTGTCTCTTACCACCTTTTGGGTCAAGTGAACTAGCCTTGACATGTCTTTCTCATAGAAAACAGCAGTGACATAAGAAGGAAAGTATTAAAAGTGAGACTGAGGGTCAGGATGGCCTGTCATAATTTCTGTCTTATTCTGTTGACCAAATTAGGCTACCATGGTTGAACCCAAAGTCAAGGGAAGAGAAAGTCACTTCATCACTTAGTGTGAGATACTGTGAGGTCAAAAGGTATAGGTCATAGTTTCAAATGGGTGAAGAATTGATATATGGAATGCAGTCCTATTGACTTTAAATAATTGATTCCCAGTATTCTGATAAGTTGCTATTATCCTCTTTGCTTCCTCAGTTTTCCTAGAGTTTACTATGTCAACCTGTGTCAATTCAGACATACTTTTCTCAAAATTCCATTAGGTAAGTCCATATTTACAATCAAGGTTAAAAAATAGTTCTATTTTTTAAGAAAAACAGCTTGAGAGAGTGAAATGCACCTGCTTGGGAGAATGTGACTCTAACATCTTAATATTCACAATAATAATTGTTAATAGTGAACACTATATGGCAAGAAAGCCTACAAGTGCATTATCTTTTAAAATTTATCATATATAGACATTATTACTCCATTATCCAATTAATCTACTGGGAAATAAGGCACACAGAAGGGGTTAAACAAAGTTGACTAGGTTACATGATTAAAAATCAGCTCAGGTCATGATCTCATGGCTCCTTGGTTCAAGCCCCATGTCAGGCTTTGTGACAGCTCAGAGCCTGAAGCTTGCTTTGGATCCTGTGTCTCCATCTATCTCTGCCCCTTCCACACTTGTACTCGGTCTCTCTCTCTCTCTCTCAAAAATAAATAAACATTTAAAAAAATGTTAATAATCATTTGACCAAGGAGGCTAGTGGCTTAGTAAGTTAAATGTCCAACTCTGGATTTAGGCTCATGTCATGATCTCAGTTTGTTGAACTGATAGCAGAAAGTCTGCTTGGGATTCTCTCACTCTCTCTCTCTGCCCCTCCCCCTTCTCTCTGTGAAAATAAATAAATAAATACACTTAAATAAAAAGAATCATATGACTCGTTTCAAAATGGACATCAAAGCCCATGCTTTAATTGCCAGGACACACCTGGTCCCATAAACAAAAAACAAGCATCATCATAGGCACACTTTTGGGGAGGGTTAGTATATATATATTTATATATTTATTATTATTTATATATTATTTTATTTTATAATAATTTTATAATAATTATTTTATTTATATATTATATAAATTATTTATTTATTATATATTTATATATAATAAATATAAACAAATATATATATATATATATATATATATATATATATATATATATATATAAAACACATGAATTTTGAGTCAGGGAGCCTATATTTAAACCTCAGCTGTAATTATTAATAAGAGGTAGCTTTGGAAAATTTCTCTAAATGCCTGGATTTCTTCATGTGCTAATGAGAATAATAATAGTATCTATATCTTTTAAGGATTCCTTAGAATCATATGAGATGCTTATAAAATGTTTACAGAGGTCATGCCAGGTAGTGAGATAAAATAAACTAATGACTATGATTTTTATTGTTATTATTCTAGATTTCAGGAGGCATATTTCAAAACTAAGCAACTCACTGATGAGAAAAGCTAAAAATTAGTAGAATTTACTATTGTATGATGGTTAGTTACCCTTTCTCCTTTTCTCTTCTTTTTAATTTTCCAAACTGCAACTCCTACTTCATGAAGCTTCTCTTCACCCATGACGAAAGTCATGTTTTCCAAGTGATCCTCCTCTTGCCAACATCCAGGATAAGGCTGTCTGCACCCTTTTAAGCTTTTTACACAGATTCTAGGGGGAGAAAACATGCATATCTGGCATTCAACTTGGGAGGAGAAAGTGATCTCAGAGCTGGAGTGGGGGTTGAGTGGAGAGATGCAGTGAGAGTAATCAGGCTACAGAGACCAGAGAAAAAGACAGAGGAAGACAAGGAGAGTGAAGCTGACTTGTTCTACCAGGATCTATCCCTCATTGTGCTTCGCTGTACTTCTATTCTTTCCATGTAAATAAATAAATAAATAAATAAATTTTTCTTTATCAAGGTAGAGTTGAGTTTCAGTTTCATGAGTATAAATAGTTCTAACTGAAATATGGATCATTGCCTGAACCTATAGCCCAGCAAAATTCATAAAGTAAAATATGGGAAGAAAATAAGGACCCAGTAAAGGATACTGAAAAATACCAGGAAATATGTTAGGAGAAAAAGTGAAGATGTCATCAGTCTAGAAGTCAAGTACAGAAGGAGAAGGGAGTGATAAACCATGCTGACTACAGTTAACAGAGCAGGTAGGATGAGGAATAAGAACTGATCTTTAGGTTAAACAACATGACAGTCATTGCTGATGACAGTCATTGATGATGAGTATATGTTATCTACTGTTGTATAACAATATTAATGCAGATTTAACAGCTTAAAACAACACGATTCTTTTTCTTTAATCTCATGGATTCTGTAAGTTAGGAGTCTATGATGACCTTCCTAGATTCTTGACTCTACAACTTGATCTAACAGACACAATCAAGGTGCCAGCTGTGCCCCATCTCAACTGTGAAAGAATTGTTTTCCAAGTTCATTGGCAGAATTCAATTCCTCATGGGCCATTAAACTGAGAGCCTCTCTATTTTTCTGTTGGCCAGAGGCTGCCCTCAGCTTCTGTTAGCTGGAAGTTGTCCACCAGTTCCATGAGACAGGAACCTCTTTAACATAGTCTATTGTTTTATCAAAGCTATCAAGGAAGAGGGTCTCTCAGCAAGAGGCTCACAAAAGATTAGTACATATTCACTTGAACATAATTACATAAAACCTACCACCTTTGTCACATTGTAAGGATTCAAAGCCAGTCACAATTCCTATGCATGCTGAACAGGGGAGATTGCACAAGACATATTAGGAGGCAGGGATCATGAGGGTCGCTTTAATATCCTGTCCAGCACAGTGAGAGTAGTTTCAGTATAGTTAGGTAAAAAGGCCTGATATGAGCAAATTTAAAATAAAATGAGAGAGGAACTGGAAACAATGGGAGTTGTCAATGATGTCAATGATTTTTGCTGCAAATACAAATAAAGAAACAGGGTTGTATCTGGCAAGAGAAGTGAGTTTAAAATATTATTCCCTTTTTTGATGAAAGAGTATGTGACAATGAAAATATTGCAATACAGTAGGAAAACTTATTATGTAAATGGGAGAGAGAATTACCAAAATGACACCCTTGAATACATGAAAGGAGGTAATGGTATTGATTTTAGATAGAAGCAAGGCTGTTCCATCTATGGCATTTGCCAATAATGCAGAGTATGCTAATGTAGGTGTTAAGTGAGGGTATTTGTAGAGAGAGCCTGAAAAAGGCTCCTTCTGATATTTTCTGATGACTTTAATTCTCAGAGTAGTATGAAATGAAGTCATCAGCTCACTGACGTCATCATCAGACTGATGATAGGGGATGTGTTATTAATGGCTTAGGAAGACAGGGTGGTGTGAGATAGGAGAATAACCAGGTGAATATTTTAGAGACTGTTAGTTTGCTATGGCTGTCATAGCACAGCACCACAGGCTAGGTGGCTTAAACAACAAGAAATGTATTATCTCACAGTTTGAGATGCTAGAAGTCCCAGACCAAGGTGTCAACATAGTTGATTCCTTCTGGGACTGAGTGAAGAATCTATCCCATACTTCCTTACTTGGCTTGTAGATAGCTGTTTTATCCCTGTGTGTCTTCATGTGGCATCTTCCCTCTATGCATGTCTTTATGCCCAAATGTCCCATTTTTATAAGGGTACCAGTCATACTGTATTAGGGTCCCTCTGGTAACCCCATTTTAACATAATTATCTCTGTAAAGATTCTGTCTCCAAATAAGGTCACATTCTGAGATACTAGAGTTTATGACTTCAACATTATGAACTTTGGGAGGACAGACTTAACCCATAACAGATCTATGGTTGTACTTCTTGGCATCATGTATAGGTGCAGATGAAAGTAAGCTGAGGTAGTTGGAATAGGTTAAGTCTACAGTTTTACAAAGTAAGGTTAACTGTTGAGAATGGGAAAAAAGTTTATCAGGCTCTTTGTTGTGTTCCTCATCCTTAAGTATGTTATCCTTTTAATTGTGGCTCCATTATTTAATTGGGTCAATTCCATTTTAGTGGGAGTATCATATTCCACTTAGAAGTAGGAACTTCTAAAGTTTATTTATTTATTTTGAGAAAGAGAGAAAGAGGGAGAGAGAGGGAATGCCAAGCAGGCTCTGTGCTTTCAATGCAGATTCCTACGTGGGGCTCGAACTCATGAACTGCGAGATCATGACCTGAGCCGAATCCAAGCATCAGAAGCTTAACTGACTGAACCATCCAGGCTCCCCAAAATAGGAACTTTTAGAGCCACCACATGCAATATTTCCTCTCTCTCTACTGCAATGGACGAGTTCAAGATATAGCCAATCCTGATTTGATGAAGGAACACCTAAGCCAACTCATAATATACAGTAACAGGATTCATGAATATTTGGGTGTCATTTGTTAACACAGGAAAATTTAGCACAAAATGACTGATATACTAGGATATATGCAAGAGAATGATCATAATTTGAAATTCATGAAAGTAGAAGTATTTTCATCTTAGTTTACTATCTGAAGCACTTAAAATAGTGCCTGGCATATAGGAAATAATCAATGAGTTAATTAATAGTCATGGAATTAAAGCTGAGAAATGAGGAATATAAGATATCAAGTAAAAGAAAAACAATGAAGGGGTGCCTATGTGGCTCAGTCGGTTAATGTCCGACTTCTGCTCCGGTTATGATCTTGTGGATTATGGGTTTGAGTCATGCATTGGGCTCTGTGCTGACAGCTCAGAGCCTGGAGCCTCTTCAGATCCTATGTCTCCCTCCCTCTTTCTGCCCCTCCGCCACTCATGTTCTGTCTCTCTCTGTCTCTCAAAAATAAATAAACATTAAAAAATTAAAAGTATTTGACATTAATTTATGGGGCGCCTGGGTGGCCCAGTTGGTTATGCATCTGACTTCAACTCAGGTCATGATCTCACGATTTGTGAGTTCTAGCCCCACATCAGGCTCTGTGCTGACATCTCAGGGCCTGGAGCCTGTTTCGGATTCTGTGCCTCCCTCTCTCTCTGCCCTTCCCCCTGCTCATGCTCTGTTTCTCTCTCTTTTTCTCAAAAATAAATAAAACATGTAAAAATTTAAAAAAATATATTTGATATTAATTTCAAAAAAAAACAATAAAGAGCTGGTAAGATCAATGGAATGGAGGTTTCAATGGATACGAAGTTTTGTTCAGGTCAAGGTGATAGAGTGAATTAGAGAGAAGAGATGGTGGTTAAAGAATAAGATTCAAGAATCTTCAATCATGGAGTTTTATACTTGCTGGTAATCAAAAGATCTAGACTATTAGTAAAGCCATGAAAGATTATTGCTGAGATGAAGAAAAAAGTTTAGAAATATGGAGTTCAAGGAGCTGAAGTGTCAGCTTTGGAAGGATTATCTATGTATTTATTATAATCACAGATAACTAAGGCAGGAGTAGTGATGGAACCAGTGCTAAAATTTCTATTAGGGGGACTAAAGGAATTAAGCCAGGAGTTTGTAGATGTAAGCAGCAATTGAGGTTAGTGGGTCAAAAGATTTGATAGTATGTGTGAAAATCAAAACCAAAAGTCTTTAGGAAGGAGAAAGGGAGAATGGCCTGAAACAAGGCGTAAAATCTAAAAAAAAAAAATATCCAGGCTCATTGGTATAAGAAGAGTGCAAACATGAAAAAAATTCCCTGGTCACAGTATAAGGGTGTCAGGAACTCAGCTGGAAAAACAAGTGGAAGAACAAATTACAGAGGTTTGAAAAAGATTGGATTTAGGGAGTTGAGGGATGACTGAGACTGGTTGTTCTTGTGGTTACTACAAACAAGGATGAAGGATATAATGGGATTGATTCTATGGATTGAAGGCAGACCATACTGGGGAAGGCCTGGGTTTCAGGGGTGGTTGTCTGGGCCCATCCTCATTCATAGAATGGAAGAATCAGTGTTCAGTTGCTCTGACCTTATTCCCACTGTCCTCTTTCACTGCAGAAATCCGCACCATACTACACGAGAAAAATCAATGAGATGGAAAACGAGTTTTGTTTTTGTTTTTGTTTTGTGTGGGGGTGGTGGTTTGTTTGTTTTTGGCTTGCTTATTTGTTTTTTCATATGGGAAGAAAAGATCTATTTTAAATCTACCTTCAGAGATATGTGTAAGTGGATAAAGTTGGTGGCAATGTGATGTGTTCCCTCATCACATGTCACCCCAGGGAGGAGAAAACCTGGCTGAAGACATCTTACATGTTTTTCCCCAACTATGTGGCTTCACGAGCTAGGATACTGGTTATGTCTTCCACCACCTATAATTGAGCATCTAGGAGCAGTAAGTGGCTTCCATCATTAAGCAACAAATCTGCTCATTCTCTGGATAAAATGTTGTTGTTGTTGTTTTTAATGTTTATTTATTTTTGAGAGAGACAGAGACAGAGCGTGAGTGGGCGACGGGCAGAGAGACAGAGACACAGAATCGGAAGCAGTCAGCACAGAGCCCGACACGGGACTTGACCTCACACACCGCAAGATCATGACTTGAGCTGAAGTAGGAGTCCCAACCGACTGAGCTACCCAGGTGCCCCAAATGTTGTCTTTTTTGATGAGGGTTATTGGGCGTGGAAGAAAATTCATACATATAGAAGTAAAATACATAACCATTAGATATTGCTAAATTGTCACAAAGAAACCTATTTCCATTTTTGTAACAAGCTTAGAGACTAACATAGAAAAAGATGGAGACATATAAATACTTGCTAGATTTTGCATATGGGGTGTGTGTGTGTGTGTGTGTGTGTGTGTGTGTGTCTGTGTGCCTGTGTGTGTCTGTGTATTTGTGTGATATTTTGGTATTGAATCTTTAGAGAGGTGAGTTTTTGTGAAAATAGAATACAGGACACACAACAAACACCTGTTTTGTTTTTTTTGTTTTGTTGTTTTGTTTTGTTTTGTTTTGTTTTGTTTTGTTTTGTTTTGTTTTAATACTGCAGAAGCCTGAGGCACCTGGATGGCTCAGTAGGTTGAGTGTCCAACTCTTGATTTTGGCTCAGGTCATGATCTCGCAGTTCTCGGGTTCAAGCCCTGTATCGGGTTCTAAGCTGACAGTGTTGAGCCTGCTCAGCATTCTGTTTCCCTCTCTTTCTGGCCCTCCCTTGCTTGTGTGCTTTCTCTCTCTCACTGTCTCTCTCTGTCTCTCTGCCTCTGTCTCTCTCTCAAAAATAAATAAATAAACATAAAAAAATAAAAAATAAATGCTGCAGAAGCCATAAAGGGGTTTTGCTAGTTTTTCTGCAGCCTCATTGAAAGGGAAATGCAGTCATTGATGTTAAGCATAGAAACCTGACCCAGAGAAAATAGATTAATTGTTTTATCATGTTATCTATATATTTAGAACTAAGAATATAGTTAATATTTAATCTGTGATTGTCTTACTTTGTATGGTATACATATACCTCTGTTGCATTATCCAAACATACACCCAGGAGAACACATCTTTGTGTGAACACGTGCACACACACATATAACTACAGCCTTCCTCATAACTAAAAAGTATTTGAAAAGTCTCTGGCCGTGTTTATTTATTAGTCAATTGGTTTTAGTTGCAGTGAACAAAGAAGGAAACAATAGACGTGGAGCACTTAAATCACTGCCTCTGAATTTCTCAGCTGTGAATAACAAGTTCTTACTTTACCCACCTTAAATATACATCATATTACATGGCCAATCCTCTAATTTTTCAAAATTGGGTTGTATTTATGTTTACATTAATAGACTTCATTTTTGAAAGGTTTTGGATTTATAGAAAATTGAGTCGATAATAGACAGTTCTCATATTCCTCTTACCCCAACACAAAGTTTATCCTACCATTGATATATTAATGTGATACACTTGTTACAATTAATAAATCAACATTGATATATTATTAACCAAAGTCAATAGTTTACATTAAGTTTTATTCTTTGTGTTGAATATATTTTTATGAATATTATGAAATGCATAATGCCACAGATCCATTAGGAGTTCATACAGAATAGTACTTGCTGTCCCCCAAATTCCCTGTGCTTCCCCTTGTCATCCTTCAGCCTCCCATCCCAACCCTCCTGGCAAGCGTTGATCATTTCACTCTACCTACAGTTTTGCCTTTCCCACACTGTATATAGTTGGAGTCATACACTGCAGAACTTTCAGGTATCTATACAGATTTTTACACTTTGGTTTCCTCCATGACTTTTTGTAGCTCATTTCTTTTTATCATCGAATAACATCCCATTATATGGAGTACCATAGTTTGTTTATCGGTTCGGCTATTGAACCTCTTGGTTTCTTCCAGTTTTCAATGATTAGATGTAAACGTGCTATAAATATCCCCCTGCAGGTTAAGGAACTGTCACACATCAACTAATTTCTCCTGATCTTGCTATCTTGCTTCTATATCCATAACTTTATAATATAGTCTAATAAAAGAAATCTATGTAGCCAGAAGCCTATAATATAGGAATATATAATATATATAGAATATATTATATATATATATATAATATAGGAATATAGGAATATATATATATATATAATATAGAAATTTATATTTCTCAACCTGCTTATGCATTTACTTGACTTTTTAAAATATTGGCTGAAACCCATACTGTGAAAGATTCACTGGACTTTACAAATTGATGAAATTTGATTCACCCCTAGAAATAGTTCTCATTTAATCACAGTATGTGTAAGTAGTTTAAATGTTTATCCTTCCTTTAATATATACACCTAACAGGATATCCTAAAGTAGTCATCTCTATGGGCAAATGTGCATATTCAATAAGCTTTATCATTTTATTTCTGGTCAGTAATAGAAATAGACACAACCCTGAACACTAGGTTCTCAGCTAATATCAAATTATTACTAGATTTAGTTGTCATCTTAGTGCCTTCTGCTATGTCAGTTTTTTTTCCCCGGATGAATGGTATCAAAAGAAATAAAGCATACTAGTTAGTGAATCCTGGGAAGAGGTGAATTGGTGTGAAAACAGCATACTGGAAAAATATTCATTCAGTACCACATGGCAGAAAGCTCCAATCACTATACTCAACTCAGAGAGCCTAGAACGACTGCACAGATTCAATTAGCTCGCCGGAATTATGATAATTATCCATCTATACTACCACAAACGCCTATAATTTATTTCCCCCAAGTGTTTTTGTTCCTCTTCAACTTACTGACTTTAGTGCAGGTGGAGTGATCATCCCCAAAACATGTATTCTATCACGTTATACCAACTTCCACATAAAACTCACAGTTTACTTGTTACACTTAGAAAAAACAGTCTCCTTAACATAACCCACAAAATTGAAGTATTTGTTTGCATTCAGTATTATTTCCTAATATGCTGCTTCATTTTCTATGTACACTGGGCTCTGAGTTAACACACCAAAATCATTTTAACCAGTTCACAGGGTTTAGTTTTATTTTAACTTTTTACGTCAATCAGGGTCAGTCCCCATTTCTAAACTGGTCCTTATTTTCCCCAATCCTCTCCTCCATATCTTCTTCCTTTTCTTCTTTCTCCAATTTCTCTCTCTCTTTTTTTTTTTATTTTTCAACATACAGTTGGATATTCTTACAGTTTTTACTCTTTCACCTAAGTGTTAGTCATCTTAAAAATCCCTAATGAGAATTTTAATGAAATTTCTTTCGATTCATCGATTTATTTGAGGTAATTAACATCTTTATATGATAACATTTGCATTGCAAAACTGAAAATAACAAAATAAACTCTTCCTCTTGCAAATGAGGTAGTAAAGTTTACATAACCTCAGTGAGCTTCATTTTTCATGTCTCCTGCTGTGAATATAAAAATACATATGCTAAAGCACTCAATAAAACACAAGGCCCATAGTAGACTTTCAAAAAAGCTTATTTATTGTTAATATTAAATGGTAATAATTTTCCAAATGTCCAGTGTTATACTAGGCAATGTCTATATAAGTAAATGAAATTTCTAATAAGTAAGCCAACTAAATATATTTCTGATATAGTCTAGAACTGAATTTTCAAACTAATAAATATATTAAAAAATAATGAATAGCAATTCATGGTCACAGATCCCAATCCAGAATTATCTCTAAAACTGTATCTGCTCAATTCAGATACTAAAATCATTAGTTGTTTCAATACTGTTGGAGTTTTATTCTGAGAGCAGATGTACTGTATATCATTATTTGATTCATATACTAAAATGATAATTGTATTTGGTTTTTGTAACCATATTCATAATTGTGACTGAATTGATCATAATTTATTCCTTCTCATACTTACAGTATTAGAATAAATTGGCATGCTTTCTCTTTTTTTTAATGTTTATTCTGAGAGAGAGAGTGAGAGGGTGAGTGTGCATGAGTAGGGGAGGGGCAGAGAGAGAGGGAGGGAGAGAATCTCAAGCAGGCTCTGGCTGTCAGCACAGAGCGGGACACAGGGCTCAAATTCACAAACCACGAGATCATGATCTGAGCTGAAATCAAGATGCCTAACGGACTGACATGCTTTTTCTTAATCTTCTTTTCCCCCATGAAAAGCTTGTCATTAAAGATTCTTCAATCTTGGGGTGCCTGGGTGGCTCAGTCAGTTAAGCACCTGACTTTGGTTCAGGTCATGATCTCACAGTTCATGAGTTCCAGCCCTGTATCATGCTCTGTGCTGACAGCGCAGAGCCTGGAGCCTGCTTCAGATTCTGTCTCCCCCGCTCTCTCTCTGTCCCTCCTCTGCTTGTGCTCTCTCTCTCTCTCTCAAAAATAAATAAACATTTAAAAAATTTTAAAAAAGATTCTTCAATCTTAATAACTTTCCAAAAGTTTAGTGTCGGACATATTTTTCAGTATAGTTTTTTGATAACTTATTTAATTTCTATTAAATGCATCAATTTATTCATATTTAAAATTTATAAGTGGATTTTGCACTTTCTAGAATTTTATACATTTTGTTTGTGCTTTCAAATCTAATTGGAATTTTTGATATAATTATGAGGAGATGAAAGTCACCCTTCATACAAGTTAAAATGTCGGCCTGTCACAGTTCCAGGGATGCTGACAGAAGACATGAAACTCTTGGGTCAGAGACAAGTGATTTTTATTATAGTTCCAATTTGCAGAGGGGCAGAAACTTGTACAAGTTTCTGTTGCCCCCATATCTCAGGAGGTTACATGGGTGGTCAGAATAAAGCTTGCACAGGCAGTGTGTTGCACACAAAGGGACTTTTGCATACAGTGGGATTTGGAGCTTAAGGAATCTTTCATTTTTATGATAAACAACACTGCTTTTTGTCCAGAAAGAACATCATCTCAGCTTTTAAGATTTCTAGTCACACAAACACCCAGAGGAAAAGAAAATGACCTGGATGACAGAATAATCAGAGCCTTGCAATCTCAACATATTCAGACATGTGAAAGTGTAAGAAGCCCTTGGCAAATTACCTCCCAACAACCGTGGTTTATTAAATCAATACATATATATTTATATTCAAATCTGCACTGTGTCTTCTTTCCTGGTTTTAATAGTATAGGATCTTCTACATTTTTTTCTTCACCCAGCTATCTAAATAATGTGCATTTTAATAATCCATACAAAAAGGTAATTTTGGGAATTGCCAAAAGTAAGATATGTACTGAAATATTTTCTCAAAATTAGTTACAGGTATATGTGATTTTGTTTGAGATGAAGACAGTTTTAATTTTTTTTTCAATTTAGGGTATGTAAATAAATTGTTATGATGTAGCTTCACTAGATGAATTATTGCTACTTACAAAAGGTAATTTGGGGTTATAATGTTTAAAACTGACTTTTACTATGATTATTCTTGTGAATTTCTATTTTGTTTTTTTTTATTTTTTATGTTGTTAATTCTGCTTCTTCCCACTTAAAACCTTTACTATTGCTTTAAAGTCCACTTAAGTTGTTATGACTTAAAGTATTCTCCAAGAACTGTCCACCTATTATCTCTTATTTATTTCATTTCTCACTTTTTTCCAACTTCCTTGTAAATTCTGGCAACTGTACATTGCTTTCAATCCCTCAATGGGTCATTCTCTAATTTGTTGCCTCCAATGTTTATTCTCCTTCTTGAAAGGTCTGTCTTTTGCTTACCCCTTCTTGTACCTAGATCAATGTAAGGCTTTCCCTTAGTTCAAGATCATATTGTCTCCCTCTTGAGTATGCATTTGGTCCTTTAAACAGTTTGTAATTTCTGGTGTTTTTCCTGGATTTTATGTTCCATAACACAGTAAATCTAACTTTTTCAAAAAATAAACAATGCAAGCCATTTTATTATTAAGTTATTTTTTCAAGCCTGTGTATATTTAACATGTACAACATGATGTTTTGACATATGTGTAAATTATGGAATGATTACCATAATCAAGCCAAATAAAAACAGACATATAAACCAATGAAACATAATAGAGTGGCCAGAAATAAATCCACACATCTACAGACAATAGATTTTCAACAAGGATGCCAAGAACACACAATGTGGCAAGGATAGTCTGTTCAATAAATGATGTTAGGAACACTGTATATACACGCACAGAAAAATGTATTTGGACCATTATCTCACACTATACACAAAAGCAACTCAGAATGGATTAAAGACCTAACTATAAGACCTGAAGCTGTAAAACTACAGGAAGAAAACATGGGAAAGCTTCCTGGATATGACACAAAACGCCTAGGCAGCAAACGTAAAAATAGACAAATGACATTGCCTCAAACTAGAAAGCTTCTGCATAACAAAGGAAATAAATCTTTCTCCAACCCATTCTTAAACATGTCACAAACAAAGCCCAGCAATTAAATGATTACTTTTACTTCAACTGTGAAGATATTAAAAATATATACAGTTGACCAAAATTACATTGCTAATATGAATTTGAAATAAGTGTAGAGTTCAAGAGTCCTTATTCCTGCTCCCATTTATAATCACCTTTTTCTGATTTTTTAATTTTTTTCATATTATTATTGAAGACAAATATTGAAATATTACCTTATTGGCTGAATTTAAAAGATGAGCCAGAATAAAGAAAATCTTAAAAAAAAAGAAAACATGTTGAATGGTAAAATATAATATTCTTAATTGGAAGATAAACATTTCTCTACTTTGCTATGGCTCCACCAGCACTTTAGGCCTTTAATTTCTAAGTTTCACTCTTATGATTTTTTTTTAATGTTTATCTTTGAGAGAGAGGCATAGAGCACAAGTGGGGAAGGGGTAGAGAGAGAATGAGATACAGAATCCCAAGCAAGATCCAGGCTCTGAGCTGTCAGCACAGAACCCAATGTGGGGCTCAAACCCACGCACCCTGACTGAGATCATGACATGAGCCGAAGTCAGACGCTTAACTGACGGAGCTACCCAGGTGCCTCTCATTCTTATTTTTTTAATGAAAATTAGGATACTACTTGCATGTGATACTATGCTGGTTCAATATACAGCCCTGCTTTTTGTCTACATCAGCTTACTAATTTCTGTATTTTGTTTTATTGTCAGAGAAGAGTGAAATGAAGATGGTAGAATGCCACCAAATCCCTATTCAGAGGAACAATCAATATCTTAAGTGCACTCATTAGAGAAGAAATAAACAAAAAGAAACAACTAAATATTCAACTAAAAGAAATACAAATTTTTTTTAAAGTACAAAAATACCCCAATTAATATTTTTAAGTGGAAACAAGAAGAAAACAATACTATGATAAATTAGAATAAGATAAAATTGAAATTAAACAAGAAGATGGGGCACCTGGGTGACTCAATCGGCTAAGCATCCAACTTTGGCTCAGGTCATGATCTCATGGTTTGTGAATTCGAGCCCTGCATTGGGCTCTGTGCTGCCAGGTCAGAGTCTGGAGCCTGCTTGGGATTCTGGTTCTCCTCTTTCTTTGCCCCTCCTGCACTTGTGCGCTATCTCAAAAATAAATTAACATTAAAAAAATAATAAAAAAATAAGAATAAAAGTTAAATAAACATTAAAAATTTTTAAACAAATAAAAAGAAAATCACCACATCTTTTCTTCAATTGAAACAATACAAAATAAAATATTTATTCCTGTAATCAAACCTAAAGGCTCATAGTAACCGCATGCTATGAAAACATGATTCAAGAGAAATTCTAAAATATGTCCAGACTAATATGACAATGACAACACATTTACACACACACCCATAACTGCAAAGAAATCCAAGAGTGACTACAGTTACTTATCAATGGATATGGAGTTTTAGTTAAGCAAGAAGCTCTAGAGATATGCTGTAGGACATTGTACTGATAGTATGCAATACTGCATTGTACACTTAAAATGTCTAAGAGAACGGACCTTATGTTAACTGTTTTTACCAGAAAAAAATTTTAAATTCAAAAAAATTTCATTGCATTAGTTTTCTCAGCAGGAGAAACTCATGGTAGATGATACTGGAGCATTAGCTTCATGGTTTGGAAAAAAAAAATGAAAATTATTTTGTAGGTAGAAGTCTTCGCCCAAATGTCACCCAATTCAAGAGTAAATGATGACAGTATAAGAATGAAAAATATGGAAACAACATCTACTATGTAGTTTTCTCTTGCTATATAGTTTTCTCTAAATAAATTAAGAGAAGACGGATGGTTAAAAAAAAAAAAAAGGATGGGGAGAATCTCAATGGAAAGATTTGGACAGTGATGATTGAAGATCCTGGGTGGCTCAGTTGGCTAAGCATCCAACTCTTGATTTTGGCTCAGGTTATGATCTCGTGATTCATTGGTTTTAGCTCCCCATCAGGCTCCACGTTGACAGTGCAGTTGGAACTCTCTC
This sequence comes from Leopardus geoffroyi, assembly GCF_018350155.1. NCBI lineage: Eukaryota > Metazoa > Chordata > Mammalia > Carnivora > Felidae > Leopardus > Leopardus geoffroyi. The sequence goes on along the minus strand of NC_059326.1, from coordinate 217,661,159 downwards.
CTCTCTCTGTAGTGAAATCTAAATGGCTAGGAGCATGTACTCTCAATAGTACTCATTTGTAAAATGGCAAAAAAGCAATCACATCTACCTATTATTATGAAAATGAATGAGATAATACCCGTAAGAATAAATATACTATAATATTCAATTTACAACAATCAGGACCTTAAATCCCCATATGATCTCGAATGGAATACGAAAAAGTAGAGGGAGGGATTGAAAATAATAAAGGTGGGAAAGTTCTTAGATTTTTGTGAAGGGGAGAGAGAATTTTTCACTATAGATTTTGGAAGAAAAATGTTTAAGCATAAGAAAATTTAACAGGGGCGCCTGGGTGGCGCAGTCGGTTAAGCGTCCGACTTCAGCCAGGTCACGATCTCGTGGTCCGTGAGTTCGAGCCCCGCGTCGGGCTCTGGGCTGATGGCTCAGAGCCTGGAGCCTGTTTCCGATTCTGTGTCTCCCTCTCTCTCTGCCCCTCCCCTGTTCATGCTCTGTCTCTCTCTGTCCCAAAAATAAATAAACGTTGAAAAAAAAAAAAAAAAAAAGAAAATTTAACAGTAAACACTAGAAGAATAGAAATAGGATGCTAGAGTTAACAAACTATGGCCAGCAAGCAAACAATAATTTTTACAACTTTAAAGTGCTGTAAAAAAAATAATAATAATAAAGGGTATATATGTAGCAAAGGTTACATGTGGTCCCCAAAGCCTAAAATATTTAATATTTGACCCTCTAAGTAAAAACGTTACCATCCCTGTGTAAAAGAAATAAAGGAAAAAAATTAACCAATCCAAATATCCAATCCAAATAAGGCAGAAAGTTTTCATTTTATAGTAAATAAAAAATAAAGTAAAAATACATACATATATCCAAATATATTGTGAATAATTTAACATAAATTAACTGAATTTTCTGATTAAAAAACAGGTAATCCTAGGGAAAAAAATAACATATTAAAAATGGAAAAACAGAAAAAAAGTAAAAACTGTACTATACCTTAACATATTATAAATTTCAAACAATACAGATTAAAAATCATTCAATATAATTAGCAAATAACAATACAACATAATTAACTAATGCATTTTCATTAAGAAAGTAAAAGTATAATATGAATAACTCACAGATTGGAAATATTAATAGGGCACCTGGGTGGCTCAGTTGGTTGAGGGTCTGACTTGGGTTCAGGTCATGATCTCACGGTTCACGGGTTTGAGACCCATGTCTGGCTTTGTGCTGACAGAGTGGAGCCTGCTTCGGATTCTCTGTCTCCTTCTTTTTCTGCCTCTCTCTCTCTCTCAAAAAAAAAAAAAAAAAAAAGAAAAGAAAATTCAATAAATAAAAAATAAAAAGAATAAAAAAGGAAATATAAATAGATTATAAATAGAGATAAATGAAAATAACATATCTGCATATCAAAGCCCATGAGATACAGTAAAGCCATTTTAGGAGCAAATTATATAGAAGCAAAATTTTATGAGAATAAAGCTTGAAAAGTGATTCTAATAAGCACTTACCATAAGGAATAATAAAGAGGATATCAAAATAACTTCAAAATATGAAAGTACAGAGATAAACTATAAAGACCGTAGAAAAATAAGTCAGTTTCTAGTTTTACATAACAATTACATAAAAGCTATCTAAAAATAGTGAAACTTCATTGAACTAAATAAGGAAACACAAAAGAAGAGAACTATACACCATTAGAAATAATAAAAACCTAATTCTATACACTGATCGATTTTAAGCATTTCAGACATTTTAATGTAAATTTATATGATTTTATTTGAAAACTATAATCACTGAATCCCTAGGAAAATATAAATGCAAATATTTTTTTCAAGACCAAGTAGAAAACATTAGATTTAAATGGTAGTGGGGAAAAAGAAACCTATTCCCAGATCGATCATAGTTCCACCATGGATTTATGAAAGAGATTATATTTTTTAAACATTGAGAACTAATATAATAACTGAAATATTCTCAATTTATTTAACAAGACTAGGATAATACTGAGAACAAAACAAGGAAATAGATACACAAACATTAAATACTAGAAAAAATTCAGTTATGCATACTTTTATAAAAGCTTACATTATATATTGAGACAAAGCAAATTTATCAGATTATTAATCAAATGTCAAAGCAAATTTTATCTTAGAATTTTGTGAAATACTCAATATTAATGTTTATTAAGGTACTACTGTGTTACATTAATAGATCAAAGCATAAAAACAAATGATTGATACCATAAATTAACCACCCCCTAAAAATAAAAAAAAAGAACTTACAAACATAAATACACCTTGGGGTACCTGGGTGGCTGAGTTGGTTGAGCACCCTCAAGGCATGATCTCGTGGTTAATGGATTCGAGCCCGGGTAGGGCTCACTGCTGTCAGCACAGAGCCTGCTTGGGATCCTCTGTGGGCCTCTCCCTTTCTGCCCCTCCCCCACTCATACTCCTCTCTCTCTCTCTCTCTCTCTCTCTCAAAAAAAAAAAAAATGAACAAACAAAAACAAATATAAATACACCTTTAAAAACTCTGGTATTATCTTTTTTTTAAAGTTTTTTAACGTTTTGATTTATTTTTTGAGAGACAGAGACAGAACGTAAGCAGGGGAGGAGCAGAGAGAGAGGGAGACACAGAATCTGAAGCAGGCTCCAGGCTCTGAGCTGTCATTGCAGAGCCTGATATGGGGCTAGAACCCAGTAACCTTGAGATCATGACCTGAGCTGAAGTGGGCTACTTCACCACTGAGCCAACCAGACGCCCCAACTCTGGTATTATCTACTAAAGATGATTGCATTTTGCATTAGAACTGACTATACGCATATCTACTCCTATTTCTATAATGTTTCAAAATGCATCCACATGTTGAACAAATGACAGCTACAAGAATATTTATCATACTTTGATCTCTGGAACAAAACAAGACTAGAAACTTTACTTCTAACTTTTACTGAGAAGTTAAACAACAAAAGCAATTTTTAAAAAGGCACCTTCTTGGGGCGCCTGGGTGGCTCAGTTGGATAAGCATCAGACTTTGGCTCAGGTTATGATCTCCCGGTTTGTAGATTCAAGCCCCACGTTGGGCTCTGTGCTGACAGCTCGGGGACTGGATCCTGCTTCGGATTCTGTGCCTCCCTTTCTCTCTCTCTCTCTCTCTGCCCCTCTCCTGCTTGTATTCTCTCTCTCTCTCAAAAATAAATAAACATTAAAAAAAATTAAAAATAAATAAATAAAAGGGCTCCTTCTTTTGCTCCAAACCAGAGCTTCTTCCAGGTAGGGATAAAAAAAAAATGAGGATAGGAACTCGTTAGTTTTCCTATTTACACCCCATAGTTTTGGGGGTTCTAAAACCTTTCCTCTAAATATTCATAGTAACGTATGTGACCTACAGTAGTAATTTGTGCTATGTTTTGGTATTCTATGATGAAAGTATAGAAAAATGTCGTATGTGGGGTTGGTTTTCAATTATTTAGGGGAAATCATGTGTCTGCATTAATCACCACTACAGTTTAGTTACTGAATTCTGATAGCTCTCTCAAATAAATTAGTTTAACAAATGATAAAATTGTGGCTAAATCATGTTGTGGCTAAATAATTAAGGAATAATTAAGAAACATATTAGCATGTTAAACATTTGAACTTAAATCGCATCGTAAGGTGTCAGTGCCCTAGATAACAGGTTTTGAGACTGCTATTTACTCATTCTAAATTATGTATAATACACCAGTCTAAGAATTTTTACATGTAATTGTTGCAACACTCCTATAATAAGGGTTTTATTATTATCATCACTTTATAGGTGGAGATGCTGAAACTTTGGTTACTTAGTGTTTTTTTCAAAGTTTTAGCAGCTGGTTACTGATTAAGGGCACACTTAAAACCAAGCAATTCAATGACATTTTGCTATTATTGACAATTATTATTTGGAGCCAATTCATTTTGTCAATCAGTTTTGGTAAATTCCCCATGGGTTCATTCTTTCACTCTGACAATTTGTTAAAGGTAACTGTGTTATTATAACATTTCTGATATTACTTACAGATTTCTTAATTATAAGGCAACTCCAGCCCACAATAAATAAAATAGTGTAAAGGGACACAAATCTGCGGAAGTGGTGCAAAGCTTTACTTCCTGCAATTCATCTTTGGGATGGACCTAAGATCACTTAAAGTCATCCCGAAAATCAATTGGAAGCAATCCTAGAAATGTCACCAGAAGCAGCACTTGTATGTTTTTTTTTTTTTTTCCAATCAAAAACTCCATCTTGCTGCATGTAATGTGACTAAGATAATAGGATGACATTTCCAGGAGTATCAGTTTGATTCTTTATGAACTTCTGTATGCACAGAGAGGTAACACATTCAGATGAAGGCTAATAACTTGAATTCCTTAACCATTTTTTGAATGAGCAGCAACATTCTTCTTCATCCTATCCTGGGATGTATCTTATTTTTATTGTCAGAAAATATATTGGAATACATTAAGTAAAAAAAAAAAAGTTTGTAATAGAAAGCAAACTAACGAGGGGTACCTGGGTGGCTCAGCTGGTTGAGCGCCAGACTCTTGATTTCAGTTCAGGTCTTGATCTCAGGGTCGTGAGTTCAAGCCCCAAGTTGGGCTCTGCACTGGGCATGAAGCCTATTAAAAAAAACATAAGTAAATTAATGCAAAACGAGGCAGATTTACATATTTAAGTGGGAAATAGCAAAAGGGAAAATATTATTATCTAGTGAAGTCAAGCTAGTTGTTCAAGAAGCACATATTTACAAACAAGATTGTTAGGGAAGATGGTGTTAGACACCAAACTCTGCCAGCACACAGCACTCAAAACCCTCTTTTTACATCCCACTTATTGATATATTAACTAAAAATATTTATTTAAGTCCCTCCCTTTCTCTTATATAGCTGTTATTTTATTCTATTTAAGTCTTAAGTCTACGTTTTTGCCGTTCCACTAATTCAGACTGATCTTTTCTCCAACTAATTTGAATCAGTGAGGTTCATCTTATGATGTATCTGTTATATGTTTGCTCTTTTATATATATATATATATATATATATATATATATATATATATATATATACACATATAGAAAATGTTCTACTCAGGGAGTTAATATAACCTGGCAACCAAAATGTGGATTCCAACATCATTTGCCATTTAATGGAGAAAAATAGTGCATGTTATAGAAGTTAATACACTTGCTCTTGGTGATTTAGGAGAAAAAAAAAGGCTCTAAGAGGAAATAAAGCCTCAAAGTCTCTTATTCATATTTAATTTTTCTAAGTACCTGTAAGTATTAAAGACATGAATATCAAGTAAACTGTCTTGGGAGGTCAAAATTTATATGTTTCTGAAATAATACACTTTTTATTGTGTGTTATACTAATATAATGAATTACTATCATTAACAGTAAATATCTATACTGCTTGCTCTGAAGATACCATGTTGAGGATACAGGATTTGGTCATGAATATTGTGTGGGATATTACAATGTATGTTTTCTTAAAGTAATCCAAAGTATGAATTCATTACAAAAAGTAAAGTTGGGTTTTGTCTAGATTATTCATCAGATATCTCTAGTATCTGCTTATAACACCTAGGATATTATTGACTTTAAATAATTGACTTTAAATAAAGACTTGATCGTGGGCAGGAAAGAAATGGAAGAAGGGAAATTTAGTACAGAGAACTATAATACTTATCCTACAGAAGATTACGTGTGCATGAATGTGTTAATGAGGACCTGTTGGAAGGAATGCCTAAGCTTATATTTAGGCTCTTGCATTATCTCCTAGAAAAAAAATTGAAATTTAACTGCATTTTATTTTTATGAGACAATCCTACATTTGTCTTGGCTATAAAAAGAAATGCTATAAATTTCCATACCAGCCAGACTGCTAATGTACATAGAAGGAGTAAAATATAAATATGCAGTGAGTCTTTGTTTCTTTATATAAGTCCTGGATAACTTGCATGAGAGGACTTTTTTTACAATAATGATCATAAATTCACTGAATAATGTCTAAGGGCTCTGGAACATACCAAAAAGTCTTGGTGATATATAATATAAAATAAATAATTTGGCGGGGGACAGAAAACCAGTTCACCAATTCTAGATTTGTTTATGGATAGTTGTGGATGTATCTAGGCCCTGAGAACTACTGAGCCTCATGTTACTCATCTCGAAATTACTACAGTTGTGATAACTACAATGAAGTGATGTGTTAGGAACTTTTTAAAAATTATCTATTGTAATGAAATATTGATGACTACCTTCGATACCTATTTTGTTATTTTAGTTGTTCTGATTTCCCCTGCTGTCAACTCTGTTTTGTTAAGGACGACCGGAGAATGTATAATATGAATGGAACAAACCGAACTATTTTTCTTATCGAGATATGGTATTCATGAATCATCAGGAAGAACTATATCAGAGCTGCCACTAAGCCTTTGATGGATGAAAGTACTATAATCTTCCACAGGTAAGAGTTTTGAGTTCTGGAAGATCAACTAAATCAAATAGGAACAGGTGATGACGTGTCTGAAGACGACATTAGGCTCAACAAAGACTTCTCTAAACTGTAGAATTTAACTCAGATCCGAGGCGAATGCCTTTAACTTTTCTTCTTTTTATTTTCTTTCTCCCTCCTTCCTTCTCTTTCTTTCTTTCCTTCTTTCCTTCTCTTCCTTCCTTTCTTCTATTTATCCTGTAGCCTGCATAGTGGGTGCAGTGTTTCTAAGTTTATGTATAGAAGGTTATTTTTTAAAAAAGAAAGCAAAAGAAAGAAAGAAAGAAAGAAAGAAAGAAAAGAAAAAAGAAAAGAAAAGAAAAGAAAAGAAAAGAAAAGAAAAGAAAAGAAAAGAAAAGAAAAGAAAGTAATTAAAAGTGTAAAAGTTAGCAGTTTAGGCTGAACAGTAAACTATTAAAGAATAAGTATTATACTTGTTTACCATCTCTTGCTCAGCATGTAACCCAAAACACAGTATGGTGCAAAGTTATCTTAACTGATTTACCTATTCAGAAAATATTAAGTTGTAAGGAAAAGAAGTCTTAGATCCAAATTCTGCCTCAAAGTAGAAACATTTATTGTAAACAAACAGGCACTGAAACTCTTCTGTTGTTTTGGGAAACCTTATTCTCTAATCTGCAGCACTAACCTTCACCATTGCAGGATATTAAGAGGCAGGTAGAACTATATTGTCACTTTAGGCAACAAGGTCCTCTCTAAAATGGCAATGGCAGACCCTACAGTACTTTTGACCTTGATTACTATCCCATGGTATTGGACAATGAGCTTGTCAACTATTACATGTCTTATCCACTGGGGAATGGTGAGACCTGAATAATCTTCTTAACCTTCTGTTTTAAGCCCCACTCATTTCACCAATAAGGTCAATTACGTTAAGGAACTCTTGCATTTAGATTTTCTCAATAGAATTTCTTGTATTAAACAATCACTTTCTAGGATGTTCAGACATTATAAAGATACTTCAAATGCTAATTAACTCAACACATGGTATAAATAAGAGGTAACTTCCACAACCATGGATATATTATCTATTTATAGCAATTTTAATTTTTTAAATAATAAATTACCCCACAATTTGAATAATGTTACAAACTATCACTTTTTCACTTCAACAGCTTTTTTTCTTGCTTCCTCAACTGGGTGTGAAATAAATGTGATCTCCCAAGGTCTCTGCAGTCCCTTAGGAAAAATATAAAACCCTTTGCATTTTTGGTGTTTATCTTCAAGTCATTAAGGAGAAACAAAGAAAGTCAAAACTAACGTATATGAACAGAAAGCCTTACGTAGAAGGGCACCTAGGTGGCTCAGTCAGTTAAGCATCTGACTCTTGACTTTTCAAGATCTCAGGGTTTGTGGGTTCCGGCATGTTGTCGCAGAACTGAGCTCTTAGCACAGATTCTCTCTCTTCTCTCTCTCTGCCCCTCCCCTGCTTGCTCTCTCAATCTCTCTGTCTGTTAAAATAAATAAATAAACATTTTTAAAAACGCCTTAAATAGACAAAAGATTTTATGGCCTTGTTTTTGAAGTATCTGACTTCCTATTGAATGATTCCTGAAAGATTTTGTCTACCATATTGATGTTTGACGATGAGGCTTACAAAAACTGTACTCTTCAAAAATCATCTCTTTCCTCTCCCTCTTAATGAAGGTTGTGCCTCTGTCTTCCCTTGCAATGGCTTACAAGTAGAATCCTCCAGAGAACTACCATGGAAATCTTATCCCCAGTCCATATGATACCAATTTCAATGGCCTTTTGACTGACCAGGAAGGAATGCTTTTAAAGCATTTTGATTTTTTTTAAATGTTTTTATTTATTTTTGAGACAGAGAGAGACAGAGCATGAGCAGAGGAAGGGCAGAGAGAGAGGGAGACACAGAATCCGAAGCAGGCTCCCACAGAGCCTGACACGGGGCTCAAACTCACGGGCTGTAAGATCATGACCTGAGCTGAAGTCGGATGCTTAACCTACTGAGCCACCCAGGCACCCCTAAAGCATTTTAAAATACAGATCTGAGGAAGGAATGAGTTTTATATACATATATACAGATATGTTTTGTATACACATATATTATATGTAACATATGTATATATGTTATTTTCTTTTCTCTACACTAGTATATAAAATGGAGCTTGAGCAGAAAGTAAAAATTCAATTATCCAGCATTACTTACCAAAATAATTTAAACTTTTAAAAATTAATTTTTACTACCTATATGAAAACTCAAAACTCCTTATCATCCTCTATACTTTGTTATTAATGACAAATACCTAAATCAAAATTAAGACATATTTTAGTCTAATCTCTCAAGTCAAATTATAACTTCTATTTGCTAATAAAGAATATTGGTGAAGAAATAGAAGATTGGTTTGGAATGGCTACTGTATTTGGCATGTTAGATGGGTAATACTCTGATGGGTTCTAAAGCCTCTATACTAAGTATGATTCAAGAGAGGCAACCTGCTTTAATTTTATAATTCATTCTTCACTGCTTCCATCTCAACACACACAAAAATGTATCACTATTTATCATTTTCTCCAGACTGTCAATCAATGAAAATGAGCACAAATGATTGAAATCAGGTAATTTTATGATTGGATTCAAAATCCATAATTTTACATTATCCAACACACTTTTACAATGATGACAATTAGCAGATGATTAAATAAAATTCTATCAATAGAATCACATGCATTGACTTCTCAAATGCTTAGTTAAATCTGAGCTTGTTTTCCTAAAACAAATAATCAAATTTCAAATTGACAGGCAAGCATAAGATAAATTTAAAATACATTATAATGTGTACTTAAACTAAACATTTATGAATCATATTTAGGAAGAAAATATTAAATTTGATATATTGTCATATATATTCAAGATACTTTTTACTACTATTTATAATATGTTTTTCCCAATTTTAGTGTATTGACTTCTATACATTTTTGTCAACTGATATTTTGCACTGACATTTTATACTATGTTTTTGCTACACCTTCCTAAAACTATCTTAAGGAGCATAGTTACCTTTATTTTTTTTAATTTTGTTAATGTTTATTTATTTTGAGACAGAGCAAGAAAGAGCACTTGTGAGCGTTGAGTGGGAGAGGGGCAGGGAGAGGGGGAGACAGAGAATCCCAAACAGGCTTTGCATGGGGCTCAATCTCACAAACCATGAGATCATGACCTGAGCTGAAACCAAGAGTTGGGCACTCCACCGACTTAGCCACGCAGGTGGCTCACCTTACATTCTTTAATACATCATTGGGAAAACAAAAATAAAAACTTCATTAAAGGAATGTCTTGATGACAAATTTTGTAGAATTTTTAGATTCTGAAATCATGACCGTTGAATTCCCCAAAAATGTAACAAAATACAGACCAAAGCACAAAACACAAATAAATATCTTTTTTTTTTTAATTTTTTTTTCAATGTTTATTTATTTTTGGGACAGAGAGAGACAGAGCATGAACGGGGGAGGGGCAGAGAGAGAGGGAGACACAGAATCGGAAACAGGCTCCAGGCTCTGAGCCATCAGCTCAGAGCCCGATGCGGGGCTCGAACTCACGGACCGCGAGATCGTGACCTGGCTGAAGTTGGACACTTAACCGACTACGCCACCCAGGCGCCCCAACAAATAAATATCTTAATAAGGTTTTCATAAAGTGAAAAAACAATGTGACTGATGTGGAAATGTTGGAGTTTGAAGCAAATGGTCAAGAAATAATTCTTGATGGGATGTCTGGGTGGCTTAGTCAGTTAAGCAACCAACTCTTGGTTTCAGCTCAGGTCATGATCTCACATTTGGTGAGTTCAAGCCCCACATTAGACTTTGCGCTGACAGTGGGGAGCCTGCTTGGGATTCTCTCTCTCTGGCTCTCTCTCTCTGCCCCTCCCACTCTCTCCCAAATTAAATAAACAAACTTTAAAGAAAAAGAAAGAAGGAAATAAAAAATTCTTGATACACCTCTAGTGCAAAAAGGTGGTTTTATTAAAGCATGGCGACAGGACCCATGAGCTTAAAGAGCAGCACTGGGGTTCTATTTGTTAATAAAGATGGTGAGGAGCAATTGATTATATACCTTCAAGTTAGGAGGGGATTAGGGATAGCATGAGTCTTTAAAGAATTTGAACTAGGTTTCCAGAGCCTTGAGGGGGCTAGCTATTGTTAGGAAAAGGTCATTTATTACTGTCTAATAAAACCTTAGTCATGAGACCCTTCAGATATATATCATCAGTGAGTTATATGCTTGGAGGATGATTGCTAATATATATCTTAGAGGAGTAGAGATAAAGGAAGTTTCCAGAGGAATTTTTATATGTTAAAGGAGACTTTTAGGATCCCGGAGGTAGGGATAATGTTAAGCTAAGATTGCCTTTTGCCCTTAGCAAAGTATCAACATGGGGGTAGTTGAGTTCCTAGAGGAAGGTCACTCTGCCTGTCTCAAGGACTTGTCATTGGGCTATAAGTTGTAAGGAAATTTAATTTTCTTTTTATTTTGTCCTTGTTCTCCATATCATTACCTGCAGCAAGATCAATAAGTAATATTTTTTTAGAGTTGATTTATTAGTAAACCAGATTGACATTGATATTTTAATTTGTAAAAATATATTCTTTGAATGAAAAAAAATAGTTTAGCTATCAGGACTTCAACTCTTGCCACCTGTTGCCCAAGGAACGTTCATGCTAACTACCTTGCAATTGGTTTGGGAAGATAGAAAAAGAACTTGGAGGCAGAAAATCTCCTTACTTTTGAGTTAGTTGAGCTACCCAAGCCAATTAACCTCATTGAATTTTGATTTTCTTATTTATTGATGACTAAATGGGACATTTCTGGGGCACCTGGGTGGCTCAGTTGGTTAAGCATCTGACTCTTGGTTTTTGGCTCAGGTCATGATCTCACAGTTTGTGGACTGCATCAGGCTCTGTGCTGGCCGCCAGTGGGAAGCCTGCTTGGGATTCTCTCTCTCTTCCTCTCTCTGCCTGTCTTCTGCTCTGCTCTCTCTAAATAAACATTTTTTTTTTAAATGAGACATTTCCTTTGCATATATTTTGTAAAGTGCTTAATGATATACAATAGCTCCTTTTTAAAAAAACATTTTTTAATGTTTATTTATTTTTGAGAGAGAGAGAGAGAAAGAGACAGAGTGCAAGTGGACAAAGATCAGAGAGAGAGGGAGACACAGAATGCGAGGCAGGCTCCAGGCTCTGAGCTGTCAGTGCAGAGCCTGACACGGATCTCAAAACCACAAACCAGGAGATCATGACCTGAGTCGAAGTTGGATGCTTAACCGACTGAGCCACCCAGGTGCCCCATAAAACAGCTCCTTTCAATAGAAATGTGAGTGTGATGATTTTAAGTTTCTAGTAACTACATAAAAAATAAAAAGATGGAGGTGAAATTAATTTTAATGTTTTATTTAATTCAAAATATCTCAAACAGTATCATTTTACTATGTCATCAATTTAAAAAGATATTCCTGAGATATTTTACATGTTTTTTCCCCATACTTAGTATGTGCCATCCAGTGTGTATTTTATACTTACAGAATGTCTCAATTATTATTAGTCATATTTCAAATGCTCAGTAGCCACATGTAGCTTGTGGCTACTGTTAGAGAATTCAAGTATAAACATTAAGTTTTGCTGAAAGTTGTTTTATTGACATAATTTTCTATTTACAATAGAAGGTCTCAAAGAGTATAATCTAGAATAGAACAAGGAGATGTCACTGCAAATAAACAATTTCAAATGAAGTACATTTAAATTTAAATATACATAAAATATACATAAAAAAGAAAGATTTCTTGACTACATATGTAAATTGAAATATATTATGCCATGTTCTGTTTCCTAGTTTGTACATAGGAAGAAAGGAAAAGTCATGGATTTGCAATTTAAAATAATGGCCAACACTTAGAGAAGAAAGAACTCAAATACATTCCTTCCTAAAGAAATCTTTTCTTGGGGCGCCTGGGTGGCTCAGTCGGTTGAGTGTCTGACTTCGGTTCAGGTCATGATCTCACGTTTCATGGGTTCGAGCCCCGTGTCAGGCTCTGTGCTGACAGCTCAGAGCCTGGAGCCTGCTTTGGATTCTGTTTCTCCCTCTGTCTCTGTTCCTCCACCACTCACACTCTGTCTCTCTCTCTTTCTCAAAAATAAAAAAAATAAACATAAAAAAAGAAAGAATAAAATAAAGAAATCTTTTCTAATAAATCTGCTAGTGGAGTAGAAAGTTTGTGTTGTACTTCCAGCTGTATTTTCTGAGGGATATTATTTTGCAAAATATTAAAATGATTATTACAATATTTGTAAAACAGGGAAGATTGTATAGAGTAGAAACTGTTCTAAAGAATGTTCTTCCTAGTCTATAAGTCTCACTAAGATAGTAGTTGTAAAGTTAACTTTTTTCCTATCCCTGTACACAGATCAAGCTAATCTATAGTGTAGATTTAATAATTTGCCTAAAAGTCAGTTATGTTAGTCTAAAAAATTCTGTTCCACATTCTAAAAAACTGTCTTGTGCATATAAATAACCACAGTCTCTAAAACTCATTATGTCTAAGAAAAAAAACCAATAAATTAGATCTTTTCTTTCTTTCACAAATGATAAATTCCAGTAGTAATCTCCTTTGAATAATTAAAGGTAGTAGTAAAGGGTGGGGAGGGGGGCGGGGGTAGGGGATCTGATCTGAAATCTCCGAATAAGTGTCTGAATAAAATTGATTTATTGCAGGGAAATAACAATCGCGTTGATAGTTTATAGAAAAGCAGAATCACAATGGCTGTATTAAGAATCATAGCAGACTATTTAAATTATAATTACTCTAAATAAATATTTTTTTACTTCAGTCTATTTCAAGGCTACTGATTCTTCTTAGCTCTTATATACAAATATATTTAGCTACAAAGCAGCCATTCTTTACACAAATGAGTCTCAAATAAATATTTGGTGAGGAAACATCTTCTTTGACAATAAGTACACCACATCTTTTGAAAGTATGTAACATGCTTTCAAGGTAAATGCACCACATTTCCTTTCAATTCGTATTATTATAAAGAAAGCAACACTCTTGGCTTTTTGAAAAAAAAAGAAGTTACAACTATCCATAGCTTTTCACTGCATTAATAGAGAGATGTTTGCTATTTATATAGCAAAAGGTTTAAGATCTATTTGCTAAGTTCCTTTGATAATAAATTGAAGGTGTGTCCATGATTATTAGTTTAGTTGAGAGGTTCTTATTATATTAAGCAAAACACTTATTTATAAAAGTATTTGAAAATACTATTACCAAATATGTTAATCTATTAAACACAGAGAAATAGACTAAGCAAATGTATATGTTTTAGTTTATTTACAGGTTGACTTTCATCTTACCACCAAAATAGGAAAAAATGACCACGAAAATTTCCTCCATGGTTAGGGGATTGTATAAAATAATCAGTAGCATAGATAAACAAAAGTATTTTTGAATAGAAAAATATAAGAAATGAAATTGTTGCTAGGGTTATTCTTTTAAATTTTTTAAAAGTAATTTTAAGGAGAAATTGAGGATCTTTTAAATTTGTAGATTTTAAATGAAACTCATTTCTTTGAGGACAAAGAAATGCCAAGTGATAAAAATAAAGAAACAAATATGAGATTGGATTAATGTTGACAGAAGGGACAGATGAGCTTAAGCTTCCTAGAGTGTGGTTTATAGACTACTTGTGACAGAGTCTAAAACGAGATAAGGAGTTTATGACAGAATATAAATCCATTATGCTGTGTTAAGTGCACTGGGTGTTTAAAAAGTCCAAAAGTCAGAATACAGTATCCCATGGTTGATATCAAGAAGCAAGTTCCCAACAGGATCATGCTTCCTTTGGAGGCTGTAGGGAAGAATCTGTCCCTTGCTTCCTTCCCTGGGCTGCCAGCATTCTGTAGTTTGCTTTCCAGAACTCCAAACTCTGCCTTCCTGCCCCCCAAGTAATTCAGTATAATCTCATATCACAATCCTTAATGTAACATTGGCATATAAGGTGACATTCATAGGTTCTAGAGATGAGAATGTGGACATCTTTTATGGGGCCATTACTCAGTCTAGCATAGCAATGAAAAAATTGATCAAGAATTTAATGGTAAAGGAGAACTAAAAATGTAATGTTTGCCATTCATTAATTAAAAAAAGAAGTTCAAAGAATATGGTCATAGAGCACTTTTTGTATTTATACTGCATTTTTGACCCTATATGCATTTTTTTACAAAATTCATTTCTTTCATAATGATTTTTATTACAAGGAATTTCTCATTGATTTAAACTTTTTAATTACTAAGAATTTTTTTTAATTTTATTATATTTTATATTGCTAAGTGACAGCCATTACATGAAATATTTTTTTGTGTTTCTGTAACAATGCATTAGCCTTGATTATACATACAAATGTTTTAAATTAATATCAAATTTACAATATTTTATGGTGTGCTCTGCAATTTTGAGAAAATCTTAAGCAATTGCATAAGTATATTACTGTCTTTATTTCATAATGACCCAAAAATCTCAAATGTTTGTTTAATGGCAGTTAAAACTATTATCATACTCAAAGATTCTCTTTATTAATTTGCCATCTTACAAATAGAATTGTGTTGTCTTAATATTTTTTTCTCAAGTCCCTGTGGATTTGAATTGTATTCCAAAACTGCAAATACATATGTATTACACATTTGTTGTTGATTTTAAAAATTTAAAGGCAAGGCAAAAAGCCACTGAGACCAAATGAAATGAAGGTCCAAAGAATTAGAGTGTATGGATACATGCACACACTTTTATCTTTTGGCCACACGTCACAATTTTATAACTCTTTTAGAGTTCAAGTATTAAATTATTTAAATTAAAGTTATGCAGAATGAGTTGCTCTATCAGGTTTTTGTTTTCCTTTATTAACGATTCCTACAGTGTTGCATTTTGCAGAAAGCATATTGAGTTGTGCATTGTTACTTTCTTATTTTCTGTCAACAAAGGGTACCTCTTCTTTGTTACTTATTCTGCATTTAGACGCTTCAAAAATATTTATTTCCCCTAAAGTGTTTATTTCTAATTTGTATATCTTATGTCTTATAAGTTCATCTGGCCACAATGGCTGTAAGAGAGGCTTATTATATATCAGTTTTTTTCTTATACTTTGTAGAAGGATGACAACATCAAATCAGTTGTTTTTCTGTTTATTTCTGATTAACTTGATCACCGTTTAGAGTATGTGAACTCTTTAAATATTAATGTATCATGGCATTGTGTTCTTTTGGATCACTCAACAATTCAGACAGATTTTTAAGCACTACAGAGTGACTCCTACTTAAGAAAAATGTGCACTAATAGTGCATTGAAGCAATTGATATATTAACCAAATCCAAGAACTCATTTACCTAACAACATTTCACAAGTTTGGGTTGAGGAATTTGCCACCCTTTGGCATAAGAATGATCTTGAGCTGGTTGTTTTTTAAAAAAACAGCAGACCTTTGAGAAGCTCTGAAAACCTAGTAGAAGTTACTCTTTTGTAAGAGACATTTACATTTATAAGGGGAATCTCTATTTGTAAGGTTTACTCCCTCTGGAACCAGGAAGAGAAGAATGACTAAAACTCTAGAAATTCTTACCCCTGTAGAAAACAATTGACTTAAATCTGCATAACAGTCATACCCCTGATTAATCAGGCTTTTCCTTTTTTTTTTTTTTTTTTTTTTTGCTAATCGCCCTTTTCCTAATAACCTCCTATAACTAGGTTCTCCTCCATTCCCAACGCCTTTTTCTTGTCTTTAGCTGGAGATAGTATTTAAGGTGGCGGGGGTTGGGCCATTTCAGAGAGTTACTCAGTTTTCACGGGTAGATCCCACGTATGCAAGAGGTATACATGTTATTAAACTTTCTGGGTTTTTTTTTTTCTATTCATTTTTCGTTATTGTTGTTGTTACATGAAGGATTCAGCCAAGAACCTAGAAAGGTAGAGGGAGAATGACTTTTCCTCCCTTACTTTGTATTGTTTTTGACAACTCTGTCTGTAGAAGGCAATCTAAGCACAAAGGTTGTGTGGATGGGTGAAAGGTTCATGATGTGAATTGAAGTGGGATCTGTGAGCAAAGGATCAAGAAAGAATTCTTGAGATGTCTTTGGTGCAAAGAAGTGGTTTTATTAAAGCATGGGGATAACCCTATGGGCTAAAATTGCTGCACTCGGATGTGAGGAGCAATTGATTATATACTTTTAAGTTGGGAAGGGCAGAGAAAAAGAAAGTTTCCAAAAGAATTTTCATATGTTAAAGAAGACTTATAGATCCTGGAGCCCTGGCTTTTCCCAAGCTAAGGTTGTTTTTTCTTCTGCAAGGCACATTAACATTAAGACAGTTGAGAGTTCCTGGAGGAATGACATACTCTCACTATCCCAAGTATTTGTCAATGAACTGCAAGTTAAAAGGAAATTTAATTTTATCTATATTTCCTTTTGTCTTTGTTCACATCAGTTCATACTGACTCAAGCTGGGTCGATGAAATTCTCTTTCAAGGAATCTCAAATTGAAAAGTAAAGAGGGGTGCCTGGGTGGCTTAGTTGGTTAAGTGTTTGACTTTTGGTTTTGCTCAGGTGATGTGATCTCACAGTTCATGGGATTGAGCCCAATATCGGGCTCTGTGCTGACATGCAGAGCCTGTTTGGGATTCTCTCTCCCTGTCTCTCTGCCCCTCCCTGCCTCTCAAAATAAATGAAAAAACATTAAAAAGATTTTTTTCCTAAGAAAAGTAAAGACACCAATCCCTATCTGCAGGTGCTATTTGAAATGATTTGGGATGGCGATCTTCTGCTAGGTGTTCAGGAATGCAGAGAAGTCTGTTTCTTCTGTGGATAAAACAAAAGGCATGCAGGAAACACGCAGCTCTAGCAATTCAGTAAAAGTAGCTACTTCTCACTATTTCATTTTCTTATTTCAGCTCATCATGAAGTGCGTTGTACTTATTTGAACCTGTTTTTTACAGGATGCATTATCTTTGTTGGAAAAGAAAATTTTTTTCTTTCTACACTTGTAGGTTCTCTTGCTGGTCTAATAATAAAATTAACATAAGAGAGATTAACAGGAGACAAATTTAAATATATATGTACGGGGCCCCCATAAGCACAGTGAGACCCAAGATGAGCAGGTCAATTGAGTTTTATATCCCAACTTGAGCTAAGAAATGGGATAGGGACCTGGGGCTTTAAAGGGGAGGAGGGTGATTCACAGGACAATAAGACCAGATTTTGGAAATTAGATGCTTCTCCTGCCATACACATAGGTCATTCAGATAAAAAGTTATCTCGGTAATAGCTCTTTTTGGGCCTGGTTCCTATCTAAATTCTTTTAGGTAGTTTAAGGGAGATATAAAAGTTTATCTTGAATCTGCTTGGTCTTGATTGCCTTCCACTCAAAATAGTCTACATGTTAAAGTGGTACATTTGGGGAAGACTTTTCAGAACCTGTTCATCTGGAAACCACAAGAATATTTAGTGAAATATATTCTCACATTTTAGGAATATGATGAAAGAGAAATATACTCCCCACTTCCCCCAAAAAGTTGCATTTTTAAAAGTTGAAATTGATGGATCAGTAGCCTGATTCTGTAGCTCAAGTTTGATTCTCAAAAAAAAAAAATAATAAAAAAAACATGCATTTTGAGCTTCTAAATATATTAGATTTCTTTTGTTTGTTGTTGGTTTAGTTAAGTTCTACCACAGTAGCTATTCTTCTTGCTATTTTTTCTCAGTGTATTGAAAAAATACATTTTTTAACTCAAAAAAGAGGCTGTTAAAGATTTATCTGTATATTTAACTTTTAATCTATAATTACTATTTATTGAGTGTGTACATGTGCCAGGCCTCCTCTGTCACGTACATTCTCCAATTTAATTCTCATAATATCCATCCAGAGATGTGTGATACATACGAGTTTAATGGAAGGTCAGCTTGAGACTTAAACAGTTAAGTGTCATGATGTAATCATCCAGCTAGGAGGTCTCAGAGTTGAAATTGAAATCCAGGTCTGACTGCCACAAAAGACAGTATTTCTGATTTTTCCATCATTTCATCAAGATTCACTCACAGGCAATTTACCACTGCCTTTAATTTCAGACAGCTTAGCTGGCACTGTGTTTCAGTTACCATGTATCTTTTAGCTGTATTTTCTCCTCTTTAGGAACAATTTACTAAAGAGAGAGAAAAAATATATATATATAATACTTTAACTTTAGGATAAAGGAAAAATAAATTCCTCTTTAAATTTCAGAC
The DNA here is from genome assembly GCF_018350155.1 of Leopardus geoffroyi. Classification (NCBI taxonomy): domain Eukaryota; kingdom Metazoa; phylum Chordata; class Mammalia; order Carnivora; family Felidae; genus Leopardus; species Leopardus geoffroyi. The sequence goes on along the minus strand of NC_059326.1, from coordinate 217,642,326 downwards.
AAAGGGTATAAATTTTTTCTAATAACAGGTTAACAGAGTTACCTTGGTTTTCATTTTGGATAATTTCCTGTGTTAATAATCACAGAGGTAAACCTGGGGTAAGATTTACAATGTGAGTAGTGACTATTTCTGTCATGTCACCCTAGATCTAGGCATATGACACACATCATGATTATCATTTTGCCTCTTATAGTCAGAGAAATTATAATATTTTGGTTTATAAAAACACATTTTTATCATTTTTATCAAGGTCTGTTAAATATTGCCAGGGATTTCTGCTATTATGACAGTAATCTACACACACACACACACACACACACACACACAAGCACACACACACACACACACACACACACACATGTAATGCATCCTTTAGAGTTTTTTCCCCTAAATTTCAAAATTAAATATATACCTCAACAACTTCTAACAGTTCAACAATGTTAAAGAGAATGTCACGTAAAAGTGTTTTTGTTTTTTAATGTAGGTAGAAGATAATAATCTTCCTTAAAAATGCAGAGTATTGATATTCTGTCCTGAAGATTTTTTTATTATTCCCCTTCATGAGTATAATATACAAAAGATTACTGTTCTTTATATTCTTCTAAAGATAATAATGGAATTAAAATCTCCAAGAAAATGTGTTTTTGAACAGTTTCTTCAAGATGGAAAAGCAGAACTAAATTGGCAAATAATATCTCCACCCATATAGAATTAGGGTATTTTTATTAGCAAGAAGAGTGTCACTGGTTTTAAAAATTCTTAGCCAAAAGGAAATTTCTTCCAGTTCCAAGGAAAAACTGAAAAAGCAATACATAGTGATACATGTTGCAATGATGGATAAATGAAGTGTAAAGAAAAGACAAAAATAAGTAGGAATACTTTTTAATGCAAAAGACATTTGACTTTTAATAAACATGTGAAGAAAAAAAAAAGTTATGGACATTAACAGCATCTCATTTCTGCATCCAAACTTACAGCCTTCTGATCTAGCAAACTATGTTTTATTACATGCATTCTTTTATAAAGTTGATAAGATGTTTTCTTCTTCCAGAAACTCTATTTTCCAGGCAGGCCTAAATTTGAGAGCTTTACCTGAAGATGTATTACTCATCTGTCATTAAAGCGCCGTCACTGCAATGATGTATAGTTCCAATACATCATCAGATTGCCATCACCCCTGTGATGTATTACTTACACTGAAAGAGCTGTCAGGAACAGGTGGTGGAAACTCAGCAACTTTTAATATATTCGTTGGAAAAAGGTTATAAACATTTCTTCCCATGAAAAACTTCATGGTGAATATCATTCAATTCAAAATAGAATTTTACCCACGCATTCTAGAGCATAATGCCTTTGTTCTTAGTGTTGGGTTACTCACAATTAAGCACTGAAATTGGGTAAAACCAAAAGCCTGTGAGGCTGCATATAAAAAATAATCTTTAGTTCAATAAGTTTGGTTTGGTTTAAAAAACACTCCAAAATATGAGAATGAGTTTTTCCTACTCTGGGAGAAATGTGCACAAAACCATTTCTCAAAATATATTGCAACTCTTCTTTCTGTGTAGAAATTTAAAAGAAGATTCATTAAAATAGTGTGTACTCTAATTTATTTTTATTCACCTCAGTGATAACAATCTTCAATGTATTGTACCTCGGGTTGTAAAATATCCTTTAATCTATTACCTGATAGATTGTTTGGACCATAAACCATTTGGTCACTAAATAGGTCTTCAATAGGTTTGTCTCACATCATTTGCAGCTGTTTTCAGGAAAGAAAATTGTTTTTGTTATAGTCAAGAAACTTTTAATTTCAAGGAAAACATAAAGTGCCCTAAGTCAAGAGAGGGTGTCTGGAATCAGAATATCAGCCTCCTGATATTCCTAGGGGTTCCTGATTCCCCAGTGGAACTGAAGCCTTTCTTTCTCATGTGCACCTGCTCTATTTCCCTCCTTCTCTTGGTAAATAAGACCAGCTGTCTTTTATTAGTCTCCTGATTAATTCCATCCATGATTTCATGTGCTCTTAAACTTACAATTCAGGTCATCATTATTATCTATTTCTCAGCAGTTTCCTGAATCAGAATTCCACGGGAAGGGAGTTTGATTGATTTACCTGGGTAAAGTGTCCAGTCTAATCAAATCAAACCCAGCTGTGCCAAGAGGCATTCATTGTTAAACAGGTAGTATGAATGAGGAGAAGGGTGGCTTCTAAAAAGGAAATGTCTACTCTAAATCAAAAAAGAAAATTTCTTGCATTTTTGAAATATCCAGAATAAAGTGTCAGAACTCTAAGGACATTTTCAAAAAAGACCTTCTAAAATTAGATCTTTTTTTCAAATGAATTTTATTTAGGTCTCTGAATGTTTTTAAGAAGTCCTAATAAGACTCAGCAATTGCTTGGATAGTTTAAACAAACAAACAAACAAACAAACAAACAAACAGAGGTTGTAGGGAAATGGACAAAAAGCTGTTAATTCATGCCAGAAAGAACACTTTGTTTATCCATGCATCCATAATGTACTACCTGCCACAGGGTGAGTATTGAATACACAGCTAGTAAATGGGGGAGCTGATGGTGGAACAATGTCTCTTTAAACTTGATATCACTAGGTGATAAAATTAGCATTGCATTTTAAATGTAAGAACCGATATTGGCATAGCAACAACCTTTTTGAAAATTCACTCGACAGCTGCTTTAATTGAGTAAGGCAATGAGCATCTGAATTTATTTAACATTCACCATATGAGATGTCTCACTCAGAAGTGCACACACACATACGCGCGCACACACACACATGCACATACACACATACACACATACACAGACTATGTCAAACAATAGTGCAATGAGATTTGACTCTTGGGACTAGGAAAAAGACTCAGTTTTTACCCTCAAAAAATTTAGGAACATCTCTCCACTGGAAAGCTTAAACTTCTGAACTGATGTCTCATTGATTTATGACAACTGGTTCCACCTAAGATAATGTTGCAGTCCTTAAAGGTAAATTTTACATTGAATAGTGTGCATTTTAACTTCTGCAACAAAGCTAACTAAGGTATATTTGGATAAACTAAAGTCAAAAGAGGATTTATACATGGGAGAAGTTATGAAGTAATGGTCAGACTCAAGGACTAATTACATTTATTGTAGTTGATCACTAGAAATCATATGAAAGGATTCAGTTAGGAAATGGCTTGGAACACATAGATTGAAATTGTTATATGGAATAAAAGCTAGGCCATGTCACTTTGATCCGTGTTTTTATTCTTACTTTTTTTATAACTAGACAAATATAAAAATGCTAAAAGTTGTAATTTGAACATGCTTTTTCTTCTGTCCTTTTTTACACATCTCTTAGTGAAACAAACATGACAAAAAGTGTCCTTAAACTCATTTTACGTTTGAATTATATTGATTAAAATATTGGTGTTATTACAAGTTTGTAAAATTATGTAATAAGGAATAATCATTTCTGCATTTATCAATCAGGAATATTTAAAATATACAATTAAAGGGATGTTTTGATAAGACATTCTATTTAAATTTCCAAGAAGTACTGTTAAATATATTTATGTCATTTTAGAATAGAATAGATTACTTGGATACAATAACAGCTATGTGGATTAGAAATAAGTTAACCAATTGGATCGAAGTATTAAACTTTCCGGTAGCTTTTAGTTTAACTCTTTTGAATATTTTAATAAATGTGCCCAGACCAGAAACAGCAGCATCATATGGGAACTTCTTAGAAATGGAATTTCTTGAGCCCCTATCAAATCTGAAACTCTGGGGGCAGGTACCCTCATCTGTTATAAGAAGCTTTTGAAGTGATTCTGATGCAGTCTAGAGTTGGGAAACCCCGGTTTATGGAATGGAGATTCAAGAAAGACTTAGGCTTGTTGAATGATACATAGAAGAATAAATTCAAGCCTTAAACTTTTAGTAATACAAATAGCAATAAGAACAAAAGTTGTGTATCTATAGAATTATGCCAATGAGACTTAGGAGCAAATATGGAAAACAATGCTTAGACAACGCTAAGAAGCTTAATATCACTGTTTGTATAACAATTGTATTAATAGCTGTATGATGAAGAATGTAGGGCTTTTCCAACTGACTGGCTGATGGAGCAAATGTGCCAAACTCCGAGGAGAATGCTCTCCTAATAAGCCTGGGAAATTTTTTCAGCTATTACTGAAGTATTTTAGAAATCTTAATCATTCTTTTGACTATACAACAAATATAGTATGGACCAATATATACAGCTGTTGAAACAAACTCTGTTTTTTTTTTTTTTCATGGCTTATATTTATAGTATAAGTGACTTCTAATTTACCTGTGAATCTATAATGTTCAAAGGATAGTAGCACCAATTTATTAAAGTATTTACTTTTGCACCAAAATAAAGAAATACTAATATCAACAGATATTCTAATAGCTGGAAAAAGTAAAACAAACAAACAAAAACAAACTTTGATAGTCTTGTTATTAAAGTCTTATTATTATAAAGTTATTAAAGGTAGAACAAAAAGCTAGTTTCTTCCACACGGAAAAAAAAGTTTCTCTATATATTTTTAATTTTAACTAACCATGTATCAATGGAAATTCATATGTATGCTGTTTATAATAAATGTTAAAATGAATGTATTTCCCCATGTATTTTGATTCAAATATTTATTTCTTTTTTATGGTGAAGTAAATACAGTAATGTGTTTTAGATACTAATTTGAGAAGCAGTGTATTTTAGTTCTATGCCAGGACATATGTAACTCACAAAATATCCTGACATGCTTCTAGTAAGTTATGTGTGCTAATCAATCTATGATCATGTTAATGTATTTCTTTCTAACTATAAAGTTTTGTTGATGGCATTATACTTATACAACGCATTTGTGTGCATTTTTTTACCTATTTAAGAGACTGAAAATAATATTTTAGAAAACACATGTTAGTTGTATATTAATTGGGTATATCTTAGGGAAGATGAATACAAATTGTAAATATTCTCTCGTGGATCAATGTTTTTGTTGTGTACCATCATTTAAAAAGCAAAGTGTTCTGTGAGCATGTTTATTCAATTAGGACTTCGATTCTTCTTTGAGTATACCCATATTGCTGAATACAATATTATAACACTGTGAATCTACATTTCATGTACAATTCCCCTCAGCATTAGCACTTTCTGCTTTCCGTCAATGTTGTATGAATATTCTGGACAAAACCAAAGTCATAGACAAAATTGGAAACATGTCAGCATCAAGTCCATTTTCACCATGTTTTTTTTTTAGATTTCTTCTTTGAGGCAATGCAATCTGCATGGCTTCAGAAATTGAAACGCCATTTAACAAAGAATTTCTAGTTTCCTTTATGCAGATACATCTTCTTAGGTATTTTGTTGTGCTACTTGAGCTCACAAAGACTGCTAGGAAGAAACAGGATTCTGATCATCTCAGTGCCAGATTATTAAAAAGTCTCCTCATGGAAATGACAAGGAACAGGAAACTTGAGGCTGCAGGGTTCTTGGTGTATCGTATACTCAGACTCCTGGAGAAAGATTGATCGTTCACGCTTTAAAAATCGGTGTAGAGCTTACCTTTTTTTACAAGCCTCAGGCCAGTGTACCTCAAACTATGTCCATACGAAATTAGATAAGGGTGCATTGGAACATTTAGATTGCCAGTAAAGAACATATTTAATTCAAGATAAAATTTCCAAACTACAATGTGGCATTTTAATAAATAAAAAATGTAAGATACTATACACCAAATAAAATGTAAGAGGTAGAGAAATATTAAAGAGGCAATGATATTGATGATATATCAGCATTTTCCTGCCCCTGACTCTAGCATGCTACCAAAGTTAATGTCTCATCGCAAAGCAAAACTTCCATCGTGATCAAAAAGAGAACTTAACAATAAAAAACACATCAGGGAAGTTGATATAGGCACCCTCCCTGGCTTTAGTCATATTCAAACACATAAACATACACAAGCATAGCACTCAGGATAATGTTTTTAACCTGAGTATTTACTTTAAAAATCCAATACAAGTGACAATCATGTAAAGGCTTGAGTGAGATAGAGCCTAACAATTTTTCATTTTCACTGGGCATGCAGAATTAACAAAAATGTTCTGGCAGTGTTTGTGAAATATTCTGGATGATTTTCCGATTTTAATGAACCATGATTCCCTGCTGTTTCAACCCCTCCTGTATCAAATCATGATTAGTGTGTGTCAAGATACATTTATTTCTACGTCTGCCAAGAGCATCTAAGTGTAGAAACAGTGTCATGTAGTGAAAAGAGCATGTGTTTGGATTTGAAATGAGCTGGATTTGAATTTTTACACTAACAGGCTGTTCAGTCTTTTCTCAAGTAGGCCCATTTGGTCGTTGGTTGCCAGATTTTATCAGACATTATTCCTAACTTACTATTCAGTGTCACTTAAAAATGAGGCTTGAGAACATACTTATAGCATTCCCTCTGTCTATTCCACATGAACTTTCACTACCTCAACATCACCAACAAGTGCTTCAGAATTCACTTGAGATTAATAATACCTACCTTGTCTACCTCTGAGGATTGTTGAAAGAAGCAAATGAATCTCACTGGAGCAGAGTGAGTACTTCCAGGAGATGTAATAGCGATTCAAACGCTCAGACCAAAAGCTTGGAAGAGAATCAGCCAGGCAGAACCTTGAAAAACAGAAAATCAGCAATAAAAAGAATGGATAAAAAAGCATTGATGATTTTGAATATGATATGTCCTGAATTTTTTCTCCCCTATTATTAGTCAAAACTATAAAAAAGTACATCTATCTCTCAGTTATAAATGAAAACACTCAGCAAGGACAAAAGTAGAAAAAGTTGAAAGCATTCAAGGCAGATAGAAAATACCTGCTGCATGTCAAACAGTTATGTTCTTAATTATTTTCAATAAACCTTAAAGAATACATCTATATAGTTTTTCAGATTTTGGCAAGTAAGGATATGCTGTGAAGTTCAAGAGCATAGAGAGAAAATGGACAAAATGGATCATGAGAAAAGAAGAACCCGAATCTCCAGAATACTTTCACTCATATCTTCAAAAAATGGATCTACAAAGAGTGGAAAACTAACATTTAATTTAAGACATTCATTGTTATATATCTGTAGTTTCATATAAAACCCTGGCAGATTTAGGATTTACACTGGAGAATAACTATTATACCTGTGTCAGATACATAGCATTTAATAAGAACAATAGTTAATCTTTAAAAACAATTACACAAAATTAAAAGTCTTAATGTACTTAGTCTCCATTTAAGCATTGCAGATAGATATAACTATGACACAATTCTTGCCATATTAGGAAAAGAAATAAAATGTAGCCACTTTGTCAATGTTATAACTAATTCAGTTAAAGTATATGTAAAGCAATATTCTATGAAAGAAAAAATGGATAGATGAATAAACATTTCTGAGTCTTAATGTAATCTAATGTTAGTATGTCAATCAATCCGCAGTGGAAAGGAAAAGTAGGGCATGGGTAATACTGGTGAGATTGCAGATAGCATTTTTTTAATGGATGTATAAGGCAGTTAACTACAAGTAACATCAGATTAGAGTAGACATATTTTGGATTTTCTACACAGTAACCCCTCTTCTAGTCACTGCTTTCTGTTATGTCTAATTATTAGGTTCGTTTTGGAGCCGTATTGTTTTATGTGTCTCAATTCCCATGGCCACACTTAATTGGAACAGAAATGCTGTCAGTTATCATGTAAATTTGTGAACCCATGTCTACGATATTAGATATTGTTACTAAAGAAAGCTGCAGTTAATCTCATTCATATGACTAATATTGTAGTTTTGTTGTTTTAAAGTTGGAAGTTTTGAATGGCTAAGTATTATGTCATGTGGCAAATTCTGGTCATAACTGAGAAAGTAGAAAGAATTCAATAGAGATGAGATGAAAAGAAGGCCAGAGTTTCTAGTTGGTACTTGAATCTCTCATTTCAGCTTTTTTAAATGAATTCTCACATCTCTGTTATTTCTATTGTTTATTTGATCCCTGAGATAACCTTATATCTCAAGATTTGGGTGGGGGGGATTTCTGTTTTATTTTGTTTTGTTGTTTTCAATTTTTACTTTAGTACACAGATTTTTTTTGTTTGTCTTCCTAGCATTCATCCTTATTCCTGACATATGAAAGTCTATTTGATTTTGGGAAAACTGGACTTCACTCACTGGACCTGGATAAAACATGACCCATGCATGCTAAGCCAACCAGTTAATTTCATATTTCTGCCAAATGTGGTTGGGATAGGGATAAGCTTCTTAAGCTGAGCCATTACAGTTAGTGCTAATCATTTCCACCGGGGCTAGAATAACCCGTGAGGCACTATAATATTGGAGCAAAGGACTTCCTTTTTCATTTGGATAAAGATGAAGAAACACATATCCCTTACAGTTATTAGGAGCTATCTAAGTATCTATGAGAGGAGCCAGCCTTAAGATGGAGTTGACTCAATGGGAAGAAGGAAGCAGGTGGGCAAAAAGGGAAGGAGGTGATCCTTGATGACATAGTTGAGTTGATAGATCAAGGCTTATCTTTATTCTGCTTTGTGTTTTCAAATTATAGGTAATTTAATTGCCCTGTAGTGTTCAGTCCAGTTTGTATGAGGCTATTACTTGCAAGAAAACAAATCCTGATGACGTATTTAGTCCCTTTTGATTGCACTTCTTTGCAATAAAGCAACTAACTTTCTAAGCATTCAATAAGTACTTTACATAAGTGGGTTGTGGTGTCACTTAGATCTAGCACTCTGAGGTAGGGAGAATTTGCAAGACAGGACATAATGACAAGGAAATTGATGGTCAAGGTAGGACCTCTTTGGAAGTGCAGCATTGTAGCACACACTTGTCTCCATATTGGGTCTTACATACCTTGGGTATTTCCTTCTTGAAGTGGAATTGGTAATTGCTGAACCCAAGCATTATGAAATGTGGGCAATACGGGAAGATGACAAAAATGCACCAGAGATCTTAAAAAACCAGTGTGAACACACATTTCTTTAACAACGATTATGTGTCAGATTTAGTCTTAGATGCATGAGAGAAGAGATGATTTATCCTGGTCTCTTAATAATAAGAAGGTAGGCAAAATTATTATGATACAGATGAGGAGCCTGTATATCCTCAAAGTCAAATATAATTTACGTCGAATAAATGTGGATTAAGCTTTTAAAGTAGGCTTGCACGTCAGAATAGGTTTGCTTTGTGTCATAAAACACTTCATTAAACAAAATTTATTTGCATAAAGATCAGTTTTACAACCTCTTACTTGTTGGTGTTGAACAGTGTAAAGCATAAATACACAAATCCCTTTGTTTTCATGCTCAGAAGTAGAGGGAACAGATGTAAAATTACCTGAAACAGACAGGAATTGAAGACATTTAAATACTCTTCTCTTTGCTTAGAATGGCTTATTGAATGCTGTGAATGCTTAGGGTGGCTCAGTCGGTTAAGGATCAGACTTTGGTTCAGGTCAAGGTCTCATGGAGCTCAAGCCCCACGTCAGGCTCTGTGCTGACAGCTCAGAGCCTGGAACCTACTTTCTATTCTGTGTCTCCCTCTCCTCTGCCCCTCCCCCACTCATGCTCTGTCTGTCTCTCTCAAAAATATATAAACGTTAAAAAAATATTCTTCTCTTATTGTAGCTATCATGAAAACACCATGTTAAACATCATTTTGGAATTTTATGAAGCACAGGAGAACCAATAGTTAAAATAATGGTTACCAAAAAATATGAAATTGCTAAAAGATAATAACTTTTCTGAGGTTGTCTTTGCCTTTTTTTTGAGTCCTTGTCAGAGACACAAAAACATTTGATGTTGAAAATTCGGAAGCCAGGGGCCATACTTTAATGTAACTTAATAACTGTATTCTAAATGTTGCAGGCATTAAATTTATTAAGAATTTAATCTCAAAATTGAATGCAACTGGCAATTATCCTGAGGAACAATTTACTTAGGCTTTAATCAATTTGGTCATTATCAGGTCACTTGCTGTAAATTTTTGGTTAATGACAAGATTTGAAAAAAAAAAAACACAGGCAAACCTTTAATGCAAAGGTCAGAGACTAAATACATATTAGTCTTTCTTTCAACCCTGATTGGAAATGATTTTTGTACTGAGGTGGGAGTTACTGGGACTGGTATGGGGTTTCTTTTGAGGTGGTGAACATGTTCTGGAATTAGGTAGTGGTGATAGTTACCTAACGTTGAATACACTAAAATCTACAAAATTGCCCCCTTTAACGCGATGAATTTTTTTGGCATGTGTATTCTCTTTCAACCAAAATAAACATGAAGCTTGGATAGGAATTGAATATGTGAAGTGTTTTCCTTTGCTTTCATTTAAGAATGCTTTTTCTTTTCCTTTTTAAAAACATCAAGTAATTGCATTTTCTAATGCTGCCCTTATGCAGTGCTGTAAATGTAGTGTCTGCAAACAGAACACATTTATTTTCTCACAATCCTGTAAGTCAGGAGTGTAAGTCCTCTGCTTAGTGTTACACGAAGCCGGAAACAAAGTGACAGCAAGGCTGAGTTTCTTCCTTGAAGCTTGTAGGAAAAATCTGTATTCAGGTTTGTTAAGGTTGTAGCTGGATTAAGGGGCTTGTGGTTGCAGTATTGAGTTCCTTGTTTCCTTCGGTTGTGAGCAGGGTCCTCTCCCGGTGTCTTAAGGCCACCTTCGCTCCTTGTCCCATTACCCCTCCATCTTCAAGGCCAGCAAAATTGGGTAGAGTCCTTCTTACACTTTGAATCCTTCCAATATTCTTTCTACTGAATCTTAAGTCTCTGGCTGGAGAATCTATTCTGCTTTTTAGGGCTGATGTGATTAGATTGACCTACCCAGATAAGCCAGGATCATTTCCCTATTTCAAAATACCTAATCTTAATTAAGTCTGGAAAATCCCTTTGGGTAACATAGTCACAAGTACTAAGGTTTAAGACATAGACATCTTTGGCTCTGAGGTCATTATTCAGCATACCCCAAGAATTATAAATCATTTATAACAAAATGGAAAAGTTGGCTATCTTTTAGTTATTTTAAGTGTATCAGGAAAATTGCATAAACATGAATATGATATTCTTTATAGAATATACATGTATTATTTCAACATATTAATTGCATTGTTTAAATAATATTTTTACTTTTTAAATAAGATGATTTCTAAGGGGATTTATATTAAAGGAAGCCATCATGTTTATGGGATTATAAATTTTTATTCTGTGTACTTCCATGGGTGACTATTCAAATTATAGCATTCATTATTTTGTATCATTCAGCAGTATAAAATAAGCCTCTTTTCCTGTTTTCAATATAAGTTATATTTAAACTGTTATTATTAGAAATGTATTTCTTTATTGTTTGGGGTTTCTCAATATCTTTCTTGTTACTTAATTTTATATTTTCACCTGTTTTTGTTAGAATTGTTTATAGCGTGGTCATTAAAAGCATGAATTCTAAAGGTAAAAATACACAGATCTGACTTTTAGCTCCATTGGTAATTAGCAATGTGGCCTTGGCCAAATGACTTCTTTTCATATCGGTTTCCTCATTCTTTTTCTTTTTTAATTTTTTTCACGTTTATTTATCATTAAGAGACAGAGTGTGAACAAGGGAGGGGCAGAGAGAGAGAGGGAGACACAGAATCAGAAGCAGGCCCCAGGCTCTGAGCTGCCAGCACAGAGCCTGACACGAGGATTGAACTCACAAACTACAAGATCATGACCTGAGCCGAAGTCAGATGCTTAACTGACTGAGCCACTGAGGCGCCCCTTCCTCATTCTTAAAGTATGGATCATGTGTCATCTATTTCAGGAGGTAGTTTAATTAAATAAGTTTATTACATGTAAAGCAGCACCTACAAAATTTATAAGTGCTGCTCTATATGAGTATCAGATGATTGCCGTATACACCCTATGAAAATGTATTTACTAACATTGCAGTTACTTTTAAAATGTTTCTGTTTAGAATAAATGAGTTCCTTTTTAAGGTTGAGTTTAGCTCACTCCTTGGATTTACTGGTCTGTGTACATATTGTCTCCCCCCAAACCCCAACCCCCTCTCTCAGTCTCTTTCAATCTCTCTCTCTCAGTTCCAAGGATGCAAACCTGTTGGCTCTATTTTCGTCCCTAGTTTTATTGGGTTAATTAAGTTTCATCGTTCTAACATCTCTTTCTTTACATGTTTAGAAATTATATATTATTTTGCGTTGCTTCAGGAAACGGGTATGATCTACTGACTTTAACATCTATTGTGTGAATATTTTATGTAACACAAATATGTCCAGATGCTTATTCCTGGTTTTGGTAGGTTAATGAAACGCAAGATACCCAATTAGCAAAAGACTTTATAATCTATCTTCCTCAGCTTCACCCCATCTGCCACCAGTTAAGCAGGCAGTTTCCATGCAAGTCAATCTTATCATGACCTTAACAGGGGAATTCTTTATTCATAGGCTGAGACTTAAAGTTCATCTGATCTTTTAGAAGTACAACTCCCTATGAAGGAAGATTCTTGTTTGAACGACTCTAATAAAATAAGTTTTTTCCTCAAATAGGCAGACATAGTTTAATATTCATTTCTCAAATACTAAATAAAAGCTAGATTTACTTGCCTTGATCAATAACATGTGAAATTTTATATTTCATATTGAATGCCTCCTTAAAATGATGAAGGTATTTCCACTTAGAGGATAGTTAAAAAGAGGGTTAGGAGGTGATATATTTCAACACTAAAATTTTATTTCTATGTACCATAAATACAAAATGACTTGCAAAGTGACCTCTTTGGTACTTCTTTAGAATTCAGTGGTTTAAATTTATGGTAATTTTAGATGCATTGAAAAATGAGTATAATATGGGGGCAAGTATATTTATTTTTATTTGGTTCTGATATCTGGTTTTCTCTATTTTTATGAATATGCATTTGTTTTGTCTGGTTAGTGTATGCTTAGGTCAACTTTATTACTACTTTCATAAGAAAATCATTTAAAATTTCAGCATTTCACCATAATAGATAATATTGTATAAAACCAATAACCCTAAAGATGAATAGAGTTTGACTCTACTCTGCCTTTATTATCACGTTGTTGCAAGATCTGATGCTCAGTTCAGACCCTAAAAAAAATATGAAGGTGGTAAATTTATAAACTATATGTCCCAAACTACCTAGTTGATCTTGAATTATCTGAAGACCTCTTATAACAAGTGCGGGAGATCTTGTTCTTTTTCACATACTGATTCTCCACCTGCCTGAGTGCCTTAAACTCAATATTCCCATTTTGTTTGTTTCAAAAACCAGAGTAATATATGAATCCATTTTAAAAGAAAATAATTCTCATTGGCACAGCGGTTGGCTTAAATTATCTGCATTTCTAAGTATAAACTATGTTAATAGGTCCTACAAAATAAAAAAAGATGACATTTAACTGCAAAGATATGGCACGCCAGCATAATTCCAGTTAATATTAATTTCAAGAAAAAAACGTCGGGACATTTCTGAAATTAATTGCTTCTTTAATATTAACATGATATTGACTTATACAGAAAAGTTAAGTTTGGTATCTCTATATAAACCATGCCAGACAATGGCTCACACATTTCAAACTTTTCAGTCACAGTTGTCATAATTCATTAATTGATTCCACTCTGGTTTCTTTTCCAATTAGCTCAAGTGATATAGTAGTACTCATACATGGAACTCAACTGCAAATAAAGACAAACACCTCCACAATAGGTAAAGAGGTTATGTCAGCGAATGACATGATGTTGTCTTGTATTGTGTTAAAAGGAAAATATAAAAGATAAAGTAAAATAAATACAATAAAATGAAAAGATAGGATGAGAAGTTCATACAACTTACAGATGATTCCGTCTGAAGTTTTGTCTTCTGACAGCTGGTGTTTGGTGGACCTAGTCTGACACACACTCACCTGCCCCGTAGACCTATTGAATTTTGATGAGGATTTGAGGTCTGCCTTTTCTTACTTGTGTTATAGTACATAAGTTACTTAACATTTTAAGCCTCTTGCCCTTCCTTTGCAAAATGTAGAAAATAGTAACTACAGTGTATACACACACACACACACACACACTCCCCACCCCCGTCTCCCGGGGAGGAGGGGAACTATATATATATAAAACTATATATATATATATATATATATATATATATATATATAATATATATAAAAGAGACAGTGCTACCCTGAGAGGCTGTAATCGTAAAGAAAATGGAACACACATACACACACATACACACACACTAATATATAGTGGCTGCATGTACATAGTCCCTGACACAATAAATATCATCTCTTGCACAAAGCAAGCATTTAAAAAATGGTAGGCCCTATTATTGCTATTGCCCCATAAAACATGAATAACTGTGTTGTTGATTAGATAAGTATTTCTCCAACAATATTAACTTGCAAAGGTTTGCCTCTTCTGGAGAGCACAATAGACTTAAAATATGAGAATCCTTAACAAGGGTAATTGCAGACCTTCAAATGATCCAGCAAGGGAGATATTTTATTTAGGGATGTATTTAGTTCCTTTTACATCATACAGGAGCAATTGTGTCCATTCTACATAGAGCTAGTTGAGTGGTTACATTAAATACATGCATCCGTCCTCCTTTTTCAAATGATGTAATTTTTATACTGATGAATATTCAATTTTCACTGTGACAATAGGCAGCTTTATTAAAGAGTGAAATTTCTTTCACTGGTCTTTGGCATTCTGAACTGGCCATTAATCATCTGTAAGAATTAACATTTTGCTGTGCATCAAAAAATGTTGTGGCTTTATTTGCAGGACAATTATCTCCATTTCAGTTCTACATAATTTTTGCTTTCAGTTACACATGGTTCAGAGTATCATCAAATACCTACCTACATTTACAAACAATAATGTTCAGTTTTACTGAGAATTATATTTTAATTTTTATATGTCTACATAATCTGATTTATAGTGAACTGCTCTGAAATATGCACCTAATTGAACATCCCTATGGAAGATTTAGATGTAACTCAAATGAATATAAACTGATAACTTTTATGCCTGCACTGATACATTTTATTTTATTTATTTTTTAAATATTTATTTTGAGTGAGAGAGAGAGAATCCCAAGAACTTGGCCCTCACAGTGGAGAGAGGGCTCAATTTAAGAGGTCACGACCTGAGCTGGAATCAAGAGTTGGTTGCTTAACCAACTGAGCCACACAGGCACACATGCACTCTTACATTTTAAATACTGCAAAGAAATTTGCAGATTAAATCCTAAGCTTTGAACTAATATACATTTATATAAAAACTTAAAAAAAATCTAAGAAAGTCTGTTCTATGTAATTGTGGACCAGCTTGCTCAGACTAAACTTCCTCCAGAAAATTTAGAAAATATGGAAGAAAGTATGTTTTTTTTTAATCTGCTGAAAAGCAAGAGAAGATTCAAAAGGCAGTGAGAACCTGAAAAGCTACAGTCCCTGAGGAAAGGAAAGACTAGAAATGGGAACCCAACATTTGAGGTCTATATTCTTCTTGACGGGATTACTAAATCTACAAAAAGAGGAAGAGAGCTTGGGAAATTGAGTTTCATTAAGCTAAAAGAAAAAAAAAAAAAAAAAGGAAATTCAGAGGCTGCAAAGAGGAAGGACCCGGATAAAATAAGTAAGCTTTACTTGGCTTTGGAGGCAGAAGCCTAGGTGTGCACAAAAGCAACAACAGGGACTCAGATCATGTCAGGCTGTCATTGCGTTAATGTTACCTCTTTCCAGCTTTATGGCTAAGCAGAAGTAAGGTACATTCTGTCATGAATAAATTCCAAGATTTTGAAATTATCACATAAAGTGATAAAAATTTGATAAACAATGGTTGGCTTTTACAGGGGCACCTAGGTGGCTCAGTGAGATGAGCATCAGACTTCGGCTCAGGTCATCATCTTACCGTTTGTGAGTTCGAGCCCGGCATTGGGCTCCGCACTGACAGTGTGGGGTCTGCTTGGGATTCTCTCTCTCTCTCTTTCTCTCTCTCTCTCCATCTGTTTCTCCACCCCTCCCCCACTTGCACTCTCTCACTCTCAAAATAAATAAACTTTGAAAATGATACACTTTAAACGAATAAATAAATAAGTAATTTGGTTTTACAAAATCTGAACTGAAACTTGGAGAAACATAAGATAAAAGATGAGGACTACATATATGTGTGCAAATATAGCCAAGAATTTTTTTTTTTAAATGTGGAAAATGTGAGCAGAGACTAGAAAAATACAAATAAACAATTTAATGCGAATTTCCTAAATAAAGGAAAAATCACTAAATAAAATTAAAAACTCAATATATTGGCTTAAGGGCATCTGACTAGATATTTAATGAATTGAAAAAAAAATTTAACATTTATTTATTATTGAGATAGAGACAGAGCATGAGCAGGGGAGGGGCTGAGAGATGGAGAGACACAGAATGTGAGCTGTCAGCACAGAGCTTGCTTCGGGGCTTGAACCCACAAACTGCGAGATCATGACCTGAGCCAAAGTTGGACATTCAACTGATGGAGCCACCTAGATGCCCCTAATGAATTGAAATTTTTATCAGAAGATAAGACCTATCCTGAATCATAGAAAGACAGAAGTTTAGAAATTAGAGAAAAGTATAAGAGAAAAAGGAGTCACAGAATGACAGGAGAGAATAGGATAGTTGCAGGCTATATGAGGAGAAAATATATAATATCACACTTTTGAAAACATAACCAAAGTAGAATTTTCCCAATTTATATATTAAACACTGAATTCATTTGTATTAATACAATTAACTTCATATTTCTACAATAGAAATATAGTTCCTATAGTTTAAATGTGTTCTAATGCAAATATTCCATTAAACAAAATGATCATAGGGGCATCTGGGTGGCTCAGTCAGTTAAGCCTCTGACTTAGGCTCTGGGCATGATCTCGTGGTTCATGGGTTTGAGCCCCACATTGGGCTTGTCTGTGCTGACAGCTCAGAGCCTGGAGCCTGCTTCAGATTCTGTGTCTCCGTCTCTCTCTGCCCTTTCCCTGCTCATGCTCTCTCTCTCTCTTAAATATAAATAAAACATTTAAAAAAATTAAAAACTGATCGTAAAAATACACATTGAAATACATTTACATGTGGTTTTGTGGTTTGTTATATTCTCTTTTCCTCTTTCTCTATTTTATACACACACACACACACACACTAGCATAACTGTGTAAAACACACTCATATTTAGATGCATGAGTTTGAGGTGGTCCATTGTTGAAGTTAACTTTAAATTTAACTTTAAATTTAAAGTTAAATGAATTATAATGATAGATCATTACAGTAATCCCTTATGTTACTGTAATATACATAAAGCCTCTTCACTGAACATTTAAAAATTAGAACTCAGGATACCTGCTTAAAACTTTCAAATTTTTTAAAAAAGAAAAATAAACCTAAGAAAATATATTTTTTCATTAGCAACAATTTACTCCCATCCTAGGGCCCACTTTGATTCACTCTAAAGAGCCAGCCATGCCAAGCAACAGCTTCTTGTTGAAACTATAGAGTTGACATTTAAAATATTAATAACATTTTCACAAGAATCCTTGCTGCTTTGGTAGAGGGAGGGGGTATTCGATGACAGGACCCAGTTGACCTAGAACTGTCAACAGTTCATGGTTGACATTTGAGGGCTGAGAAAATATATATATTTTACTAGTCCTTAACAGATCAGAATTAGACATACTTGGGGGTTAAGTGGCATCCTGATGGATACCTGATGGAGTCAGTTTGTTCAAAGTGTTAAGCGACATCTATACGCAGCTTTCATTGGGAAAGAATGAAGGTTTATGACGTCAGCTCTCAGGTCTGAAAGTTCCACTACCCCTGTGCTTCTTGTAGAAAATTCTGTGGGAAGAGGCTACTGTGCTGGCCGTGTTCCACAGCTGCTTATGTCAAAGAGCTTCACTGGGGCGCCTGGGTGGTGCAGTCGGTTAAGCGTCCGACTTCAGCCAGGTCACGATCTCGCGGTCCGGGAGTTCGAGCCCCGCGTCAGGCTCTGGGCTGATGGCTCAGAGCCTGGGGCCTGTTTCCGATTCTGTGTCTCCCTCTCTCTCTGCCCCTCCCCCGTTCATGCTCTGTCTCTCTCTGTCCCAAAAATAAATAAACATTGAGAAAAAAAAATTAAAAAAAAAAAAAAGAGCTTCACATTTGCTGGCCCTCAATGCACTCAATCTTTGTGTGCCCTTGGACAAGTCACTTAATAGATCTGGGCCTAAACTTCTTCATCTTGTAATAGGAGAGAACTCCTTCCAGATCAAAATTTTTATCACCACGAGGCGATTCAGAGCTCCTTTCTGCCTTTTCAGCAAGTTGTCTGGTACTTTGTTTTATATGCACTAGTAATTTAGATTTTTGCTGTGATGAAATTGAACATTTAATTCAACTTTGCAAGGTATAAATTATAAAAAAGAAGGAAGCCACTTAATAAAAAAAATAACGAAGCAAAATAGATTATCCTTCTGAGAGCTATTTGTATCACCTACAATTAGTTACATGAGTGATAGTGTAATATATACATAGTGCGTTAACTCTGGGTAAAATAAATTTACCAAAGTCAGAATTTTGTTTTGTAATCTGACAAGTGCTACAGTGTTGAGCAGAGGATGTTGCCCGGAGACGAATTGCAACATTTGATGCTTGATATTGTCTATGATATTGTCTAAAATGAAGGAACATTACATACAAAGCTTATTATTGCAGTGATGGCTTCCTGCTTTCTGAATCAAATTAGAATTATAGCTGGAACTAAAACTAATAAAAGAAAAACCTCTATGTTTCCATAAAATAACTACTAATGTATTCCCAATAGTAATGAAAGTGAAAAAAATATCCTCGTAAAACTTGTAAAATGTAAACTATCAATCAACAAAAATCCAATAATGCCTGAAAGTCCCTACCTCTGAAAATGCAAAGGAAAAAGAAAAGCTCAGAATCAGTCAGCTGTCAACTACTATGACTTTCGATATCAAAATATGAGGAATACTGCTATTTTTAACCACTGCATTACACAAAATCTTAGACTAGTTTTGAATTGGAGAACATTTATTTTGCTCTGAAACCTCAAGTTGAAGTATCCACTTCTACTCTGATAAACTGAAGAGTATTTAACAGAGAAGGCTTATTATTTTTTAATTATCCTAGTAACACCACAGCTTTTGATGAAATTTAAGCCTGGGAGGGAAAGAGAAAAATAAGCAAATAACAGCAACAAGAATAGTATGATAATTTCAGGAGCATTAGGATTATATTTGACTGACTGTTGAAGAAAAGCTCTCAGCTTTTCTCCATTGAAGATAATATTAGCTGTGGGTTTTTCATATATAGCCTTTATTGTGTTAAAGTATGTTCCCACTAAACCTACTTTGTTGAGGGTTATCATGAATGGATGTTGTACTATGTCAAATGCTTTTTCTGCATCTATTGAAATGATCATATGGTCCTTCTCCTTTCTTTTATTAATGTGACATATCATGTTGATTGATTTGCAAATACTGAACCACCCTCTTAACCAGGAATAAACCCCACTTTATCGTGGTCAATTATTTTTTAAATATATTGTTGGATTCAATTTGCTAATATTTTATTGAGGACTTTTGCATCCGTGTTCATCAGGGATATTGTCTTGTAGTTCATTTTTTTAGTGGAGTCTTTAACTGGCTTTGGTATCAGGGTAATTCAGGCTTCATAGAATGAATTTGGAAGTTCTCCCTCCTTTTCTATTGTTTGGAATACTTTGAGAAGAATTGGTATTAAATCTTCTTTAAATGCTTGGTAGAGAAGAAAAACAAATGTTTGGTAGAATTAGCCTGTAAAGCCATCTGGCCCTGGACTTTGTTTGCTGGGAGTTTTTTGATTACTGATGCAATTTCTTTGCTGGTTATCAGTCTGTTCAAATTTCCGATTTCTTCCTGTTTCAGTTTTCGTAGTTTATGTGTTTGTAGGAGTTTATCCATTTCTTCCAGGTTGTCCAATTTGTTGGCATATACTTTTTCATAATATTCTCTTATAATTGTTTGTATTCCTGTGGTGTTGGTTGTTATTTCTCCTCTTTCATTTGTGATTTTATTTATTTGGGGCCTTTCTCTTTCCTTTTTGATAAGTTTGGCTAGAGATTTATCAATTTGATTAATTTTTTCAAAGACCAGCTTCTGGTTTCATTGATCTGTTCTATTGTCTTTTCAGTTGCTATATTATTTATTTTTGCTGTAATCTTTATTATTCCTATCTTTCTGCTGGTTTAGGCTTCATTTGTTGTTCTTTTTCTAGATCCTTTAGGTTTAAGGATAGGATGTTTATTTGAGATTTTGCTTGCTTCTTGAGGTAGGCCATTCAGGGATGTCCGCTCTTACCACTATCATTCAACATAGTACTAGAAGTCCTAGCCACAGCAATCAGACAACAAAAATAAATGAAAGGCATCCAAATCAGTAAAGAAGAAGTAAAACTTTCATTATTTGAAGATAATATAATACTCCGTATAGAAAAGTAAAAACGTTGGGGCACCTGGGTGGCCCAGTTGGTTAAGTGTCCAACTTCGGCCCAGGTCGTGATCTCATGGTTCGTGGGTTTGAGCCCTGCATTGGGCACTGTGCTGACAGCTCAAGCCTGAAGCCTGCTTCAGATTCTGTGTCTCTCTCTCCTTCCTGCTCTCTGCACCTCCCCTACTAGTAGTCTGTCTCTCTTTTTCTCTCAAAAATTAATAAACTTAAAAAAAAAACTCAAAAGGCTCAACCAGAACACTGCTAGAACTGATAAATAAATTTAGTAAAGTTGCAGGATATGAAATCAATGTACAACAATCCGTTGCATTTATATACACCAATAATGAAGTTACAGAAAGAGAAATCAAGGAATCAATCCCATTTACAATTGCACCAACATTAATAAGATACCTTAAAATAAACCTAACCAAAGGGTGAAAGACCTCTACTCTGACACATTTAATGCAATCTCTATCAAAATATCACCAGCATTTTTCACAGAGCTAGAACAAACAATTCTAATATTTGTGTGGAACCACAAAAGATGCCATAGCCAAAGCAACCTTGAAAAAGCAAAGCAAAGCTGGAGGCATCACAATACCAGACTTCAAGTTATATTACAAAGCTGTAGGGATCAAAATAGTATGGTACTGGCACAAAAATAGACACATGGATCAATAGAACAGAGTAGAAAACCCAGAAATGAATCCACAACTCTATGGTCAGTGAATCTTTAACAAAGCATGAAAAATTATCCAATGGGAAAAAGACAGTCTCTTCAACAAATGGTGCTGGGAAAACTGGACAGTAACATGCAAAATAATGATACTGAACCACTTTCTTACACCATACACAAGAATAAATTCAAAACGGATGAAATACCTAAATGTGACCTTGAAACCATACATATCTAGAGAAGAACATGCACAGTAACATTTTTGACATTGGCTGTAGCAACTTCTTTGTAGATATGTCTCCAAAGGCAAGGGAAACAAAAGCAAAAATCAACTATTGGCACTTCATCACAATGAAAAGCTTCTGCTCAGTGAAGGAATCAACAAAACCAAAAGGCAACCCAGGTAATGGGAGAAGATATTTGCAAATGACATATCTGATAAAGGGTTACTATTAAAAATAAATAAAGAACTTATAAAAGTCAACACCCAAAAAATGAATAATCCAATTAAAAAATGGGCAGAAGGCATGAATAGATGATTTTCCGAAGATAAGTTGCAGATGGCCAACAGACACATGAAAGGACTCAACATACTGATTTTCAGGGAAATACAAATCAAAACTACAAGCAGATGTCATCTCACACCTGTCCAGATGGCTTCCAGATGGCTAAAAGCAACAAAACCAGAAACAACAGGTGTTGGGGAGGATGTGGAGAAAGGAGAACCCTCTTTCACTGTTTGTGGGAATGCAAACTGGGGCAGCCACCATTGAAACAAGTATGGAGGTTCTTCAAAAATTTGAAAATAAGACTACCCCATGATCCAGCAATTGCACTACTAGGTATTTACCCAAAATATATAAAAATAAAGATTCAAGGGAGTACATGCACCCTGATGTTTATACCAGCATTATCAACAATAGCCAAACTGTGGAGAAAGCCCAAATGTCTATTGGCTGATGAATGGATAAAGAAGATGTAGAACACACACACACACACACACACACACACACACACACTGGAATATTACTCAGGCATCAAAGAGAATGAAATCTTGCCATTTCCAATGACATGAATGGAGCTAGAGAGTGTAATGCTAAGCGAAATAAGTCTGTCAGTCAGAGAAAGACAAATACCATATGATTTCAATCATCTGTGGCACTTAAGAAATAAAACAAATGAGCAAAGAGAAGAAGAGAGGCAAACCAAGGAACTCTTGCCTGTAGAGAACAAACCATTGGTTACCAGAGGGGAGATGGGTGAGGGGATAGGTGAAATAGGTGATAGGGATTAAGGAGTGCACCTGCAGCACCTGCTGTGATGAGCACTGGGTGTTGTATGGAAGTGTTGAATCATTATATTGTACACCTGAAACTAATATTACCCTGTATGTTAGCTAACTGGAATTTAAATAAAAACTTTAAAAAAATAAATCTGACTTTCCAATTTGTATATTTCAGTTTTCATCTTAAATATTAAATGTGTGTTTTCTTCAAGTTTGGCACTTGTCTGCTTCCCTGCCTACCCTAATGGTGCTATTTTAATGTGAGTCTAGAATGATTCCTAAGAGTTTTATGCCACAATGATGATAGAATCTCCAAAAATAAAAAAGGTGAAAATTTTAAAATATGAAGCTATGTATAAAAGAACAGTTCACTAAAACTATTGATCAATTATGTGTTTGATTTAAACACAATAATCTGTATATAAACTATGTAAATAATAATTCAGGGATAGTATGATAAGACTTAACATGTTATTAAGAAAGATCTTAATGTGTTTTCATCTGAGACAATGATGTATTTGTTATTTCAACAAAATTGTATTAACACCTATTAGGTACAGAGAACTTAAAAACATTGAGGGCTTAAATTAGCTAAAAAAGTTAATAAATCAATTACTTTTGGGATTAAATAATATAATAATGATTTTAGGCAAAAATGGTATATACTAGAGTTGAAATAGTTTAGCCAATGTTAAGAATTTGGGTGTCACATAATCATATTGGGGAAAATGAGTCAGACATAGTTATAAGTTCATAGTTATGTGTCAGGGAATAGTAAAGAATCTCAAGTACTATCTTCTAGCAAGTACATAGTTGGCCCACTTATTTATGGGTCCAGTGTAATTGTAGCAGACATTGCTGATGGATGTTCTGTGCCATTTCTTTCTACCCGTCTGTTCACCTACAGGTGTCTTATACATATTCTAGAATACAAGTAGAACAGGTTCATTACTGTACTTCTCTGCTTTTCTTCCCGTGTATTTTTTCTGGCAACAGAGTGGCTAACTGCGACTTGGAAGTTGCATTCTTCAGGGGCAACCCTCAATGGGAGACAAGAAGCAATTGGATAAACTTCTCAATCTCCTTATCTTAAACTGAGAATGTTCTGAAGTGTGTCCCACATAATTTCTCAGAATGTTCCTTAGCAGATCGTATCCAAGTTACTTACAACAGTAATCCATTCATTGATATCTTGATTGGATTAGCTCCGCTCACTTTTTCATCCTCTTTTTTTACTCTTATTCTTTCTGAGATCACCTCTAAACAAATGGCCTCCACAGAAGTCTTTGTCTTATGCTCTGCTTTTGGGAGAACCCAACTAAAAGAGTAGAGTTTGTATACCAAAGAAGTTATTCGTTTTGTTTTGTTTTGTTTTGTTTTGTTTTGTTTTGTTCTGTGTTGTCAGTGCAATTAAAAGAGAGAGGGGAAAAATGGGAAACCACATTATGTAACAAAATAATATCTAGACTATAATCAAAAGAAATATGTTCTAGCTTCTTTTTCTTCACTAACCTGCTATGCAAGTTTTTCAAGCCTTTTAAAGGTTTTGATAATATATTACGTAAAAAAAAGTACAGTAGTAAATATACTAGGAATAGACGACCTCTAAAATTACTCACAGCAAAAAATTTATACACTTGAAATCCTTATATCTGAGGCCATTAGGGCACAGTGGATAAATTAATGGAAAAGTTTGTTTAAAATGATGATGCATAAAAATGACACATTTGCAAATTATGTACTTTATTTTAAACCATATGCATGTACATTAATTTAAAAATATCTGTGTTGCAAAGAACTTAGTGTGGGTTGACTTACTTTTTTTTCATAAATCATACCTACAATGCAGTCTTTTTGGGGTTAAAGTGGAAAGATGATCTGAAGCCACTGTTGATGCAGATGCTAAGTATTGCTATAATGACAATCATATTATCATACATAAATGTATCAAATAAACATGCTGGACACCTTAAAAAAAGACAGTGTTGAAGCAATGTCACTACAGAATCATTTCTGGTTTTTATATTTCTTTTAATATTTTATATGTCCTCCAATAGCAACAGTCTGTCTCCAGTAACTAACTAAAAAGGAGTTTTTGTGACTATTTGCTTTCATCAGTCCTTTTTAAGTAATTACAATAAGAAGAAAGAAATATTTTACATATATTACATTTATTTTTCATTAGTTAGCACACTCTGATGGTATATTAATTGAATTAAATTAAATAACACATTCAACTAGAAAAACAAATGTTCCAATGTGCCTGGGTGGTTCAGTCGGTTAAACGTCTTACTTTGGTCAGGTCATGTTTTGCAGTTCATGAGTTTGAGCCCCACATCAGGTTCTGTACTGACAGCTTGTAGCCTGGAGCCTACTTCGGATTCTGTGTCTCCCTCTCTCTCTGCCCCTCCCCCACTGAAGCTCTGTCTCTCTCTCTCTCTCTCTGTCTCAAAAATAAAAAAAAAAATTATTTAAGAAATTAAAAAAAAAAGAAAACATGTTGCTCAAGAGTGACGTTTGATGAATAAGCTAGTGAGTAAATGGGTGACTTCAAGAGTAGCCACCTAGATACATAATTTCAATATAATATGTTTTTTAGTCAGAATAATATAATCCAAGTCAGTTACATGAGAGCTTGTTAATAGGTTCTGCTCTTCTAAGCTTCCAAAACTTTGAGTTTCAAAGCAAATTGTGGAAGGTTAACATAACTTTAGCCATTTTATAACTCAGAAGAGTAAATGAAGCATCCACCTGAGGGGTCCTTAATTGTATTTATGCTGATAAAAAGCCAAATATTCAATCTATAACCTAAGAATGGCATTACTAAGAAGTATTTTGAAACTCTATAATAAATCGTCCACGTTAGAGAACATCTAGTAGCCTGAGATTCTTGGCATATCATTAGTGAGTTTTAGAATCCAGAGATATACTTGATCAGGAAGTTGCTGAATGAGCAGGGCTCTAGATTTTTCCTATTTGCTCTCTCCTGTGAATCCAAAATGGCAGTTCCAATTATTGGCTCTTGTGTCAGTTGGCATTACACTTTTGCACTTTGGCTCATTAGAATATAAGCCTGTAAGCTTAGCATCAAATGTTATGTAGACATAAAAGATAATATGTAAGTTACCAATTATGCATGTCAAAAGATGATACATTCTATGGAAAAGCTTGAACAAGGTAATGAAGAGTCCAAAGTACAGAGGAAGATATATTTGTGTAGATTACAATTTCTCATAGGGACTCAGCATAAAAGTCACTGAGAAAATGACACTTAGCAAAGATTTGAAGTTGCTGAGGGAGTATATGAGTGAAAATAGGCTAGGCTATTCTGCAGCAACAATAAAAGCCGAATCTCACAGGTATAAAACTAAAAAGATCAAATTCTCATTTGAAGTCCGTTGCAAACTGACTTGTAGCTCCATCTGCCCTGCCCCATCTTCATCTGAACAGAGGCTGACAAGGGTTCCTCCATCCGGAATATAAAAAACTGCACTGACTTGCAAAAGCTTCCAGCAAAGGATGACATATGCTAATCATGCTCACATTTTATTGGCTGAAACAAGTCACGTGGACAAGCTAACCCTCAATGGAGAGTAGACGTACAACAGGACGTATGCTCTCAAGATGCAGACCCCAGCATGGGCTCTAATGACTACCACTGAGTAGGAGCAATTCAGCCTAATACCAGGTGTTAGTATGAGGGCGAGGTGAACAAAGGACTCGTCCTAAGTGCAAAACTTAGGGAGGCACCAAAAACTCAGTCATTGAAATAAATAATATTGGGATGCAGTGTGTTGTTTTTTTTTTTTTTGTTCTTTTTGGTTTTTTTTGTACAGAACTCAAAATTAGTGCAAAAAAACCATGGTGAAAAAATATCCAAATTTTAAATAAAGATGGAGGCAGTATACAGTTTCATGGAGAGCCACATTTGAGCCTGAGGCACAACAAGAGATCAATAATACTGAGACTGTTTTTATTCAAAATATTGATATTTTGTTTATCATGGGATAGCTTACATTAGCATTGATTATTTAAAATAATGAATTGAAAAGGTTTTAATCTTCGTTACTGGCATTTGTGGTGCCACTTTAAATTTTGTGCCTGAGGGGCACCTGGGTGGCTTAGTCAGTTAAGTATTGGACTCTTGATTTTGGCTCAGGTCATAATCTCACAGATCATGAGTTGCAGCCCCGTTGGGGCTCCTCACTGACAGTGCAGAGTCTGTTTGGGATTCTCTCTCATTCCCTCTCTCTCTCTCTCTGCCCCTCCCTTGCACTCTCTCTCTCTCTCAAAACAGATAAATAAACTTTTTAAAATATTTAAAAAAATAAAAATATGTAAGGAAATAAACAAAAAATAAATACATTTTGTGTCCACGACAAGTGTTATACTCACATTACTCTACCTGTATGTTCTTCAGTACTCATTGCCAAGACAGTAATATGTTTGGTGGTTTAGCATATGTATTCAGGTCTCCATATTTTCTGAATGTATATCTTATTTTTGAAGAGCTTTGAAATGTTAGGTAAACTTCCTAACCTCTCTCAGCATGACCTCGTTTGTGAAACAAAGTTCCGTATACTCCTAAGGTCATAATGAAGATAATCTGAAAAAAAATGCTTATAACCATTTTTAATATATTTCTTCTACCATGTAAGCAGTCAATAAATGCTATATATTATTGCTGATTTAAAAACAAAGAAAATAGTGTAATTTTCTAAAGAGGTAAAGTGTACTAACAGAGACGCTTTGTGGAGGAAGACATATAAAATTGGATGGTATAAACGTATTTTTTTTTAAATTTTTTTTTCAACGTTTATTTATTTTTGGGACAGAGAGAGACAGAGCATGAACGGGGGAGGGGCAGAGAGAGAGGGAGACACAGAATCGGAAACAGGCTCCAGGCTCTGAGCCATCAGCCCAGAGCCCGACGCGGGGCTCGAACTCCCGGACCGCGAGATCGTGACCTGGCTGAAGTCGGACGCTTAACCGACTGCGCCACCCAGGCGCCCCTAAACATATTTTTAATGAAACACTTGTACTGTTGTCTTTAAGCTTTCTGCACTTGTATTTTTTAATATAGCCTCAGGGTACTAAAAATATAATCATGCAAAAACCAGGAGCTATAAAAGTAAAAACATAGAGTAGGCATTAAATTTGATCTGTGTACATTGAGGCAAAATATGGACATATCACCTAGACCCTTCAAAGAGCCATGCTACTATTAAGAAAACATTTGGGCATAATTAGCATCACAATATTCAAGGTAGTGAGAGAAGTACACAAAGAATGATGACGGAAAGTAGTACCTTAATGATAAGACCAAAGCCTAAATGTCAAATAAAAGAGATATTAAGAATTAAGAAATATCACACACCTTTCAGATATGTGACTTAGGCAGCAAGTACTGGGGCATTAAAGGAAAAGAAGGCCACTGAGAAAATATTCGGACTACTGCTACGGGAACAAGGGTCGTATCCAGTGCTCAAAAAGGAACTCACATTTCTCAGTCTTAAAAATGCCATTTTTTCTTGAAAAAAAAAAGTGCCTTGAGCAGAGAAATGCAGATTATTGAATGCCTTGTGCTTTTTAGTCGTTTTTTTTTCTGTCAAAGGTGAATTATTAATTATTTGGCTAAGCATCTCTCCAAATGTTTACATACACTGTCCTGCCATATTTACAAATGTGTGACTCAAAGGGCCTTTCTAGGCTGCACTGAAAAGGAATTTAAGTCAGAAAGTCAATAGGTCAGGCAGAAAGAGGATCAAGTAAAATGAGGTGAGAAATAAAATAGTAGTTTTAGTGGGAAACATAAAATAATAAGCCCGTCAAATGAGGCTTCAAAGTCACTGTTAATGATTTGAAGGAAAGCTAATACATCTGTTTCGTTAAGAGTTTTCAATATAAAAAGAAAAGGCAACACATCTGTTTCGTTAAGAGTTTTCAGTATAAAAAGAAAAGGCCAGATGTGTCTCTCAAAGAGGCTACTTTGTGGTTCGCTTTACATTTGAGGGAAAAAAATAAAAAGGAAGAGAGGATGGGGCAGAAATGACTATGGAAACTTGTCATGGCGAATAACTTAGTAAAATGGAAAAACAAGTATTTGAACCTAACAGGTAATTCTTTGGCTAAAGTAACATTCAAAATCTTTTTAACTTCCAATTTCACTTGGTACCTAAGAAGATGATAATATGACCTAGGTTCAAGGCAATTTGTTAAGGTTTTCATTATAATTACTAATAATTATGTATCGAACACTTACAATTATCAAGATGTTGTACTAATTTATTAACATTAGTTTTTTAGTGTTCAAATTAGGGGAGTAATGTTGCTGTTTTCATTTTGCCTGTGTAGAAATGGAAGCTTTGATCATCGACAGGACTTGTACAAAGTCACACATTTAGCAAATGTAGTAGCAATGTCCTCATCACAGATCTGAAGGGCATGTGTTATTTAAGTGATGTTACACATTTCTTTTCTTGAAAATATATCTATTTCCATCTATGTCTTATGTCTATGTATGTATGTATGTATGTACCTATCTATTTATTATGCTATAAATCTTATCAAACAGCAAATATCCTGCCAAATATATTTGGTAATATCCCCTTCCAAATATATTTGTAGACTGGGAAGGTGCCATTCAAAGAAATGTTTGCACAGTAAAGTCACTAGCAGAACAATACAAAAACCCAGGGTCTTGTTTCTCTCTAGAAGGTTCTTCCAACTCCATCATATGAAGCATGCGTACTCTGAGTTTAAGTGAAGGTTTCTCCTATGGCTGACATATCCTACTGCAATCAGAGAGGTTTTGACTCTCCTAGATAGAAATGAGCATGGAACTTTGCAAGGGAAACTTGCTTCCAAGTTTGGATCTCAAGCAGGTGGTGATACTTACTAACTGGAACTCTAAAACCTTCCATCACCCAGAAAGAGACAGAATAAATGCATTATTATATCAAATGGAATACACATGAAAGACTGTACCACAGGTATTAAAAGAGAATTTTGCAGCATCACAGAGATGAAGCCAGAATTTTGTATAATGAATCAAAGAAACCCGAAGTAACTATAAACACTAGGAATCTTGTATACTTGGATTATTAAGAGTGTTTAGATTTCATATAGATCGTTTTTTATTGATTTTATTGTTGTTTTTGTCATTACTGGGGTTGATTAGTTGGGTTTTTTGTTTGGGGTGTATGTTTTGGGAAGAGAGTTTTTGTTTGGGTTTGTTTAATTTATTGTTTTCAGTTTCCCATACCTTCTCAATTTAACCTTTTGTCTTTAAATCCCCCAGCACATCTTGTTCCGGGTAAATTTCT
This sequence comes from Leopardus geoffroyi, assembly GCF_018350155.1. Classification (NCBI taxonomy): domain Eukaryota; kingdom Metazoa; phylum Chordata; class Mammalia; order Carnivora; family Felidae; genus Leopardus; species Leopardus geoffroyi. The sequence goes on along the minus strand of NC_059326.1, from coordinate 217,612,446 downwards.
GGCTTTTATAAGTACTTATTTATTTTGGGGAGGGTGCAAGCGGGGGAGGGACAGAGAGAGGGGGACAGAGGGTCTGAAGGCTCTGCACTGACAGGCTGACAGCAGCAAGCCCCAGGTGGGGCTCCGACTCAAAGAACTGCTAGATCATGACCTGAGCTGAAGTTGGACACGCAACTAACTGGCTGAGCCACTCACGTGCCCCAGGCTTTTATAGAACCTGTGGATCCTGTCAGTGTAGTTTTGTGTGTATGTATATGTGGGGGGGGGGGGGGGGGGGGAGGAGTGTGTGTGTGTGTGTGTGTGTGTGTGTGTGTGTATTTATGAAAAACCAGATTAACAGAACCCTTTAGGAAAAGCTGATTTAGCAAGCCACATCTAGTACAGACTTTAAAATCAGTTTGATTTAAAAATAAAAACGATGTTTTGCTGGATTCTGAACTAGAAAAAAAGATATCTTATAGACCAAAATCTTGGTATCATGGACCATTGTGTACTAGTTATGTTTGTACCCACCACTGGGCTATGAATACCTCAAAGTTAGCAATCAAAAGGAAGCTATTAGTGATTAATAAATATTTTCTGTCTTCTAATGATGCATATAATTCATTATCTGAATGATTACATTGATTAGAACTATTTTTATAAGGTGAAGATCATAGATAAACCATTCAGCTTTGTATTAAAATATGACACATAACCACAGAAAAAGCCAGCACCAATAATTATAGATACATATTTGACAAATATGTATGCTTTTTAAATCTAGACATGAGGGATTATGTTGTGAAGAGTAGACTGAATTTGTGATTATGCTTACCTGCATTTCTTATATAGAAAGTCAACTGGACCACTTGACTTAGGAGGGTAGGGGTAGATAATAAATACCATACATTTTAGAATATATAATTCCTGACAGTTTTGTACTTTGGGGGTTTAAACAAAGCACTACTGTTATCATCTGGTAGAGATTTTGATCCTTTCCCCCAGAGTCCCTTCATTTAGTGTTTTTGAAAGGCTCAACAACTGGCAAATTGCATTTAGTTATGAAGAGCTGGTGTAGAACCACTTGAAGGGAAAAGCTGTCATTCTCCCTTGCTTAAAATGTGAAATCTCTTCACAGTTATTTTTCCTAAACGTGGTCACTTGGCTAGCATGTAAAATGTTAACATTAAAAGAAGATGGAAAGTGAATCTATGTAGCAATATAAGGAGAAAAAAAATAAATGAAATATTCCAAAATAAATAAAAGCTAAGATATAAAATTTGTAACAAAATTTTTGGAAATGAAGTTATATAAAAAGAGAAAACTATATGTCACAAATAGGAATGAGTTCCAAGCAAAATAAATTCTTTCCAGGAAGATGGTTTCTGAAAAAGCTACGGCAAACATTGGTAATGATCTCTAGAGCGGAACTCTAGGCTGAAGGAGAGGTGAGCTCTGGAATCCAAGGAACTGGATTTGAGGATTCTGGACTCCAAATTTCTAACTCTCGTGACCTAGAAAAGTTGTCTTTAACTTGCTGAATCAGTTTCTTATGAGTTTTTAGTGATGAATTCCTAATAAGCCTATAATGGTAAGCTCCACAGTTTGCACCAGGTGTCAGATCTGTAAGATACTTGCATTTGCCTTGCAAAATTGCCTGAATTTTTAATTAGCAAAAATTTGTAAATAAAGAACTAATGGAACATTAATTTCCCTCCTCCTTGCTCCCTGTCAGTTCTAATTTGTAGACAGCAAAACGAAAACCGGTTTGTTGATATAAGAAAACTCTATTTACATGTTCATGTTGTTGTCATAATAATTACTGTTGTTTTTAACTTGCCCTGACAGGGAGTTGAAACTATAAAGAGAGTGATGAATAATTTGCAATGAATCAAGAACACGATGTTGAAAATTTTGTGGACAACTTTTAGTTTAAAAAGCTAGCATAATTTGCCTTTCATCACAGTATTTATAATAGAAATATTCCCTAAGAAACAGTTATAATAATTATGTAATTATTTTCTTTGAGCATAGATTTAACTTACTCTCTAAGGCAGATGACACTCTGATTACTTCTTTTGTCACATTTTGCCATGTTTTTCTTTGTGGTCAACCATGATTACAACCTGAGAAGGGTAACATACTTAGAACTAATGTCTCCGATTTTTTTTTTATATTATCTGTTTTTTTACACTTTAATTTGTGAGAAAGAGAGGAACAGGGAGAGAAGGGGTGGGGGGGGAGAGAGAGAGATAGAAAGAGAGAGAGAGAGAGAGAGAGAATGAATGGGGGAGGGGCAGAGAGAAAGGGAGAGAGAATCCCAAGCAATCCCAGACCTGTAAGCACAGAGCCCAATGTGGGGCTCGAACCCTCCAATTGTGAGATCATGACCTGAACCTAGATCAAGAATTGAAGGCTTAACCAATTGAGCCACCCAGGCTCCCCTAATGTCTCTGTCTAATGCCCCTAATGTCTAATGTCTTTTTGCAAATAGTAGAAACTCACTAACTTTTTTTTTTTTTTTTAATTTTTTTTTTCAACGTTTATTTTATTTCTGGGACAGAGAGAGACAGAGCATGAACGGGGGAGGGGCAGAGAGAGAGGGAGACACAGATTCGGAAACAGGCTCCAGGCTCTGAGCCATCAGCCCAGAGCCCGACGCGGGGCTCGAACTCACGGACCGCGAGATCGTGACCTGGCTGAAGTCGGACGCTTAACCGACTGCGCCACCCAGGCGCCCCAGAAGCCAATAGTATTTTTAAGCCACTATGAATTTGTCTAAGTTTTCTTTCATCATATAAAATTATTTTAAATTTTACAATTGTTTTAAATTTTTGAAATTTTATAATTATCAGTCAAACAAAACAATTGGATTTTAACGATTATAAACAAAGCCTCCTTCCTCATGTTCACCAATTGAAGTTGAACTGAATTCCCTTGCACATTTTTTTTTTCAGTACAAAATCTGTTTAGGTTCTGGTTCTCATAATTGGAGACAAGGTGCTGTTATCCTATGAATATGCACAAACAAATGATAAATGTAAATTAAAAATCTGATAGAAGGCATTGCACAGCTACCAAGACAATTATGATTTATGATGGCAAAATTGAGAAGAAGAAAGTCAGGTTCAGATAGGTGAGCCTGATATCAGCACCATACTGAAAACAGAGAACCTATACGGCTGAGCAAAGCTAAAGAGAATCACAAGGCAAAAGTCCAAATTAAAGTTTACTATTTTTATGAATGAGAGAGTCTGGTGAACATTCTAGGCTATTTGGGAGAATCTGGCTGAGCCACAGCCTCAGAGCAGATTTTACCAGAAATAGACTAGGGTTTGTAGGAACTAAAACTTTCTTTGTATCGTCTAACTTCTTAATTGGTATGGGGTGTTAATTATATATCTGAAGGACTATAACAAAATACAGCATTTCAAGTTATCTCTAATTTTTTTTCGAATACAATAACTCTAGAACCCAGCTCTCTTAAACCATGCAGTACTGTTTTAGAGATCACTAGTATTTATCATTTGCTCTTAGAAAATGGTTATTAATCTCCAAGAAAGGTTTTGTTTTTTTCAGAATTCACAATGTTTACCCTATGCAATTTTAATTCATTTTAATTTTCATAATTCCATCTGTATTTTATACATTTAATTACCTATCATTTAAACATATTTTAATTTAATTGCTTTTCTCTTTAATATCATCAATATATTGACTTTTTAATTTTTAAATATTAACTTATTAACTGAAAAGTAGATTAGATACATGTGAAAACAAGAAGCATGAAGATACTCTAATATTCTATACCTTAATCAAAAATAGTGTATTTACTGATATAATTGAGTTTAAGTAAGCCATCGATCCATTTGTTTTCTTATTGTTCCTTTTTTTGTTTTATTTTGTTTCTCATTTCTTCTTTTTCTATTATTTTTGGGGAAACTGGAACAATGTATTTACTATTCTATTTTTTTTTCTATTGAATATCCATGCTTAGGCATATGAGTTGCTACTTATTGACAATTCTGGTGGTTATAATAGATGCTATTATATTATTATATTTTGCTTTGATATATGTTGTTCCAGTTCATGTAAAATGTCGCAATTTATAACAATAGAATTCTTGTAGTGTTTTAGTATTGCTAGTCTTATAGTATTGTTGCCATATTTTACTTAAACATAGTTATAAACACATCATGTAACATTACTATTTTTGCCTTAAAGAATTCTCTTTCAAGGAATTAGGAGGGGAAAAAACAGTCTTTTTATTAATCCGTATATTTGCTATTCTGAAAACTGTTCATTCTTTTGTAACTCCAAGCTTCCATCTGGTGTCTTTTCCATTCCTCCTGAAGAACTTCTTTTAGCATTTCTTATCCTGCAGACCTGTTGTCAACAAAGTCTTAGCTTCCCTTTACCTAAATGTATGTTTATAATATCCTTACTTTTTTTTTTTTTAATTTTTTTTTCAATGTTTATTTATTTTTGGGACAGAGAGAGACAGAGCATGAATGGGGGAGGGGCAGAGAGAGAGGGAGACACAGAATCGGAAACAGGCTCCAGGCTCTGAGCCATCAGCCCAGAGCCTGACGCGGGGCTTGAACTCACGGACCGCGAGATCGTGACCTGGCTGAAGTCGGACGCTTAACCGACTGCGCCACCCAGGCGCCCCTATAATATCCTTACTTTTAAAGAAATTGGAGAATAGGGAATTATGAGTTGATAGATATTTTAATTTTTTTCAGAATTTTAAAAATGTTGTTCCTTTGTTTCCGTTGTGAAATAACGGTCATTTATGTCGTTGTTCCATGGTATAGATTGTGTTTTACCTCCTTCTACTTGCAGCTGGTTACTTTTACTATATTTTCTTAATTTTAATATATTCCCTTTAATATGCTTCCTTTTTATCTTTGTTATAACTTTCTGGCTATGAATTGCCCGTGTGTGTGTGTGTGTGTGTGTGTGTGTGTGTGTGTGTGTTTGGACTTCTATACTTCGGGAATTTTTGGGGATGGTGAAATGTTATGTATCTTGGTTTGCACGTTAAAATCATGGGCATATGACTGGATTGTAAGCCTAAAATCTATGCATCTGATAACATCAAAAACTTACATTGAGTATATAATATTTGGGAAAACTATCATCTAATTTAAAGTAAAGTAAAAGATATTCACTATAGGGAATTTACTGTAGCCCTTGTAAATCAACTGGTTTTCTCTCTGACTGAATTTGTGATTTTTCTTTCTCTTTATTTTCCTGGTGTTAAATTATATATTATACATATTATACATATTATACATATTATACATATTATTATTATTATTAAATTATCATTGTTCATTTGAATTCCCTGTGGATCTGAACCAGATACTCTTTTCCTGAGTATGACTTCCCATCGTGCGCTTAATTCTGTGTGGTATAATTCTGGGCTATCAGTTCATTACCCTGTGTAAGGACTTATTTGGGAGAAAACTCTGAGGTCTTAGTTAAAGGTTGATTCCTTCAGAAAGTATTCCTGTTTGTATCTGCCTCGTGACACAAGGTCTTACTACCCAGGGACTTTATATATATTGATTGGCTTAGAATTTACTAAACCAGAAGTACAATGTAAATTTGTATTTTCCATTTCACTTGTGGGCAGGTTATAGATAGCTAATTATTAAGGGAGAACATTTGGCTGGTTTCCCTGAGTGTCTAGCCCCAAGAGACAAGTTTCTATGTTTTTAATCTTTGGTAGACATAAGTTATTTTCTAGTCCACATTTTTACTCATGGTGCATTATTTTGAGAATTCTACCTTCTGCTGGGTTCAGAAGTCCAACACTCTTAAGTGGCATTATTTCCCTGTATATCAGTTAAATCCCTATCCTCACAGGTATCAAGTTTGACAAACTCCCCTAAAAGCACACCACCCTCCCATTTTTTTAAATTTGTTTTAGTGCCTAGTGATTTTGTTTATGATTTTGCAGGTTCAGTTGTGCATTTAAAATGATATTTGCATATGTTATCTTTCATTTCCCAGTCCTCTTTAGCAAAAGTTTTTTTTTCTATTCTTCTCTGCCATATTCCCTAAAAAAAGTCCTCTCTTATCACACAGTACAGTGTTATAACTCATAGTGGAGTTATTAAAGTAATTTGAGATCCATTATATGATACCAGGCAACTACATGCAGGAAACACTATTAGAAATTTGAGCCACCATTTCAGATTTAGTCTAGATAAAATTTATTATTTATCAATTTTTGTGTTCACTCTGCAATTTTTAGCAGAGGAATTTGCAAAGATTTACTTTTGCTAAAATCTTTTTATTTCATTTTTATCTTAGACTACAACCATTCAAATGCACATTTTTATATACATGTTTTTTTTAATATTTGTTAATTTTTCCATTGAAATTGATTCTGGTATCAGTTTCTTTTTTTTTATATGAAATTTATTGTCAAATTGGTTTCCATACAACACCCAGTGCTCATCCCAACAGGTGCCCTCTTCAATACCCACCACCCACCCTCCCCTCCCTCCCACCCCCCATCAACCCTCAGTTTGTTCTCAGTTTTTAAGAGTCTCTTATGCTTTGGCTCCCTCCCTCTCTAACTTTTTTTTTTCTTTCCCTTCCCCCATGGGTTTCTGCTAAGTTTCTCAGGATCCACATAAGAGTGAAAACATATGGTATCTGTCTTTCTCTGTAGGACTTATTTCACTTAGCATAACACTCTCCAGTTCCATCCATGTTGCTACAAAAGGCCATATTTCGTTCTTTCTCATTGCCATGTAGTATTCCATTGTGTCTATAAACCATAATTTCTTTATCCATTCATCAGTTGATGGACACTTAGGTTCTTTCCACAATTTGCCTATTGTTGAAAGTGCTGCTGTAAACATTGGGGTACAAGTGCCCCTATGGGTCCGCACTCCTGTATCCCTTGGGTAAATTCCTAGCGGTGCTATTGCTGGTATCAGCTTCAAAAAAGTCCTGTCGTTTTAAACAAATATAAAGTAACTATGACAAATTTGGCTATTTACTCGTCCTTTACTACCTCCTGTATGCAGATACCGTGATAGTCAAACATGGATTCTGTTCTTAATGAACTTTAACACATGGAGAAAATAATACATTTAGCAAATAAATGTATATTTTGATATTATGATATATGTTGCATATTATTCTATAAATAACCAAGCAGTGTGCTGTGAAAAATAACAAAGAAGCAAGCAAAGGGGAAGTCGTCTCTTATAGAGTTACATTAATGTGAGTCCTTAAGAAGGAGGAAGAGCCATCAAATGAAAAAAAAAAATGTGAGTGAATTGAGAATTGGAATAAGCACACCAGAAACAGAACAGCACATACAAAATTAATGAAGTCGTGAAGTAGGGCATATCTTCATGTTTTTAATAATTTTGTGGAACGGATAGAGGTCAGTGTGACTGGAAAATATTGAATAGATTCTTAATTGAATTTTTAAATAACTACTATTTGAAACAGCCTCTCTCAATGGTGATTTCTTTAAAATCATAGAAAAAAAATGTGTGAAACCGCACTATGAAGAGACCTGCTTAAACAAAATCTATAATGATGCAGAAATAGAATTTGAGTAAAATGAAACACTAAAAATAAAATAATTATAAAACAGCAACAGAAGCAGACAGCCTCTGTATCATTTTAGAATCATCTTTAACATAGAACATTGTAATTAACAGTATAATTTTGAAAATGTTCTTAATAGAATCAGAGACAAATGGGATCTAAATAGCACCATCATATCATTATTTTATACCATCTTGGAAATGTTGATGTTTGCAATATGTGCAAAAAAAGCAAACTTAAAGATAATAATTTAAAAAGAAGATTTAAAACTATCAATATTATAGTTACTTCGTCTATTTAGTAAATGTATGAGTCACTCAACTTTGGTCTAAACAAATGCTCCAAAACAATTTTCATTCAAGAGTATGAATATAAAGTGTTCAGTTTTTCACAGTATTTCTTAATTTTTTTATATCTTTATTCTTGAGAGGGAGACAGGGTGGGAGCAGGGGAAGAGCATAGAAAGGGAGACACAGACTCCAAAGCCAATTCCAAGCTGTGAGCTGTCAGCACAGCCCCTGACGCAGGGCTCGAACCCTCAATCTGCAAGACCATGACCTGAGCTGAAGTCGGATGCTTGCATTGCTTAAAATATTCCTTTATACATTCCTCCTTAGTCCTTTATAATATAGTCTTAAAAATATTTATGTGACTTACCTGTGCCTGTAGAACTTGAAACACCAGCTTGCTGCTACAGGCACAGTTAAGTCACAAAACCTCTTTCAATCTAAGAAACTATCATTCTATATTTATTTCACAAGGTAATTTGAAGTTTAATGGAATAACACACATGGACTTTTCAAAGATGGTATTATATGCAACCCAAAGCAACACTGCATAGAATATTGCAAACTTCATGAGTTTACTGATCATTATCACTGTCAGAATCAACATGTTCCAGATTTTATTGATTAAATGACTACTTTTCACAGATGCCTCACTTTGCATTTTACCCGACTGAACTCATTTTTATTACATTTTATAAACTTTCACTTTCCATAATATTTTGGATGTATTGTAACCGCTCTGCTGACCTACCTGACAGTTTAATATGGTCTAAAAATGACCTTGACTGTGCTGTTTTCTTGTCCCCCAGGGTCATTAACAGAGCTCCTCACTTAGAACAGATATGGCCTACACTTTAGCATTTTTATTGGCAGTAAGCATGAGGGTGATTTATAGCATGCTTTTATAATTTACATCATATAAAACCCCGGACTGTAGTTCTCACTTATTGAAAGTTATATAAATGTAAATTATATGATATTTGGAAGTAGAAGTATTTGCTGTGTTTCTCCTCCTCCACCTTCTCCTTCTCCTTCTTTCTCCTTTAAACAATGTCAGGTGAAGCCTAAATCTCTGTAGCCTGAATATAGGTAATTAGTTACATTCTCTCATTGTCTATAACTTTTATCATTTATGAAGAAATCTGTGTAATTCCTGGACATGATATTACTTTCACAACTCCCTTTTTCTTCTTTAAAAATTATTGGATGAGTATCAACTAGGATTAGAACATTTCAACTGTATATCCAAAGCCAAAGGCTGCCACAATCAAGAGCAATCTATATTATCATTGATCAGGAAGATTCCTGGCGGTTACCTTTAAGGGCATCTACTAAATAAATGCTTCTGTAGAAATTATGGCATTTCCATATTTTGCAATTTAGTTAAAACTGTTTAATTTCATTTTTAGATGTGTATTGAATCTAAACAACAAGTTTATCCTTAAAATTAGTAACAGTTTGAAACCAGATTGCAATGTTACTAGAACTGGGAAAATAATGGTTTGTGGTTGTTGATTATTTAGTAAATTCCTGTTAAATTAATGGGAGGGCAAAAAGAGGCCAATATATCAAATAAATGTACTGATAAGGATGTGATAAGAACTATGACAGCAATATAAACACATGAGTGAATTATAGAGGAGTGAAGAGAGTGAATTATAGAGGAGAGGTTAGTGAATTGTGACTTAGATTTTTGGGGAGTATTCCATGCAAAAAAAAAGGCCTTTATTCTGGGCCATGAAGTATAAAAATTATGTACGGAAGAAAATATGAAGAAGTAGCCATGAACCTTGAAAGCTTCAGGCTTTCTGATTTGATGTAAGTACTTTTGAGAACCTATCTGTCCCTTGGAGTCCCTGTGCTTTGTCAGTAGCAGCTTCAAAAATTTCATCCAGTAATCTGCAGATCTAGGACAGTAATTGTTTTGTAAATCACATACATATTTTGAGAACGAGAACTATTTCATGCATGTCAGTTTTGGGGTTTATAGGAACTACTTTGAAAAGGTCTACCTTCTCATAATTGATGCATCAGCAATTGTAACTTTGGACAGCTGACATGTCTCAAAAAGCTGCCTGATGGGGGCGCCTGGGTGACTCAGTTAAGCTTTTGACTCTTGATTTCGGCTCAGGTCATGCTCTCCCAGTTCATGGGAGCAGGCCCTGCACTGGGCTGCATGCTGACAGCACAGAGCCTGCTTGGGATTCTCTCTCTGCCCCTTCCCTGCTTGCTCTCTTTCTCTGTCTCAAAATAAATAAGTAATCTTAAGAAGAAAAAAAAAAAAAAGCTGCATGTCTGGTACCAAGCAGCTAAATACTCCAATTGAAAACCCCTCTCTAAAGTCTGTACCAAAGATTGAACAGATGACTCACTTCCAAAAATTTCTGCATCCCTAGTGTTTTACATCTGTCTAGATTACTTAGACTTAATAGAGAATACCTGGAGTAGACAATGGTAGGCTCAAACATGTACCTTTGTTTTTATCATATATCAGCATACCTAGGACATTTAGCCATCTCTGGTTTCCAGACAAATCCTTAGACGAGCAACTTCTTTTGAGACCAGAGTGTCAGACAATGAAACAAGTGGGGCAACCCCCTTAAAAATAATCAAAGCCAACTACTTAATCTCTTTGGTCTTGCTTACAATTTGAAGGAAAAAAAAAACATAAAAAACAAAAAACAAGCATAGACATGTGCAAAATATCTCCCATCTGATGTTAACACATCTGGAAGCAGTCTTGATCTGTGTAGAATTCTGATACTTCACAATGGATAGTCCAACTATCTAAGTGTACATTAAAATACATTTGCACTGTAACACATCTTAAGCAATCTATCGTGAACATTAAAAACATTAAAGAGATGCTCATTGGTGCTTCATATTTAGTATGACTACTCTATGTATGCCTGTGACACCACAGATCAAGTTAAGCTCCCTGTCTTTTGCACCCACTCATCATCAACTGTTTAAAATGGTTAAATTTAAAATTGTTTATTGAGGCATGCCTGGGTGGCTCAGTCAGTTAAGCGTCCGACTTCAGCTCAGGTCATGATCTCACAGTTTGTGGGTTCAAGCCCCACATTGGGCTCTGTGCTGACAGCTCAGAGCCTGGAGCCTGCTTTAGATTCTGTGTCTCCCTCTCTGCCCCTGCCCTGCTCATGCTCTGTCTCTCTCTGTCTTTCATGTTTAATGAATAAACATTAAAAAAATGTTGTTTAATTGTTCATTGAGTGCCTACTATTTGCAAGATATACATTGGTGAATAAATATTCTAAATAATATAAATTAAACTAAGAGGCCAATGACTTTTCCCAGTTTTTGTCTTCCTATTAAAAACACTGTTCATCCAACTTACCTTCTATTTACTTATAATTCACTATACATCTTTACCCAGGCCACTCCCTTTAATAATAAGCTTCATTTTTTATCCCCAATTTATTTGTGTATGCAAAGCTATAATTGATATACTAACAGTTTATTAGTTGCAGGAAGGCTCTGAGACACTTATTAAAACTCACAATGTATCATATTGGTGTTCTAAGCACAAGAAGTAAGCTGAGCTCTCTATCAGGGATAAGCATATTTTAGCAGGTATCACAATCTGGCTATTTTTTTAAATGTGCTAAACACATATGTGCTAGAACCTGAAAAGACAGCTATCCTTAACTCTTTGATGTAAGTTAAACACTAGCATGTTCTATTTCCCTTTCTCTCCTTGTTCTCTCATATACCCTTCTACTTGGGAATCAACAAGACCATCCTCAGCAAACCGGGGGGCACAAACATCTACCATCAGAATGGTCTTCAGATGATATTTCCCATTAAATAAATAGGCCTCTAATTCCTTGAGCTGATGTTAGGAATAGTTGAATTGCTCTGAATATCAACAGCAAAAAAAAGTTAAGAATTCCTTTGGCAAAATAGTGAAATGTACCAATGCACAGATTCTTACTTTGAGTGAGTTGTATTTTTTGTTGAAATTGGAGATGAAGCTAAGATTTAAGTTCCAGTCAATGAAGTGTGTAATGGTAGATAAAATCAGCAGCTCAGAAGATCGAGGAGGCAATGAAAATGGAAGTCCACTTACTGTAAGGGATTGCAGAAATCTGGGGTTGAGCACCCACAATGGCCTACAGAATTCAGTCAGTGAAGTTTAAGTACGTCTCATGAGGCAGGGATGCATCCATTAAAGTCTGGATTGTAATGGATTGTAACAATGGTAATGTATCCAGTTCAAGTTTCTGAACCCGGAAGTCTACCTTTCACAGTACAATTGCATGCAACCATTTTGCATTCCAGAATACTCTGTCAACTTCTACCCGCAAGTGGTGAGGACATGGATACCATGCAAAATAGAATTAAGGTCTGTGTATAGTGATTGATGGTTTGGTATGGTTTAGCAATTCAAAAACCTTCAGAAGTAATCTGTTTTCCCAGAACATTCCCTGACTTGGCACCTCTCCCCTACTTCTACTACTTTTTAATGTAAATTTTCCATCTCTCTCTGAATCCCTTGTTTAACAATGTTCTTGTGCCGATTTAGGTATAGAATTCATTTGACTGATCTCTTTTCTGTTTTTGTTGTTGCTTGATTTTATTTAGCAATGTTCTATATTCACAAAAACAATTAACACCGAATCTGTAGGTAAAACATGGAGTTTGGATCGTTCATTTCCCTTCCCAACTCTGGTTCTGTGCTGGAACTCAGTTTATCGAGCAAGTAGGAAAGTCACAGTACCAAAATATTAGATTTAGTTAAAATTTGAAAATTAAACATGTATCCCAAAGGTGGATGCATACTTAAAAATTATTTTCGCATCTTTTTTTTTAAGTTTATTTATGTTGAGAGAGGAACAGAATGCACAAACAGGTAGGGCAGACAGAGAGGGAGAGAGAGAATCCCAAGAGGGCTCCACGCTGTCAGCACAGAGCCCGATGTGGTGCTTGAACTCACAAATGGTGAGATCATGACCTGAGCTGAAATCGAGTCAGACCCCTGACTGAGCCACCCAGGTGCCCCTAAAATTATTTTTGCATCTTAAATTTGGTTTCTATTTTCACTATGAAAATAACACATTATGTCATCATTTTAAAAATCAGAATTACTTTGGACACTTTAACCATCATTATTTGTTCATCTATTGCTTAAATGTTATCCTAATAAAAATCTCTAATTAAAATGTAGGTATTTTAATATATGTTAAGTCAATAATCAGCAATTCTACAGTTGCATTTTAGTGAGTCTGTTTGCATGAAAGCTTAACCAATTCTAACTGCATGATCTTTAACAGTCATTTAACCCTTTTAGTTACAGATCCTTCATTTATAAAATGTTCATGAAGTAATGGCATTAAGGTATTGAGAAGGTGGGGTGAGGCAGTACTAACAGTGCAGATCAAGAAGTCACTAAATATACTCAATTAATATGATGAGGATGTACAAGTAACCTTGTTTTCCTTAGGAAATGAAGATTCATTAGTAAAAACTGTGTATTAAATAAAGCTCCTGATTAATTATCAGCATTATTTTTATTATCAAAACATTATTGGATATGACATATCACTTTAAATTATAAATAACAACAAATTATCCTTGGTTTTCAGAGGTAGGTAGGTATTCTTCAAGCATTATTATAAGGCATTTCTTTTACATAACCTAGAGAAATCACTCTGTGTTTACTCTTCAACCTATGGCTGAGCTTCGGGTGTTGTTCATGCATCGTTGCTTCGGGTACTTCAATGTGGATTATCAGGATATACTAGGAAGCTGAAAGCCTGTGTCAATTAACTACACTACTGCACTTAAGATCTTTATTATTGTAGAAGTTCTATTGGATTCACTCAGTTCCACATGACGTCTTTACCTTATCCCACATTATTCTCCTGACATTGATGCCTCTGCTTCTTGTTTCTCTGGCCAAGTTATATCTTAGCTTTTGAAATTAAGATGGCAATACATAATAGGGCATAACTGAAAACACTACAAATATGTTAGAATGCCCAGTGAATAACTATGTAGGGAAAGAGAGAAGAAAAACAGAGAGAGGAAGAAAAAGATTTGACCACTATGAAACAAAAACTATGCTTTTGTAAGTTTATAATATTTCTTGAAAACAAAAATTAAGAGAGAAATAGCTTGGATTCTAGGATACAAAAATACCTTGAGTTATCTAGATATTAGCAAAATAGCCCTGAGTCTGAAGTGGTGATAGGTTATAAGTTTGAATGTGTCTAAGTTGCTGGCTGTGGTTTTATGTGCAATCTTCCATGCCTTTGACTTGGCTAATTGATTACTCTGTGTTTCAAACCTCAGTATTCTTAGATTTCTCCTCTATCCTCATGTCTGTCTGTCTGTCTGTGTATCATCTATTTACCTACCTACCTACCTATGTAAGCCTCTTGAATTTATATATTGATGGCCACAGCCTCAAACACTTAACCTTGACTGGCCAAAGAGTACCAATACTTTAACAATAATGATTAAAAAAAGATTAATTTTAAATAAATCAAGGACATTGTACATCTGGGCTGAATTTACTGGAAGTGTTTTTAGTTTTGATGTTTTAAAATAACTTTGCATTTCCTTAGTGTGGTACCTAGAGTGATATCACAGTATCAGTAATATCCTTGAACTATATTTTCATTTTTTAAAAACTTTTCATGCTCATAAAGTAATTTTTCAAAAAAAACGTATAAGATAAAACACTAGGAACTGCTTGTATTAAGTTGAAACTCAATATTTAGGCTTCGAAACTCATGTTAAATCTGCAGTAACAATGGTCTTTCTTGAAAGAAAGGCAGCAAGAAAGCCACTGGGCAGGAGAGGACAAAACAAAGAAGTGAAAGAGGAAGAAGGGAGAGAAGGAAGAAAGAAAGAAACATAAATTCCCTTGTTTACATCCTTACCACACACAATAAAGTTAAAACTATAAAGGTTCAAACAGATTTTTCTTGTGTCACAGCCATGGCATACACAAGCCTTTATTTTGCTTGCTTCCAGAAAAAAATTATAAAACATTTTATGTATGCGCACATAGCAGGTATGAAAATTGAGGTTTCATTTCCATTATAATATTGTTCTTTCTCACGTTCATTTATTTTTTTAAGTTCTACTTTATTTATTTATTTATTTATTTATTTATTTATTTATTTATTTAGAGATAGCACACTGAAGGGGCAAAGAGAAAGAGAGAAAAATCACAAGCAGACTCTGCACCATCAGTGTAGAGCCTGATATGGGGCTTAAACTCACAAACCATGAGATAGTGACCTGGGCCAAAATCGAGAGTCCAACACTTAACTGACTGAGCCACCTGGGTGCCCCTCTCATGTTTATTTTATAAACTTTGTAAGAAGAGCCTACTTGAAACTGTTGACAATTTTATTTAATTATCTTTTAATGTTTATTTATTTATTTTGAGAGAAAGAGAGAGAAAGAGAGCATGCGTGCATGCTTGAGGAGAGGGGCAGAGAGAGAGAGAGAGAGAGAGAGAGAGAGAGAGACAGAAAACCCAAGCAGGCTTCAAGCCATCAGTACATAGCCCGACACAGGGCTCAATCCCACAAACTATTAGATTATGACCCAAGCCATACCTACCTACCTTTGTAAGCCTCTTGAATTTAGATATTGATGGCCACAGCCTCCAACACTTAACCTTGACTGGCCAAAGAGTACTGATACTTTCTTTAATAATAAGAAAAAAAGAGATTAATTTTAAATAAAACAAGGACATTGGACATCTGGTCTGAATTTACAGGAAGTGTTTTTAGTTTTGATATTTTAAAATAACTTTGAAATTCCTTAGTGTGATGCCTAGAGTGATGCCACAGTATCAGTAAAATCCCTCAGCTATATTTTCATTTTTGAAAAATGAAAGAGTGGGATACTCAACCAACTGAACCACCCAGTTGTTCCAAAACTTCTGACAATTTTAATGTGAAATACCTTTTTTGAGAATATTGCATTCATTGACACTATTGTTCAATAGGACCAAGTAGAGAGTAACTAAACTTTCAAACTTCATTTTTTCTTTGCAGGAAAAATTAAGACCATCAAAGTCTTTTTTAAAAAAATGTTTTATTTATTTATTTTTTAGAGAGAGCACGAACAGGGAAGGGACAGGGAGAGAAGGAGACAGACAATCCCAAGCAGGCTCCTTGCTGCCAGTCCAGAGCCCAACCCGGGGCTCAAACTCACAAACTATGAGACCATGACCTGAGCTGGACACTTAACCAACTGAGCCACCCAGGTCCCCCAAGACCATCAAAGTCTTAAGAGCTGTTCAATTAACTAGGTACATCACTATATGGCAACAATTTGCAGAAAAAGTAAGATACAACAATTAAAAATTTCAAAATTCAGCAAGTGACTTTCATTTGTGTGCAAAACACTCGATATTTGTGACATATTTTGGACTATAATTTCTTGGCATATAGTATATCTTATGATATGAGAATAATCTTAAAAATAAAAAGAAAAGAATTCTAGACTTAAAACTAATTTAACTAATTAGTTCTTTTAATTGCATTATGTTTGGGCCTTCCACAGAGAATAGTATGCAGATGTATAAAAGAGAAAATAATTTATACTTGTCATAGAAGTTTTAACACATAAAGAGAATCATTGACATACATAGGTCAGGGAATAATTTCCAGAGAGATGATGTAAGACAGTATTTAGAAGCTATAGAGAAAATGGTTTGAACAGTATTCATGCAAAGCGAATAGCATGCAAAAGTCATTAGAATAAGAAAATGATACTAGAAAGATAAAAAACAGTGTTAGAGTGTTAGGTTTCAACCTGATCAATAGTTAGGATGAAAGTGAGAGCAGTGTATGATAAATAGTGGGTTCAACTGGGAGCCATTAAAATATTTCATGCTGGTGGGTTGCCTGGGTAGCTGAGTTGGTTAAACATCCAACTCTCGATTTTGGCTCAGATCATGATCTCACTGTTCATGAATTCGAGCCCCATGAAGAGCTTCATGCTGTCAGTGAGGAGCCTGTTTGGTATTCTCTCTCTCTGCCCCTCCCCTGCTCATGCTCTCTGTCTCTCTCTAAAAATAAATAAAATAAACTTAAAAAATATATTTCGTGCTTGGAAGAGAGAATTTATTATTGCCCTATATGTATTTAAAAAATAATTTTAGGGGGCACCTGGGTGGCTCAGTTGGTTAAGCATCCAACTCTTGGTTTCGGTTCAGATCATGATCTTTTGGGTCATGGGTTTGAGTCCTGTGTTGTCCTCTGCGCTGACAGTGTGGAGCCTGCTTGAGATTCTCTCTCTTCCTCGCTGTCTACCCCTCCCCCTCCCAAGCTGTCTCTGTCTCTGGCAAAATAAATAAATTATTCAATTAATTTAAAAAATAAAATTAAAACAATAGAAAATAATTTGTGAAATTAAGTGCAAAAATGAGCAGGAATCCACACTGCTCTAATTAAATGATTGAATTAATGAATGAGGTCTAATCAACTAATATCCTATGCAGAAAAATCCCAGATAATTTATGGAGATATTCTGTCTTCAAATAAGTGAACTATAACTTTTATTCCTTAAATGTGGGCTGTACATATTGACTGTCTTCTGTATGGAATGGGGGTAAAATGAATATCGTACAGTAGAGAAACCTGAGAAGCATTACTTCAGGCAGGCATCTTAGGTTAATATCAACAAGCCTAAGTCATATTGAAAGTGTGTACCCTTGATGTGATGTGATGAGAATTTCACTGTGATCCCTTCCCCCAAACCCATAATCCCAGTGTAAACACGAGAAAAGTACACTAGATTATCACAATTGAAAGACATTCTATAAAATACCCCCGTATCTTCACAACTGTCAAGGTTACCAAAAAGGAATCTGAGAAATCACTATCACAGCTAAGAGGAACCCAAGGAGACATGACTATTTAATATAATATGATGTCCTGTGGGATCCTGGAATAAAAAAAGGACATTAGGTGAAAATTAAGGAAATCTGAATAATGTATGGACTTCAGTTAATAACAATGTTTCAATATAGGTTCATTAATTTTGACAAATGTACCATACTAAACTAAGATGTTAATAATAGGGAAAAGTAGGTGAGGGTACATGGAACTTTCTCTATTGTTCTCACAACTTTTCTGTAAACCTAAATTATTTTAAATTAACATATTTTAAAAAAAATTACCCTTTATTTTTGAGAGACACACAGAGAAAGAGAGAGTGCGAGCAAGGGAGAGACAGGGAAAGAGAGGGAGACACAGATCCAAAGCAGGCTCCAGGCTCTGAGCTGTCAGCACAGAGCCCAACACGGGGCTCAGGCCCACAAACGGTAAGATTATGACCTCAGCCAAAGTCGGTGGCTTAGCTGACTGAGCTACCCAGGCGCTCCAGCATTTATTTTAAAAAATGGATAGGAAGATACAAAATTGAAGAAAAACAAACAGAAACCTCTTAAGAGATTGTTGAAGTAATCAAGAAGAGAAATGACAGTATCTGGAATAAGATATCAAGAGAGAGGAAAGATGTAAGAGGAACAGAATTACATTTTGGAGATAAAACGTCATACCTTGCTGACAGAGTTGATGTGTTGGGTGGTGAGGGAAAGAGGCACAGTGAAGATCACTTGAATCTTTCCAGAGGAAGTAACTAAGCAGCCGCTGATATCAAATTTATTCTGCTTGGGCAAATGTGTTAGAAAAGGAGATTTTGGAGAGCAAAT
Organism: Leopardus geoffroyi; assembly: GCF_018350155.1. Taxonomy (NCBI): domain Eukaryota; kingdom Metazoa; phylum Chordata; class Mammalia; order Carnivora; family Felidae; genus Leopardus; species Leopardus geoffroyi. The sequence goes on along the minus strand of NC_059326.1, from coordinate 217,593,888 downwards.
TGACAGTTCTATTTTGGACACGTTACTATATTGTAGGTCATGCATATAGGTACTCTATATGTGACTTCTGAGAGCAAAACAAAGTGGTTTGAGCTGGGTATATAACTTTTGTGTCAAAAGAAAATACATGTTATTTAAATTGTGCTAATGATATATTTTAAGGAGATAATGCAAAGACAGAAAAGAAGAAAACCCGCAATGAACCCCTGAGGAAGCCAATAATTAGTTATTTGGGAAAAGGAGATGAAGCCAGAAAGCAAACCCAAAGGAAATCGCCAGGGATGTTGTAACCTCACACACAAAAAGAAGTACCACAGAAGCTAACCAAGAGGAAACATGTTCAATCATTTTGACTACTATCGAGAAATCAAATGTTAAAATTGTAGTCTTGTTTATGTTGGAAGGAGAGAGTCATCACTTAGTAGTATAGATGATTTTTTAAAAAAATTAATATTGATACACAATTAAGTCAATTTTTTCCCCAGATTTCCTTAGTTTCAGCCTCGTGAGATTTTTCTGTTCCATGATGTCATTGAGAATATCACATCGCATTTTGCTATCATGTCTTCGGCTCCTTTGCCTGTGACAGTTTCTCAGACTTCCCTTGTTTTTTATCCTCTTGACAGTTTTCAGACCTCCTGATTGGCAGTGATAACACAAGTGTTTCTATGTAACTCCTTCTAGTTTGTCAGGAAAGTTTCAGTTAGGAGGGTAGCGGAAGATTGTGCAGAGAATAGAATATGTGAAAATGTCATCTCAGTGATTTAAAAAACTAAAGAGTATGTGTAAAAATGGGTGTGTGGGGGAACTGCCCTTTCTGAGAAAACAAAATGAACAAATAACGAATCTGACTTTGGATGGTGAAAGTGAATTCATGTATCACCACCCTACAACAGATTATGAGATTCTGATTCGATTGCTTGACTAATTATTATAGGGCAGAAACAGGCTTGTGATATTTATATACTATATAGAAAAATGAAATTTTAGGTAGACTTCACTAGTGTATTCAAACTACGATTGGACCTTTCTGTTTCAGTGACAGATACAGAAGTAATCAAACAAAAGGTTGTTGGAGGGGCGCCTGGGTGGTTCAGTCAGTTGAGCCTCCGAGTTCGGCTCAGGTCATGATCTTGCAGTTTGTGAGTTCAAGCCCCGAGTTGGGCTCTGTGCTGACAGCTCAGAGCCTGGAGCCCGCTTCAGGTTCTGTCGCCCTCTCTTTCTCCCCCTCCCCTGCTCATGCTCTGTCTCTCTCTCAAAAATAAATAAATGTTGGGGCGCCTGGGTGGCGCAGTCGGTTAAGCGTCCGACTTCAGCCAGGTCACGATCTCGCGGTCCGTGAGTTCGAGCCCCGCGTCAGGCTCTGGGCTGATGGCTCAGAGCCTGGAGCCTGTTTACGATTCTGTGTCTCCCTCTCTCTCTCTGCCCCTCCCCCGTTCATGCTCTGTCTCTCTCTGTCCCAAAAATAAATAAACATTGAAAAAAAAATTTTTTTTTTAAAAATAAATAAATGTTAAAAAAAAAGTTAAAAAACAAACGGTGTTGGGGCTGAATTTGGGGAATTTGTGTAGAGGATCATTTCAACTAGAAGGTGGTTGAATGAAAATTGGTCAGAAATAGAACCTAATGTCATAGACGAAGATGAACAGGTTAATGAATATGGATGAAGACAAGTGAAAGTATAAGGAGTGAGCTATATAAATGAATATTCTAGCAGAGATTGTTGAGGAGTTTTGTTTTGTTTTGTTGCTTTTTGCTTGTTTTGTTTTTTTAATAAAAATTGTTGGCTGGGGGTGCCTGGGTGGCTCAGTCGGTTGAGAGTCCGACTTCGGCTCAGGTCATGATCTCGCGGTCCGTGAGTTCGAGCCCCGCGTCGGGCTCTGTGCTGACAGCTCAGAGCCTGGAGCCTGTTTCAGATTCTGTGTCTCCATCTCTTTGACCCTCCCCCGTTCATGCTCTGTCTCTCTCTGTCTCAAAAATAAATAAATGTTAAAAAAATTAAAAAAAAAAAATTGTTGGCTGGAGGGGCGCCTGGGTGACTCAGTTAAGTGTCTGACTCTTGGTTTCCGCTCAGGTCCTGATCTCACAGTGAGTTCCAGACAGGCGTCAGGTTCTGAGCTGACAGTGCAGAGCCTACTTGGGATTCTCTCTCTCTCCCTCTCTCTCTACCCCTCCCCGGCTCACACTGTCTCTGTCTCTCTCAAAATAAATGAACTTAAAAAAACAAATGCTAGCTAGAAAAATAATCTTGAGAAGATTGAAAAATGTATCTTATATTAATACAGTTTTAACATTTGAATTTGAATCTTTAAAATACATATACATACACACATGTATATATGTGTATATTTATGTATCTATGTGCAAGTATGTAGGGAGTTGCAATTTTATTGAAGCTTCAGAATAAAATCTAACTACGTTTCAACATGTTTTGGATGAAAAATCAAGATATCATATAATATAATAAACATATAGGAAGATATAATTTTATTTTATATTTTAGGTTTTATCGTAGGATAAAAACTCTCCTGTAAATAAATAAGAAGCATTTAAGTCTTTGGTAATATTATGAATTAAGAATATCAGTTTTAATTATAATCCTAAATATTTTTGCAAATCTTTTAAAATTTTAAATCATTTTATAATCAAAATGTAGTACTTAGGGGAACATTCTTATTTTTCCTACTGTTATTTATATGATAATAGCAAAATCTACTTCATGCCAGGCTGTGTTCTAAACACTTTCCGTGTGTTATTTCATTCTAACAACCCTATGAAGTAAATACTATTATCATCCAAGTTTTATAGGTAAAGAAAATGAGACTGAGAAGTGTCCTAACTTGTGAAGTTAATAGAGCCATCAGTTGAGGGAGCCAAATTCAAATGTAGATGGGATACTTCTAAAATTTGTTGCTCAACCACTAATGTATATATATAAATATTTTTTTTTCCTTAAGATATGTTTCGACCCATGGATTGAAATTCCATTCACTTTTTTGAAGGAAAATCAATGTAAGACATTTAGAGATCAGTTTCTCAACGTTTATTTATTTTTGGGACAGAGAGAGACAGAGCATGAATGGGGGAGGGGCAGAGAGAGAGGGAGACACAGAATGGGAAACAGGCTCCAGGCTCCGAGCCATCAGCCCAGAGCCTGACGCGGGGCTCGAACTCACGGACCGCGAGATCGTGACCTGGCTGAAGTCGGACGCTTAACCGACTGCGCCACCCAGGCACCCCTAGAGATCAGTTTCTACATACACATTTGTTTTGGTCATTTTGCATGCTTTATAGTGACAGCTTTCTAACAAATGAATATTAATTCAACTGATCTGCAGTGGTTTATTTTCCACAACTTACACATGAACACATTTTAAATGTCTTTAAAGATTGCTAGACAAGTTAACAAAAATAAGGTAAAATAGAATTGACATACATTCTTTGCGCAATATTATTTGTAAAAGACGTTAAGTAAATTTGACAAATTTGACATGTAGCAAATTGAAACTTCTAGATTTATTTTGGACAATGCTACCCACAAAGTAAGTGTTTTCACTATTTATCTCATATTAAATGAAAGAGAGTTATAAAAATGTAGAGTTAATCTGCTTTTCTTTTGTCCTTGTTTTTAAGTTTAGTTATTCTTTGATAGTGGAATCTCTCTCTCTCTTTCTCTGAATTCTCTCTCTCTCTCTCAGAGGGCAGTTAATTTAGCTTTGTTAAGCCAAAGGAGATAAATATCTACATGATGCTGTTTTAGACTATCCTTTCTACATCAGAAATTATATTTCTGAAATTATTTAATTTAATAAAGCAAAATTAATTGTAAATATAACCTGAAACAATTATTAAGGGTGGCACTTAATATTAAGGGACTTAATATTAATAGGGATGTCTATTTTTTATATTGAAAGTAAAGTAATTGAATGATGACTGCCACGTGATTAACAATTTATTGAACTATGATTTTTAAACATTATCTGCTTCTTTTTTTAGTTGAAAAAATGAAATTAGGATAACTCTGGAAAATTTACAAATATGAGAAATTCAGCATTTGTGTTGTGGTTATTCTTGTTTTTAAGAAGTGACTTTGGGGGGCGCCTGGGTGGCGCAGTCGGTTGAGCGTCCGACTTCAGCCAGGTCACGATCTCGCGGTCCGTGAGTTCGAGCCCCGCGTCAGGCTCTGGGCTGATGGCTCAGAGCCTGGAGCCTGTTTCCGATTCTGTGTCTCCCTCTCTCTCTGCCCCTCCCCCATTCATGCTCTGTCTCTCTCTCTGTCCCAAAAATAAATAAACTTTGAAAAAAAAAATTAAAAAAAAAAAAAAAAGAAGTGACTTTGGTAAGACTAACATAAAAAATCGTCTGTATTAGTAACTAAATGTAGGAGAAATTCATATTTTGAATTGAACTGTTGGTAATAAAATATTAGGAAATATATCTTATTTATTTAATTAGAATTTTGAATTCATTTTATTGTTTTTACATTAAACTGGAGTGAATTGAAAGAGACAAAATAAATTTTGGGCTCTATATTATATAATCATAACTATATAATAAATAGTATAGTCTAAGTTATTATATAGATGGATTTCAAAGATATGCATCAACACTTAATGTAATATTTCAATACCTACTTTTATCTGCAAATGGTAGTAGGCATTTTCTAGTGTATAACTGGAGAAAAAATTCTTCACATAAAATTTTAGGTCAGTTTTATATCTCTATATATTTCTATATGTATATTTATATACATATATGTGTATATATGTATGTGTGTGTATACTCCAAAAGAAAAATCATGGAGGGCACCTGGGTGGCTCAGTCGGTTAAGTGCCTGAGTTCAGCTCAGATCATGATGTCAAGGTTCGTGTGTTTGAGCCCTACCTTGGGCTCTGCACTGACAGCACAGAGTCCACTTGGATCCTCTGTCTCCCTCTCTCTGCCCCTCACCACCCAAAATAAATAAACATTTAAAAAAATTGCAAAAGAAAATCATGGAACTTGGATGACACAATCAAATTACCCTCAGCGTAGACACTATAAAATGAAAAAAGAAATCATTACAAAACTTGATGCTATTAGTCTCTTCTTAAAATAAAAAGAAATATTTGTTTTTTTTTTATCTAGAAAATGTTGAAATTTTGTTAATCTTACAAGAAGATTTTGTGTTAAGACAGAAATATGCCAAAAGCCAGAAATTGTATTAGGAATCCCACCAAATAAGAACTAGGAACAACAAAGAATTACTAGAAAAATCAACCATACAGCAACTGAAAATAGTGTTTCCAATGTACCCATATTTAACAAACGAGATGTCTAAAGCATTATATGTGACTGTGTAGATGAGACATTATGTTAAGTTTATGTTAGTGATAATTTCATACAGCTTTTGGAAGTAAACTGGCAAAGTCTTCTGATCTACTCTGAAACAGGGACTATAGCTTTTTCCGTGAATAGATTGTGTAAATCTTTTGTCTTCCTTCTGTGGGATTTAGGCTGTTTGGAATTTTTATAGTCAATTTAGGAAATATTTAGTTCATGATTTGTTTTTGGTATTTATTTTCCAAAACAACAACAACAAATTCACAAGGGACACTGTGAATGAATTCCAGTCACATGGGTGGATACTCTATATCTTGTAACAAATAACTGTTTAGGTGATTGACAAGGAAAGTTCTCTTCTTATGAACTCTTCAGAAAGGAAGAAATTGATTTTTTAATTTTCTTTCTTTAGTTGAAATGAATACAATTTTATTTCATTCGTTTGAGGTCAAAATTGGAATTACAAGCCCTTATGTTAAAAAGAGAAATATTTTTATTTTGGTGCATAAATATTTGGGACATTTTCAGTACTCAACTAAATGAATATATTCTTGCTAGTCCTGAGACTTTTCTGGTTGAATGAAAACAAATCAGGTTGTGGTGTTACTAATGTCTCTATAGTCGATATAGTATGCAATGGGAGGTTTTTCTTCAAAGGATAAAAATTTATTGTGTAATATATGAATTCCAGTGAAAGAGAAATTGATCATTTGGAGCCTGTATTCTCTGATACAGAATGGTATTTTCACATAAGGGTCAGAAGAAAATAATTTTAAAATAAATGAAAACTTTGAATGGCACGTGATACATTTTAGATGTTGGTAGTGGTTACTTATATCATGGAAACTTTTTCCTTTCATTTTCTTGGGTTGTTTTTAAAAGTAGACTTTCTAGGGGCGCCTGGGTGGCGCAGTTGGTTAAGCGTCCGACTTCAGCCAGGTCACGATCTCGCGGTCCGTGAGTTCGAGCCCCGCGTCAGGCTCTGGGCTGATGGCTCGGAGCCTGGAGCCTGTTTCCGATTCTGTGTCTCCCTCTCTCTCTGCCCCTTCCCCGTTCATGCTCTGTCTCTCTCTGTCCCAAAAATAAATAAACGTTGAAAAAAAATTAAAAAAAAAATAAATAAAATAAAAAAAAAAAGTAGACTTTCTAGTATGATTTAAAGTGATACTTTCTAAGTCTGAATGAAAGGATAAATAATCTGATATTACTTCATTTCTATATTTACTTCCATAACCACTGAATAACTTACTCAGAAGTATAAATTGAATAGATTTAGCTACATACGTAGTTTCAAGAGAGTTAATGCTAGTATGTTCTCAAATTCGAATATAAAAATGTCCCATATTGGGAGACTGGGTGGCTCAGTTGGATAAGCTTCCAACTTCGGCTCAGGTCATGATCTCAAGATTTGTGGGTTCAAGGCCCACGTTGGGCTCTGTGTGGACAGCTCAGAGCCTGGATCCTGCTTCTGATTCTGTGTATCTCTCTCTCTCTTCCCCTCTCCCGCTCATACTCTGTCACTCTCAAAAATAAACATTAAAAAAAAAGAAAAGAAAACATCCCATATTATTGCAAAGCTTGAGGAAAATTGAAACATGCCATTCAAGAATGGATTTCCATGACAAAGTTTGGAATTTTCTTAAACACTTCATTTATTTATTTGCCTGTTATTCAATGCAATATTTTTTTTTTCTTTGTTTTGTTTTGTTTCGCTTGCTATGTCTCTTTAAGTTTTCTATCCCCACCCCACCCCCCAGCTCTTCCAGAGCTAAACCCTCTGATATTTAAAGTACCTGGAGTGGAGTTAAGCTCCACTGATTGTAAAAACTTGTGAAGTTAAACCTCAGTGGTTTTTTTTTTTTTTCAACGTTTATTTATTTTTGGGACAGAGAGAGACAGAGCATGAATGGGGGAGGGGCAGAGAGAGAGGGAGACACAGAATCGGAAACAGGCTCCAGGCTCCGAGCCATCAGCCCAGAGCCCGACGCGGGGCTCGAACTCACGGACCGCGAGATCGTGACCTGGCTGAAGTCGGACGCCTCACCGACTGCGCCACCCAGGCGCCCCTTAAAAGCTAAATGTTATGGGGACTCATCTTCCCAGTGCAGGCCCCTCAAGTCGGGGGTGCCTGGTACAGGGTCTGCTTCTGTCCCTTCTCCGTGCTCACGGTGTCCCTCCCATTTGTGGTTAGTCTTGCCAGGAGTTTGGTTCCTGATCATGTCTCTATCCTTCCTACCCTTTCCAATGTGGGTGTACTGATATACCTCCTCTCTACCGTTACCTGTTACAAGTCTGTTCTGCCAATCCTTGGATCATTTTCTGGGGTAGCTGCATTGATGTGGTCGTTATCCAGGTGTAAATATGGGACAAGGTGAGTTGAGAATCCTTTTACTCTGCCATCTTTCCAGAAGTCAAAGAGTCTGGTTTTCGTCTTTTTTTTCTTTGTCTGTTTTATTTTTTTTTTAATTTTTTTTAATGTTTACTTATTTTTTGAGAGAGAGAGAGAGAGAGCGCGCGCGCGCGCGCGGGCGCGTGAGTGGGGGAGGGGCAGAGAGAGTGGGAAACACAGACTCTGAAGCAGGCTCCAGGCTCTGTGCTGTCAGCACAGAACTGGACTTAGGGCTCGAACTCACGAACTGTGAGATCATGACCTGAGCCGAAGCGGAACACTCAACCAACTGAGCTCCCGGTGCCCTTTGTCTGTTTTGTTTCTTAAATTCCACATATGAGTGAAATTATATGGTATTTGTCTTCTTCTAACTGATTTATTTCACTTAGCATTATACCCTGTAGGCCTACCCATGTTGTTGCAAATGGCAAGATCTCATTCTTTCTTATGGATGACTAATATTCCATTGTATATATTTACCACATCATCTTTATCCATTCATCTATCGATGGAGACTTGGGTTGCTTCCATATCTTGGCTGTTGGAAAGAGTGCTGCAATAAACATAAGGGTGCCTATATCTTTTTGAATTAGTGTTTTGTTTTCTTTGGATAAATAGCCAGTAATGAAATTACTGGATCACCTGGTAACTTTATTTTTAATCTTTTGAGGAACCTCCATACTGTTTTCCACAATGCTATACCAATTTGCATTCCCACCAATAGTGCATAAGGGTTCCTTTTTCTCTACTTCCCCACCAACATTTGTTATTTCTTCTGTTTTTTGATTTTAGCCATTCTGACAGGTATGAAGTGATATTTCATTGTAGTTTTGACTTCCATTTGCATATGCCTGCATATGCATATTTGCATATGCTTACATATGCATATTCTTTTTATGACAATTTTTTAAACCACGTCATTATTAATTGCATTTTAAAAAACTGTTACTGTTATTATCTGTAATCTTTTACTTTATATCAACCAAATCTCAAGTCAATAAAACATATCTTCTCTTCTTTTAATCACTATATTAATTTATGATTTTATAAACTGTGGCATGAGTAAAACAAAGATATATTTAAACATATTTTCTTGCTTTCTTATTATTTAGGCTATTATTTAATTTCACATATATTTTTTGTGTTAGAATAACTTTAAAACTGTGCATTGCATTATCTTTTCATGATAGATTTAAAGCTGTGTAATTTTATCAATTTTTCTCATTTCCCTAGTTTTATATTATCATATATGAAAATGTTACTCTTCTCTCTAGACAAAAGCACACACTTACTTAGGTAAAAAGGAAAAGAATCTTGGCTTCAGTTCTCCCATCACTCAGTCATTTAGCTGATAAAGCAATTATGTAATCAGTAAATACACGGAGAATACTAATTGTGTTTTATTTTTCCACAGGAGAATAAAAGTAAATTTCTTGTTAACTTATAGCTCTGACAAACTACTGCTCCAGCTGAATATTTTAGGAAGCTACAGTTTGGCTTGTTAAGAGTCTCAAAGGAAAAATAAGATCAATACTTGTCACAGCAGGAGATACTTTACTGTCAGTGGAATACTGCAATATAGCACTGAGGATGAAAAAAAATATACCAACACTTCTCAGCTTGGCCTTATGTAATGAGCAGCCTTCTATTAAGAAAACTAAATCACTTTTCCTGAGAATTTAATGCCCAGATCAAAAGGCTTAAGTGTCACTTTGTAGTTCCATTTCCATGTTTAGTTTGTTTTATAAAGTACATACATAAAATATGCCAAATCTTTTGATGAGTATGTGACACAATGCCTTTACATATGTGTATGTTTCAGGCAATTCTGAGAGGTGGGAAAGAAACTCAACAACTCTAAACATTTTAAGCTTCAATACATTAATGCTCTAAAAGCCTGAGATATCTGATGATCCTTTTTTTTTTTCTTTCCTTGTACCCTTCCTTCCTTGCTTTAAAATTACTATCCCACTTTCCCCATTTTTCTTTAATGCCTGAATAGACCTTTGAATTCTAGTAAATATATGTGTAGAGGTTCGTGGACCATTAAAAAGAAAATAAACATCTGCATACATTTTGATGTGATTTAATGGTCGCAATAATAATTAAGGCTGAGTTCATACTCATGGGTGAGTCACCAGCCAATCAGAAGTGTAAACAGTGGGAGATGAAAATCTGAGGATAAAAAGTAGGGGAGGTAGGCGATGAGTATCAGGTAAGGCCCTATGGATGGATAGCTGCGGAAGCTAGAGGCTGCAGTCACCCTCTCTTCTCCTAAGTTTTCACAAGGAAGAGAAGTCTAGCGGAATCTTGAAGGAGCTGGTCCCAAACGTATAAAGTGAATCCAAGTGTTGTAAGGAAAGGACTCAGTTGGATAGAGTTGTACCATCCAACTCATCCCGCAAAGAAGGACACTCTGCACCCCTGAGGGGCCCTGAAAGGAGGAAGATTCTTTCTCCCCAAGCTGTGACTGTATGTGGCTAACAAAGTGCTGTGAGTCTCATCTGACCAGTATTGAGGAAACACACGTGCGCGCTCACACACAAACACACACACACACACACTGAACACCTCCTATTCACTGTATATGTGTACATATGTAAAATAAATATGTTTAATTATTACTAGCTCCTTTTATCAGAAGCAGAAATGGAAACAATGAGAAGCTTATTAAATGATACAGTAGTACACATCTTTAGGTCCCAAAGCTGAGATTTCAACCACAGGCTCCAGAATCCTTGCTCTTAACCAGGGCACAACTGGTTACACAATAAAACTAAATTGTTAACTGCATGATAGAGTCATTTAATTTTCATAGTTTTAAATGTCTTTCAAAAATGAATTGCTGATTGTAAAATATGTTTTGTAAATTATTCATTCCATTCTGGGGATCAGAAAATACAGTTATCAGTAAAGGAATAACTAAGCTTCAGCATCAGAGTTGTAACATAAAAGGAGACCCCAGGTTTTATATTGGAAAAATTTGTTAACACATATTAGCAGTGGTGACTCTGTTCTTACTCTTCTTGACCATCAATTTTCATATGTGGGAGCTGAAAACTTGCATTTAATAATCATACATTATCAGACTGAATCCATTTGTGCATGCTTTAAAAGGTAATATTGAAAAATAAAATATTGCACAAAATTCTTCTCGCACACTAAAAATAAAAAGATGTGATAATTTTTCTGAGAAGAAACAGGAAAATAAATAGCAGATGTTTTCTGGGAAAATTAAAATTAAAAAGTGAAGTCCTTATATTTTGTTAATAAAAACTAGAGGGAAGGAGAAGAAAGAAGGAAAGAAGGAAGGAAGGAAGGAAGAATAGAAAGAAAAAGACATAAAAATGGATGGCCTGCTGTTGAGCTATAGGCAATATATATATATATATATATATATATATATATATGTATATATAATATGTTATACTGTTATATATAATTATTGATTTGAAGGAATTTTAATGTTTAGGCAAAAAATGTATGAGGAATGAAATAGAGTCATGAGTCCAGGATAAGGGTGAAATGCCATATGTCTCCAGTTAGCAAAAAGGCCAAGTAAAGTCTCGGTATTCAGCGTGTAGGACAGATGTCCTACATCAACCCACCAGAAACTGAAGAGGTGATATTTGAAACTTAGACAAAGGTTTTCACAGTGGCAGAATTACAGCAAATGTAAGTCAGAGAGGTTTGGACTGTGGGCGTTTTCATCCTTTTAACTATTCCAAGAATTTCAAATGGGAAAGAGGACCAATGACAAGGAGGGTAAGAATCCAGAAATATTCATTTTGTAAAAAGTTACATGGTCTATCTCCAAGAGGAAAATGTGACAGCTACAAAATCAGGGTATGAAATGATCTTCTTAGTTTAAGTTTTTGAGATACTGCATTCCTCTTCCCTGGAGGTTTCTGCCACTAAAGTCAAAAGTCTTATGTTTTGTAGTAAAAGGAAATTTTAAGGCAGAATACATGAATAAATTTTGGAGAAGACAAATGCAGATAAGGAAGGAAAATATGTGGATATCTTAAAGTCTACAATTACTGCCGTAATTTCTTATGATTGGCTCCTTCAGACGACACAATTAATATGATAATTTTTCTTGATGGAACTGTTGTAATTTTGAATAGTTAAACATGAGCTAAAGGTGAGTTTCTCAAATCATCTATTTTGTCAAGTATTCATAGACCTATAGCTTTGAATACACAGATAACTCAAAAGGTTTAAATTCTCACTATGGATGAATGGTTGAAATCTGTAATTCTCAATTTCCCTTTAAACACTCCAGTGTGGCTCTCTTTAAAGAAAAGATCCCTCAAAGAATGCAGCATTCCTTTATATTATCATGTGTAAATACGTCTATAGTTAAAATATAACTCATAGTTAAAATATGGGTAAAGAAGCACACATTTGTAGAGCTGAAAAAAGATCAGAGAGCATTTTCATCAACTCCTATGATTTGTAGATGAGAAAATTGAAGCCGTGGTCAGTACAAAACTACTTGGTGCCACATCTAGAATATTTGTTTAATTATCCAAGTGTAATACATTTAAATATGTTTTTACAATTATAGATAGAAGCATACTTACTTAAGAAAACAGGGTGGGGACGCCTGGGTGGCTCAGTTGGTTTAGAGTCCCACCCTTGGTTTCAGCTCAGGTCATGTTCTCACAGTTTCATGAATTTGAAATCTGTGTCGGGCTCTTTTCTGGCTGCTTAAGATTCTCTCTCTTTCTGTCTCTGCCGCTCATCTGCTTGTGCTGTCTCCGCCTCTCTCAAAATAAATAAACTTTAAAAAACTGTAATTATAAGGCAATTTTGGAGACAATGTATTGACTAGGACTTAATGATTTTTTTTTCATTTTTTTTTATAATTGAAAATAATACAATAAAAGCTTTATATATAAAACAAAATCCTGGGCTCTGGGTTTATATCACAAAACTCTGATAGGAACATGATATTGCCAAATAGATATGCTTTTTGGCTCTTATTTGGGTTCTATGTAGAATCCAATTAAGTTTGTTTAAATATGTAATCTGTGTCCTCATCTCTATGTTAGCCCTTGTTAGCACAGAGATAAACCAGAGATAATCCCTTTAAAGTCTATTGAGAAAGGCTGAAGTATCTTCTTTCTGGCATAAAACTTGCGTACTACTAAAAGAAGTTTTTCTCTTTTTCAAGCATTTCAAGATTCTTCTCACCTTCTTTTGACAATGATTACTCCCTGAATCTGGAGGAGTCTCTGTTCAGTCCTTGTGTTGGCTCTTTAAAATCATTCTGGTCTCAACTTCAAAGTCATAGCCTCAGAGAAGACTATCCTTTTTAATCAGACCACCTGATTGATTATCACTGTCTAAAATTATAATATTTATTTATTTGGTAACTTGATTTACTCAATAGAAACTTACTAGAATTCCAATCGAGGCCAAAAAAAAAAAAAAAAAAAAAAAGTATTTGTGCAGTTAGTTCTTAAGCTTCCTCTCTTGAACATAGTCCTCCAATGAGTACTCAATAAAGATTAGTGAATGAAATAGAAGCAGACATCTAGAAAATATGAAAGAAAAGGAGGGATTGAATGGATAAATATAAGAGCTCATTTCAATTCAACCCTTTATATACAGTAAAACCTTGGTTTGCAAGCATAATTCATCCTGGAAACATGCTTGTAATCCAAAGCCGCTTGTATATGAAAGCAAATTTCAAATACCATTGGCTCACTTGTGATCATGTGATGTTCAGCATCACGTACTACTCGTATTGCAAGACAGTGCTCATTTATCAAGTTAAAATTTATTAGAAATGTTTGCTCATCTTGTGGAACACTCAAAGAATGAGTTATTCATAATCCAAGGTTTTACTATATATGGAAAGTCTATAATGTACCAGACATCATACTAGTTACCATAGTGACAGATATACGAAATAAATGTGATACAGAACTATCTCTAATGTCAGAATTAAGTGAGAAATACAAGTATGAATATACTGGTTATGCAAATATACAGGACTGGTAGGTAATGTAGGAACAATAATTCATCAGAATGGAAAACATCAAACATATGACAGTTAAACTAGACCTTAAAAATGTATAGTATTTTGTTAGACAGATTTAGTGCTAGAGAACAATGAAGGGAATGAGAGAACATGTTGTATTAGTTTTTTATTGCTGCTTGACCAGTTACCACAAGTATTAAAAAAAGAGTTAAGACTAGATATTCCTTACAGCTTTAAAAGGGATATTAATGTAATAGTTAAGATGATGTAATTTTGCTAGATTTTAAATTGATTATAAGATCTTTAGCGGTCAACTATGAAAATCTTATTTTTATTTTTCCTTTATATCAATAGGATTATGACCCAACGGAGTTATTTGGATTCTAAAGATATTTACTGTAAAAAAAAAGTGAACCAACTGGAAAAGAAATGTAAACTATACAGGTAAAACAAAACAAAACAGAAGATCCCTTCTGAGTATATGCTGAGTAGTTATAGTGGGTGTAATTGTTTAAATTTTGAGGAGAAAAGATAAGAATGTATTTTTTTTGTCAGAGGAATAAAAATGGAAATTGCATTTAGGAGGAAGCCACAGGGAGAACTTGATTTCTCAAAGGATTTTATATTTTAAAAAATGGAGTAGATTTCCCACCAGAAGTTGCCTTAATATTTAAAGCCAAATGGAAATTAGGATTACTTTTATTTTACTTCTAATTGCCCATCCAGGAGAGTGAAGTTAATTCAGGCCTGACTTTTAACAGCACAGTATTAAATTAAGGTCTCCAGAATTGAGAAAGAAAATGTGAGAAAAACCCACATTTGTTCATAATGGAAGAGGCAGCTTTAAAAAAGCGTTAGGTTGACAAATCATGAATCAATAGTAATTGAGCAAAATTTTAATTACAAAATATAGAGTCTACTTTGAGCAACATCACCATACTTTTTCCAAGGATTAATGAATGCTAACATGGGGTAGAGTCAATTGGTACATCTTTCAAAAGAGTGATCCATGAACCTTAATTTTTTTTTTCTTTTGAAATCTGCAGTAACTAAGTAAGGTATGTTTGCCTGAGGAAGTTAAGAGAATGTTACAGGAAAATTATAGGGGCAACTGTGATCCCTTCTATCCAACAATACTTCTCTTTAAAAAAATGCTCTCAGGGAATGTCAGGGTTATCATTTACCGTATTCAAAGACCAAGTCAGTAAATTATTAAATTACTTGAACAGAGTTTGGTTTCCAAGGCCTTATTAGAACAAACTATCTAGTTTTCTAGATAGTCTAATAGTCATCATGATAAAAATATATTCCACTACTTGGCAGAATTTTACTGATAGTTGTTATTTACTGGTGCATTTTCACTTTTGGCAAGATGGGGAATGATTAATCACAAAAAATGAGAATAAATTTTCAGAGTGTTGAGTATATTATATCAAAACAATGTAGTCTCTATTTCGGTAATAATTATTAGTTTAATTTTGCATGTTAACTTCTGCTGTTTCATCCTGCCTGAAAGTGAAATCAAGTATCTTTCCATTATATAAGAATTGGGCCATGTGGCAAGCATATACCAAATTATTTTTAGACTTTTTTTGACAAAAAACCTAAGAGAAGCTGGATTGTGCTTTGGGCAGACCCAATTGATTTAAACATTTGAGACAGACTTCGGTATTGTTTAGGATCCATTACTCCAATTTTAGAAAATGTTCTGATATCAAACTATAGTAGAACCATATTGTTGATACATACAGGCAAATTCATTAGGTATATATCAGGTTTCCCTAGAAGGCATGGATGGATGATCACACTGTCAGCTGTGTGGAACATGGTCAGTCCTGGGGAACTTGGCAAACAAGGGTGACAGAAAATCTGTCTCTTTTTCTAAGACTGGCAGCATTTCAGTCCAGTGTCCATGGCACATATCTGTTCTCACCACAAAACAAAGGTGTGCTTATGTGCGGTGATGGATGTATTTACTAACCTTATTGTGGTAAGCACTTTGCAATATATACATGTATCAAATCAACAAGATGCGTACTTTAAACTAACACAGTGTTATATATCAACAATATCTCAATAAAACTGGGGTAAAAGCACACGTTTACTCAGATTACTTCTAATTTTGATGTTGGGTCAGAAAAAACTCCCTTTTCCCCTTCTAGGTTCTTTGGCTGGGTTAATAATTAAAGCAACATAAGACAGATTGGTAGGGGAAAAGCACACTTAATTTTGTACATATGGGAGCTCAGAAAAATATTAAATACAAAGAAGTGACCAAAGCAGGAGGCTTTTTGTATCTTTTACGCAAAGAAACAAATTTGTGAAAAGTTGACAGAACAAAGAATTTTGGGCTTGGGGTTGGAAATTAGTGAAGTAGAAAGGTTTGTTTATACAGCCTTCTTGGCCCTAAATACCCAATTTCTGGTGATAAGGGTGGTTTTACCCTCCTGGTATAGGGAGTGTATGTTTCACATAGGAGATTTATTTTCTGCTTTCAAGGGTACAAAGGAGGGTCAGAGTGTCCTTCCTGCACCATCTCCTGCTAAAGAACTTTTATTTCAAAAGCATCAATATACCAAAATGGAATATTTTGGGGTGGCATATTCTGTGCCCCTTCACTGGTAACAGAGGTGGGTGCCAAGCTGCCTTTGTTCTTCTAAATGCAGTGTGAGATTTGCAAATGAGGTCTCTTAACAAGGAAACTAGAATTTTATAAGCTTTGTGGTAATTTAAAATTATTTTTTGTATTGTACTTCATTCTGCATTATAATTGAGTCTTTACTATAAGTCCAAGCATAGTGTTTATTATGTTGTATAGGAAAGACATATCTCACAACGTTTTGGTTCTGCACTCAATTCCATATGTGGGGGAGGGATGTTTCCTCCACACCACTAAGCGAGAAATGCTCCAACATGACCTAGGTCCTACAGTTCAGCTCGATTGTGACACTGTCTACCAAGTGAGAGCATCAAATTCCAGAGATTGAGAGCTCCGACTCATAACACTGCTCCCAACCTCCTCAGATGCCAGTCATAAGCCCAGGTTGTTACCTGTACTTCTGACTGACCATCTGTAAATCAGAAGTTTGCATGACCCCCTCCTAGAGTTTGATTAATTTGCTAGAGAGGCTCACGGGATTCAGGCAACCAATTTACTCATGAAATCACCTGTTAATTATAAATGGATATAACTCAGGACAAGATGAATGAGATGCATAGGGCAGTGTGTGGGGAAAGGGCATAGAGCTCCCAAGCTCTGTCCAGGCACCCCCCTCTCCCCAAGTCTCCATCCACATGTCCACCAACCTGGAAGTTCTCCAAACCCAGTGCTCTTGAGTTTTTATGAAGGCCTCATTACATAGGCCTGATCAAATCATTGGCCATTGGTGATCAATTCAGTTTCCATCCCCTCCCCCATCCCCAGAAATCGGGGAGATGGGACTGGAAGTTCCAACCCTCCCATCATGCGGTGGATTCTGCAGAAGGCAGCCTCCACCCTTGGGTGTGTTCCAAAGGTTACCTCACTAACATAACAAGAGACACTTTATAGCTCTCATCACAGGACATTCCGAGAGTTGTAGGAAATCTGTGCCAGTATAAACCACAATATCACAGCACATTTTGTAACACACTGACAAGAAAGGTCAGTGTCTCCTTTCTCACAGCCAATTTCTGAGGCCCATAAATGTGTTATTTTAATGATGTAAGAGGCCGCAGGATGGTGGCATGAATAAAAGTCTCTGGTATACTGGAGTCAACATAGAATATATGTTCCCATTCATATCAGAGAAACACATGAATATGTGTGGGTCTAAATTTGTAACAATGATGCAATCAAGCTTCATTCTTTTAAAGCCTGTTAGGATGACACAGTGGTCTGTTTATATATTATTTATTATTATTATACAAAAATATTTGAATGATAACGAGTTTTACTCTGCTTTTTAGATCTGGGGCGCCTGGGTGGCTCAGTGGGTTAAGCGTCCGACTTCGGCTCAGGTTATAATCTCGCAATCCATGAGTTCGAGCCCCGCGTCGGGCTGTGCTGACAGCTCAGAGCTTGGAGCCTGTTTCAGATTCTGTGTCTCCCTCTCTCTCTGACCCTCCCCGTTCATGCTCTGTCTCAAAAATAAATATACATTAAACAAAAAAAATTTAGATTTAACATAATCTCTATTAGGAACACAATTGCAGGCTGACAGAGACATTGTAAATTATTTTTCTAGATTTTCACGGTTTTCGTTAGCATTTTAATGAGATTATATAACTCGTGAGCTTCTTAAATGAATATTCTTTGTGTAAGTTTTTCTTCTATAATTTTTATCTACAAATTTACTAATTTTTAAAATTTTATTTACAAATTCAGCCTTTAGATCATAAAGAGACGTGTTTACTTTCAACAAATGAAAAGTCATGTGTTATAAACTTAAAATATTTAGATTCCATCTGCTGTCCCTTTTTTCGGGGGGTGGCAACTTGGCTAAATATTAAATGACACATATAGCTTATTTGGAGAGTCCCCTTCTTTTAAAACACAAGTTTCAGCTCCATTTACAATGTGGAAATAAACCATATTAGTCATCAAGACAAATAGAAAGTTTGCTCAATTACCTGGTAAGTCAGAATGTTGACAGCTATAAGAAGGGGTACAAAATGGTTAAGGAACAATTTATTTCTGTTTGGGGAGGAGTCCTGGCTGTACCATAAGAGATCCATTTTCAGATCTAACCTCAATAAGGAAGTGAATCTCTCTGTCAGAGATAATGTGATTTAGTCCTTCTCTTGGCCACAATGTGACAGAGAAATATCACTGCATAACACATAGACACACAAAGAACACTTAAGTTGGAGAGATAAGCTTTTCTAAGGTTAAATGGAAAAACATCCAGTCAGCATTTCACAAAGCATACAGAAGAAAAGCCAGCTCACCATAAAAACGCATTTATACAGTGAGACCTAAAGCAAACATTGAACAATTTCATTATCAAAGGCAGAGTACAGGCTGGAGGTATGACTTTCACAAATTTCAAATTCAGATGGCAAATATGTAACATTGTTTTCATATAACTGGACAATTTGTATCACAAGCCCTCATTTCTACATGATAATAGAAATTTTAATCAATTCCGTGTAGACTCTGTCAAATTCAATTATTTTAAAGCATTAAACACAGTGAATTTGAGGATTTTGTACTTTATCTCTTTTTCTCAAATTGATCCGTATTCTAAGACATTTAATTAACTTGGTTTGAACTCGTGTTGTGCCAATGAGAATGGGTGCTTGGTTGGGAGGCACATTTGGTCGTATGTTCCTTTCACTGAAGTATACAATTCTGTGTGTTCTCACCCATGGGCTTCCCTCCATACCGCCATCCACTGAGTTCTGTTCCACTTTGTTGCTGTGGGTTCAGCCTTTTATGTCCTGCCCTTCTCGGTTATATATTCCACTCTGTGGTTTTGGCCACATTTATGTCTGGGCATAGTAACCTGTGAAGTTACTATTGCACAAACCTGGTGAGTGAACTAATATATCTTAGATAGAATCACATCTTATTCCAACTCAGCCATTACTATTGTCCCCTGTTCTCTAGGGGCCAGAGATCTCTGTAGGGTTCACTGGTTCACAAGGTAATTGGACACAAAGCACTCTTGACTCCAGAATCCAGATTTTTTTTTTTTTCTATTACCTTGTCCTTCCCCTTTGAAGATGCTTTGTGGTACATATGGGATTTGGGGTACATTTTGGTATTTTCTGAAGGACACTCTCATCAAAAAATCATGCTTTCTCTTCACATTATCTCCTCTTTCATTATTGTGTTTGTTTGTTTTGTTTTGTTTTGACAACCTGTAGGACTTTCTCTAACATGAAATGAGGTAGCACACAAAAACAAAACAATTTGAGAAACAGTAAACTTTCACTAAATTATTCTCTATTCTTCTAAAATGAGTCTTTTGTTTGGGGGGCACCTGGGTGGCTCAGTCGGTTAAGTGTCTGACTCTCGATTTTGGCTCAGGTCATGTCATGATCACAGTTTGTGGGTTTGAGTCCCCACTGGGCTCTGTGATGATAGTACAGAGCCTTCTTGGATTTCTCTCTATCCCTCTCCTCCAGCCCCTCTCAAAATAAATGAATATACATTTAAAAAATAGTAATAATAAAATGAGTCTTTTTTCTTGCCTAAAAGATCAGAATGTGATATCTTTTTCTTTTCCTTTTATGTCTGTCTCCTTCCTTTTCTGTAACAGTAATTTGTTCTGAAAGAATGAGGAAGGTGAGTCTAATGGTAATAAAGAAATTGTTGAGAATAATAACAGAAGGACCCAAATATTTACCGTGTGACTTTCATAATAGTAACAATAGCACTAACTCAATAAACTGACAAACTGTTAGCATAGAAACTAGAAAAGTAGCATTACAACAAAAAAGACAGAGAGGGATAGAAGGAAAAAGGAAGAAAGGAAGGGAGAGAGAGAGAGAAGGAAAGAAAGAATGAAGGAGAGAAAGAGAAAGAAATAGGAAGGCACTGTATGTGTGTTAAAATGAACAGAACCTGAAAGCACAGAGTGAACCTTCATGTATACAAATTTTTAAAAGATCATTTAGGCAGCTGGGTAAACTATGAAATGGAGAATGTGATAAAACAATTGACCTGTATCACAATGTGTGAAACAACCACACAAAAATGTATTTGGTGGGGGGAGAGAGGAGATACAGATTTAAATAACTTTAGGAAAGAATGGATTCTGGAAGACTAAAAATAAAACTGTGCCAAGCACTATATTCGTTAATAGTTCCCCTTGGGGTATAGGTGAACAATTCTAATAGTGCTGTACACGCAGAGTGGGACAGAACAACGGTGGGATCCCACGTCCTCACCGGTGAGATCAAACAAAGGGAGGAAGCTAGACTGATCCTGGTGATAACGGATCAGAGTTGGAGACATTGGTATGAAATCATATTGAACTTAATACAGATGCAGATAATTGCATATAGAAATATTTATACATATGTGGATATACATGGCATAGTATACATACTATTAAATTCATTAAACGAGGTCATTAGACTGAGCTTGCTTTAACGTCATGACGGCTTACAAAGCAAGTTAAAACCAAAGCCTACAAATGCCTCAGGTTAAGAAGTTGAAACCTAAGGACAACCAATCACAAACAGCCAACTAGGCTTTAAGCTACAACCAATCAATAGTTTCCTTGCTGTGCCTTGGCACGTTTCTATAAAAGTCTGTCTCTCCTGCATTCCCGCTGGTGGAGTGCTCTTAACCACTCTGGTTTGGTGCTGCCTGATTGGAATGGGCTTTTGCTCAAATAAACTCTTAAAATTTTTAATATGCTACAGCTTATTTTTGAGCAACACATGTTTCCTTACTCTGAGAACTGAGAGAGCCTAGAAACAATGACATCTGTGTAGCAATAACATAACTAGCACCCACAGCTTGATTTCTGATACCTTTCTCCACTAAAACGAACCAGAGTTTTTGGAGAAATGGCTACTTCTACAACTCGGCAGGAAATATCCAAGATGAGACTGGAACATGTTGTAGGGCCAGGCATTAAAGAAATCCACCCTCTCCCACCACAAAAAAGAAAAGAAGACTGTTTTTGTCACATGGACATGGGAACTACCAGTGGAAAGAGCTTCTAAAGGCAAAAGAGGGAGAAGCTTGAGAAACAGATAAACTAGCGTCGAGATATGACTTGAAGTTTAAGTAAATATTTGTGAGTTCAAACTGATCTAAATAAATTCTTGAATAAAACATTAAACAGAGATGCACAGAGAAATCACTAAACTGTGTCAATACCCTGCCCGCAACAAGGTGGAGCATAATTCTGCCCTCCTTAGACCCCCTTTCCTCACTCTTTCAGAAAATTCCTGCTGCAGAAAAGAAAGAAGACAATAGACATAGAAGAAAAAAAAGATGTTAGATGGTGGGTTTTCTAGGTAAAAATGAGTCCTTTTAGAAGAAATAGAGAAAGATTTGATGAGTTTACTATGAGGTAATTTTTTTTAAGTTTTTAATTTATTTAGTTTGAAAGAGAGAGAGTGAGGGGAAGAGGTAGAGAGAGAGAGAAAGAGAGTGAGAACCTCAAGTAGGCTCCGCCCTGTCAGCACGGTGCCTGACATGGGGCTCCAACCCATGAACTGTGAGATCAAAATCTGAGCTGATATCAAGAGTCAGACGCTCAACAGACTGAGCCACCCAGGCACCCCACAAGTTGTTTTGTTTTTGATGAGAATTATGTCAAGTAATTAATGGCCCCAATTTTACCATAACGTATGATGTCAGTGGGAGAAAGCACAAGTGTGGGGTGTATGTTAACTCTCAGTATGATCGTCACAGTTTTTCTGTAAATTGAAAATTGTTTTAAAATAAAAAATTTATTTAAAAAAATAGAGGAAGTTAAAAAAAATCCTGATTGATTTTTAAGCCAAATTTATTATTTTGCCAAGACAGTAAATTTTCTGGTACAGACATGTTATAGTTGCTGGTGATTTGTCACAACCTGGTGACATTATGGGTCTTATGGGATTTCTTGTCACCTAGCTTTGTTGATCACATTATCCATGGGGGGCTTGTTTGCATTTGTATGAAGGTCTACCCTGCTGCCTCACTGTCTTTCCAGAATTACTAGTACTCTTAATTATATCTTCAAACACACTTACATGTTTTAATTAATTAATTCATTTTTTATTGTTTTCATGTTTATTTACTTTTGAGATCAAGAGAGAGACAGAGCACGAGTTGGGGAGGGGCAGAGAGAGAGGGAGACACAGAATCTGAAACAGGCTCCAGGCTCTGAGCTGTCAGCACAGAGCCCGATGCGGGACTTGAACCCACAAACTGTGAGATCAGGACCTGAGCTGAAGTCGGATGATTAAGTGACTGAGCTACCCAGGTGCCTCTATGTGTTTTAAATAAACATTGGCTAAATTTTATTAAAATATTTTCTAAAGCTACTATAGGATGGGATTTTGCTGTACAAGTGGTTTTTGTCAAAGCTAATGGACAGTTATTCTCAGGATGTTAAAGATCAGATTGCTTTATATTTTCATACACTGCCTCACCTCTTTGCTCACCACTATTTTTTTTTCTTTTGCAATGGGATGAAATAATATATTATAGTTTTATTAATGTTATTATAAGATATTCCAGCTGTTCACATTATATTTTCAAAAGTAAACATATTTTTGTATTAAACATGAAACATCATCATGTTATTCACAATTGTATACTCTTCTGTAAACCTTATGTTTTTAATTTGATCAAGTCATAGTGTTAATACAAGCGATAATTCCTTGGTAGGAGGAGGATCTAATTAGATTTCATGTCACTCAGTAAAATTAAAAATTTAATTCAAATGTAAATCATAGCAGGATGGAAACATGAGACTTGAAAGAACATCTGCCGAGGTTTTGGACTTTGGGTTTTACGTTACTTTTGTTTTGTCGTCTATTTGGGTTAGTTTGAGGTAGAGCCCTGCTTTATTTTCTATAGGCTAGCATGGCACTTGATGGCAAAAGGTTGTTGCTAGAGAAGAATTCCATTGTGCTTTATAGTTTACTTCCCCCAAGTAAACGCATCACACACATTGGAACACATGCTTCCGAAAAACCAAAACACCAAAAACACCTAAACGAAACCAACACAAAAAAACTTCACATTACAAATATTTCCGCGTTTATGCAAAATAAAATGTATGTTTGACATCTATGTTCATTGAACTGTAGGTTCCTGTTTTCATGACTGCTGAAATGTATTAAAAGCATATGCTGCATACGATCTAGAACATCTTAAACATCTACTGGAATTTTATACTGTGTGTTCAAATTGATTGGGGGATTTCAGACCACACACTGCTTCCGTCTGCTATAAACAATAGAGACAGATTCCTGACAAATAATTTAGCTCTACTTGTCCTC
Source organism: Leopardus geoffroyi (assembly GCF_018350155.1). NCBI lineage: Eukaryota > Metazoa > Chordata > Mammalia > Carnivora > Felidae > Leopardus > Leopardus geoffroyi. The sequence goes on along the minus strand of NC_059326.1, from coordinate 217,570,246 downwards.
TCATCTCGCTGAGTACTGCATGAACTATTGTCCCCCTGCTTCAGTTGTGATGTGAACGGCATCACCTCAATCCACACAAGATGACTCTCCCATCGCAGAGGAAAGTCTGTCTCACAAATCTAGGTCATAGTGCCTAATGACAGCCTGTGAAATGGAAATACTAGAACACACACAGATGAAAAGTGCATGCAAGTGAGGGGCCTTTTATCACTTTGAATCTAATTTAGAAGACAGTGATAAGAAATAAAAGTGTTCATAAGAAATGCAATGTGATTATAGATCTCAGTATTAGCCAATATCAATGAATTATATAAAACAGGAAAATGAAATTATCATGTTTCTTTTTTTAAGTTTATTTCATTTATTGTGAGTGGGGGAGAGGGGTAGAGAGAGGGAGAGAGAGAAGAATCCCAAGCAAGCTTCACACTGTCAGCATGGAGCCTGATGTGGGACTCGAACTCACCCGTTGTGAGATCATGACTTGAGCAGAAATCAAGATTTGGTTGCTTAACCGACTGAACCACCCAGATGCCCCCAAATCATCACTTTTCTTCAGTGTAATTCACCAAACAATTTCTGCAAGTGAAGTAAGTCTGTGCTCTAGATAAATAAAGCTTCTGCTCTGGAATTAATAGGTTTTGAACTATTTTCCTTATTTTTATTTGAAGATGGTTTCAGAATTGAAATAGATCACTTCTTTTCCCCTCAAACACTTCAGGATAACAATCACGGATAAATAGATATTTATACTTTCTCTCATATAAACAGAACATGTATCAAATGATTCATGGAATTTGTATTTGTTTGTCTTCCCTAGACGTGCAGCTATAATGAAACCCAGACAATCAGAATTAAATTTCTTCCAGCACAATGTATTTTTCTACCAGTCTTCTGTATTATTTTTGAGAAATCTCTGTATTTATTTCCCCCAGACTGTGAGCCTGAAAACCTAGACATGACTGGGTGTTGTTGGACAGGTGGTCACAACCAAGTTCCCTTGCTGGCTGATCTCATGTCCAAGCTCAAAATATAAGCCACGTGCACAGAGAGCATTACTAGAAGGCAAGTAAGCAGCTCCATCGGGACTGAAGGTCTCTGAGGAATACTTTAAAATTCTCTGTGTAGCCTCGCCTACCACTGACCATTGATGGCTTCATTACGTGGATGTCATGTGTATACTAAAACAACGACATGGTACAACATACAAATTTGGGGGCCACAACAACAACACCACCTTTCAAAATGCTTTCAGAAAAAAAAAAATTTCCTTTGAGGCTTTTCCATTTTCCAACTAAATTAGATTCTCCTTTGATGTGAGGACACAGCAATGCTTTTGACAGTGTTCATAGTTTTCTTATCAAAACCATTTAACTGAGAGCCTTTGTCAAAAGGATTTTTAGTAAATCTGAACAGCATTTAAACCTAGAGCACTGACAGATGGCACATAACTTCTCTACTCACAGCCACTTAAAAGCAAACTGGTTTCAGTGCACTGTTATTATTTACACGCTATTACCTGAATAGCACATGTACAAATGTCGGAATAGCTCAAGAGGTCGAAGACGGGTTCCAGTGAGCAGAGGGGCACATACATGGGCGCCAGAAGAGTAGCTGAGCTTTTAGTTAAACCCTACTTAAAAGGGAAATGAGGTTCTTTCCCATGGCGTGGAGGAAACAAAAACCTCAAAGGACAAGAGATACCACAATATAACAAGTGGATGAATTCTCTCTTGCTACAAAGAATAATTGCTATGTGTACACCAATGTTTCTTAGTAAATCGCATTTTGAACACATATGAATAGTGATGATTCATGTCGTGTGTATCAGCAACAAAATCATTTGAGGATTTTTTATCCACATGACTGTGCCATCTAGAGATCATTGACTCCTTTTATCAACAATGTTACTACTCAAATATGCCAAAAACCTTAGGTGGATTAAAAAGATAAAATTTATCCTATATTCTAATAATGGCTCAAGTGTGAATAAATGGATACATTTTATTGTCCTTACATTGCTTACTTGACCATCAAGCTTTTTCTCTTTTAAAAATCGTTAGCATAGTTTGCACTAGTGACAGAAATAAAATCACACTCGTGGGTTTCTATAACTCTGACTACTCTGATCTCCCAGGAGACTTTCCCTCACATTTTATGTCAAATTGGTGATGTCCAGGGTTGATTAGAATCTAAGAAAACAGACATTCCTCTAGTATTGGAAAAGGGATAATGGTACAGTCTTGTGGGGGCTTTGTTTTGTTTCTTGAGGGTGATTTGGCATGTATTTAAAAATGTTTAATTGAACAAATATTTGAATTCCACTTCTAGTAATGTCTCAAATATACACATTTGCAAATGAATACCAAGAAGGATAAGTCTCTCCAGTGCAATATCATTGGTAATAGCAGATAACTGAGAAACCACTGTCCCAGGATTTGTGGTAAAATAATCGTGGAACCTTTGTCCTATTCAATACCTGTTAAAATAGGTGAGGTCAAGATCGATCTGTGATTACTGGCCAGGAAAATTCATATAATTAGTATAATATAAAATGATATCAAACATCAGACATATAATTAATAGAAAATAAAATATCAAATACTTAAATTTTATACCATCTTCCTTCAAATAGTACATAGATTAATTTATGAAATTCTATTACATAAAATGGTTTTTACATGGAAAATCATTTATTTATAGTGATTAACCTAAGGATACGAGTAATTTTTTAATTAGATGGGTAAAGAGGGTTTTCTAGTTTAACTGCATGTTTTCCACAAAATTTTTTCAAAAAATTTTTTAAAAATCGTAATTCATGTGTTATTATTTCTTACATCATCATCAATAATGATGTTAAATACATTTAAACTTTTCTTCACCACATTGTCATTGATGATATTTAGAAAACAGTATCTAATTAAATAAAAGAAATATCTCTGTGCACACATTTTTTCTGACTCATTTCCGGTGGCAACTATCCAAAGAGGACATCATTATTAGCAATTTATGTTTCTTATTTTGACCTGCAATATGACCTCGCTGTGTGAATGCCCATGCACACTTGAAGAGTACGATGTTGGGGACAATATTCTATAATATCTTTAAAGTAAAGTGGTGGCTAGTGTCACCCAGGTTTTCTACATCCTACTTATTTTCTTTCCATCTGATCTATTAGTTACTGAAAAACAAAGTGAATATTGCTTATAGTCTATAATTATAGATCTATTTATCAAATTTTACTTCAAGCATTTTCACAGTCTTTTAATAGGTGCACACACACTTAGAATTTTATATTCTTTTGAAAAATTCACTCTTGACTCTAGAAATATACCTTTTGGAAGTGTATTTTGTTTGATACTAATGTAGCTACTCCAGCTTTCTTTTGATCAGGGTTTGTAACGTGTATCTTTGACATCCTTTACTTTAAAAACAATTTTTTTTAGTGCTTCTATTTATTTTTTTTAATTTTTTTTAACGTTTATTTATTTTTGAGACAGAGAGAGACAGAGCATGAACGGGGGAGGGGCAGAGAGAGAGGGAGACACAGAATCTGAAACAGGCTCCAGGCTCTGAGCCGTCAGCACAGAGCCTGACGCGGGGCTCAAACTCATGAACCGTGAGATCATGACCTGAGCTGAAGTTGGACGCTTAACTGACTGAGCCACCCAGGCACCCCTACATCATTTACTTTTATTAGATCTGTATTTACATATATTTTTAAAGTATTTTTTGTTTTTTATTTTGAGAGAGGAAGAGAGAGAGCACATGGGATGGGCAGAAAGAGGGGGAGAGAATCCAAAGCAGGCACTGTCAGCACAGAGACTGATGTGGGGCTTGAACTCATGAACATGAGATCATGAACTGAGTTGATATCAAGATTTGGTTGCTTAACCCACTGAGCCACCCAGGTGCCCCAATCTGTATTTATGTTTGAAATGATTTTGTAAACAACATATTATTAGATTTTACTTTGTAGCCAATTAGACAGTATCATATCTGTCTTTTGAGTGTTTAGACCATCTACATTTAAGGTGACTATTTATACGGTTAGATTAAATTCTAAACCTCACTACCTGTTTTGTACTTTTTCATTTTTTTATTTTTTCTGCCTTCTTTTAAGTTAAATAAGCACTTTCTATTATTCCATTTTATCCCTACTACTAATTTATTGTTTGTACTTTTTAAATGTTTTAACTGTTGCCCTTGCATTTGCATTTTACATTTTTTCTAACTTTATTGAGATATTATTGACATATAACATATGTAAATTTAAGGGGTACGTGATGATTTGATATATGTATATATTACAAAATGACCACAATAAGGTTAGTTACCACTCCCATCCCTACACACAATTACCATTTTTTGTACATTTGGTGGTAACATTTGAAATGTTACTCTATTCCAGTGACACCTTTCAAGTTATAATACAGTATTGTTAATTATAGTCACATGCCATATATTAGATCCCCGGAATTTATTCATCTTACAGCTGGAAATTCAAAACCTGTAGGTCAGCACATCTCTCCACTTTCCCCACCATTCTTTTTTCTATCTCTATGACTTTAGTTTTCTTAGATTATACATGTAAATGAAATCATATGGTGTTTGTCTTTCTTAGCCTGACTTATTTCACTTAGCATGATGCCCTCAGGATCCATCTATGTTGTATCAAATGGCAGGATTTCTTTTTTTAAATTAAAAGAAAAATGTTTATTTATTTTTGACAGAGGGAGAGACAGAGCACACGTGGGGGAGGGGTAGAGAGAGAGGGAGACACAGAATCGGAAGCAGGCTCCAGGTTCTGAGCTGTCAGCGCAGAGCCCAACGCGGAGCTCGAACTCACAGACCAGGAGATCATGACCTGAGCCGAAGTCGGATGCTCAACCGACTGAACCACCCAGGCACCCCAGGATTTCTTTATTATTTTATGGTTGAATAATATCTCATTGTATATATACCACACTTTCTTTATCCATTCATTTGTCAGTGGACAGTTGTTTCCACTGGTTGACTATTGTGAATAATGTGGCAATGAACATGAAGGAACAAATCTGTCTCTCTTTAAGATAACAATTTCATTTCATTCATATATGAAGGATTTCATATACTCAGAAGTGAAATTACTATGTCATGCAATATGCATTTTTACTTAATCAGATTGTATCTTCAAATAATATTATCGTTTCATGTATCAAATAAAGGCTTTGCAACACTATATTCCCTTTCATCCTTCATACTGTTGCTGTGCTATTGTGCTATTTATGCTTACATACGCTGAAAAGCACAGAATGCATGTCTATAATATCACAGTTGGTAATCCTTTAGAGTAATTAAGGACAAATTAACTTTATTTTCATTTATTCCATTTCCATCGCCCTTCATCTTTATGTGTATATACACAATTTTTGTCTAGTTGTATTCCTTCTGTTTGTAAAAGAAACCATTTTAACATTTATGTACTGGGGATCTGCTCAGAATGTAGTCTTTTGGTGCTTATTTTCTGAGAAAGTATTTCCTCACTTTCGAAAGATATTTTTACTAGGTACAGATTTCTGCATTAACAAAAATTTTTTTATACACTTTCAGCAGGTTAAAGATATCATTTTATTGTCTGATAGGTCACATCATGATCTAGCTTGCATGATTTCTGGTGAAAATCTTGTATAATTATATTTTTGATTCTGCTGTATATCTGTATGTTATGACTCTTTGTCATTCTAGCTGCCTTCAAACGTTTTTTTTTTTTTTTAATTTCTTTGGTTTTCAGCATTTTCTTTATAAATTTTTTTCAACGTTTATTTATTTTTGAGAGATGGAGAGAGAGAGAGAGAGAGAGCGCGCACAAGTGGTGGAGGGGCAGAGAGAGAGGGAGACACAAAATCCGTAGGTTTTAAGCTCTCAACTGTCAGCACAGAGCCTGACATAGGGCTCAAACCCACAAGCCATGAGATCATGACCTGAGCCAAAGCCTGATGCCCAACCTATCGAGCCACCCCGTCGCCCCTGGTTTTCAGCATTTTCAATATAATATATACTTATATGTGTGTGCTTGTACATACATCTGTATATTTATTTCAGTTGGTATTCTCTGAGCTTTGTGAATGGTGTCCGTTATTAATTTTGGAAGATCCTTATTTATTCAAGTACTGATTTCTTTAAGTATTTCTCTTTTTTTTTCTAGGATTTTAATTCTGATTACATGTCTGTTACATCATTTGGTATCCATGCTGTAACCCCCAACCCACAGCCAAGTTTATGGATGCATTGTTCTGTTTTTATCACTTTTTTTAAAAATTTGTGCTTCAGATGGAATACTTTTTAGTTTTACGTTTACTAATTCTTTCCTTCCCTACTCGATTAGAAGCCTTTTTCATTTCTGCCCTTCTATTTTCCATTTCTAGGATTTTGGGGGGATTTTCCTTATACTTTTTATTTTCTCCCACCATTGCCCATTTTATTTTATATGGTGTCCACCTTTTCTAATAGAGCCTTTAACACAACATTCACAGTTATTTTAATTTCTATACTATTTGTATCATTTCTTGTTCCTGTTCTGTTAATTGCTTTGTCTCTTAGCAATATGTTTTTGTTGTACTCTTTGCTTTTTCATATGCCTTGCAATTTGATGTCTTTTTTTAAGACAGTAGATACTGGAGTAAGTAGATTTTATGTGTGACATTTTGCACATCTTTCCTCCTGCTAGGTTTGAGTGTGGAGTTTAAAGTCAATTTATTCAGTAGTTGAGTTTATTTGCGGTCTGTTGTTGCTATGCTTATCCTCAGTGTACTACAGGCTTCGAATTTCCAGCCTTGTGTTTAGGGTGGAAATTGGCTTGCCAGAGGGGATTTATAAATGTCTTCCCCACCTTCAGTTTTGGATCTTCTCTATGTATCATACCTAAGAATGCTTTTCTCCATGGTGCTTTAATTCTCTCAACAGTATTCCACTAGTCCTTACACTTGAAATTTGTTAGCCTGGTGATGAGGGAGCAATGCTCGTTCCTTATCTTTTTATGCCAAGTGGAAACCAATAATGTCAGCAGTTTATTTTAGACTGGTGCCATCATATCAGACTTGTTCTACGATATATCAGGCCCGACTTTTTTTCCCTCTTTTAGAAAATGCTGCGAGTCTCTAAATATGGATTGAGTTTGAGGCAGTTTTGCAAAAGAGGTGGACAACAGGAAAGTCTAGAGCAAATGTTCCTAAATTTTCTCAGTTCTCCTGGACCTGCTCAAGCTCATCCTGATGTAATGCTTCTGTTATAAAATGGTTTGCATTTACATCAACCACACCATTTGACTCAGGCAGCTCATGTTACACAGTCACAGGAGGACTCCTCACAGACATTCTGTCTCTATCAAGGCTCAATAACAAACCAGCAATTTGTTTTTCTTTCCCTGTACAGAGTGAATTTCTCTGATCTCAGTGGCATGGTCTTACAGTGTGACCTCAGGCAGGTCTTGGCTTAAACTCCAGTTAGGCTTGCTAGAAACACCACACACATTTCTGTCCACCACTGCTATGTCCGGTCCCATCTTTTCCAGTGGTCTTATGGACCTAGTGGCAGAACAGGTTTCTCTTCAGGGTTCCCCTAGTGCACAGGACTCATGCTCTGGGATGCATAAAAAACTCAGCCTTACAACATACCTGATATTGGGTAAGGAAGCCATTTTCTAAATGCTCTACTATCCGCCCCTAGATTTCCTGCAGATCTCTTGAAAGTATTAATTTTATTAGAGGAAGTCTTCGATGAAATCATATGCCCTTTTCCTAACGGTGGGATGCTCAGAATGCTGCAAATCATTGGTCCCTCAATATCTTCACTAACATTAAAGTACTCTGAGTGTTCATGGGGTTTATCTTCCATCCTCCTGTATGCATTTACCTCATAAGCCATTTATATCACTTGCCAAACACTGATTATCAGATCTAATCTACATGTATCAATGTGCTGTCCTGCCCCATGGACTCTTTTAGGGCAGAGCCCAGGAACATTTACAGAGTAATCAGGCAAAAGAGAAAATGTATGTAACTGTCACTGTCTTTCCCATGCAAAGAAGATACACTTTTGATTTTGCCTATTGATGCAGACTGAGAGGCAGATATTCGTATTATCATGGACACATACCAAATACCAGGGGCTAGGTTAATGTAATCCTTTAAAGACACTATATTTAGAACAGTGGATGCAGTTGGGGCAACGATAAGTTTTAAACATATTATCAATGTGCTACTATAAGTCATGTCCCTACTGGTTTCTGCCAAGGACTGACAAGGTGAATTGAAAACAGATGCTATAATGAGACCACCCCATTTCGTTCTTCGAATGTGTGATACTGGTGATTATCTGTGAAGTTCCTCATGGAACTTTGATTCTGATTTGCTTTCTTGACTAGAGGTGGGGAGGCAGTTTCAGGGACTCCCACCTAACTCTTTGTGTCGTAACAATCATGGTCCAGGTTTTAGGGAACTGTGGTGAGGCTTCTCTCAGATGCTAAGTACATGTGATCCATCCAAAGTTGCCATTGAGACATGATTTTGCTTGGAAACACCCAAGGACCTCTGTTCATGGCTTTCTGTGACTTTATTTAATGTTAAATTTGCTACAGACACTCTAAAAATCATTGGAACCACTCACACATGATGACCAAGCTATTGCACTAAAGCCTGAATGAGTTGGAAGAAACTCCTTTGCTTTGAGGTTTACTCAAAACATAGAGCCTGATAAAGGGGTCAGAGCAGTGCAGCCACATTTGTTATTCATTTCCCCAATATCTATGAAGCTCATGAAGTATTTCACATTTTCCTTAGAAGTAGTGACTGCAGAGCATAACAATGTGGGCTTTGTTTTACAGAGGATATATTAATAGACTTCCAATCAAATATACCACCTGCCCTAACGATAGAGTCTTAGTATTTCTGTAGACTTCACCTCTCATCCCATTGTACAAATACCTCTCACCGGCTTACTGGGTGCCTGCTACCTCCTGATCCCCAGTATTCATCAACGTATTGCTGCGTCATGTCCTTACAGGATGTGAGAGAGTCAGCCTCCTTGCAGATGGGTTTGCATAGAGCTGGAGAAGGCAGTCAGCCTTCCACATGACTCCTTTTCATTTGTGGTAGACAGTTTTTATGCAGACAGAAAAAAGAAATATTTGACAAATCAACATCAACACAAGAAAGTGGAGGTTTTAGGTTTATTCCAGGGAAAAGACCATATGTGAGACAAAGGCATCAATTGAAGTTCCTAACTAAATGTAATTCTCTAAGATCACTCTATCTTTATAAGCAGGTGAGTTGAATGTAAATATTAAAGGATTCACCATAATGTATTTTCAAATCTTTGAGGATGACATTGATCTCTGTGATTCTCCACAAAGATGTGATTTCCTTTTTATTAAATATTTTATTTATTTATTTATTATTTTTAATGCTTATTTATTTTTGAGACAGAAAGAGAGAGAGTGCAAGTGGGGAAGGGGCAGAGAGAGAGGGAGACAGAATCTGAAACAAGTTCCAGACTCTGAGCTGTCAGCACAGAGCCCAATGCAGGCAGGAACTCACAAACCACAAGATTATGACCTGAGCAGAAGTCAGACTCTTAACTGACTGAGCCACCCAGGTGCCGCCCCCCCCCTTTTTTCCTTTTTATTTATATTTTTAGAATGCAGTGCAGCTCCAGAGTCTTTACCTTACCTTCCTACCATAATCATTTCTTTTTAAAAAACATATTTTTCAGGATCTAGTGCTAGGATTTCTTTTGTGCTGTAAATGTCTGTCCAAACTATACATTGAGCCTAAATTAAGTAGACTCAAAGCAGCAATCACATTGATTGTCCAAAAGCCATAAAGATTCCTCTTTAACCAGACAGCCATGGTGATACTCCTCTTCAGGAATTAACTTTCGTTCAGGGTTAGTGTCCACTAATCCTTCAATGCGTAGGATATTTGTACTTACTATTGTTTAGGTTCCATACTAAATACCAGCATATTGGGGCACGTGAGTGGCTGGATCGGTTAAGCGTCCGACTTTGGCTCAGGTCATGATCTCGCGGTCTGTGAGTTCGAGCCCATCAGGCTCTGTGCTGACAGCTGAGAGCCTGGAGCCTGCTTCGGATTCTGTGTCTCCCTCAAAAATAAACATAAAAAAAAAAAAAAAAAAAAGAAAGAAAGAAAAGAAACCACCAGGAAATTAGCACTCTGGTAACTCAAAGTGCTCTGTATCTTCTAGATTTACTGAAGTCATAGAGTGTTAGGGATGGAACTATTACTTTCCAATATCCACTTCAATCTAGCCTCCACTTAATTTTTACTTTCGATACTGCTGCTTGCTATAGGGAGTAGAACTTTAGTGGGTTGTCTGTATATTTGAATTATAGAGACTATGTGTGACTGAGCCCAGCCAACCTGTAATTCACACTCTGAGGATTCTACCGGCTATACTGCCTATGCGAAAAGCATACCCATAGAGCCGCAGAGAGCTTATGCTGCTTCTTGACCTGTAGTAGTTCCCAAGTAGTCTGGCAGATCCATCCTAAATAAAAACAGACTTCCCCTTGGGCTGGAGACTTAGAATGGGGTGGCAATCCAACAGGAATTGAGTTCAACTTTTTTCAGGTAGAATGCATCAATATTATTTTTGCTATTTAAAAAATTAGTAAATAAATAATAATGTGGTACGAACACTAGATTTTATACGTGAAATTGAAGAGTTGATACAAATTTGGGCCATGTTTGTGGAGTCTTCATCATGATTATTTTTTTAAATTTATTTTAATGTTTCTTTATTTTTGAGAGAGAGAAACAGAGCGTGAGTGGGGAAGGAGCAGAGAGAGAGGGAGACGCAGAATGTGAAGCAGGCTCCAGGCCCTGAGCTGTCAGTACAGAGCCTCACACAGGGCTCAAATCCGTGAACTGCGAGCTCCTGACCTGAGCCGAAGTCCAACACAACCGACCTGGCCACCCAGGCACCTCATAATTATTCTTGAGTGCAGTTAAATTATGATGTATTGTTTAGGAATGTGTGGTAATGATTTCCAGTTCTCAGATTTACCTGGTGCCCCTTTCGTTTCATGTACTTGAGAGTCCATATTCAGCCCCTTGAGGAAAGGGTCACTAGTTCTGACCAGTAGGCTCTGAGTGACACATAACATTTTCTGAAGCACTTTATTGTAGGAGGCTTCTTGTCCTGCCGGGACATCCCTTGGAGCCTCATGTCGAACTGGTGACATTTTAATAGAGTTTCCATCAGCCTGGGCTCTTCTGTCATGAGCAGAAGCTCTGCACTGTCTTGGACGTGTAATATGAACCAAAAATAAAAGTTTTTTGACCCTTTGTAGTACATTTCATCACAGCACAGCCTAGCCTACCCTAGTTAGTTGAGGTTAACTGGTAGCCATCTATGGAAAAATCATGCTGGCTAAATTAAGTACAATTAAATTTACCAGAAGGATATTAGGGGTTAAATGGATTGACAAGAAGTTGGGAAACAGGTCTGTGAATGGGGTTGAGGAAATTCCAAGGCATCAGGAATATAGAAGCAAAAATCTTCTGATAACAGTAGCAATAGGATGTGTATTGTATTTTAAGTAATAGATAACTGGTTCTTCTCACCTAATATCTTCAAAAATCCTTTTCCCAGATCTGGGGATGAAATAGTATGATGGCACTTTGACTTCTTTGGCTTATTGCAAGTGTGGAGTTTTACTCTCCCAACAAATTACAAAAATTAGAAGGAGGCAGGTGATTCTCCAAAAGGAAATAGAATGTTATAAGGAAGAAAGAGCTGGCAGATGTTTGGTGGTGAAATCTCACAAAAGTCCACAATATACAATTTGTATTTGGAAACTGGGCATGGACGACTCCAATGTCATCAGGACAGGATGGTTCACGTACAGCAGTAGACATGAACTCACTAAATGCGGTGTAAAGAGACTTCTATAATACAGCTGAATGTGTCTTTTTCTTCAGTAGAAAATGTTAAAACATTTATGTGAGTTCTTAAATGTTATTAGATTAGCAGCACAATCAATAATTTGAGATGATATTTTTAAAAAAATGTGATTTTGTATGTTTATTTTCTATCTAAGATTTCTTATAATTTCAAGCAGTTATATTATTTATTGATGAATTAAATACAATGTAAATATTTCTTTCAGAAGGCATTGGCACAAGAATATCGCAGCAGTATATTTGGGTACAGCACAAATACTGAATGCCAAAATTAATGAAATATTTTCTTAGTTGTCTTCTTCGTATTGTGTTTCTGTATGGCTACGGCTTTTGTCTAATCATTAACTAATGAGGTTGTAGGACATTTTTTTGGTGTGTTTTTTTGTTACGTTTATATGCCTGATTTCATCAAAGATTTATAATAGAAAAGCTGACCCATTGAAAATGAATATAATACCTTTATTTTAAAATAATATTTACATTCCATAGGCTATGTTTAATGTTAAAAATACAATACAAGCTACTTCATAAAGCTTTGAGTATATTGCATGACAAATAAATGACCTACTTGGGTGGATTAAAAGTAATTTAAAAATTATTTTTAAATGAACAAGTAACTCTTTCACATGAATGCAGAATTTTATTTTGTACCATGGAATAAATGAATCTATCATTACCCTCATACTCATGTAATTTCTAAAATTATTTAGTCCTTACCAAAATTTTGCCTAAATGGAATAATTTATAGATAAGTTATATTTCCTAGTTTCTTTTTATGGCTTAGTATAAAAAGTATTATTCATTTCTAGTGGGGAATGATTAATTTATAAATCATTGTACAAGTAATATGGCAAATGATTTGAAAAATTGCATTATAGATCAAGTTCATGGAGATAGTCAATAAACAAAAAGAAAGCAATTGAGACTGTAGTAATGAATGCATGGAGGAATTCATGGAGAAAAAAGTATTGAACACATAAATTATTAAAATTATTATTATTAATTTTTATTAAAATTGCCTTGCTACATATTCTGGCATTTAGAACCCCACACACAAAGTCACATTACTAATAAAAATCTAGTAACAACTAGTGATATTGAAGGAAAATTAAAATATGAGTTCCTTAGTTATCTATGAGGCTTCAGCGAAATATATCTAGTCTTATACTTTATACTAATATTCATTAGGTAAATTGTGTACCATAACTCTCTTATTTAGACACTTAGTATCACCTTCCTTTGATTATGGTAGGCTGATATGCACGTGATGATTTTTATAGTGGTATATTTACTTTTAAAACTATCACTTAGCTTTATTTTGTATCTTGTTAAATATATTTCTTGAAAGCATTAGAATATTGGGCTATTGTTATTTTCTAGTTATAATTTTGGCCCATGAAGTCTTTGTCTTATCTTTAATATTTCATTGGGGTTATAATTTGTAACTCATATTTTATTGCTCATACACAAAGTTATGAAGCCCAAAGTGTTGTTTTCACATTCATTTTTCACCATTACCTTCAAATTTCACTTTTACCTGTTTTTGATCAGGTCAAAATTACATCTCCAAGATACTTTTGCATGTTTTCTATAAATTCAATCTCTTGTTATTTGCCCATTAAATTTTTTTAATGTTTACTTATTTTTGAGAGAGAGTGAGAGACAGAGTGTGAGTGGGGGAGGGAAAGAGAGAGAGGGAGACACAGAATCCAAAGTAAGCTCCAAGTTCTGAGCCTGATGCGGGGCTAGAACTCACAAACTTGGAGATGATGACCTGAGCTGAAGTTGGATGCTTAACCAACCAACTTGAGCCACCCAGACACCCTGTTATTTTACCATTAATTTTTTTTCCTAATCTATCATTTGCCATCTTTTTAAAAATTATTTTTAAGTAATTTCTACACCCAATATGGGGCTCAAACTTACAACCCCAGAGACCAAAAGTTACATGCTCTACTGACTGAGCTAGTTGGGGACCCCTCATTTACCATATTTAGTGTAATCGCTTTATTTGTGTATTATACTTAGACATAGATAGGCTTATGCATGTATAAATACACACTCACTAAATACATATATATACAAACATGATATAAACCCTGGTATTTCCTACCTAAATATTCATTCTCTAAAATTAAACACTTCATTCCTTCTAACTGTATTTTTTTTCCCAATATAATATGCAACACTAGGCAATAGCCAGTGATTGACATAAATAGCTAAGTTAGTCCAAGTACATTTATATTTATATATATATATGTAATATATATGTATATATGTAATGTATATATGTATATATGTAATATATATATAGAGAGAGAAAGAGATACAGATATAGGTATATATGCTTATATGTATCATCTCCCAAGCAGAAATGTTCAAGTTATATCACTTTTTATATTCTGTGAAAGATTGTCGCTAACAATCTTCAATGTGGTAATTTTGTTGGATGTATTAATAAGATAACATGATTTTTTTAGACTTTTGTTATATCTTTACTATTCTTCCACTGAATGAAGTGTTCCTTATTCCTCTGCTAAATCTGTATTTATTCTCACCACTATGACCACTTAGCTTTGCATTCTTTCTGTGGAGACAATTCAATTTAACAAATATTGATTGAGTGAATACTCTGAGAAAGGTGCCCTTTTAGATGCTTTAGATGGACAATGATGGCACATATAAGCATATGTTGAAAGGAGATATGTGCTGTGGAAATAAATAGAGTACACTAAGGGGTATTTTAAAGGCAGCATTCGTGGGATGCAATTTTAATTGAGATGGTCAGAATTGAATTCATCAAGAGGGTACAATTTGAGCAAGGCCTGGAAGTAAGGGATAAGTCCTGAAGAGCCTTTTAGGCAGAAGAAAGAGAAAATGTAAATGTCCCACAACAGACAGTGCTGAGTGCATTTGAGGAAGATCAACCAAACCAGTGTGGCTGAAAAAGGATAAGTGATGAGTAGTTGACAATGAGATCAGATATGTCATTAAAGGTAATGCTTTTGGCTTTTATTATAAGTGAAGGTGGGAGTGCATTGAAAGGTTTTGAATAGTTGAGTGTCTTGATCTGATTCACATTTTAAAAGCATACACCTTGCTTCCCTGTGAAAAGCAAATTATAGAGAGCAATACTCTAATGTAATCTCTTGACATTCTCCCCTTCTCTCTGTTCTCATTAACATTGTTTTTGTTGAGTCTTGTGTACTATATTTCTCCATTCACCTTTCCTTCAATGTCTTGTCTTTGCTATATGACAAAATCTTCACTACAGCCTTTCCAGAAATCTTTTTATTTTTTTTTCCAGGCCTGCTTGAAGAATTTTATTCTCCATAAAAAAAGCTAAAGGGAAAAACAGATATATTTCAAGCAATTTCATCTTCTCCTTTTATAGAGATTTTATATTGCATTTTCAGGATACAAAACAATTTGCTTATATCACTAAATAGGTCAATTGGTGTATAAACTTCCAGATTTACTTCAACTACAATCCTATGTAGTCCTCCTAGTAATTTCAGTTATAAGCACAGTCCATACCTTTGTTTCAAGGCTCCTAGAAATTATTGCATTATTAAGTATTTATATTTGAGTTTACCTACCATTCTATTCTGTCTTCCTACCCTAGTGCCCTAGTGCATTTAACCTGACATTATACTTAGGATAATCATTATCTCTCATTAGCAGTCAAACTTCCTAAAACTAAACTAGTACTTTGATTCTCTTCCTGTCTGCCTACTTCTTTCCTGTGAAAATATCAGTTTCTACTTTTGTTATGCTATAGTCAAAATTTACCTGACCTATAACCCAGATGACCCTTGACCATGTGAAATTGGACTAATTATTACTTTCGTAATTTATATAGCTATATGAGGCTGGGTTTCTTTTTCATTCTTTTGTAAAAGCCTATTGAGGAGAGATGGATAGTTTCATACTGGAAGTGAATTTATTTGTACAGATGCGAGAACTCTGCTGCTGCTTTTGACAGTAAATATAGATGACTCTCATCCAACTTACTAACCAAATGCAAGCTTGCTTATATGTCATAAATGGCATTACTGTTCAAGGATGAAAGCAGAATTGATGGTTGTGTACTAAGGGATGAGGTGTGTAATCCACTTACCAAGAAAGATATTTACATTCAAAACACTTTAAATGGATTTTACTTCAAAAGCCATCAATTGGGTATAGATTAATTCAATTTTTGGAGAATTACTTCTGCAACAAACAGTTATTTTTTCAAAACAATAAGCTTTAACACTGTGTTATTATTTAAATAGCAAAAAAAAATGGCTATTCACGAAGGATTCTTGAAAATTTTTGTAAAAACAGATACACTATGGGGCGCCTGGGTGGCTCAGTCGGTTGAGTGACTGACTTCGGCTCAGGTCACAATCTCACGGTCCGTGAGTTCGAGCCCTGCGTCGGGCTCTGGGGCTGATGGCTCAGAGCCTGGAGCCTGCTTCCGATTCTGTGTCTCTCTCTCTCTCTGCCCCTCCCCTGTTCATGTTCTGTCTCTTTCTGTCTCAAAAATAAATAAACGTTAAAAAAAATTAAAAAAAAACAAAACAGATACATTGTGTATAATTTCACATCAAGGTGCTATAAATAACCTGTTTTAAAATATCCAAAATGTATAATCAATATAATAATAAATTATTCTACTGTACTGTAATAAAATACTAACTTAAGGTAAACATTTTTAGAATAACTCTGCTCATATTAAATTATCTTACATCACTATGGAAAAACAAAACAAAAACAAAAAAACACAATATATCATGGGAAAAAAAAACAATAAACTCTCCCCCGCAGGCCTATGGATTGTCCAGGATGTTCTTATTAACTGGTGCAGGTTCACTGATCTCAGCTGGATTTGTGTGGTTGGTTGATAGCCGGGCTGGTCTAGGGTGATCTTGCCATGGCTAGGTCTTGGCTATGCTACAAGTGGACTCTGAAACTCCGGGAAGGTTCCAGACTTGTCCTTATGGTGAAAAACATAAACAGAAAATAAAAGATCTCATTATCAAAGCATAAAGATATGGATGTGTCTATGACAGAACACAATTGGTCAAATATTTTATTTATTTTAACTTAAGGCAGATAGGATTTTTTCATGATATGAAGTGAGATGTGTGGTAAAAATAAATCAAAGTTGAATCCCATGTTTGGCTTAAACAAGTGTGTGAATAATGTTGCCTTTTATGAACTTGTAGAAGAGTGGGAGAAGAGCAGGTTCAGTGATGAAGGGGGGAACAGTTTGCCACCCTAAAATATGTCTAGAAACTCTGATCGGTGGAGAAGACAATGACCTAAATCTGCATAATAGCCTCACCCTTTTTGCTGTGCTGTTCTGGTAACCTTGCAAACCAGCCTGATGACCAACATCTTTTATCTTTATATGGAGATGGTATTAAAGGTATCAATTTTGTCCATTTTGGGGAGTTACTCAGTTTTCCTCATTATCTCCCATGTATATAGGAACTATGCATGTTATTAAACTTCTGTCTTTTATTATGGGGGTGAGGGTCTTGGTCAAGAACCTAGAAGGGTAGAGGAAAAATTATTTTTTCCCCTAGAGTGATGAAGTGGTGTTGGCAAAAAGAGGATTTCTATTTTATGCATGTTGAGTTGAAAATACATTGTCAATACATGGGTGGTGATATCAAAAAGTCAGTTCGCTATATGAGTCTGGAAATCAGACAAGGCCAAACTTGGAGGAATTTATATGGGAATCATTTTTTGCATATTCAAATTAAATAGAGAGTAAAAGTAAGAATAGTTGGCCAAAAGTTTAGACTTGTAATATGAGAAATTTGTAAAAATCTAGTAGGTAAAAATCAAGTGTCACTAAATCATCAGATTTTTAGAGAACAAAAGTTAGAGTACCCTACAAATTAGAAAATAAATAGCAAAAAATTGTAAGACTTTGTGTCAAATTAACACCTTAATTACTTTCCATTTGAAATAAATTGGATTGGATCTATGTAAAGTTCGTATACAGAGTTTATGTTTATTGAGATTTTGAAACATACATGGAATATTGTAAAAAAAAAAAAAAAAAGTTAGTTTTAAAGACAGTCTAAGTGCAGGTCTAGCCTAGAACTAATAGAGTCATCCCATCCATAACATTAAACGACATCCCCAGCCTACTAAAAATAAGATTCTGGATCAAATTAACCTCTGTCAGCAAAGAATCTTGCCTTTCTTAGAGGCATTGTGGTATACCAAGGAAAGGAATCACCAGGTAGAGATAGGGATGTATATTTTTTAACTCTGACACAGCAACTTTGGGCATGTTACTTAGCTTTTCTGAACACTTATTTATGTGTGCACATCTAACAGTAAAACAACTGTTAAACCTGATGCTTATTTTTATTATAAGCAGCTTACATTTCAGTCCCCTAAATGTTAACACAAAACACCCCGGAAAAAAAAAACAGACAAAAAACTGAAATATCTAAAATACATGAGTTTGTATCCATTTGGAATGCAGCAACATCTTGGAGACAATGAGATAGACAATTTGTCCAGGTCCTGGAGTAACTCAGTGGCTCAAGCACATGCATATATGCCACTGCTTAAAGTTAGACTCCATGGCTGGGTCTTCCCTTTTGTAAGAATGAAAGAGAACATTAATTAAACCGTAAAGAAAAAAGTATGTTATACATTTGAAACTAATGTAACATTATATGTTAACTATCCTTCAATACAAAAACAAAACACAACACAACAAAACAAAACAAGAAGAAAAATCTGCAACTTTGTATTCAAAAGGATACAGAGACACTGGGCTCCCTAGATATTTGAAGGTGGCTCTAAACCAATGCAAGCTATGACTGAGGCACAATTCCTAGGTAACTGTAGCTGGAAAGACACAATGATCTTTTTTTAACCATATTTATGTAAGTAAATATAATCACCATCAGTGGGAAATGAAAAACAGTTTGGGGGAGGAGGTAGAATTGAAGAAACACATGGGCATATTTTTTTTTACTGATTTATTGTCATCATGCAGATGGTCTAGGATGACTCATGACCAAACATTAGTAGGGTATGCCTGAAGTCTTAGAGCTCCCCCCACCCCGTTTTGATAATTAATTGTTCAACTCCTTCATGGAAAAGAAATGAATATGAACCTTCAAATAATATTTCTGTTACCAGCATAATACATCCTTGTAACATTATACTTATTTGAATTGCCCTTGTCCAAAAGTCTATGTCAACAAAAATATTCTTAATAAATGAAATTGGAATTTTAAGTATTGTAGAAAGAGTATTTTCAAAGGAAATAATACACATGCACATAATATTAAACATGTGATTGAAAATATATATGTGAGATACAGATATATATTTTTCCATCTAACATATAAACTGAGAGAAATGCATTAGATTTTTTTGATATAATAATGTAGATACTATTATTGACACTTCTTTTCAGGAAAACTAAGAATAATGTGAACTCCATAGACAAGAGAGATGTTTCACTGTATTTTACTAAAAGTTTTCTTGTAAAATCACTTAAATAAAATGTTATTGTGTTAGTTTCACCAAAAACAAGGAGCATAGTAAATTGAAGGCAGTAGACTGCTTGTATGAATCAATTAGCATTCGTGTGTAAGGAGATATTCTTTTAAAATAGTATAGCATTAGCCCACAGATTTGCATTGCTGTGATTCCCCTACGAACTGGGGGCTCATAAAATCCTGAAGATTCTCTCATATTTATAGGAAGAAAA
Source organism: Leopardus geoffroyi (assembly GCF_018350155.1). NCBI lineage: Eukaryota > Metazoa > Chordata > Mammalia > Carnivora > Felidae > Leopardus > Leopardus geoffroyi. Next base: position 217,550,548 of record NC_059326.1, on the reverse strand, counting down.
AAAATCACTGGACATGATTTCTCTTAAGAGATTTTTCTGAAATCTTCCTATTTAATAATGTTTTTTATGATTCTGTCATAGATTGGGGTCTCAAATATTTTGGAGTCATTTTTTTTTGAAATCTTACTGTCTCATATAAGCACGCATTTATAACACTAAATCATATTGGAAAGCTGTTTGTAATACATGGTCTTGTATGTTCTAATTGAATGAAATAACGAATTCTTACTAAAACACAGAAAGGGAAGATTAATTACAAAAAACAAAAAGGTAGAAACTTTGCAGAAATGTGTCAAATAGCTAAGACATCAGTTTCTCAAAAGACAATCAAGACAATGGAGATTGTGCTAGTTCAGAAATACCTAACCAACCACTCTATTTTTCATCCAGCTACACATAAGGAACAGCACAAAGCAGAGAATCAGAAAGGCTAAGTAAACTAAGCTTAAACTAATGAAGCAAGCAATGAAGCTTTGCTCACTAAGGCAAGCGGGGTTTAAAGTTGTTGGTTGTACAACTAATATGGATGGAAGGGGAAAAAAGAATTAGTTTCAAATTAACCCATTATAATAATTTTTGGATATTCTGAAGTAAAAGTATAAGAACTATTTGCTATCCAATTTTCCCACAATTTATAATACATTTTCAAATTTAGTAACATTGTTATATATAGCCTATCTATATGAACACACACACACACACACACACACACACAAACTTTCCTACACATATACATACAATATGCTGTCTACCTGCTTCTTAGCTTTAATTTACCACAGGCATTTCATTTGTTTTTAAATATGAAATTTATTGTCAAATTGGTTTCCATACAACACCCAGTGCTCCTCCCAACAGGTGCCCTCCTCAATGCCCATCACCCACCCTCCCATCCCTCCCACCCCCCATCAACCCTCAGTTTGTTCTCAGTTTTTTCTCTTATGGTTTGGCTCCCTCCCTCTCTAACCTTTTTTTTTTTTCCCTTCCCCTCCCCTCTGATCTTCTGTTAAGTTTCTCAGGATCCACATAAGAGTGAAAACATATGGTATCTGTCTTTCTCTGTAGGACTTATTTCACTTAGCATAACACTCTAGTTTCATCCACGTTGCTACAAAAGGCCATATTTCATTCTTTCTTATTGCCACGTAGTATTCCACAATTTCTTTATTTATTCATCAATTGATGCACATTTAGGCTGTTTCCATAAGGTAAGGAATACATATCAAAGACAAGCAATATGGATAGTACGGTCTGTTGAACATTTTCAAACAGACCGTACTATCCATATTGCTTGTCTTTGATATGTATTCCTTACCTTAAAGAAGGGCATCGACACCTACTCAATTGTCATATCATACTTGGAGTCTTCTGAGCTTTACACATGCTGTGGTATGAATTATATCCCCGCAAATTCATATGCTGAAGTTCTAACTTCCGGTACTCTAGAATGTGATAAACCTTTTTGTGTGTGATTACATTAAAATGACGCCCTTGGGATGGGCCTTTGTCCAATCTGAGGGATGTCCTTCTAAGAAGAACTTTGGATGCACAAAGAGACACCAGGGTTATGTGACGGCACAGAGGAAATATGTGAGGAGGCTGCAACAAGATGGTGATCTGCAAACCAAGGAGGGAAGCCTCAAGAGAAACCAAGTCCAAGGTCGACATCTTGACCTTGGACTTCTAACCTCCAAAATCATGAGAAAATATATTTCTGTTGTTTAAATCATCCAGTGTGTGGCATTTTGTTATTGCCGCCTGAGCAAAATACTACAATAGATTATTCTTAACCCTAATATTTAATCAGCAAGTTGGGTTAAGACAACTTCGTCATATCTTTTAAAGCCTTTTTTGTAAGTGCCTCAAGTCACTGTCCTGTTATCTGTCCTCCTCACTGGACACCTGAATCACAAATGTCATGCATTGGCTTTCTTGCCTCGACTGCCATTTATCTCAATGCTGTTAGAGTTATCTTTCAGATACATGTTTGCTCATTTGTTCATAATTAAGATATATCGATGACTCTTCATCTACTGTGAAAACTAAATGTCTTAGCACAACTGGAGGACTCCCATTTATTATTGCCAGTTGTGCCACACATCTGGCCTTGCACTTAAGTTTCAAACATAATCATCAAATAATACAACTCATTTGAGACACTTATTAAAAAACAGAAAACCCATGCCCCCTTTCTGGAGATTCTGCTTCATTATGTCTGGGTTGTGTTTTGGGAATCTGTATTATTAACAAACTTCCCAGGTGATTCTTATTAGCAGCCAAGTTTATAAGCCATAAAGTATCATATATTCTTGTGGTCCTTTCCCAAGACATGTACTTCACTGAGACTTTATGTACTTTACATTTGCTAACTTTAATTGGCCTTTATTGAGAAGTAAAATACTTATTTCAAACTAAAGAGAGCTTAATAAAGTTACTTAGATATTACATGAATATTCTTGTTAGGGAGGTAGCAAAACTGTATTAAAATTGCTAAACATTATAGTTGTACACAATGTCCTTTTAAAATATGATTTGAAAGGATGTGGTCAGTTAACCTAGAGGTAAGAAAAGGAAGAAGTGATTGGGCATTATCTGGTAAGAATTTACCACAATAGCAAAATATTTCTCAAAGACTCAAGGGTTAAAAACCATCAAGTGTGAGTAATGCTTTTTCCAGTTAAATCTTAAAAATGACTAGAGGGAAACTATATGCATGTGTATGTGTGTGCACCTTGCATAAACTTGGATCTGAGATGTTTCTCTTAATTCTGTAAAATCAAATTAATTACATTCTTTTTTAAAGTTTATTTTTAATTTATTTTGAGACAGAGAGAGAGAGAGAAAGAGAGAGAGAGAGGAAGTGGGGTAAGAGTAGAAAGAGAGAGAGAGAGAGAGAGAGAATCCCAAGCAGGCTCTGTGCTGCCAGTGCAGAGCTTGATATGGGTCTCTATCTCATGAACAATGAGATCACGAGCTGAGATCAAGAGTTGGGTGCTTAACTGACTGAGCCACCCAGACGCCCCAACAAATTAATTACATTCTGAGTAGACACCCTTCATGCTTATTTTTTTGCAAAACTTGTTTTCAATCTATTGGTGGATAATAAACTCTCACGAGAGTGTTATTTTAGCTTAGCTAAAAATAATTCAATAAAAAATCATAGTTTAGACAAGGTTAGTCTCTTAAACATTCTCTTCCTTTCACAGGATAAAAAAAGGTTGCATCTTGCTTTCTCATATTAAATTTTGAAAAGTCATTCTCACAGCTAAAATGTTAGAAAAGCATAAGAAGAAACAAATATTATATTATTTTCTAACAAATGTCCCAGGAATCCAAATGTGTTACTCAGAAAAGTTAAACTGGAATATATATGCTTGCAGCTACAGTAAATCGTAAGAGAAATGCATTTGCAGTGTTGCATTGGCTGTATTATATGCCATTGACCTGCCATGAGGACATGTCTGAGCCTGGGCCTCAGAACATGATACGGAGATGAGGGTATAGCCCTGCTACCTGCTACCTGCTGGTCCCAGAAGTAAACTGGAACCCAGTGTGCAGCCTGAAACCTAGAGACTGAAGGACTAGAGGCTGGAGGCTGGAAGCTGGGGGCTGGAGACTGGGGACTAGAGGCTGAGGGTGGGGGCTGGGGGCTGGAATCTGGAGACTAGGGACTGAAGGCTGGGGCCTGGGGTTGGAGGCTGGGGGTTGAGAGTTGGAGGCTGGGGCTGGAGGCAGAGGGCTGGGGGCTGGGGTCTGGGGCTGGAGGCTGGAGGCTGGAGGCAGAGGGCTGGGGGGCTGGGGAGCTGGGGGGCTGGGGGCTGGGGGTTGAAGGCAAGGGGCTGGGTGCTGGACACTGAGGGCTAGTCTAACACCATTCATTGGAAGCCAATCTGTAGGCCATAGAGTGATTATCACTGTACTTGATTTAAGCCACTGAATTTAGGGCTCTAAATTTTGCCAAGCTCTTATTGTGAAAATAACTCGTTAATGTGCTGTCTCTCTCTCTCTCTCTCTCTCTCTCTCCCTCTATAGTTGTTTCTATCAAATGCTTTAGTTACTTTCCTTGGTGTCGTTTTTACCAATAAGGATGTAAGTAAGTGTATTGCCTGGGAAAATTACTTATAAACCGTGCTCAGGTGAATTTTAGGAAATCTTTTGGAAAAGAAATAATCTGAATAAATGTTGGGAAAACATAAATTACAAACACACCTATATGTGTTTGTGTTCAAAGGTGTGGGACTCTATATAATACATATAGCTGTATTTCAAATACACATATAAAAAATTTATTGGAGTACATTTTTGCATATTTCATTTCAGCAAGAAAGAAGTTAATTCCATTTCAAAATTGGTTTAATTTAGAATGGTTAAAAAGTTAGAGGTTTTGTGTTTGTTTGCTGTGGTTTGATTTTGTTTTGGCAGGTATCAACATGTGGCTAAAAACAATGCTATGATGTGTAGCCTAACCATTTTCTTTTTAATTGAAAAAGTCAGTCATGCCAATAATAACTATATTCACAAATTTTAAGAAAGTCCTATAAAAATGCAGTGATTCCTTTTTACAGTTTCAGCCAGTGAGAAGCATATTTCCCTTTCAGAAGGCCTGGCCGCTAGAGGAGAACAAAACTCAGCTTCCCACTTGGATTGTTTATTTATTTATTTATTTATTTATTTATTATTATTTTTTTTAATTTTTTTTTTCAACGTTTATTTATTTTTGGGACAGAAAGAGACAGAGCATGAACGGGGGAGGGGCAGAGAGAGAGGGAGACACAGAATCGGAAACAGGCTCCAGACTCTGAGCCATCAGCCCAGAGCCTGACGCGGGGCTCGAACTCACGGACTGCGAGATCGTGACCTGGCTGAAGTTAGACACTTAACCGACTGCGCCACCTGGGCGCCCCTATTATTATTATTTTTAACGTTTATTTTTGAGACAGAGACAGAGCATGAACGGGGGAGGGTCAGAGAGAGGGAGACACAGAATCCGAAACAGGCTCCAGGCTCTGAGCTGTCAGCACAGAGCCCTACGCGGGGCTCGAACTCACGGACCGCGAGATCATGACCTGAGCCGTAGTGGGTCGCTCAACCGACTGAGCCACCCAGGCGCCCCCGCACTTGGATTGTTCTGGTGCGCATCACGCTTGGTGCAATGCTCCTTCCTATGACTTTCTCAAACAACCATGGTCCCCCCTGCGGCCAAGTGGGATCATTTATCACCTCTTTGTGGGCCACAGGCCATCAGTGTTTCCCAAGACAAACCTCACACACCTTTAAAATGTTCTTCCTTGATTCCAGGGTTCAGAGATTAGAGAGAATTGGGGCGGTCACCACTGTCATCCTTTCCTTCTTAGTTAATTATACACAATAAATAGGGCAAGTATTAAGGAGACCTGAGGGAAATAGGACTATCTGCGAGCTTTGCTAAGGATTTGGTGAGATTGTACTGATTTTCCTAGCTAACATAGCAGATGTATACATGCTAAAGCAACTCTTTACATATGTTATTATTCCTGACTTTCTCAGAAAATTTGTTTGTGTTTTCCTTCTTTCCCACTTTACTTAAGTATGATTAACAAATAAAAATTACATATATATATATATAACATGCATATATGTTACATATGTATACACATATATGGTATATATTATTATATAACATGATGTTTTACTTTGTGTACAAAGTGATCATTTAATATAAGTATACATTGTGAAATGATCAATGTTTGTTGATAGGTGTACGTAAGAGTAAAAGATATGGGTTTAAGTTTCCATTTGCAAACAAAATTTTCCATTATGTTTTTTAAATATTTTATGGGCACGCCTTATGCATTAAGAAATACACGATTAGTTTAAAATTTCACATATACAGGTACATAATGGATATTCCTCAGTGAAAACTGGAAAAAATTAAAGATAATTAATATAACATCTATAAACAAAGACAGACATTTATTTGTATGCTTGGATCTCTCCAAATAAGACACCCTGACTGACACTCTTCAATGTAAGAAAGCCAAATTATTTCAAACCATACTAAAGGTTTTTAAAAAATTAATGTTATTCCTTTTATCGTTAAGTTAATAAATTTTGGCCAATAAATTACAAGTTAATATAAATCCCATTTTATCTGAGGATGATACAAGGGCAGTGCATTTTTCAATTTGCAAAATCTCAACACTTGGGGGCCTACAAAGAGAATAAGGATTCATTTGTGCAAACAAACTTTTTAAGAGAAAAGAATTTTTTTTCATTTTGTCTTGTTAGATTTTTCCCCTTATTTTGAACACTTATACTATAAACTATGAGACAGTAGATGAGTCACCTAATGTTCTGCTACTCACTTATTTCATCATTTAGAAAATAATGCTACCACATGACCTTAAGATCTTTTCCTTTTTTTTTTTTTTTTTTTTTTTTTATTATATGAAACTTATTGTCAAGTTGGTTTCCATACAACACCCAGTGCTCATCCCAAAAGGTGCCCTCCTCAATACCCATCACCCACCCTCTCCTCCCTCCCACCCCCCATCAACCCTCAGTTTGTTCTCAGTTTTTAACAGTCTCCCATGCTTTGGCTCTCTCCCACTCTAACCTCTTTTTTTTTTTTTTTTTTTCCTTTTTTTTTTTTTTTTTCTTTTTTCCTCCCCCTCCCCCATGGGTTCCTGCCAAGTTTCTCAGGATCCACATAAGAGTGAAACCATATGGTATCTGTCTTTCTCTGTACGGCTTATTTCACTTAGCATCACACTCTCCAGTTCCATCCACGTTGCTACAAAAGGCCATATTTCATTTTTTCTCATTGCCACATAGTATTCCATTGTGTATATAAACCACAATTTCTTTATCCATTCATCAGTTGATGGACATTTAGGCTCTTTCCATAATTTGGCTATTGTTGAGAGTGCTGCTATGAACATTGGGGTACAAGTGCCCCTATGCATCAGTACTCCTGTATCCCTTGGATAAATTCCTAGCAGTGCTATTGCTGGGTCATAGGGTAGGTCTATTTTTAATTTTCTGAGGAACCTCCACACTGCTTTCCAGAGCGGCTGCACCAATTTGCATTCCCACCAACAGTGCAAGAGGGTTCCCGTTTCTCCACATCCTCTCCAGCATCTAGAGTCTCCTGATTTGTTCATTTTGGCCACTCTGACTGGCGTGAGGTGATACCTGAGTGTGGTTTTGATTTGTATTTCCCTGATAAGGAGCGACGCTGAACATCTTTTCATGTGCCTGTTGGCCATCTGGATGTCTTCTTTAGAGAAGTGTCTATTCATGTTTTCTGCCCATTTCTTCACTGGGTTATTTGTTTTTCGGGTGTGGAGTTTGGTGAGCTCTTTATAGATTTTGGATACTAGCCCTTTGTCCGATATGTCATTTGCAAATATCTTTTCCCATTCCGTTGGTTGCCTTCTAGTTTTGTTGGTTGTTTCCTTTGCTGTGCAGAAGCTTTTTATCTTCATAAGGTCCCAGTAATTCACTTTTGCTTTTAATTCCCTTGCCTTTGGGGATGTGTCGAGTAAGAGATTGCTACGGCTGAGGTCAGAGAGGTCTTTTCCTGCTTTCTCCTCTAAGGTTTTGATGGTTTCCTGTCTCACATTCAGGTCCTTTATCCATTTTGAGTTTATTTTTGTGAATGGTGTGAGAAAGTGGTCTAGTTTCAACCTTCTGCATGTTGCTGTCCAGTTCTCCCAGCACCATTTGTTAAAGAGGCTGTCTTTTTTCCATTGGATGTTCTTTCCTGCTTTGTCAAAGATGAGTTGGCCATACGTTTGTGGGTCTAGTTCTGGGGTTTCTATTCTATTCCATTGGTCTATGTGTCTGTTTTTGTGCCAATACCATGCTGTCTTGATGATGACCGCTTTGTAGTAGAGGCTAAAGTCTGGGATTGTGATGCCTCCTGCTTTGGTCTTCTTCTTCAAAATTCCTTTGGCTATTCGGGGCCTTTTGTGGTTCCATATGAATTTTAGGATTGCTTGTTCTAGTTTCGAGAAGAATGCTGGTGCAATTTTGATTGGGATTGCGTTGAATGTGTAGATAGCTTTGGGTAGTATTGACATTTTGACAATATTTATTTTTCCAATCCATGAGCAGGGAATGTCTTTCCATTTCTTTAAATCTTCCTTAAGATCTTTTCCAATCTTAAAGTTACAGTAAGAATTTGACAATCAGAAATTTTCATATGTCTTCATCAAAATTACAAATTTGGAAGAATAAGTCTAAGAGGCTATTTCAAGACAGCTACACTAAAATAACAGTGTTATTCATTTGATTTATCCTAAAACCCAGAATATGTAACTCAGTTCTAACCCTAAGCATTATTAAACATGTGGACCCAATTATAACAAATGACTATTTCAAAAATTATTCCAAGCCTGATAATATTTAGTATTGTTTGCCAAAGATTCTGCCACGTGTGTACAGCATGGAGAGAAAATATTAATATTATTTTATGTCCCTAAATATCACTTTGATTTGAGGAATTATTTCTTTTTTATTAGCTGACTATATATTAGCTAGCATAATTTTGTGTTTTGCAAGTTTGCCTTCATCATTCAAAATACTACGCATAAAGTTCCTGAATTCATTTTCTCTTGCACCATTTGATATATTATTTTGTTTCTTAGACTGTTTCAAACATCTAAAAAATGAAAGTAACCAATCACATAAAGACAACCTTCATCAAAATGCCACATTTACAGACTCTGGTGAGTGATGATACTGGGAAAGCAAACCAGGATTGCTCATGAATGCAAAACTGTCAGTGTGTTCAGTCCTAAAACCTTCTACTCTTAATTTATTTCCTTATTTAATGCTAACATTGGTGTTTGTGTAATTCTTTTCATCATATACACCAATATATAACCCTGCCATGGTCGTGTGATTATATTCATAACTTCTGTGTAACCCCATTAAATGTATCATGAACTCAGTGGTCTAATGGTACAACATGGTTGCATTTTTTCTTGCTTAGAGGAGATTAACATCGGCATTGTTTGTGGACATATTGGAATGAGTGAGCAAGCTGGAAAAAAGAGTGATTAAGAGAAAATATTCTGGTGGCAATCAATACAGGTTTCAAACCTAGGAAAAGAATTCGAAGATTAAAATATGAAAGAACAAAGAGGCTGTATATTTTGGTGACTATAAATATAGCATTTGAAGAGAACTAAATGATTAAATAATGTAATGATTAGATAATGTTGAAACAATCTTCATCTTGGCCCTTCTTCCTTTGCCTATTGTGGGTTTTTTTCTGGGCTTTTAGCTTCTCACTATAATCAAAATTTAGTCACTTAAGATTTGAATGCTAAGTAAAGCAAACTTTTAAGATCTCTTTTTACAATTTTATAAACATACATACTATAATTAATGCACTTGTTGCTAAAAAACAAAATTCAACTGAGTAAATTTTAAGATGTCGTTGGCTTTATTCAAGGATTCCATCATCCCAACAGACAAATAGAAGAATGCTTGGAGGAGCTGTACAAAATGCCAGGACAGGAAGTTATTAGCAAAAGAAAACGAAGGATTGTTTCAGGCAAGGTCACCTTTTCTCTTAGAGGGAAGAGCCAGGGATCTCATCCTGTAGATTCCATCACTAATGCTTAATGAGAGAAAAACTCTCCACAGGACTGATATAGCAGGGAATCCATTTTAGATTTCTTTCTAACTCAACATGACTGTATATAACCTTGTTCAAACCAAAAGCCCAACTTACGGATTGCCACGCATGCATTGTGAATGAGTAGCCTAAAGGAAAACCCTCTTGTCCTTGAGATATCCATCAGGGCTCCTACTCCCTGCCTTCCTTTACTATAAAACTCATGATTCCTACCTATATGCTAATCTATACTCTTTTGAGCTTTTACAGGATGTAAGAAAGTATATAACCCTGTAAAACTGTTCATTCTTTGAAACACTTTTTCTTTCCCGCGAAGAGCATGTTTCCCAGGCAGCTGTCCTAACTTGGGCTTGAAAAAAAACTCTGTTTCTTACTTTTAGAGATTCTAAACCTTGGCTTAGTTTGCATGGATGTGCTGATCAGGAAATTCCATATGGTTGCTTTCAAATTCCACTCCTGGGAGAGGCTGAAACTCCCAGTTAGGTTAGGTATTAAGTTTCAGTGGGAGTTGACTCCATTTTGGGCCTGTTTCTTTTTTAATACTATTAATAGCCACATTTAGGTAATATTACCTTCCCTTCAATACCTGATATTTTAAGTAAATTTTGAAAGAAGTTACTGTAAGCTGATATCTTAACGGATTTGAAAAGGGAATATCTCCAAATTAATTTAAATTGGCTATTCAAACAGACATAAAATATGAATACATTCAGTCTGCCTTTCCCCCCCAGATTTTGTTTATCTACCAACTAGACTGTGGAAAGGTAGCTTTATTTCAATTTTTATTTAAGTATTTTTTTTATCAGGGATTTAGCTGTTGGCTTATTACTTTTGAAGGGAAGCAGAATTTGCCACGCCAAAATATGTCTTTTTTTGCATAAGGATTATCTAGAGCTGGTTATTTTAAAGAAATATCAGACAAGGAGAACCTTGAAAAACCAACTACAAGTTTTCCTTTAGTAGGAGACATTTACACTTCTATGAGAAAACTCCATTTGTATGAATGTCTCTCTAACTAGAAGAGAAGGATGACTAAATCTCTAGAAACTCTCAACAGTGGAGAAGGCAACCATTTAAATCTGGATTTAAATCCGCATAGCAACTTTACCCTTTTTTACTTTACTCTTGTGCTTTTTCTGGGTATCTCCCATAACTCACTTCCTTCCTTCCTTCCCATAACATCTTCTTTTGTCTTTAGCTAGAGACGGTTTTAAGATGGCGACTTGGGCCACTTCAGGGAGTTAGTCAGTTTTCCTGTGTATCTTCCATGTTCACAAGAAATACACGTTATTAAAATTCTGTTGTTGTTGTTGTTCTCCTATTAATCTGTCTTTTATTGCAAGGGGCAGTGGGTTTCAGCCAAAAGTCTAGAAGGGTAGATAAATGCTGTTATCGGAAACATCAGCACTTCATCTTATATTCTGAGGAGAACTAAAGTTGCATAATGGAAAAGAAATGTTGAAGAAAAATACCAGTAACAGGTGAACAAGATCTAAAGTGAGAAGACCTAGGTGAATTGGCAGAACAACCATTTGTTAATGTTATGATTTTGTGTCTTTGAACCTAAAGGTGTGTATCTGTGAATGGTTACGAGATCTTCTCTGATGGTGCTTATATACATGAAATACATAATATGTGACGTCTACTCTATTGATTAAGTCTTTCAAAGGTAATATGTCTCAGAAGTAAATATTTCTGAAATGACTTTAAAATATGATTATCTTGGGGCGCCTGGGTGGCGCAGTCGGTTAAGCGTCCGACTTCAGCCAGGTCACGATCTCGCGGTCCGTGAGTTCGAGCCCCACGTCGGGCTCTGGGCTGATGGCTCAGAGCCTGGAGCCTGTTTCCGATTCTGTGTCTCCCTCTCTCTCTGCCCCTCCCCCGTTCATGCTCTGTCTCTCTCTGTCCCAAAAGTAAATAAACGTTGAAAAAAAAATTTAAAAAAAATAAATAAAAAAAAATAAAATATGATTATCTTGCTGATTTTTATTCCATTTGTGTGTATTTCATTATAGAGTCTCCGAACACATCCATGTCTTATTAAATTTCAAAGAAGATCTTCATTTCTAATTCCATTTTACAAGAAAGGATGTAAAATTTCTATTTAATTAATTATGTCAACTTAATCTCAATAAGCCTTTATTCAGCACAAGGAGCCAAACTGTGCTGAAGTCTTTTTCTTACAAATGAGCACATTTACTGTTTCTTCCATTTTCCTCCTGCTGTTTCTTTTCAATAAAGTTAAATGTTCCCAGTCAATCACGGTTAAATAATTTCCTCCTAAAGTCTTCAGTATCAATCAATTATGATAAATTAAGACAGACAAGGGATAAACCTAGCACTGATGCATGGGCAAATTTGAAACAAAATAAGGTTTAAATGGAAGGAAGTTACAAGCAGCAGAAAGAAACCTTTTATTATTTTTTTTAAAAAACCCACAATTCTTTATTATGAAGAGGAACTCATTTCGAATATACCTGCACATGCCCAAACATAAACATACACATGCAAAAACATAGTTATTTGTCATTCTTTAAAATATTTTCAGCTTGCTACTTTGTATAACTTGAAAGTAAATAGAATGTAAGGGTCGCTCCTTTTTATCTCCTGTAAAATATATCCACTGACTGCACCGACTTTCATCCGTTCTTTTGCCATCTTCTTACATCTTTTACAAATAACCTTAGTACTTGGGATAATTTCTTGTCTTCTTCTTATGTTTCTTTTCAACAAGAAATCAATTATCTAAACAATGCACTTTATGCAAATAATCAAATAGTTCTTAATTCTACCATGAAATGTATGTTACAGTCAAATAAACATTATACCCTTTCTTCTTTCCCTTATGAGAAAAAAACAATTACCAAGTGAGTAGGTCAAAATTATTTGCATATAATGTGTGTTCCTAAGTGTATTTTGTAAATTCTCTTAGTTCCTTGAGCGAATGATGAAGAAATTTAAATGGTGGAAAAGTCAAATATAATTGTAATTGATGGGATTTTACACTCCAAGCTTGATAGGGAAAGATAGGGTTAAATAGGTAGAGAAAGAAAGGCTAGGACTTGAGGTCCCTGAATGTAGAAAAAAAAAAAAAAAGCACATATTTTAAAACAATGCTGGGGACATCTGACCTTGACCATGAGAAAAGCTCCTTCAGATGTCAAGATTTTATTAAGAATATAACAAAATCTACCTATTCCCCCCATCATATTTCCCACAGAAATGAGCAACTCAGCACCCACAGTTATCAGGCCAATAAAGGAAAAAAAAGTGGGGGGAAATGATGAAAATCCTATAAAATAATGTCCCTTGCCCATAGTTGGGGGTATTCACTTTCAAATGCCTCCTGTCTGCAACGAGAGTCATCATACTATTCTTACTTTCTAATCGTATACTCTAATAAATGTTTTCCTGCTGCTTCTTTTATTTTGTGTCTACCTCTTCACTCTTTGAAACAGTGAGACAACGAACTCTGAGTATTGAAGTAACGAATCCTGCAATACAAGTAGTGATGAGCTTGATGTTAATATGGGGGAATGGTTTCTAAATGTTTGTCATTGGTTTTTGTCTTAAATTTGATCCACCCATCTTATGAGTTCATTGGAAGTATTGAGTACTGATAACATGATGATATCTGCTCACAAGTAATCTGTAATAACATGATCGCAGGGATACCAAGTCTTATTACCAGGTATGTAGAATCTATTTTAGGGTCTGAAATTCTTTAAAGAAACAATTTTGTGGGGCGCCTGGGTGGCTCAGTAGGTTAAGCGTCCGACTTCAGCCAGGTCACGCTCTCGCGGTCCGTGAGTTCGAGCCCCGCTTCGGGCTCTGGGCTGATGGCTCAGAGCCTGGAGCCTGTTTCCGATTCTGTGTCTCCCTCTCTCTCTGCCCCTCCCCCGTTCATGCTCTGTCTCTCTCTGTCCCAAAAATAAATAAACGTTGAAAAAAAAATTAAGAAACAGTTTTGTAAGTACGGAAGACATTAAGCTGCGAGTTAGCAAAGGCTAAGAAAGCAGGAGTGGTTTTAGTAACCACTATGTTAAAGATGGGTAATCACTGTGCTGTAGTTACACAAATATAATTTCTATTCCTTTTAGCATAATAATGGCAATAGTTTATATTTTAATGTTCGTATTTGTAAAAGATAGAATTTTATGTATATTTTCTGAAGTAATCTTCAAAACACTGTTAGAAATTATTAACATCCTTTTAAAGATGAGTGAATTGTATCTCAGCAAGTTTGTGTCTTGCTCTTGATCTCACTGCTGATAATCTTTTTCTCCTTGTTTAATTTGTATCACATCCAATGACATAAAGCTACATTTCATTATGCACACCATGATTTAGGCAGGTCACAGAGAATTGGAAAGCAGAGGAGAATGACTGGGTTGATGAGGAAGGTGGGAGTACTGGTGAGCTTTAAAGTGGAGAACAGAGGACCCTGGGCAGGGAGTTCTTGACCTACTAGCCTTTATGAAGCTGTGCAACATTGTTACTCACTCTCTCCTCCCTGAGTCTCTTCATTGTCAGTCTTACCATACTTTCCTAGCTATGTCAATGTGTTTCCCAACATTTCTTCTCTTTCCTCTGACGTCTTCCTGTTCTGCTATACATATATATGAGACTGAATGGGAAGATTCTAATGAACCCTACACCTTGAACTCCTATAGTCCCCAAAGCTTTCTTTATCAATAGAGCGGCCTTCCCTCTTTCTCACAACATTAATCTTCCCTTTCCTGAAGAATTTATAATAGTTGCCCCGAGATAGCTGCCTTGCAAAGAAATGCTGGTGCTTCTGAGGACCTACTCCTACCATCTCTCATTGTCTCTAGATCTATCATCAGATTCAAGTCTCAGCTGGACACACAAGATAAAGTATAAAGTGTAACTGGTGGAGTATTGTTACACACAGGAAAAGAAATTACAAGATTTTTGCCAATTTGCCTTGCCCCAAATCTGGAGAGCATATATGGCAATGGAGTGTAAAGGTGTTGAATCATAATGAAAGGAATATGATATGATCTTAATCTGTTTGGGCTGCCTTAAGGGCATATCATAGACTGGGTGACTTATGAACAATAGAAATTTATTTATCACAGTTCTGGATCTGGGAAGTCCAAAGTCAAGGCGCAGCTAGGTTTGCTATATGAGGTCAAGCTCTCAGTGAGGGCTTGTGTCTTGGTTCATAGATGGCCAACGTTTTGCTGTATCTTCACATGGTAGAAGGGGCAAGGAAGCTCTCTGGGGTCTCTTTTATGAGGGCACTGATCTCATTCATGAGGTCTCCATCTTCATGACCTAATCACAAAGACCAACCATCCAAATATCATCACATTTGGCAACAGGATCTAACATATAAATTTGAAGGGGGAGAGTAGTTGTGTGCACAGACATTCAGTCCATAGCTTAGATATCCTGGGTTTCCGGGATGATTCTGTCTGTAAAAGATGTTAGTTAGCCAGGCATCAATGGGAAGGGAATCTTGGCATCTTCTCCCATAATCATGACAAACCTGGCTAAGAGACACAACACAAATTATTTCTTAGAGTAGCCACAACTTCTCAAATAACTTCCAGTTTCATGTGAGAAATAAATCACTTTTACATTTATTTTTATGGGGTCCAGATGTAATCTGAACCTGACATAAATATTGACAAAATTATCCACACTTTTCTAGACTTGTTAAAAAGTCAAAGAATGATCATTTGTAAAAATACATAAATGTAGTAAATAAACTTTTGTCAGACACAATCTGGAATTACCTTGGCATGATTTAGCTAACCTGATTAAGATAACATTGACTGTTGTCTAAGAATATGAGATCAATAATTTACATATATACAAGATTTATTATCACATGACTTAACTACATAGTATGAGCAAGAAGACACATGATGGTTAGATGGAGATCATTCTAACTAAAAATATTTTAAGCTAATCTTTTTTTTTTCCTTAATGAACTAGTCTCAAAGGTTTTAGATATTTTAAATGTGGCTGTTTGTTCCAGTTGACCAAAAAGATTTGCTATTTCTTATGACCGTTTCTACACTTTCCAGGTGAAAGATTTAGAGGACATTAGACTTATTTCAGGCTCAGTGTCTTGTTTTAGAAGTGAGACAATTTAACAATCACTCCTGATTGGTTTCTCTGTGACAGAACTCAGAGTGAAATCAACGCTGAATGACCAGAGAACTTACACCAAACTGGCGGCTGAAATCTAGTGGGCGAGATGGGGACAGCGTGTGTCCTTTCAGACCTGTCCTACCAGCTGTGTGCAAGCATACTGCCTGTGGTTTGCTGTTATCCCTGCAGCCTTTTCAAAGTGTGAATAGGACTGCAATACGTTGAAGACTTCTATTTGAACTGAGGTCTTGGAAACTTGTCTCTACTGAATTTGGGTCAGATTTCTTCCAGCTTTCAGAAAGGGCAAATTAACCAAAGATATTTGATTCTATTCATGCCGTTTTGTCTATGCTAAAGGTGGCTTCAATTCTCAATACTAGTCATATCTAAGCATCGCTCTCCATATAAGAAGAGAATTGCTTTTATCATGGAAGATAAAATACACTAGGACTATTGATAGAATCTCATTTCATGATCTACTTACTTGAAACTCCAAAATATCTTCCCCATGACACATGCCCAGAAGAGGATGTAAGAACAAAATGAAAAGTAGGAACTAGAGCAGAGCTGCTACGCTGATAAATTGCTATGCTCTAAGCTTTATTTTCTAATAGTGTGTTGATAGATATCCTAATGTGTGTATGATATTTCTGGATATACGTATTATCAATTTATTTGACTCATTATAAGGAAAAGAATGATATTGGGTTATAGAAAGCAGGTAATTCCAATAATACATATTTTGGGTGAACCATCCTTGTATGTACACATAATTGTATGAAGCTATCATTAAAAATCCACACCTTTGTGCATCCTTCAGTGGGAAAATAGGACACGTTAGGGAAAAAAATGCTTTAAGAAAATATGGCAAAAAAGGAAAAATCCCTTAGAATACACATATATCCTTATGAAAATTTTCATAATTAAGTGGATATTTCTCGTGTTTAACACTGAATCATGTAATTTATTTTTCTTTTAAATGTTTATTTCTTTTTTTTTTTTATTTATTTTTTATTTTTTTTTTTTAATTTTTTTTTTTCAACGTTTATTTATTTTTGGGACAGAGAGAGACAAAGCATGAACGGGGGAGGGGCAGAGAGAGAGGGAGACACAGAATCGGAAACAGGCTCCAGGCTCTGAGCCATCAGCCCATAGCCTGACGCGGGGCTCGAACTCACGGACCGTGAGATCGTGACCTGGCTGAAGTCGGACGCTTAACCGACTGCGCCACCCAGGCGCCCCTGTTTATTTCTTTTTGAGAGAGAGAGAGAGAGAGACAGAGCACAACCAGGGGAAGGGCAGAGAGAGAGGGAGACACAGAATAGGAAGCAGCATCCAGGATTCGAGCTGTCAGCACAAAGTCTGACGTGGGGCTCAAACTCACTAACTGTGAGATCATGACCTGAGCTGAAATCGGACACCTAACTGACTGAGCCACCTAGGAGTTCCTGAATCATGTAATTTATTTTTAAGGGAAATGATACTGAGGCGAAGTTCTCAGATCTACATCCTCTGCCAACAACAACAACAACAACAACAAAAACAACACAAAAAGACCAACAAAAAAACCAGTTACTGTAATTACGCAAAAGCTAATCCATTACGTTCTCCTTGGGGAAATCCATATTATATTCTTTATTCTAACAGGGTCGTAGTTAAAGATGAGAATGAAACAAAAGCCTTCTTAAAAATAGTTCATGGCTGAGTTTTCATTTTTAAAATAATTGTAATCACCATTCTCTTAGAGCTTCACCTGAGGAATAACTTGAGGAAAATTAGCAGAATTTGCATTTCCTTTGTAATTTCTCTTGCCCCATGAAACCAAGTAAAGTGGCTAATTGTGTGTGTTTTCACCTAATTAGAGTCCAAGAGATAGACTGTAGGGAAACAAGAAGATGGCGTCAGCCTCTCTCCTCGGAATATTCTGACACTGATTAAGAACAAATACCTATTTCTTTTATGCTTCCACCAAATACAGGTCCACAACAGCTAACTCATTCCATGAGAAGGTCGTGATAGATTATATTATTTTTTGATAGGAATCATAACAGATGGTAATGTATTTTAAGAGACAATTCAGAAAAGAAGGTCATCATTTTGTATCGTGAAGAGTTTTTAGCAATCTTGGTTACTATAATTTGATCAAAGACACTGACTTCACTCTTAGAAATACAATTGTATAAAGAGTTATTTTTAAAAATCTTTTATATGTTTATTTTTGAAAGAGAGAGAAAGACAAAGTGTGAACAGGGGAGGCGCAGAGAGAGAGAGGGAGACACAGAATACAAAGCGGGCTCCAAGCTCCATGGGGCTCGAACTTGTGAACCCGGAGATCATGACCAGAGCTGAAGTCGGACGCTTAACCGACTGAGCCACCCAGGCGCCCCAAGAGCCATTAATAAAGGTAAATAACTTACATTAATTATATATGCAGGATTGAAGATAGTTTAAAAGAGACATAAAAATAGCAAATGTAGAGGAGAGCTGTTTTAGTTTCTTAGGGCTACCATAACAAATTATGACCAACTTGATGGCTTAAAAAACAACAGAAATTTATTTTCTCACAGTTCTCCGGACCAAAATTCTGAAGTCAAGTTGGTTGTTTCCAGAGGTTTTGAGGGATAATCTGTTCTGTGCCTTGCTCCTAGGTTTCAGTGCCTGCCAAAATCTCGGCTTATAATAGACACATCACTCCCATCTCTGGCTCTGTCTTAACATGACTTTCCTCGTGTCCTTGTGTCTTTTCTGTCTTTTATAAAGAAACTATCATTACACTTAGGTCCTAGAAATCCTTAATTACATCTGCAAATGCCTTATTTCCAAATAAGGTCACATATACAGGTACAAGGGTTAAGACTTGGATATTTTTTGGGGGGCTGCTATTCAACTATGTGCTATGGCAGACATGGGGCAAAATCAGTGTTTATACCAAAACAGGACAATAAATTGTTGAGACAGACTCATGACACTAAACGTTCCCATCTAAATTGCCTATACTGGAGTAACGCCTGTGTAGTCTTAGAGCTATATCACAGCAGGTTTTTGTTGTTCTTTATGACCTTGAATTCACTTCCATATTTCATAAGGCTTAGTTTATTAATAGTTAATACTGTTGCTTTTATCATTGCTCACTACTGCCTTGTCATTAGACAATACTATAATATGAAATCATTCATGTAGTGCTTAATGCTTGCCTGGAACTAAACTAAGTAATATAACCATGTAAAGTAGATATTATTTTAAATCCCTTTGTTACAGATTTTAGTGTCTAAGAATGGGGCAGCAACTTCTCCAACATTGGACAATTACTAACAGTGAACCAGGATTTAATTCAGGGTCTGTTCTGCATCTGAATATAATCCTTATTCTATATTAGGAGCACTTCGTGTTCACTATTTCGGCAGCATATCTATTATTGTTTCAACTGATTTTATAATAGTCCAGGAAAACAAAAAATGCATTAAATACATTTTTAAAATATTTCTTTCAGTCCTAATGGGGTAAAAACAAGTTTTTGGTATACTTAAGACCTTCAAATAATATTTATTTTCACATAACCAATCTTTCACATAAAGAATCTTCTTTAGTTGGATTTAGTATGGATCCCAATAGCAAACAATGTCTAGAAATAAATTTATTATATATGTGTGGAGGAGCTGTTGTGTTTATGCCCTACATAAATGGTAAGGTTAGGGCAAAGCAGGAATATAAAAGACAGAATTCTGGGCCCGGATCTGATCTTCATTATCACAATTCCCCTGAGGCTTTGGGGTTCATTGAACTCTAGTAGAGTTCTATTGTTCTGAATTCAGCAACCGATGGCTAGTTTGTAAGGGAGAATTAGAGAAAATAATGTAACTGGAAGTCTTTGAATCTGAAATTCATTATTCTGGTTTTTTACCATATATGAACAAATCTGAAAGGTATTAGAAAAATGTGAATATAATCATAGTATTCACTATAAGATTGTTGTTACAGACATTGTTCACCATATTTCATTGCATCTCATTTATGAGGAACCAAGAAAAAGAAAGAAGTCCCTTACTCCTATTATTCTGTTGCCCCATTACATAAAAAAATTAGAACTATTGAACAATGGAAAAATGTATATCTTACATTTTCTTTCTTTCCTAGAACTTCAACGCCAAGTTTCTGAGTTTTTTTACTAAAACTACCTCTGGCTTCATCATGCTTTCTACCCTTAATATCTGTTTATGTTTTTACTAATTCGTTCAGATACATTTTTTCTTTGCCTTATGTTTGATATCAACCTTAGACCAAAGCAATAGAGCATGTATCCTGGGTCCTGCACTTTGAAATACCCCAATGAGGGGTGCCTGGGTGGCTCATTCAGTTGAGCCTGTGACTCTTAATTCAGCTCAGGTCATGATCCCAGGGTTGTGGGATTGAGCCCCACATCGGGCTCCATGAGGAGCATAGAGTCTACTTGGAAATCTTTCTCTCTGTCCCTCTGCCCCTCTCCTCTGCTCTCTCCAAAATAGATTAATTAATTAATTACTGAATTAAAGGGCTCCATTGGGATCATCATTCCTTCTTTTCAGAGGGAAGGAATCCATAGAGCAGAGGGGATGTGAACATCCATGGCTCACATACACCTTTTAATCCACTTTCCAAATACCCAGAATTCTGGGTTCCCAAATGATCTCTCATGTCCATTTTCAGGGTCTGTGCAGACTTTAGCCTGAGTCCATCTTACGGAACACATGTTCCAAACCAGAGTTTGCATCATTAGACCCAAAGCGCTGACAAGGAGCAGTTCCTTGCAGAGGTTTCAACAGAGACTGGATGCAGGTTTATGGTGTTCACCTGTGTATATGCGAAGCCCCTGTTGATGTGGAATAGAACCAGGAGTAGGAATAGATGTGTTGGCCGAGAGTCTGATGTCTGGCTCTCTTCATGCTGCTCTATTTAGAGACTGAACAGTATAATTCATAACTCTTAAATATTAACACATATGCACATAAGCTTCTGTTTATGCTGTTGTTCCAGTTTCCACAAAGTTAAGGAGAAGTGTGTTTACCATGGCTTACATATTTTTGTCAGCTCTCTTACTACTGTATAGAGTGAGTAAATTTATAAGTAGCCAACATCACAAAGTTACTGTAAGAAATATTTAGGGATATTGGGAATAAAACCAATGGCTTGATTTCCATTGATATTCCATAAATCAGTTTTTCAATCATTCATTTCTCAGGATTTATTTGGTTCTTCCTATCTAGGAAAAAGAATTGTTACAAATCTATTTATGTACATATCTTTGTCTCCATTTATGTAACTATGCAATTGCCATGTTTTATCATAAATTTATCAATATATTAGTAAGTTAATAAATGACACCAAAATATCTTCCTTATCCTCTTGAGATTTTTGTGTCTAGAATATTGCTTTATTAATATTACTCTTAATAAAAGTCTGAATTACACCTATGTATTTTTTAACACAATAAGCTGAAGGGCCTATCACTTAGACCCAGTAGGAATTGATGAGCTGTGCACCACTGGCTCCTTTTCCGTAGGGCAGAGGCCTTGAATGCTGAGGCATCAGGGGCAAATTGGACTTCTCTCCCCGCTGCTTGAAAGTGATATTTTAGGATTTGTGTGCCTTCTCCTGAACTCACAGAGCCATATCAGCTGTTGAGATCCACATTTTTTTCACAGAAAGAAATTGATAGTAAATTTTAAAACTCGCTCTCACTCAGTTGGAAATAAAGTGACCAAACAGAATTTAGTAGTTAAATGGCCTCTTGCCATCAGCAAAGGGCTGCACACGTTGACTCTGGGTTTCTCTGCAGTTTTAAAAAAGGCAACGATTCACAATGAATGCTGCTAGGGTCGCTGTTTTCTCTACTTCCAAGTAGGTTTTCCTACTTTGTAAAGAAGAGCCATTATTTATCTTTAACCTGAAAATATGCTTTTTATCATAGAGGCATTTCTTATGTGTTGTCTCCTCATGTGTTACCACTGAATGATTATCCTGAACGAGAAAAGTCTCATAAAATACTCCTATAATATTTCCAAATTAGTATCTAAAATCTATTTTAAAGACCAGACACTTTGTTGAGTATTCTTGTTTTTGCTTGACATTTAATAATCTGTCTGAAACGAGGGGTTTCTAAAACCAGACATGCTTTAAAAAAAATAATCATAGATTAGTGAAAGACTGTTAAGCTTTTACTTGGAAAGGATACTGGTTTTAAAAAGTTTTTTTTTTTCCCTCTATGAGTTCTTTGCAAAGAAAAAATGGAGAATAATTTATACAGACTAGGCCTTATTTTGTCATTAATTTTAAAATCATGTCAGCAAATACAGGGGTATAACCATATTGAAAATCACGCATAAAATGTATTATAAGTATAATACATAGAAGAAAGCAAAAAAGTCACTAATGACTTTCTAAAACATTCAATGATTTAGTCTTTAATTTTCTGCTACTAAAAGATTACAATGCTCTGCTATGCCTCACTAGATAAATCTTATTGATTTGAATACTAATAAATTGAAGTCAAATTTCACCTAGTATAAGATTTTGTAATACTGATGAAGAGGGTGTATTAATAGTATCGACATACATTTAAAATACTTTATTTAGAAGTCTGTATGTGCATATGAAAATATATGTGCATATATATATATATATATACAGAAATGTACTATGTATAATACATATAGAAACATATAAGCATATATAAAGTTGTAGTAAAGTCATTAGATCTCACTATTGAAATGAATTATAAAGGTAAGGCAATGCTATTTGTTATTTAATATTTAAATGCTGCTCTGACTGTTCCTAGTCTTTTTTCACATATTTTATAACTCCATACTAGTTATATTTATATATTATCAGTTTATATATATATGTATATGTATGTACAACAAAAGTACATGTATATACATTCTTAATATATATATATGTATATTTAAAGTGACATATAAATACAGCTATCAAGGATGTGGTTAACATTGGGAAGAGATTAGTAAGGAAATTTTGCAAAATTCTTAGATAATATTCTTAATTTTAGAGATGATTAAAAATTCCCTGCTGAATATCATTATCCATCTTTTATGAAGTTCAAATATCACATTCACTGAACTGACAAATTCAGGACACAATAGCTTATATAAAAATTATTATCTCTTAAATGAGATAAAAGGATATTCAAGGTCCATATATAATGAATTATGTTCCAGCAACTTCAAAATATAATTAATATTAAACAGTGGTTACTATTCACGATATGTTTAGATACAAAAACAAATGTTGAATTTATGAAAGAAAGTTCTTCAGAGTAGTGCTTACCTCTTAATGGAATCTGGCAAGAAAAAAATAATCTGGTTAAATTTCCTGTCTGTCTCAGATAATGTATCTCAAATTACTGGATCATGAGAGGAAAAACCAAATGTGTTTTGAAACAAGGGCTTTACAGTATTATGAATCATTTTCTTCTGTTATGATTTAGTCTTAATATAATAAAATATTTTCAAGACTCAAATCTTGAACAACACTTTTTACAAATATTACTTGCACAACTGATTGCATTAAGAAAATAAACCTGTTGAGTCAAATTTCCTGCTAAAATGGAAACGTCATTTGTTACAATACTTTTTCTACTTATTTATTAATTTGTTTCTGCTATACTTTTCTTCCAGAAACAATTTAAGGTAACATTTGATGGTATATAATATATATTTGAATTCATTGAAAAAAGAAAGGGTAAAACAAAGAAGCATATTAAATGGTTTGAAGAATAGGGTAACATAAAATATGTACGTAAAAGGATTACATACTTGTCAAGGCTAAGCTTCAATACAGTCCTTAGTTTTCTAACAGCAAGATAGAAATGAGAAACCTGTTCTTTGTAACAATATACAGAGTCCCTAAGATCAAAACAAATCTACTTGTTCAGAAGAAATACAAGCAATCCTAAAGAAACACACACACACACACACACACACGCACACACACACAAAACCTAAAAGGAAAAAAATAAAACGAAAGAAAAAATTCACTTCAAAGAAAATATCCCTTATTGGATCCTGCTTATAAATAACATGAATACTTGTTTCTTTTAATGGCAATGGATTTATACAAATGCATAATTAAATTGCGGTGATTATTTGGGGGAGGAATCAGAAAAATATGGCATGATGCAATTACTCACTTTTATGAAAGTCTGAACTATTAAACAGTAGGTTGCAGATTATGTGGAAAAACTGATAAACGGAACAGCCTTGAAGAAATGGTCCACAAATAGTCTTCCCTCAGAAGGGCCTTTGATAGATATCGGGCAGGAGGGAATTTGAGATTGTATTCCCTGGCAAGTAATTGGAATAAAGCAATTCTATGCTGCCAGATAAATATTGACCTATATGTGCTAACAGACAGTGAAGCTTGGAATAGAGTTGACCTTCTCTCGTGGAAATTGAATAGTCTAGCCAGGATGTGGGCCTGAATAAAAGGCTATCTGACATTGGTTCAGTGGCTACTTGAATGAATGCCTGTAGGCGGGGTAAAGATCTCTTGAGCATAGCTTCTAACCCAGCACGTTGTACGTTTGGATGGGAGACTGAGTACTCAAAACCCTTTTACATAGAGCATACTTACAACTTTTTTAACTATTAAGGTTTTAAGTCAGGTGCAATTATGTAGCTACCTCATCCATTAATAATAAAATAAAATAAAAATGTCCCCAGAGCATTTAGCATTGACAAATCTTTCTTCCTTTAATATACCTTTTTTTACCCAGCATAAAAAATTACACATGCTACATCAAAGAATAGGTATAAATCTAACTGCCATATGGGACAATTATATGGAAATTGTTAAACATTGGTAGCAATCTAAAAAAAAAAAAATCAGTAGAAACTTCAGATTTATAGCACTTTATTTGCTGTCCTACTGAATTGTAATGATAAAATGAGTATACTGGATGCCTCTTAAACCTATTTCTTTAGTCATTAAAGTATTTCATATGAATATCAGATATCTGTATGTTTTCTCTATAGCTTTACTACATGCAGACTATATGTATATAAGATAATAGTATCATATCACTTAGGAAATCTTTCTTTAAAGCTGAGATTAAAGGATATCCTTTTATCACACAGAATGCACCCATTACAGTGTCAACAGCAGATTCAATTGATCAAACTTCTCCTGTAGTAATAGGATGAAGAGTTTGAGTGAGAATCAACCAGTAATGATGGAATGGGGGCGTGGAAGCAAATTATAGCCTGTACAACTTCAGTTTAATTCAAAATATTAATTTGTATACACTTGGAAATGTTGCTTCTAAATTCATACAGAGTAATGACAAGTAGGCAGATCTCATTAACTGCAAAGAAGCATCAAGAAAGTCTTTAAGAATATAAAATATTTGTCTTAGTCTGGGATGCCTTAACAAAATGGTATAGTCTGAGTGTCTTATACAAAACAAAACAAAAAACACATTTATTTTTCATAGTTGTGCAGGCTGGGAAGCCCAAGATAAAAGTGCCTGCTGATTTGGTTCATGTTAAAACCTTCTTGCAAATGGCTGCTTTCTTGCCTTCTTCCTGTATCCTCACCTGCTGGAGAAAGGGAGATAGAGAGACAGAAAGACATAAAAAGATGGAAGGAAGGAAGGAAGGAAGGAAGGGGGGGAAAGAGGGAGGGAGGGAGGGAAGCCCTGTGGTTTCTTCTTATAAGGTGGCTAATCCCATCATGAGAGCACCACCCTTAGAATTCATCTAAACCTAATTACCTTCCAAAGGTTTATCTCCTAATACAAACACTTTGGAAGTTAGAGTTTCAACACATGGATTTTGCGAGAATACAAACATTCAGCCCACAGCAACATAAAAATAACATCTCTTAATTGACATAATATTTTATAGCATACTCAGAAACTACATTTTATACACTGTATTGAAGGACACATTGTCTATTCACTGAAAAAACTCAGGTTTCTCCTTTCCTATGTTGGAAAACAAAACCAAACAAAACCAAACAAGTAATAGTTCTTCTGTACTGTGTTTCCCCTTTACTTTTACACAGAACATTTCTGGTCACCAAAGGCATTTTTTTTTTTTTTTTTTTTTTTTTTTTTGCCACACCAAGCAATTCTCCATGATGCCAGCTGGGTGTCCTATGATGTTACTCATTTCTGACACTACCTACCTGGAGATAGAGTCAGATCCCACTGGGTCTCAGTCCCACAAGACTGCCCCCCCCCCCACACTTCAGAGGCCAATCTCAAGAAGTAGGTCCCTAGGTTGCCCACAACATCTGTTCAATTTAGCTATAAATTGAGGTTCCCACGACACCCTTCTCAAGTTTTATTAATTTGCTAAAGCATCTCACACAACTCAGGGGAACATTTGTTTACATTTACCAATTTATTAAAGGATATGATAAAGGATGCAGATATACAGGCAGATGAAGAGATACACAGGGCAAGGTCTGGAAGAGTCGCTAGCACAAAATCTTCTGCCCGGTGGAGTTGGGATATGTGCCCCTCTTGGTAGAAATATGTTTCTCCACCTAGAAACTGTCTGAGCCCCTTACTTTTGGAATTTTCTGACGGCCTCATTCTGTGAGAATGATGGATCATTAGCTCCGCTTTTAGTCCTCTCTTCCCAAGAGAATGGAATGCACAGCTGAAAACTTTAAGCTTCTAATTATGACTGTCTTTCTGGTGTCCAGCCTTCTTCCCAGAGCCATCCAGGAGCCCACCCAGAGTCGCCTTGCTACAACTCCTGTTCCCCAGGAGATTATAAGGTTTTCAAAAACCCTGTATCAGGAACCAGGTCAAAAACCTAATGGCAGAACAAAAGATACTCCTTAAGCTCTTATCACCCAAGAAATTATGAGGGTTTTAAGAGTTCTGTATCAGGAACAGGGGAAGAGACCAATATATATTTTTCTATTATCTCACACTTATCAAAATTGAAACTACGCTTCGCTGTAAACAAGACTAAAACACTGTTTAAGGATCAATCGCCTTATAAAATATCTTTTCTATTTGTAATAGAATAAATATCCAAATCCAATGCTGGATAATTAAACACTACACTTCTAAACAATCACCAGGTCAAAGAAAAAATCTCAAGGATATTAATAAAACATATTAATGAAGTAATAGTAAAAATACAAGACATTAAAGCTTGTAAAACGCACAAAATCTCAACAAAGCCAAAATTTAGGGGGTGCCTGGATGGCTCAGTTGGTTGAGAGTCCAACTTCAGCTCAGGTCATGATCTCATGGTTCATGAGTTTGAGCCCCATGTTGGGCTCTGTACTGACAGCTCAGAGTGTGGAACTTGCTTCAGATTCTGTGTCTCCCTCTCTCTCTGCCCCTACCCTGCTCATATTCTGTCTCTCTGTCTCTCAAAAATGAATAAACATTTAAAAAAACCAAAATTTATATCTTTGAAAATATTTATACGATGATAAATTTCCACGAGTTAGCAGGAGATAATGAAAACACACATAAATCTGATAAAAAATGTGAATCTAAACATCCAATAATCTAAACAAATTCTTATAACTCAAAAGCAAGAAGACAAACCACAATTTACAAAACATGATAAAAGACTAGATAATTCTCAAAAAAGATACAGGAATGGTCAACATGCACATGGAAAGATCCTTAATGTCATTAGTTTTTAGGGCAATTTAAATCAAAACTACATTGACCTACCACTTCACACCTAAGTAGGATAACAGTAATAAAAAAATTGAAAAACAAAAGGGAAAGTAACAAGTGTTGGCAAAAGTAGCCAAACCAGAACCCTGTCACGTTGCTAGTGGGACTATAATAAAATGGTTCAGGTAGGCAAATCCCCAGTGAGATTAACATAGAATTACCATATGTCGTAGCAAGTCCACTGGATGCATTCACCCAAAAGAACTGAAATCAGGCAGTCAAACACAAATGTGCACATTAGTATTTATAGCAGCACTGTTCACAATTGATAAGGGTACAAACAACTTAAATATCCATCAACTGATGAATAAATAAACCAAATGCCCTTTAGCTATATCATCCAATACCATTCAGCCCTGAAAAAAGAAATTAAGTTCTTATAGATCCTACAACGTAGATGATCTTTAAAAACATTATGTCAAGTTCTATATTGTATAGTATCGTGACATATTGCCTAATATAGTATTTATATTCGTAATAGGCAAATCCAGAGACAAAAGCATAGTAGCGGCTGCCAGAGGATGGGGAGGAGTTGAATGGAGAATAATTGCTTAATGCATTGATTACAGGGTTTCCTTTTGGGGTGGCTAAATGAAATAAACAGTCATGACAGCTATAAAACATTGAAAATATACTTACTGCCACTGAGTTCTACTCTTTGAAATGGTTAAAATGGTAACTTTTACATTATGGGTATTATACTACAATAAAAACATATCTGCATATCCCTATATTTAGTTTGAAAATTTAAAAACCACAAAAAAATGGGGGTGAAGCAGCCTGCACACTCAGCATGAGTCCAGGGTGGAGCTCAATCCCACCGCTGGGGATCATGACCTATGTGGAAGTCAACAGTTGGTTGTTTAACCGACTGAACCAGTGAGGTGCCCAGAGCATTCATGATTTAAAGAAGTAAAGAAAGGTAAAGAAGTAAAGAAGGAATAAAGGAGTAGTGCCCTGGTTAGATAAAGGGTTGTCTACCAAGCAGCCTATAGCAAACATCACAATTATAGTAAAATATGGAAGCTTTTCTTCCAAGAGGTCCTGAAGGAGGGGCAAGGAGAAGGCAAGCTGGGATGAGCTGAGCATCAGGGACCAGGGGTGGCTGAGAGATGGTAGAATCAGGCCAAAAAGCTGCAGCCAGCCTGTCTCCCAGGATCTTGTGAATTCTACAGTGTTCAGGGAAGGCAAGAAAGTGCTGACATGAGAAATGCCTGGGTGCTCTGTGTGCCGAGGTCCATCCTTCTCCCCAGACCCTTCTTTCACCACCCAGGTAAAATCCAATACTCGTGGAAGCCTTACTTCCCACCTACCCCCCTAAAACTCAATTTACATTTATTCCAGGAAATCAAGGTGGGCTTACAGTTTTAATATCAACACGTTAATGGGGCACTTGGGTGGCTCAGTTGATTAAGCATCTGACTTGATTTCAGCTCAGGTCATGATCTCACCATTTGTGGGATAAAGTCCAGTGTCAAGCTCTGTGCTGACAGTGCAGAGCCTGCTTGGGATTCTCTCTCCCACTCTCTCTCTGTTCCTCTCCCTTCTCGTGCTCTCTCTCTCTCTCTCTCTTAAAATAAATAAACATTAAAAAAAATCAACACATTAACAACAATAAAAAAGACTGAGAAGACTGTGCAACTTGACTATCTGGAGGAAATATGTATTTGTGTGTGTGTGATACTTTTATTTAATCATAGAAAACTCATTTGCATAAAAATGTTTGCACTTTGGGGAAACTGGAATATTAAATATTTGGGTAAGAAAACAGTTAAAAGATACATTGTTCCTTCAGCAGAGACAAGTTTTAAGTTGTTACATTTTTTTTTTGTTTCTTTTTTTTAATGTTGAAGTAATCAGTAACACACTAGCTTTTTTTCATTTTTGGGCCAGAGCAATAATATCTCTTATAATCCCCAATTCTCTTTAAGGATGTTTTTCATTACTTAAATCAGCCATAAATTTAAAAGATAGCTAACTTGAAGTCTCAATACAAAATCAATTTCTTTGTACCTACCATGGGCTTTTAGAGTACTATAAATCTCAAATTTCAAGAGATAATCTCCTTCCACAGGATTGATCAAACTTTTTTTCCTACATCAACATACAGGTATAAAGGTGTGGAATATTTTTTCAGAATAAGTTATATATTAAGACAATCAATATGGCAATAATTTCCTCCTTTTCTTTCTACCACGTAACTTCCCAAGCTCCTCCTAACCTTATTTGTTTTGAAAGTGTGGGAAAAAAGTGAAAGACTGAAGTATCCAGCGATACTGAAAATGCACAGCGAAAGTCAGAACCATATTCTCATTCCAGAAAGAGACCGGAATACTCTCTATCACCACATAGCCATGCCTCTTCACAATTATGCCAGAGGACTTAGCCAAGGTAATAAATAAATAGTAAGAAATGCAAATGATAGGAGAAGGAATAAGGAAATAAGATTGTCATTATTTGCAGGTAAGATGATCGTATGTAGAAGACCTAAGAATCTTCAGATAAATTCTTGCAATTGACGAGAGAACTCAGCCTGCTGCAAAGTTGATATACAAACACCAATTGTTTGTCCACATGAAAGCAGGAAACAGAAAATAAAAACTTTAGAAATATTACCATTCACAATGTTATACGCAAAATTAAGTGAATGTAGCACTGTAAGACATCTACACACACACACACACACACACACACACACGCAAAATTGTTGAAAGAAATATAAGATCTTTATAAATACAGGAATATATTGGAAGACTCAATTGGAAGACTTAATAATCCGAGTACATTAATTATTGCTATATTGATGCTAGACAGAAAGTAAACACAATTACCATCTAGCAGATGTGTGTATATGTGTGGGTGTGTATGTGTGTTAATTAGTGGCCTGATTTTAAAATATTATAGGTAAAAAAAAAGCTGAAAATAGGAAAACCACTTGAGGAAGAAGAATAACATGATCGGGTATCAAAATTGTTGTGAGGCTAATATAAATATGACAATACCACAGAGGGACAACGATAAAACCAGTGAAACAGAGCAGACAGTTTAGAACGATCTCCTCATATATGTTCCCTTATTTTCTGACAGGTAACATTATCAAATTTTCCGGGAAACATAGAGGTTTTACTAAATGATATGGGATCAACTGGGTACATAAATAAAAAAAGTGAAACTTGACTTCTATCTTAGCGTACATATAAAAATGAATTCAATATATCCTGTATATCTAAATGTAAAAAGTGAAACATATAGATGTCAGATGTTAATATGGAAACATACTGTTATGACTTGGTATAAGTCAACGTTTTGTGAAACAGGGCACAAAATGCCTTGAATCATATAAAAGATTGACAGATTGGATTCCATTAAATTAAGAATATTTGTTAATCTAAAGGTATCACCAGTAGAGTGTAAATGTATGATGTTAGAGATAATATTTGATATGCATACAACCAACAAGGTTCTAATATTTTAAATATATGCAGGATCTCTTCAATCACATAAAAAGACGAGCCAATAGGAAAATGGGAGAAAAGACATGAACAATCACTTCACAGTGGTATTCACATAACCAATAAGGAAATGGCAAGTTGCGCATCCTAGTTTATGTTCCGGGTAAAGCAAATTAAAGCCAACGTGAAATGCTCCTACCAGAATGGTTAATATTTAAAAAGACAGAGACTCACAATCACTGTTGAAGTAGAGTAACAGGAAGTATTATATACAGGAGATGAGATTCTATATGGTAGAAACACTTCAGTAAACTCTTCAGCAACATATACAAAAGTTGAACACATGCATACTCTAAGTTCTAGCAATTTCACTTTTAGAAATATATTTAATGTCTGTGTGTGCGTATATAATATATATATGCGTGTACACACACATACACACACACACACACATATCTTGAAAGGCATAAGTATTATGGTTCCAGCATCATTATTTTTAAAAAAACAAAAAACCTATAGCAACTAACTGCCTATCATTAGGTTTATACGTAAGTTGTTTTGTGGCCAAACAATTGATATTCAGCAATAAAAAAAAATGAGCTAATGGAAAAGAATTTCATGTCATAGAATTGTAAAAAAACATCTAACTATAAAAAAGTATATACTGTATGACTCCATTTAGATGAAGTGAAAAGGGCAAAAGTAATGTGTGGTGATAGAAATCAGAAGAGTGCTTGTTACTGACAGTTAGGGTTGCATTTAGAGAAAACTTCCAAAGTGTATTTGTGGTTCTGGTAATATTCTATATATTTTTTCAAATCTAGGTAATAGTAGCACATGTGTGTTTACTTTGTGACAGTTCATCTGTCTTTACATATAATATTTATGTACTGCTTTTTATTTTCAATGTTTATTTATTTTGAGAGACAGAGAAGGAGAGCATGAGCAGGAGAGGGGCAGAGAGAAAATCCCAAGCAGGCTCCAAGCTCTGGGCACAGAGTCCAATGCAGGGCTCAAACCCACGAGCTGTGAGATCATGACCTGAGCTGAAATCAAGAGTCAGATGCTTAACTGATTGAGCCACCAAAGCGTCCCAAGATTTATGTGCTTCTTAATGCATATTTTTTTAAAAAAATTTTAAATATTTATTTATTTTTGAGACAGAGACAGAGCATGAACAGGGGAGGGGCAGAGAGAGAGGGAGACACAGAATCGGAAGCAGGCTCCAGACTGAGCTGTCAGCACAGAGCCCGACGCAGGGCTTGAACTCACAGACCATGAGATCATGACCTGAGCCCAAGTCAGAAGCTCAACCGACTGAGCCACCCAGGCGCCCCTACATATTTTAATTCAACTAAAAATTTACCAAAAATAGGAAAATGAAGAGACACATTATCAAATACAACATAATTCCCTGCAAGTCAAATTCTTGCTATATATCTCTGGAGTACTGTCTGTGTTTGCTGTCTAGTACTTAAAGTAGTGGGAAAATATCACAACAATCATAATTCTATTATACAATACTGCAATTTAAATCATTCCTATCTATGATATGATCATTACCTGATAAATAAAATATTGGAATAAAAATTCAGTAAAATTAGGCATATATTTTGAATGTATGGTTAATCACATTATATGTGCACATGAAATGAAAGGCATCATGAATTCATTTACTCAATTTCAGCTTTAAATAAAAGAGCTAATGTTAATGAAGTGAACCAACTCTTATTAAAATGCCCTTAGAATTGTCAGAAATACATATTGCTTCATTATCAATTTTAGGTGTGCTTGCATTCTCATAAATGGAATCATCCATCTTTAAGCAAACTAAAATTATCTTTGTTTTAATTATTGTATATGTGACCAGCCTTTGTGGATCTCTATTTGTGCGTGTTAACAGAAGTGGACATTTTATAGACAAGTAAATTTCTTAGAGAATTGAATATATTTTGAAATGAAAAATCTCAATCATCCATGAAATTAAACAATGCTTTAGGAAGAACAAAATTTTTCAGTTATGGATTCTGTCCTCCCATCTTAGATTCTTTGTTTAAATTTCCATGTCAGAGTAAATAGTGTCTTATTCCAAAGAAAGCTCCTAGTAAGTTCTGTTTCGTGCTGATTCTTTATTTACTATAACAGTCTTTACACATATATTACCCATACCTGTGGTTTAACTCTTCTGATGGGACTTCCTCGTTTCATAATTCTGCTTGCTTGCTTGATCCTGTAGGCCTCCTAACAGTCTGTTCCATTATATATTTCAAAGCATTTTTCTAATTCAGCAGGTGTTAAACTGTTTATAGTAGCAAGAAAGAGAAGGAGGAAAGGAGGGAGGAAAGAAGGAAAGAAAGAAGGGAGGGAGGGCAGGAGAGAGTGGGTGGAAGGAAGGAAGGAAGGAAGGAATTAGGAGGATCACTTTACATCTTTGTTTTGTTTTTTTTTAACGTTTATTTATTTTTGAGACAGAGAGAGAGAGAGAGACAAAGTATGAATGGGGGAGGGTCAGAGAGAGAGGGAGACACAGAATCTGAAACAGGCTCCAGGCTCTGAGCTGTCAGAACAGAGCCCGACGCAGGGCTCGAACTCACTGGCTGCAAGATCATGACCTGAGCCGAAGTCCGCTGCTTAACCGACTGAGCCACCCAGGCGCCCCTCACTTTTCATCTTTGACAGGAGTGGTATAAAATGGTATTCACCTAATTTCTTGTCTTCTACCATTCATTTGGCATTTTCTGAGGTTAGATGTTTGTTGCTTTTGTTTTATTTAAGCATTTTCTTAATATTAATTATGAAGAAATCATGGAGGCTAAAATAACATAAGGTGGAAAACTTAGATAGAAAAAGAATCTGTAAGTTATAATATAAAAAAATTCTGATACGTAACAGAATGAAAATGAAGCTAGGTCTGATCCTCCCTAGCTACTCATTAAATTCTCTTCAATCTTGTCTACTAAGGATAAATTCACCCAATTCTTTTATTCCTCTTTTAAGCACGTGTCTTGTGCTCCAAGATTCCACAAGAATTTTCTTGGATTGTAGAACATATTAGGAAGGTTGTAAGTACAAGTAATATTGCTTAAGTTAGATAAAGTAGTAAGATAAAATACATATTTTAGAAAATTGTACACGGTCTTATCTCAACCCTAATATATCTTTCTTTGCATGAGAAAACTTGTATGATGCATTTACCGACCAGATTAAGGCAGAAATTTCTGAAAATTTCTTTAAAGTAGAATTTCAAACATTTAAAGCATAATTGCATATCTGCCAACAGTCTTTCATAACTTTGTGAAAACAAATTTTCTTAAGAATATCAAATAAATAGGGGCGCCTGGGTGGCGCAGTCGGTTAAGCGTCCGACTTCAGCCAGGTCACGATCTGGCGGTCCGTGGGTTCGAGCCCTGCGTCGGGCTCTGGGCTGATGGCTCAGAGCCTGGAGCCTGTTTCCGATTCTGTGTCTCCCTCTCTCTCTGCCCCTCCCCCGTTCATGCTCTGTCTCTCTCTGTCCCAAAAATAAATAAACGTTGAAAAAAAAAAAAAAAGAATATCAAATAAATAAAATGTACATGCACTTTTTTGATACAAAATACTCAGTCATAAATTAAATAATGCCAATATTTTGGTTCAATTTTTCGGGAAGGCTACATTGAAATTAGGGATTGCATCCCTAGGATTAGGGGAAGGATTTCCTATCCGATATAAAACAGAATTAGAAGAATTGGTAGATTTTGTTGTAACTAAACATAAAAACATAAGAGAAAAATAGAATCATGAATACAGTGCCAGTAAGAAATTTGATCTAAGCAGGTTCAGATTAAGAATGCATGTAGGTGACGATAAGTCATTTAATGGGCAACAGCAAGAGCACGTGCATAAAAATAAGAGGTAAAAGATAACACACTTGGGGTTGCCATGATTTCCTGGTTGAAGTGCAGAGTTTGAGAAGGGAGACTGGTGAGAAGGATGTAAATGGGTCTTAAACTAAGGAGTTTGCATGTTGTTAGCAGTAGTTTCCAGAGAAGTGAAATGAAATGTTTTCATGAAACTACTTGTCAAAGAAATATTGGAGAGGACAAAATTAAATGTAAGAAAGGTTTGGTGTAAGATATCATTGAACTTAGGAAATGTATTATTTTGAAACTCTGAGGTTATGTCCAAATGAATTTTGTTTGGCTTGCTTTACAAAATCACATGCTACAAAGAAGCTATATTTTTCACTGATGTTATTTAATAACAATGGATACAATAGTTGTAAGCCCAGTAATAAAATAGAAGGTTAACATAGAGATTAGATTTTTTTTCTTTCTGTTAATTCATGGAGATGTGTTTTTTTTTAATCCTATAAATTGGTTAAATTAGAAATTTATGAGATAAAATTTGTAGAGACATTTCTTTTTAAATTATACAGCACTATTTCCATTTGTTTCTCTTGTTTAATTTTTATCATTATTTGCATGGTCTAATGAAATGCAGATATGGCTCTAATGTACTACTGTACGTACACTGCTATAGTGAAATAACCTGAACAGAGGGAAAAAAAATCTCCATTATACTACAAATGTATGGTATTGTTTTCTACCACTTTATTTCCCAGGCTGAGTGCACCTACTATCATAAACTACTTCTTTCATTCATATACTTTTTTTTCCATAATTATAAATTTGATTGTGTAACCAAATGTTTGGTAACATACATAGATTAGTTTCTACCATTATGTCTCAGTTTGGCCAAACACACACATATAACATGATGAAAATGAGAATTTAATGATAATACCTCTATAATTTAGTGAAATACATATCAATTTTAGTAATAAGATATGTTAATTTGGGGCACATAATAAAAAAATAAATTAATCCATTTAAAATAGCTGTTTTTATTTAATTTTTTAAAAAAATATGTGACTTTTAAAGAAGTGGATGCTAATTTATTTTTAGTGGATGCTAATTTATGTTAAAGTGGAAATACACAATTTTAAAATCAAATGTCATTCCACTCAATCTAAACTCAATTTCATCCTGCAGCATTGACCAATTATACATTATTTTAACAATCTATGCACATTAGGAGAAATATTTAATGCAAAGGGCTACATATCACACTTTCATTCATGCCTTTCATTCATCTTCATTGACCAATATCTTATGTGTCTTGAATATTTAGTGGTTTCAAAAAGTACTTCAATGTTATTGGTGGCACTTGTATATGATTTTATGCACTCTGAATACATCCTATTTTATTAGTTTCCTATTTCTGTAATAACAAGTTGCAACAACCTTCAGAGCTTAAAACAACACAAATTGATTACTGAAAATTCTGGAAGCCAAAAGTGTCAAATAAGTCTAATTGGGTTAAATTCAAGATTTATAGAGGGCTATATTCCCTCTGGATGCTCTCAGGGAAAATCCTTTATGCTTATTTTCCAGATCTTAGGAGCCAATGACAATTCATGGTGTGTGGTCCCATTCCTCCATACTCAAAGCCAACAAAGTCAGATCAAGTCCTTCTCATGTTGCCATCTCTTTGACTCTCTCTCCTGCATCCCTTGTGCATTTTTAAGGCTCCTTATGCTTACATTAAGACCACTTCGATGATCCAGGATAATACCACCATTTCCGCATCAGCTGATTAACAACTTTAATTCCATCTGCAACCTTAATTCTTTTTGTCTTGTGACCTAATATATTCACTGGTTCCAGAGATTAAAAAAAAAAAAAAAAAGATATGGACAATATTGCGGAGGGAGGAGTATCATTATTCTGCCCAACATGCCTAGCTATGTCTGAAGATTTATTGGTGATAAAGTGTGAATACATAAGTGTCCGGCAAATAATCATAGTGATAGTAAAATTAAGGTGCTCACAATATAAAACTTCAGGAATTACCAGGTTGATATGTTAAATGTTATTATACTTTGTAATATACTACTTTCTAGAAGTTTATGCTTAATAAAAAAGCTGTATAGTGTTATATTCATTATAAATTATGGAGTTACAATGTCTAAGTACAAAATGTCAATGATTATTAAATGAAATGTTACGTGATTGTATCAATGTTTCAATTTGGCTATAGTAAAATAATTTAAGTTATTGTTTTTCGTGTCTAATCAGGAACTGAAATTTAAAAGAGTATCTATCTTTCTATCTCTATCATCTATCTATCTATCTATCTAATCTAAATTCTATCTATCTACATACACATGCATACATACCTTAACATCTTTACTAACTCTGGATTAATCACGCACTAATACCAAGTATGATAACACCAAACTTTTGATAAGCACAGATTAGCTTAGTTCAATGTAAAATAATTTATTTGAGAAACTATTTGTATAATTTTAAGCTCAAAAAGGAAAACTAAATACTCTACTTGCTCTATAGTATAAGAGTCGTGGTTAATAAAACTTTGCAGGAATTGAAATACAGTTTAGAGAAGTCACATGTGAAGGAAATATACCAAGTCATGCATCAAGAAAAATCAGGGAAGTAGCAGCCTCCAGGTCATAGAACCAGACTGTGAAAACCTCAGCCTAATGCATTGTTTTTTTAGAAAAGGATGCAGTTCTTAAGAATTTTTGAGGTTTTCACCGAGTGTTTGTCTCCAGGAAGAAAATGGAAGTTGCTCTAATAGTACCCTTGAAGGTTTGTCAAACTTAAATATGTCCCTATGTCTGGCAACAATTACTTCATAGAATAATAGTTTTTCATTTTGTCTGCCACTCCCCCATGAATTTCTCTTCTCTAACATGGCAACAAGGGAGATAAATTCTGTTAAATGGAATTTCATATTCCTTTTGGGAATGCAGAAGTAACTTAAAAAGACAATGGTGAAGGTGCCAAGTAGACAACAGACAATCCAAAGCATATTTCTACTTTAGGCCTTCTGTAAGCTACTAAGCACATAAGAGTGGTTAGGACAAAACTTCTTCACTGGGCATTGTCTCTTTCTTTCTCTTCTCCCATCTCTCCCATCTCCTCTTCTTTTACTTCTCCTCTCCTTATCCTTGTCTTTCTCTTTCTTCTTATTCTCCTCCTCCTCCTCCTTTTCTGTCTCCCTGTCTTACCACTCCCTATTCTACACACAAAATTACTTACTTTCCATGTGGTATAAGTGAGTAATTATAAATTAATGCAGACAGAGTTATTTTGTGGGTAATGTAAGTGCAAAGAGAGCCATCTAATCAAATCATTTGGGATCAGAATTATATACGGGTAGTGAGATAGGAAAGATGTTAAATGACTGCAGAGTCTAGATAATAGATTGCTTTACATTAATAGAGCTGAGACTTCAAAAATATGACAAAATTGGTGTCTTGGAAAGATCATGTGGGGATCAATTTGAAGAATGCATTAGAGATGGCAAATTGAATATAGCAGATTGGATGATAAGATCATTAATTGAACAAAGGGTTAACAGGAGAGAATGGGTACCTTTTCTTAACTCTTGTCAATTAAATTGTTTTAAGCAATTCACTAGTTGAGGAGGAGAAAAATTTAATAATTAATTTATTAGAAAATTTGATGAGTAATGATGTCATTTAATAATATTCAAAAAATAGCAAAAGTTGGGGGGTACCTGGTGGCTCAGTTAGTTAAGCATCTGACTCTTGATTTCTGCTCAGGTCATGACCATAGCGTTGTGGAATGGAGCTCCATGTGGGGCTCCACACAAGGCATGGAGCCTACGTGAGATTATCTCTCTCTCTCTCTGTCTCCCTCCTTATACCCCTCTCCTCTGGTCTTTCTGTCAAAGAAAAATAAACAGCAATAACAAGTATGTGGTAATAAATACTGAATTGAGTTTTGTACAAATAGTTCCTTAGGAGCTGAGGGAACCTTCACCTAGAATTTTCAGTATGTGATTGGATCTAACTTGTGTAAAATGTTAATGACATTCTGGACTGGAGATAGATGAACAAATACACCCTCACACTCACACAAGCACAAAGACAAACGCGAGAGAAAACTTGATGTTTTCATGTTGATGTAAAAAGTTTAGTAATTTTTTATATATGAAAAAAGGTATCATCAATTGACTGAGTAATTTATATGGATAAGTAAAAGGAAATTTAAACAGATAAATTGAGGTTGGATGTACATGAGATTAAGAATTTGTCATTTTGAGCATCTTTTCATGTGTCTGCTAGTCATCTGGATGTCTTCTTTGTGTCTGTTCATGTCTTCTGCCCATTCCTTAACTGAGTTATTTGTTTTTTGGGTGTAGAGTTTGATAACTTCTTTATAGATTTTGAATACTAACCCTTCATCAGATATGTCATTTACAAATATCTTCTCCCATTCCCTCAGTTGCCTTTTAGTTTTGCTGATTGTTTCCTTCGTTGCGTAGAAATACATTTATTTAAATATAAATGTATATTTATTTATTTTGAGAGAGAGAGAGAGAGAGAGAGAATAAACATGGACATGAGAGAGAGAGCAGGGAAGGGGAAGAGAGAGAGGGAAAAAGAGAATCCCAAGCAAGTTCCATGCTGTTAGTGCAGAGCCCAAATCGAGACTTGATCTCACAAATCATGAGATCATAACCCTGAGCTGAAATCAAGAGTCAGATGTTTAACTGACTAAGCCAGACAGATGTCCCGAGAAGCTTTTTACCTTGATGAAGTCCCAATATCTCATGTCTGTTTTTGTTTCCCTTGCCTTTAGCAACATGTCTAGTAAGAAGTTGCTTTGGCTGAGGTTAAAGAGGGTGCTGCCTGTGTTCTCCTCTTAGGATTTTGATGCCTTCCTGCCTCACGTTTACGACTTTCATCTATTTTGAATTTATTTTTTGTATAAGGTATAAGAAAGTAGTCCAGTTTGGGAAATACAAATAAAAACCATGATGAGATACCACCTCACTCACACCTGTCAGGACAGCTAAAATTAACAACACAAGGAACAACAGGTGCTGGCGAGAATGCAGAGAAAGGGTAACCTTCTTACACTGTTGTTGGGAATAGAAACTGGTGCAGCCACTCTGGAGAACAGTATGGAGATTCCTCAAAAAACTGAAAGTAGAACTATCCTGTGATTCAGCGATTGTACTATTATGTACTTATGCAAAGAATACAAAGATACAGATTTGGAGGGGTACAGACATCCCAATATTTATAGCAGCATTATCAACAATAGCCTAACTATGGAGAGAGCCCAAATGTCCATCAACTAATGAATGGATAAAGAAGAAATGGTATATTAATACAATAGAATGTTACTTACAAAAGGAATGAAATCTTTCCATTTGCTATGACGTGGATAGAGCTGAAATGTATTATGCTAAGTGAAGTAAGTCCATCAGAGAAAGACAAAAATTATATTATTTCCCTCATAAGTGGATGAATATATGGGAAGTGGCAGGGCGGGGAGAGGAGAGAGGGAAACATGCAAGAGACTCTAAACGATGAAGAACAAACTGAGGGTTGATGGAGGGAGGTGGGTGTGAGATGGGCTGGATAGGTGATGGGTATTAAGGAGGGCACTTGTTGTGATGATCACTGGTATTGTACATAAGTGATGAATCACTGAGTTCTACTCCTGAAACCTATATTGTACTGTGTGTTAACTAAAATTTAAGTTAAAAACAAATCTGTCATTTTTCCTATAGAAAAGGGGGAAATGGTGGGTGTGGTATATAAATCTCTTTGATTTAAGTATTTAAGGAATTTTCATGTCATACTCTATTCCTGAGGTCAGTAATGATGATAGAGTTGTGAAGATCATGGCTAAGATTATAAATGCTTCACAAAACGTTACAAATTTGAACTTACCTACATTTGATAGAACCATAATTCTTCTATGCCTCCAGCTAATCAGGGAATTATTTTTTATAAATTAAAGAAAAAAATGAATTACGTTAAGCTAGATTACTCTACAGACTCAACTTATTCAATGCTATTTGTATCATCGCCCCTCAGTAGGTGTCTTTTATAGCTGCTCTTACCAAAGAGTCTTTGAGTCAGCTAAAATACCTACTTTGGCCATGTTTGCGGCCCTGACATAATGGTTTGAAAAACACTTGTGTGTAGACTTCCACTGACATGAGAAAAATATGCCAGGGCAAGCTATCTTGGAGAAGAAAGATTTGAAAAACGTGAAGTAGAGATAACCACTCCCGCTGAACTCAGTCTGGATTAGCCTGAGAACAGATGATGACATTGTATAACTATTCTTCTATTTATGTAGTATTATACTATTGATGAAAATATGGGTTGAATCTACATTTGGACTATTAATACTAGTATACACATACATAAAAAATTAAGGAACTGTGTGTTTTTTTTGGTTCATATGTTCATATTCTTTGAATGAGGCTCAGAAACAGAACGTCTATCAGGTTTTATTTACATTAGCACATTTTTTTGCCTTCATTATAAATCATATTAGCTGAATACAGAAATCTAAATTAGTTCTTCTGTTCTTTCCACCATTTGAGATAATTTTTTTAAGGTTTTGTCTAAGTCATTTGTCTCTCTCATTACTGATTTTTAAAAAATAATCCATTGTTGTGGTTTCCACTAACTGTCTTTGAGTTTTATTTTTGTTTTTGGCATTCTACAGTCAAACAATAATGTTTCTCATTAAGATTTCCTGGGAATTCATATTCTGAAAGGCACACAGAGCTTCTACCTGAGGATTAATATATTTCACCATTTTTGAAAATGTCTCAGCCAGTATTTTTTCAAACATGTTTTCTCCATTCTGTCTCTCTTGTCCTTTGGAGATGGCCATGCTGTATACATCAGAACTTTGACAATACTCTGTGGATCTCACATCCTTCTCTGTATTTTCCATCCTTTTCTGGCTGTGTTTCAGTGTGGATGTTTTCTACTGATGTACCATCCAGGTCACAAATCTTCCTTTTGACCATTTAATTGGTATATTGAATTCTTAATTTTAATTATAATTTTCAAATCTAATATTTCCATTTCATCTTTTATTTACTTATTTTGATATTTTAATGACATTTTCCTTTTTAGCATCTGTTTTTTGAGCATACAAATCATTGTAATTTAAAGTTTTTGACATATCGATATCTGAAATTGCCTTGGTTCTGTGTCTACTTTCCAATTTTCATCTTTTTCTTTTTAATTTTTCTCATTGGTTTTGTCTGTTCACTTTTGCACTATGTACAAAAGCAATGTCGAGGCTCTATATGAGTTTATCTTTTTCTAGAAAATAGTTTCCACATTTTCTGGTGACAAACATTTTCTCCTTGATCAAACTTTATTCAGGCTCCTCTGAGCTCTCTACTTGACTAGTCTCAGCCTCGGGCTTCTATCTCCGTTCACCTAGAGTCCACGTTTAGCAAGAATCTCTTCAAGTCAGTTTAACCAGAATCCTCCCTTACCTAGTTGTTTCTCTTATTAATTCTCCATCCAATGATTTCTTCTCATTCTGCCATTTGGTGATAAATTTCCATTTTTTTCCTTAGTGTACTCAGAGTTCCATCTCTCTTTCATACTATAAAAACCCATTGTTGCCTCTTTGAATAAAAATTGCCTTGTTATTCTTCAGCAAGTGCCTGAATAATTTTTTCTTAGCCTTGCCAGCAACTAGAGGAAAGCAGAATAAGGCATTTCTCTTTGGTCTAGTCATGGTTTGGGATGTCTTAGAGATGGATTTCGATCTTCGTGGAGGTGGTTCTAAGTCTAGTTTGTGTGTAGTTCACGGGTATATCCTTTTAGGCATCTCAACCGCAAGCCTAGAATACATACCATGGCCCTTATTCATTGCTGGTTCTTGAATTTGCAATTTTTGTTTCCTGTACAATAAGACTGTTCAAGATCTGCTTTGGTTTTTGACTTCACTTTCGATTTTCTGCTTGGCTTATTTGCCTTTTGTCCTATACACCATAAGATCTAGAAAATGCTTTGAATGGAAAATTAAGCAAAAGTCTCTGACACACATTTCTGACAATATCTTTTCTTTCAGACTGGCTCATTCTACTGGCAGTCTTTAGGAAACTGAAGTCCAATTCCTCTCTTCCCTCAGCCACAAGACCGCAGAGAGCTTTGAGCTGAGACTTCTTTCTCAGCTTCTAGGTCTCACACACCTATGAGTCAGTTAATGCAATGGGGAAAAAAGTGATCATGTAAACTCTCTTCTCTTCTCCCTCAAATCAGATCCTAAAATCCTGCCTCCTTGATTGCTCTTCCGTGACTTTAAGCAGCTGTTTCATGCATTTTATGCTGTTTATATAATCAGTTTGGAAGGTTGTTCTGACATAAGCTCATCTGTCATAACTATAAGTGGAAGTTAAAGAATTTTTTTAGACTAATGACCATTAAAGTTTACTCAGATCTTTATACAGTCGTCTCCTTTCATCCATAAAATTTTAGCTCAAATATCATGTCCTCAAACAAACTATTCCCTGACATTACTATCAAAAATTGCCACTTTATCCAAGTCTTTATTATATTGTGTATTCTTATTTTATAGCTGGCATCTTACTTACTACTATATTAAATAAGTAAATGTGTGTTTGTGTGTGTGTGCGCCTATGTTGCAAAGTTTATTTCATTTCACACTGAGTATCTTGAAACAGAGTGGAACTGTTTATCTTGACTATCTCAGTATTCTCAGTGTATATAATATGCATAGAAAAAACAGTAACTATTTGTGAATTAATGAAAGTATGAGTTAATTAAAGGATATATATATATATAGTTATTGTTTTATTTTCAGTATATATATGATATATTTATTACACTTATCCAAATAAAAAAATTCGCAAGTATACCAACTAAAGTTTATTTATTTATTTTGAGAGAGAGAGAGAGAAAGAGCATGAGTAGGGGAGGGGTAGAGAGAGAGGGAGAGAAGGAGAATCCCAAGCAAGCTCTGAGAAATCAGTGCACAAAATCTGATGTGGGGCTGGAACTCATGAGCTGAACTGTGAGATCATGACTTGAGCCAAAATCAGGAGTCAGATGCTCAACCGATGGAACCACCAAGATGCCCCAACCAACAGTCTAAAACAACTGTTCCAACTCCAGAGTCCAAGATGAATATTAAAGACAAATACAAAGGGGAAAATAATGGAGGAGATCTTGCCATACTAGATGGAAATTTTTAAAAAAAGACATACTAATTGAAATCTTGTGATTTTAAGACAGCTAGAATTATAAATTATGCAAATTTTTGGAAGACAAAAAGCATATTTAATATGAATGGAATTTTAACATATATCAAGGGTGATGTCTCAAATTTGCAGACTAAACAAATCAGATATGGAATAAACTTTGCTTAGAAAGTTGTCTATACATTCGGAAGAAGAATGTAGCTGGGTTCTCCTCTCATATGAAATAGCAATTGCCAGTTGAAAGCTTAACCAAAAAGCTTAAAAAGAGAAGCTTAACCAAATTATCACACATCAAATAAAAAACTTTTGAATATTAGAAGAAATTTTAGCAGAAATGTTTACAATATAGAGAAAACATTGCTAAGAGAACATATTTTAAGTTAGATTGTTTAGAATAATTTTGTTTTATTATCATTTTTTAAAATTTTTTGGAAGTTTTTTATTTATTTGTTTTGAGAGACAGAGAGAGTGAGCAGAGAAGGGGGGTAGAGAGAGAATCCTAAGCAGGCCTGCACTGTCAGTGCGGAGCTTGATTCAGGGCTCGAACTCATGAACTGTGAGAACATGACCTGAGCTAGAGACTGAATCATTTGCCAGTGGCAGTTAATCAACTATGCATATGTAATTGAAGCCTCCATAAAACTTAAAAGGGTGGGATTTAGAGAGCTTCTGGGCTGGTGAACACAATCTGGGAGACAGTGACATGTCTGAAGAAGGCATGAAAGTTCCACGTTCCTTCCCCATACCTTGCCCTATACATCTCTTTCCTCTGGATGCTTCTGGATT
This sequence comes from Leopardus geoffroyi, assembly GCF_018350155.1. Classification (NCBI taxonomy): domain Eukaryota; kingdom Metazoa; phylum Chordata; class Mammalia; order Carnivora; family Felidae; genus Leopardus; species Leopardus geoffroyi. The sequence goes on along the minus strand of NC_059326.1, from coordinate 217,505,766 downwards.
ATATATTCTTTTCTAATGAACCAGTGATCTAATAAGAAAATAGTCCTCTGAGTTCTATACGCTGCTCTAGCAAATTAAACCCAAGACAAGGGTTGTAAGAACCTCGCTTCTATAGCCAGCTGTGTCAGAAGTACAAGGAATAACCTGGGCTTGTGACTGATATATGAAGTGGGTGGGGACAGTCTTGTGGGACTAAACCTTTAACATGTGGATTCCGATGCAGTCTCTGGGTAAATAGTGTCAAAACTGGGTTGATTCTCAGATACTCTGCTGGTGTTCCCAGAAATATTTGTTGTGTGCAGAAGCCCCTCTGACCTCTGTCCCACCTAACACACTTTGGAATTCATTCCAGGAACCCAAAAGAGTATGATAATGTAAATATTAAAGATACAAACAAAAACACACACGATGAGATAAAAGGAAGTCATAAAACATTAAAAGTAATTTTCTTTAGGGAGAAACTGAATTGATTAGATTTTAATTTTTTTTTTTCATCATATTTCTGTAGTTTATTGAAGAACTATTAGGGATTTGTGAATATAGAGTTTTGATTATAATGTTACCTAGCCACTAAAGGATATTGAAATACAAATTCTTAAGTATGGTGGAAAAAAGGTGTTAGGGCTAAGATGTGTGAGGGGGAAAGAATAATGGAGGTAGTAAGAGGATTAGTTTTCTTTTTATAATTATATTATTTTTAAGCACTTGTGCATTGTTTCTTATAATATTAAAAATAACACTTGCAACAGAAATGTTAATGTACCTAATGATTCCGAACTGTGCACATAACATAATTAAAATGGCAATATTTTATGTTATGCATGTATTCCCACAACAAAAGAGAAATTGGTAAAATAAGAAATACAGAAAAAATTAGCAAAATGAAAGATGACTTAGATAAAAACAAAAGTACTGAGAAGAAACCTAATGAAGAAATTAGCCCAACAGGTTTATAAATGTCAAAGTGGAGGGTGTTATAATTTGCAATGTCTATATCTGTTGTTCAATCCTCTTTCTCATTTCTGGGAGAAAGATTTCAAAATTTCAAAATTTCAAATTTTAAAATTTCAAAAAATTTCAAAAAAATTTCAAAAATTTCAAAATTTCAAAAAAACTTCAAAAAAAACTGGGAGATATTAAAAGAAAAAAAAAAACTTCACACTCATTACCCATTAGAATGTCTGCTATAGGAAAACAAAACAAAACAAGAATAGAAAATAAGTGTAGACAAGGATATGGAGAAATAAGAACCCTGCTGAACTGGTGGGAATGTAAAATGGTGCAGCTGCTAAGGAAAACAGTATGGCTGTTCCTCCTCAAATTAAAAGTAGAATCACCATATAATCCAGCAAGTCTGCTTCTGAGTATATACACCCCCAAATGGAAAGCAAGATCTTGAAAAGCTATTTGTACACTTATGTTCCTAATAGCATTATTCACAATAGCCAAAAGCAACTCAAGTATTCCTCCATAGAGGAATGGATAAACAAATTGTAGTGCGTATATACAATGGCATATTATGAAACCTTACAAAGGAAGGAAATTCCAATTCATGCTACAACAGGGATGAAACTTGAAGATACTATGTCAAGTGAAATAAAAGTTGCAAAAGAACAAAGGCTATATGATTCATCTTATATGAGATACCTAGAGTAGTCATATTTATAGAAACAGAAAATAGAAAGGAGGTTGCTAACAGGTGAAAGGAAGGGAGAATGAGGAGCTATTGTTTAATGTGTATGATTTTCAGTTTTGCAAGATGAAGAGTTCCGAGATGGATGCTACTAATATTTGCACGATAATGTGAATGTACTTAATACCACTGAACTGTACACTTAAAAATGGTTAAATGGTAAATGTGATGTGCATTTTGCCACAATTTAAAACAAATAAAATCAATCAGTTAAAAGAATAACATGGATAGTATAATTCTGTTTCCGGATCATTTCCACTCATCCATCCATCCATCCATCTGTGTACATGCATCAAGAGAAATCTAGAAAAATGTCATCAAATTTTATGAGTTGTATATAAAAGGTATGAAATTAGATACTATTTTCACATTTGTTTTTGTTTAGTTGTGCTTTTCTTCTTTATGCTTTGCCTTATTGTTTGAAAACTTCCTTATAAGTATATGTAATTAAAAAAAAAAACTATAGAAACATTAGAAAAATTTAAAAAGTTATCCCAATAGGTGACATAGAAAATAGACTAATCACCAGACATTAAAATAAAAGAATGCTCAAGAAAACAATAACAATAACATGTGTTTAAATGTTGCTTTTTTTCTTAATCTGATCACCACTTCCAAACCCGGAATGGGCTTGTCTTGTCTCCCAAGATAACTAAAGATAAAATATGCCAACTTCCCAAAGCCTTGGCTGTAGGAACAATATGTTCAATGTAGTTTCAATATATGTACTTGAATATACTATATTTCATTAAACGCTTTATATACATTCATTGTAAAATATCTTGTGTTATTATTTTTCCTGTCCATTATTATGATCCAAGATGGGTGTTTTTAACCAATATCTAACCATCCTCCAGCAGAGAAATAAATAAAAGTCACTGATGAAATTTCAAGTACTTCCATGCCTCTTGTACAAAATAAAGTGCTCTCTCTTCTTCATCAGCCAGACTCATTATGATAGTGCTCTTTCGTATTTGTCAAAACGTTTAAAAATTTTTTTAATGTTTACTTTTGAGAGAGATTGAGAGAGAAAGAGAGAGAGAGAGAGAGAGAGAACAAGCGTGTGAGAGGCAGAGAGAGAGGGAGACACAAATCCAAAGCAGGCTCGAGGCTCAGAGCTGTCAGTGCAGAGCCCGATGTGGGGGCTGGAACCCACGAACCATGAGATCATGACCTCTGAAGTTGGATGCTCAACCGACTGAGCCATCCAGGCACCCCAAAGCATATTTTGATTCATGTCAAAAAGTCCATTTAACTGTAGTCAATATTGCTTTTACAGAACGCTTCAGGCAGCATGCTTATTTATTTATTTACTTTTTTAATCCCCAGGCCACAATTTACTTCTTACCACCTTCCATTCTCCTGTTCCAATCTTGAAGGCCATGGCCAAGATAAGAAAATAAAGCCTCTACATCTACTATGAAAAGAAATTCTTCCATCTTTATATGTATTCCTGTGATTATCTGTTTTTCACCAGACTAATATTTAATTTAGGATCTGCTTAATAGTTATCTTCTGTTTACTATTTTGTCCTTAATTTTTGTTCTCCAGATAGATTTCAAACTAATTGAGAGCAAAGGGTGTGATGTATTCATTTTTTCACAATAAATAGCACCGTTTTTGATACATAATAGACATTTATTACTTGATTCATCTAAAAATACTTCTTTTAAAGGCAAATAATTATCTCTAATTTACCTTTGGTGGAAATTACTTCCATTTACCTCAGGTGCCAAATTGAAATAAGCTTTTACCATTAAAATATCTGTTGTACTTTAGGTCTTAAAAGTATTCCTTAAAAGGAAAGAAAAACTCATCTCTACTTCCAGACAGTATTTTGACTTTAAATGATGAACATTAAAGGCTATGAAATCAAATAGGAGAGTTGATAGGTTTATTAAGGGTAGGAGAGCAAAGGAGAACTTTATGAACACTACTCAACAAATATTCTTTGTGTATCTGCTTTGTGCTAAGGGATCTGTTAGGTGCTAGAGACACTAGAAGAAACAAATTTGACATGGCCACTGGCTCACCTATATAGAGCTTACTATAAAGTGGAGAGGTCTACAGGCAATGGTGATGAAGAGTGATTAGTGCTATCTTACAGTAAGCACAAGATATTATGGAAGAAGATAGTGCTTCCCAGAGGAAGTATGGTCTAAGCGGAGAGTTTTAAGTGTCCAAGTAAAGAAAAACTGTGAAGAGTGAAAGACTACTTCTGAGGACTGGGATAAAGTATATGACTTCAGGATAAATTGGGTGGTTAGAAAGTGAGGAGATGGCAAGAGATCAGGCTGTCCTGTCAAAAATACATGTAGAACATATGTGCCACCTCTGTAGTCTATGACACATGATCTCTTCCCTGTCTGGTCTACTGCAAAAGCTTCCTAACTGGCCTCCTGACTTCTCTTCTTTCTCTGACACAGCAGAAGGTAAGAGATTTTTAAAAATATATAAACTATCTGCTAATAGTTGCCTTCTTAAAGGCACTCAGTACTTTATAGTTTTATCAATATGAAAGGCAATTTGAACCTTGTCTTCCTTGCAAACTTCTTCTCTTTTCACTACTCTACTTATGGTATTTCAGCCACAGCAATCTCTCATTTCTCAGAGTCAAGCATCTTTCCTATGCAAGAGACTTAATTTACTTGTATCCTAAATCCTCCCTCTATCCTCTGTCCTCATATTTTGCTGGGAACTTTAATTCTCAGCTTCAATATTTTGCTCTCAAGCAGGTCTCACATGGCAGCTCAGTGTAACTCACCTTATTTATTTTGTTGGTCACCATAGGATCAGCACATAGGAATGAGACTGGCATGTAGTAGGGGCTCAGTAAATATTTGTTCAAATAAATGAGTAGAGGAAACCTAAATAATGGCTCAATAAAAAATGGCAAGTTGTAAGCTTATCTGGCTGCTGTATGTAAGTGTATTGGAGAACATTAATTTGAAAACAGAAAAAAGTAATTGGGAGATAGAGCAATCTCATTCAGCAAGGGAGGGATAATGGTGATAAAGTCTAGGAACAGAATGGCGGAGATATTCATAGTTTGAAAGGTATTAGAGGCATATAATTAGTGGCACTTTTTAAATGATTTGATGTGGTTAATAAGTAAGGTATAAACAAAAGAGTCACAGAAGAATCTAATTTTCTGCCTTAAAAAACAAGGTGATGGATATTTGGGCTCTTTCCATAACTTGGCTATTATCGATAGCGCTGTTATAAACATTGGGGTGCATGTGTCCCTTCGAATCAGCACTCCTGTATCGTTTGGATAAATTCGTAGTAGTACAATTGCTGGGTCATAGGGTAGTTCTATTTTTAATTTTTTTGAGGAACCTCCACATTGGTTTCCAGAATGGCTGCACCAGTTTGCATTCCCACCAACAGTACAATAGGGTTCCCCTTTCTCCACATCCTCACCAACATCTGTTGTTTCCTGAGTTAATTTCAGCCATTCTGACTGGTGTCAGGTGATATCTCATTGGCTATCTCATTGTAGTTTTGATTTGTATTTCCCTGATGATGAGCGATACTGATCATTGAGCATCTTTTCATCAAGAACATGTGCCATATATATATGTATATATACATATATATATGACCTTATGTACTTCTCAAAGAAATGAAAGACACTTGCCATATATATATATATACATGTATATATATGTGTATATGTATGTATATATGTATGGCAAATGTCTTTCATTTCTCTGAGAAGTATATATACATATATATACATATATATATATATATATATATATATATATGGCAAATGTCTTTCATTTCTCTGAGAAGTACAAGTTAATGTCATCATTATAGTGTAGGTCTAAGTTGGGTTTGTTAAGAGATAACAGAAGACTACAGTTTTGAGATGGCTACATGACACTACACTAGTTGAGTGGAATTATTAAACTGATGAATTTTATTTGCAATGTTTTTAACAAAATTCTACTTTAAATGCCCATCAACTTCAACATGTTTTAAATGCTTCTATTGTGTAAATGTGCATGACTAGAATAACTAAACATTGTAGAATAAAAGAGATAATAATATCATGCACTTATCTTATTCTTTACTCATATCCATTTGAAAAATCTGATGGGATTGTCTGAAAAATTTCTTAATTAAAAGGTTGCTGTAGTAGGTCATATTCAGATGGTCACCTTTTGTATTGGGATGAGGCTAATGTACACTTGTAAACACTTACAGGTAACAATGATTCCCCTGGCATCTCCCCTATACAACTAATTGCTTAATATAAAGACACATGTTAAAATTACTGACCTAAGTAGTTCTAGATTATGTTAATATCACATTTATAATTTTCCACCTGTTTTAATAAAGAATTTAATATGTTTAATTTTGAAACATAAGAAAAGACTTTGAAAACATTTTCAACTTTATATATATAATGTTGCCTAGAGATAGCTTATTCCCTGCTATGTCAAGATGACAGAGATCTATTATTGTTAGAGAGCTATTCTTATCCTGAATGGATAAATGAGCAATTACTGTATTCAAAGAGAAAGTGGCTTCATTATAGAATACAAAAAATAAGCAAATAAATCCCAAATTCTTACATCTCAGCTTTTCATTGTCAGTGCAAGAAAGCCTAATGGGAAAAAAAAATACATCAAAATATGTTGTATTGCTTTTGCTATTATGGTTCTATATCAACCTCTAGAGAAAGTATTATTATTAATCGTAGTTATTGCTCTTGAAACTATATTGCCTTTCCAATAAAATATAATCCAGAAGGCTTAAATTTTATAAAACTAGCCTGGAAACACATGTTATAATAGTAAAGGTACTTCTGATTTTCTATCCCAAAACCGTATAAGTAATTATAGGAGTTGCTGCCCATGTTAACTCCCCCTGTTGATTTTACTGAATGATATGTTTTTTTTTTTTCTTTCTTAACTTGCTGAATGGTTTTACCTTTTACCATTTGATAACAAGTTGTTAACTAGCCCTTGATTTTAACAGAACAGGACCGATTTCTTGAAATGCTATTAAGAGTTCCCACTCTATACATGATAATGGCTAATAGCATATATTTTCATGACTAATAGTATATATTTTCATTATTACATGCAAATGCAAATATGCACTCTAGATTTTCTCAGTTTTTGAGTTATGCCCAAATTACATTGAAAATCACATAAAACACTTTATTCAACAATTATGTGAATTAGTGAAATGCAGCTTAAATAAATATATATTAGCTTGAAGAAACAAGATTTTTGTGAAGCTCATAAATTGTCCATTTTTGACTAACTTGTTTACTGTGGTAACCAGTTAATTCCTTGGGATTGGAATTCTGTAACTTGTGCATTTAGATTAAAATGTGTGAAGTATCTGAAGTTATTTGATGATATAAGAAATATTTAAGACTCTCATATATTTATATACAAATAACAATTGTAAATAATACATGGCGAGGGGAACCTGGGTGGCTCAGTCTATTCACCATGGGACTTCGGCTCAGGTTATCATCTGACGGTTTGTGGGTTCGAGCCCCGCGTCAGGCTCTATACTGACAGCTCAGAGTCTGGAGCCTGCTTTGGGTTATGTGTCTCCCTCTTGCACTCTGTCTCTCAAAAATAAATTTTAAAAAGTTAAAAAAAAATACATGGTAATATTCACTTACAAATGTTTGCATTTCCTATAAAGAAAAAACAATGGAGTAATTAAGAAAAAAGGCCAAGGAGTTTCCATTTTAGCCCAAGATAAATTTCCTTCTTTCTTGCAAGTAAATTTGAGCATATATTTTCATGTTCTAAGTCATTCTTAACTCCACTGTATTCTGTACAGAGACCGTCATGTTCTTTTTGTTTGTTTGTTTGTTTTGTTTTGTTTTTTGTTTTTAATTTTTTTTTTCAACGTTTATTTATTTTTGGGGCAGAGAGAGACAGAGCATGAACGGGGGAGGGGCAGAGAGAGAGGGAGACACAGAATCGGAAACAGGCTCCATCCAGGCTCTGAGCTGTCAGCACAGAGCCCTAGCAGGGCTCGAACTCACCGACCGCGAGATCATGACCTGAGCCGAAGTCAGCCGCCCAACCGACTGCGCCACCCAGGCGCCCCGAGACCGTCATGTTCTTAAATCGGGAAATATATTATTGTTTTTCAGATTAACCTAAATCAACTAGTCAAATTAGCCCAGTAAAATCCTATCAATGTCTTCTGTGGAGGCGGGTAGACTTCTTTTCTTTGTTTGTTGCTGTTTGCTTACCTCATGGCATTATCTTTCCCTGTATCTGGGCTTGAAGCTTATTTCTTCTCTCCCATTATGTGCTCTACAATAGAAAGGCAGAAGAAGAGATTCTCATCATCTTTGCTCGGAAAGAATCTTCTACTAATTACAGCTGAAGATATAAAGGTTTCCTTAGAAATGAAGATATAATAACATTTCATGGTGTAAAGAGTGCATTTCCTTCCTCACAATAGCAGCTAATAAAGCATCTTCTGTTTAACCGAAGAGAACCAAGAAGTTGGAATAGTGGTTAGGAAGAAATATGGAATGTATGTGTGTGGAAGAGGTGATTTAAATTGTGAGAAAATTGCTCTTTTTTAATTTATAATTTTGTTTTACTGGTCTTTTGCATTTTCCCCAATATTTATAATATTTCAGGGATGTGGAACAAGGTTTATATTTAAAAATGATAAATTTAACACTTGCAAAAATTAGGCCAAAAGAAATAAGCTAAAGTTTCAAAGTGATTCATTCATTTAAGTGTAGGGGGAGGGGGGCATGGGTGGGTCAGTCAGTTAAGTGTCCAACTCTGGTTTCCTGGTCAAGTCATGATCTCCAGGTTCATGAGTTCAAGCCCTGCATCAGGTTCCATGTTGGCAGTATGGAGCCGGCTTGGGACTGTCTCTCTCTCTCTCTCTCTCTCTCTCTCTCTCTCTCTCTGTACCTCCCCTCATTTCTGTCAGTTTCTCTCAGTCTCAAAGTATATAAATAAACTTTTTATAAAAATTTTATTTTATCCATTTTGAGAGAGAGAAAAAGAGACAGAAAGAGAGAGAGCAGGGTAGGGGAGGTAGAGGGACAGAGGAAGAGAGAGAATCCCAAGCAGGCCTCACACTGTAGAGGGCTGGACATGGGGCTTGAACCCACGATCTACAAGATCATGACCTGAGCAGAAATCCAAGAGTCAAATGTTTAACTGACTGAGCCACCTAGGTGCCCTAAGTAAATAGATAAACTTAAAAAAAAAAAAAGTGTCTTAAAAAAAAAAAAAAAAGAGAGTAGGGGACAGGGATGGGTAGCTTTTGTATTCTTTCATACTTGCATAGCCTAAAAAGGATAGTAAATTGCACATTGACCGTTGTAAATATTAGTAGAACTGTTGCACTTTGTGTGGCAAGTATATATTTTATATAATTGGTAAAAAAATTATTTAGTTTACTAGATTTCAAGCCCTTTTATCAATATTTTATATATAATCAATTTACATGTATCAGGATTGACAGGCTAGAATACAATTTTTAACTAATTTTTTAAGAGACCTATATCAAGGATCTACTATTTCTAGGCTGTTTAGTATGCAATGAATTTAAAGTTGTGAATGTCTTTATTTTTAACTATCTACATCTGTATCATTGATACTTATCTATGTACCCTCCTGACCTCACAGAGCTCTCAGTCTAGCAGAAGGAAGAAAGGGGAAAAATTCATACTAGGAGATATTCCAAATGCTACAGCTACGTAAGGGAACAACTGGGATTGAATGTGAAGGAATATTTAGGCATTTGGTATAATTTCATTTGAAGTTATAAACTGGAAAACTGGCTTAAAATTGTTTAAAATTTGAACAAATTCTCAAAATTTAAAAACTGATATTAGAGTGAAAGTCTGTATTCTCAGCCTACTTTTCAAAGCTGGAGGATGTGACAATATTGAGCAAATATCCATGTAGCACTGGTCCACGGGGCCAAAGGTCACCCCTCATAGACAACAGACACAACAGCCTGGATTTATATATCTATTATCCCATATTTGAATATTGACACTAAGGTTGATAGTTGACATTTTCCAGCCAGTTAAAATATACTCTATACATTAAAAAGTAAAAACTACACAAAACGAGAAAAGAACAAAATACTGGGTTTTCTCTTTCTTTCTTTCTTTCTTTCTTTCTTTCTTTCTTTCTCTCTCTCTTTCTTTCTTTCTTTCTTTCTTTCTTTCTTTCTTTCTTTCTTTCTCTCTTTCTTTCTTTCTTTCTTTCTTTCTTTCTTTCTTTCTTTCTTTCTCATTTTATGTTTTTAATTCACACCCAAATTAGTTAGCATATAGTGCAACAATGATTTCAAGAGTAGATTCCTTAATGCCCCCTACACATTTAGCCCATCCCCCCTCCCACAATCCCTCCAGCAACACTCTGTTTGTTCTCCATATTTAAGTCTTTTGTGTTTTGTCCTCCTCCCTGTTTTTATATTATTTTTGCTTCCCTTCCCTTATGTTCATCTGTTCTGTGTCTTAAAGTCCTCATATGAGTGAAGTCATATGGTATTTGTCTTTGACTGACTAATTTCACTTAGCATAATACCCTCAAGTTCCATCCACATAGTTACAAATGGCAAGATTTCATTCTTTTTCATTGCCAACTAATACTCCATTGTATGTATATACCACATCTTCTTTATCCATTCATCCATTGATGGACATTTGGGCTCTTTCCATACTTTAGTTATTGTTGATAGTGCTGCTATAAACATGGGGGTGTATGTGTCCCTTCGACACAGCATACCTGAAATACTTGGTTTTCTGGAATACAAAAGGCCCTTGTAGGTATGTGCGATTGTTCAGGGCAAGAGATTTAAAGCTTTCTGGAGTAAGTGACAGATAAGCTAAAACCTGAAGAATCAATAAAGGAATAACAAGGGAGAGTTTAGCTGTTAGGCATTTATTCTCTTGGGTAATAAATATCCACACATACCTAATATGTGTCAGGCATTGTGGTGTCTTGTTTTAGAAATATACCTAGTCCTTGTTCTGATAAGGTTCACGGTCCACCAAAGGAAAAGTATGTGCCCAAACCCAGGATTTGACAAAGGATGAAACAGAATTTGAATAAGTTTATCCAAAAGGTAGAATCTGAGAATAGGAATGTTGAAACATTACTTTAGAGAGACACTGGATTTATATGGAAGGCCTTATGAATGTTGTTAAGAAAATCTGACTTTGTTTTAAAGACAAACATAAATGAGAAGGCATTGCATCATTTCAGGGGACTAATGTAATTGTGTATGTATTGCTTTGATAAAGATATCTTTGCAGGTAGGAGAATTAATTGAAAGGTGGACCAATGGAAGCATGTGGTCCGGTTAGCTTACTTTATCAGTAAAATAAAAGACAGATGACAGCGGGATGAGGTAGTGATGGTGGCAGTTGTCAGGAGTGAATTGAATAAAGAGTAACATAATTCCTAAGGGAACATGAATGCAGAGGCATTCACCCCATCTTTCTCAGTGCCTAATATATTTCCTGGTACCTAGGAGGCATCAGCAATTTTCTCATAAATTATTTCATTATAAATTATCTTATCTGTTACAAATTGTGCCTAGAACACAATAAGCCTTCAATAAAGTCACCAATACGATAACGGGGAAAGATATTGAAATGGTAATGAACATAAGCTTTGGAATCACACTGTATCTGAATGCAGAATTCAGACCATGTTGCTCAATTCAAGGATCCACTTTTCAGTTGCTATGTGACATGGAGTCACATTATTTAACTTTATTGTGCCTCAGTTTCCTCATGTGTAAGTGAAGATTACATTATTAGTTGGTGAAAGGATTATGCATACAAAGGATTTAGAGCTGTGCTTAGCAAACACAGAGAGATAAAAAAATCCCAGGTCTATTGTAATTAGTGGGACGGGCACTTGTGCCCCTCTGACCCTTTTTCTGCAATAATTCTTTCTTCCAAATGAGTGCAACCTTGCTTAGCAACTTCAGAGAAATTCTAGTTGCCAAAAAGTAGCTAAATGTGAAAATAGGAAGAACGATAGTAAAATCACAGTAGAATATGGAAGATGTAGTTTCCATGAACAAACAGATCTTGCTGTTCTAAGCCTATTAGCAATGACAACAACAAAAAAGATCGTTCCATACATCGGCTAAACTGTAGTTTCTCCTGAACCATAGTAATCATAGTATCAGAGAAATGTTACAAGGCTAGAAGGTAGGATTACTTTAAATAAAGCACAATTACAAAGGAGAAAAACTAGCAGAGAGGAGGAATAAGAAGACAGCGCTCACATGCTCAGTGCCTGCCCTCTTAGATTTAAAGGACCATTCAACCAGCAAGCCAATTCATTTTGTTTGTAATTAATCATTGGTCTAAACAGATGTTGTCTGGGGTACCTGACTGGCTCAGCTGGTTATTGGTTAAGCTCTGACTCTTGATTTCTAGGTCATGATCTTATGGTTGTGCCATTGAGCCAAGTGTAGGGCTCTGCCCATGGTGGGAAGCCTGCTTAAGATTCTCTGTCTCCCCCTCCCTCTCCCACTGCCCCTCCCCCATTGCATGCATGATCTCTCTCTCTCAAAAAAAAAAAAAAAAAAAAAAAAAGGTAAACATGTTGCCTTATGTAACAATGACTAAAATTTATCCAGACAAACTAAATATGGGTGGTAAAGGAATGTCCAAATCAATGGAAAAGAAACATTCATCAAATATAAGTGATCAAAATTTCTCAGGGGAAATTGTTGGTGTTTTTGAATTTAAAATGGTCTTCTAGGGGCGCCTGGGTGGCTTAGTTGATTAAGTGTCTGACTTCAGCTCAGGTCATGATTTCACAGTTTGTGGGTTCGAGCCCCATGTCAGGCTATGTGCTGACAACTCAGAACCTGGAGTCTGCTTCGGATTCTGTGTCTCTCCCTCTCTCTGCCCCACCCCTGCTCGTGCTGTCTCTGTCTGCCTCTCAAAAATAAACAATAAGTAAATAGCAAATGACAACAACAACAAAATGTTTAACTGCTTTTCTAAAGTGAGAACTTATCTTGGCCAATGCCTGCTCCTCCTTCTCTCAAGGCAGAACCTGAATCAAAGGCTCTCATGCAGTTAACTTATTTCCCAATGGTATTCTGGAGCAGGGATGAGAGATACAGAAGTGGGACAGGGAGAGAGCAAAAATAAAAAGATTAATTCAAGAATTAGGTATGGAGGATGACTTAAGAAGTTGGTCTCCAATTTGACAACTGAAGTTTAATCCTGCTTGACACGCTGTGGAGCCTTTGGAAGTGAATCATAGAACTTCCAGCAGTGGTGGGCCTATTAAAAGGGAACCCTTGCCCATAGTCCAGCATCCCTTATTGGTCAAGCGTGGCATTTATAGGGTTCACACGTACATGACTGTTGTGCCACATGGAAAGGCCCTAAGTCAGGAAGCAAGATGCACTAAGGCCAGATGCTGCAGGGTGAGCTTTTGAAATAAGTGAAATATGCTCTGAATCAATTTAACATTGGTTATTGGTGCTGAGAGGATTTAAGTGGTATCTAAAAGGAGTCTCATATAGTCTGAACAGGATAAAGTGTTCAACTATAAGAATAAGGAATATATCCTGTAGGTTTTCAGTGAAGGAAGAGATTTTCTTTAGTCAGTTCAGAATTTGTTGGCCTCAGACTTTTATATCATCTATCTATCTATCTATCTATCATCTATCTATCTAGAGAGCCTTATATAGAGCTCCATGCCCAACACAGAGCCTGATCCAGAGCTCAATCCGACAACCATGGAATCATGATCTGAGTGGAAATCAAGAGTCGTTGCTCAATAGACTGAGCCACCCAGACGCCCCTGGCCTCAGACTCTTAAACAATAATAAATACCACAATAACGCGAAGAGTTCCCATTCTCCTTTATTGTAAAATGTTATTTCCCAATAATTTTATTCTGAGCAAATGAGTAAAACTTATGTTTGCTGTAGTTGTTGTTTTTGTTGCTGTTCTTGCAATGAAGATAGAAAGACATTCTTGCATATGAAAGTGTTAAGAGATCATTAGGAGCTCTATACATTTCTGGAATAAAAAATAATTAAAGTGATTTTCTAGGTAAGGAGAGTAGAATATAAAAAGGAACTAAAACAATGTAGAAGAGAAGTTATAAAAGAACAGGAAGTCAACACCGTAGAGTGTGATAGGAAACCCTATAAAGTTTACCCACTCATTTTATCTACATGGAGAACTACACTCCCCTCCTTACTTTCTATCACAGTTCCCGCATCCATTTTTTTTCTTAAAGCTTACAATTTTAAAATATTTATGTGTATAATAAATAAATTATTCTTGGTCTCCCCTAAATTACAAGGACCATTAGCATCAAAAGTATGCATTTTGTGTACCATTGGATAGTCAAGACCATGTTCATTGTGTCAAATTATATGTACTCAGTATGTATTTATTGAATCAACTAATGTATTGATTACAGCTAATGGAAGGGGAAGGTGAAATTGTACTCCCAAAAAGCATAAATACATGCTCTATAAACTCAACGATTCTTTAAAGTTGTTTGATTTGTTTTAGAAATTCAAACACGTTTTAAGTTTTACTGCCTACTATATCCATGTTGTACTAATTAATAAAAATAATGGTTTAATTTGCTTATCTGGAGTTATGTTCTTGCTCTAGAGAGATGGAAAATGTTTCTTAGTCAAGAATTCAGCCCGTCTAATACTGAATATTTCTATTTAGGGAAAAATATAAACATAATGTATACTTAATATTTTACTAGACAAATTCACACTTTTGAATAACAGGTTTTTAGCAAGACTTTTAAATGGCTTTTTATAATTAGATAAATAGAGTTGAGGATCCACCTCCCCTTTTCCTGGAGAGTTTAAGGTTTTCTCTCTTGTACTTGACTGTCACTAGGCTCTAATTTCTTGCTTGACCATAAGACAGTTTAAAAAACACATTTTAGCTTTTACCAACATATAAAAAACTGCCATTTTGAATTTTTCTAGTTAGGACATGAAATGTGAGAGTCATCTAGCTTCTGGCTGGTAAGCATTTTTTCCTTCCTTTCTGGGTATCATAGATGAACAGACTCATGGCAATATCTAATTAAAATTCTGAATCTTAACATACTCCTACATACTACTACTCAAAGTGTGCAGCAATTAATACACACCTGAGAGGCTCAATATTTATTAACCAAATATTAAGTTAATAATTATAGTGTAACCTATGGCATAACTTCAGCCAAAGATGTACTTCCCACTCGTATGTAACATAGCAGCCTTTCAAACACACCCACATGTGCTCTTGTAATGGGCTTAAACAAGGTCTCTTTCCTGCCTCACAATAACGGTCTTCCATCTCCTTAAATGACTTTCCTTATTCCCGCTGTCTCTTTACTCCCTTAAAAACAGTACATTCTTCCTATTTTTTCTTCTTTCTCAAAGTCAACTGATCAGGAATAAGATTTGTTTTCCTTCAACTTATTTCATTTGGTGATTTTTTAGAGAATATTACGTACCTAATAATTATATCCTCAAGGTTATTATCTTCATTAAGAAGAAAATATTGTTATTTGATAATCAACATGCACCCAACTATATCTTGTTGAGCAATACATTTTTTCTTGTAATTCAGTTATCCAAAATTATATCATTTAACAAAATTTATTTTACTTTTTTGTTTTATTGTAAAACAACATTGTATTGTAAAAAAAAAACAAAACCCACATAGATCAATGGAATGGAATAGAGAGCCCAGAAATAAACCCATGCCTCTAGAGTCAAGTAATTAATGGTAAAGAAGGCAGGAATATACAAGCTCCTTGACGTCGGTCTTGGTGATAATTTCTTGGAGTTGACACCAAATGCAAAGGCAACAAAAATAAAATAAATAAGTGAGACCACATCAAAATAAAAATTTTCAGTACAGCAAAGGAAATCATCAACAAAATGAAAGGCAACGTACTGAATGGGAGAAAATATTTGCAAATCATTTATCTGATAAGTAGTTAATACACAAACTATATTTAAAACCACAAAACAGAATAGCAAAACAAACAAATAAAGATAGAACTACCATATGACCTAGAAATTCTACTTGTGGGTATTTAGCCCAAGAAAATGAAAACACTAATTCAAAACGATATATATATATATACCTTCACATTCCTTGCAGCATTATTTGTAATAAGCAAGATATGCAAACAAGTTAAGTTCCCATCAATGGATGAATTAATATAGATATGTATAGATATATATGTTTACTAATGTATATGTTACACACACACACACACACACACACACAATGGAATACTATTCAACCATAAAAAGAACAAAATTTTGCCATTTAAGACAATGTGGATGGACCTTGAGGGCATGATGCTAAGTAAAGTAAGTCAGACCTGAAAGATAAATACTGTAGGATCTCCCTTCTATATGAAATCTAAAACAAAACAAAGCAAACAAACAAAAAAGCAAGCTCATAGATGTAGAGAACAGATTGGTAGTAGTTGGAGGATAGTAAAATGGGTGAAAGGGGTCAAAAAGTATGAACTTCTCGTTTATAAAATAAATCAGTCATGGGGATATAATGTACAGTGTGGTAACTGTAGTTAATAATACTCTATCACATTTTTGGAAATTGCTGAGAGTAAATCTAAAAAAAGAAAGAACGAAAAGGAAAAGTCTGAGGGTGGGGGGAGCACTATCTTCCTTGATGATTATATTTTGAAGGGAGACCCTCCCCCAAGTCCTTAAAAAAGACAGTTCTGGATTGCAAAACTGGCAAGAAGCTTTCAAAAAGATTTACATCTAAAAGGGGCAAAGAATGAATTTTCAACTTGTTTTTAAAAGTAAACGCTCCAAGAAAAACTAGGTCAGGGGCCTACAGTCTGAAAGAAGCTTATCTAATGTTAAATCAAGAAATTTTGTTTAGTAATTCAATTTATCGTCTCACTCCTATATGGTAAGTTATAGCTTATGAGAAGATATTATCCTGAACTTTTTAGTCTCTTATAATTTATGTATTCTGTATCTTTAGGTAATTTATGTATAGGAAAAAAATGGTTCTCTTAAATCCAATTACAAACCAATTTTCACACAGACAAAATGCTGCACGTTTGAATAAAATGGTCTTAGATTACACCACTAGAAAGTGTGCCCATGATAGATTTTCATTTTCGTTATCTAAAAAAAGAAGCAAATATTCACATTTGACAATTTAAATATTGGACTTCTGTGACCGTGTACAGTGTTATTTCAAGACAGATACACATGGTGCCCCCAGGCCATTAAGTAATGATTATTAGCCTTAGGTAACCTACGTATAAGTAATTATATGGTGATTGGTCTTCATGCATCTTTATACTCAGATGTTTACAGAGCAGAGCTGAAATGCATATTGTTATGATTCCATAACACATATTCTCTTTTTAACACATGACGGGGGTGCCTGAGTGGCTCAGTGGTTCAGTGTCTGACTTCCCCTCAGGTCATGATCTGGCGTTCACAAGTTTGAGCCGCGTGTCAGGCTCTGCGCTGACAACTCAGAGCCTGGAGACTGCTTTCGATTCTGTGTCTTCCTCTCTCTCTCTGCCCCTCCCTGCAGGCTCGCTCTCTTTCTCTCAAAAATAAATAAATATTTTAAAAATTAAAGAAAAAAAACCCACATGATGAATCTCCTGTGATAATTGTATAACATCATCAATTGAAATCTGTATGTGAAATCTATATGTAGGGCATATAAGTACTATAGTACAAATTTTGCTACTATGCAAAATAGTTAGCAGACACAATTTTTCAATATTACTTTCTAAAATGAGAAAAAAATACAAATGCAGATTTAATCATTTTAGAGCAATTATCAAAAATGTGCAATATATAAGTTTGAGAGGAAAAGCTATACATACCCTGTGGGAAAATAAGTATGAATCTCTGTAGTGGAGATTAAATTATGAGGTATTTAGAAATCGGGTGGAGGTGTTCAGTTCTACACCAGGTACAATGTTAAAGAAGCAAAAGCAATTTACTGAAGAAGAAAGTAATTTACTGAAAAATTACAAAGTGGTAATACCATTTTGAAAACACAAAAAAGCAGCTTTTAATTTGTTATTTAATTAATTTCTATACCGTAGGAGGTCCAGGGGAACCTAATTAATTATTACTCCTCCCTAATGAATTCTAATTAATTAGAAGTTCATTTAATCAATATATTCTTCAAGTGGGTATAAAAATATCATCATATTCCTTCCATAGCTGGACAGGAAAACCTTGTTTCCTATGTATGGAAGAAAATTGTATTAAAAAAAGAAATCTCTGTAATGAATTAAAATAGTCCTTATTCTCTATTCTGTTACATGTAAGGAGAACTGGAGAGTAAGTCCCCGCATCGGGTGGGTACATGAAGGTGTTCATGGCCGAAGTGAGAAGGGAGGCACTGGAGAATTCCTGTCTCAGGTATCCTAAATATCAGGAAAGGAGAGGGGAAAAAGCATGGTTTGTATCTACCCCAGATATTCACAACAAACCCAGATATAACTAGGGCTGTACATTTTCAAAGTGTTATTTTATTAGATCTTCTCCTCAAATATCTGCCTCACAGAATTATTTCAAATGGGTCCTCGGAGGGTCCTGAGCTGGGAAATGTGGCCAAGGTAAAAATCTGTTGTGGGAAATCTGGTAAGTATCAATTGAATTAGCAGAATTCACTCGAAGAAAAAAAAAATCCTTGCATTTTGAGAGGTCTTAGAATAAGGGGCTTACATTTCATCAGTCATTTGCCTTTTTAATTTAAGAAAAAATATTGCAAACAGTAGACTGCTTATAAGGGACAGGAATATTTATTTCTTACACCAGCTCTATAAGCTAGTTTTCACTAGGGTCACCTTTTTCATGATTGAAGATCAAAAGTTTGAAAAGGTTAAATACCTTGGCTAAAGTCTTTAGAGTAATTAAGATTGATGGAGCTTTTATTGTAACACAAGCCAACTAAATTTACAAATCATGATTTCATCACTCCTGAGTTTGCAATCACATTTAAATATCTTGAGAGAATTCTTCTAATACATTATGGAAAATAATAAGGTTTTATACATATTCCATTTTGTGCTAAAAATCTAAAAGATATAGTATTAGACTTTCCCAAAGTATCAAACTTGGTACCAACAGAATATCCCCTAAGACCAAGTTGCTTAAATTATTAACATTTCGAGAATCATTTCATTAATATATGATACTTGAAATATAGTATCATTATGTTTTTTCACCTACTGCTAGGAGCTATAGAGTTGCCTGTAAATTTGTTTCATACTACATTTAGTTTCTCCAAAGCAGGAAACACAAAATACAAGTTTCACTTAATATCCTAATTGTGCTTAACACGTGACCACAACATAACACTAGTGAAGAGTGTATAGAATTAAGGTAAGCATACCTGGGTAAATGAATGAAATGAAGGACTTAATTATAAATAACTTAGGGAAAAAGACATTAATTTAAATATATTATGTATGTAAATAGATGGGCATATTTTTAAAATAACGTAAAAAGTACTTTGCATGCAATTCCAAAATTACTTAAATAACACTTAACAAGAAATCATGCAAAAGTACTTAATATTTCCAAAGTGGTCATTTTGAAGAAAATTATACTTAAAAAGGTATACAAATATGATCAGTTCATTACACACTGAATCATAGGATTTTACATTCTCATATTATTAATTTCATCATATGTTTTAGTTACTGTGTTCCAGAACTCACATGAATATTAATTGTGTCCAAATTAACTCTCTATTACAAACACCTTTAAAAAGCTATTAATCCAATATTACTTTATCTATTTCTAGAGACAAAGAAAGAAAACTTCCAAATTAGTTTTATGAAATGATAAAAATGTTCTCCAGGTTTTCAAAAACTCCAAAAAGATCCATATACCCATGATGATTTACTAATATAAATTCAGGAAAATTAAATAAAAACACACAGAATTTTATAGCATATTGAAAGAGTAAGAACATTAAACATCATGACTAAATGGAGCGTCCACCACCTAACAGACCCAAGGGTTTCAAAAGCATTAACTGTTATAATGTAATCGATATAATAATGTAAGAAGAATCATATGATAATCTTCATAAATTACAAAAATAAAAAAATGCCCCTTTATGGCAAAAGTACTAAATGAAATAACAATTGATAGAATGATATGCTTTCAGCTAAAGATCTCTGTCTATTTAATGGGGAAACATAAAAACCTTTTCTACTAAAGTCAAAGATATAATGCCCTCTGTTTTACTGCTCTTTAAAACAATATGGCAAAGGTGTCAATGCGATTAGACAAGAGAAAAAAATAAACTATAGAATTTGAGAGAAAAGAATAAAAATAATAGATGATGTGATAGGCTGAACAAATCAAGGAAAAACTACCATGAATAATAGGAAAACTTCCTAAAGTAATAGTAATGAAATATACATCATAAAACCAATAGTTTACATATATGCAAACAAAATCTTACTAAAATATAGAATTACAGAGAAAACCCCCATGTACAATAAAAAACAATTTAAAAATATGATTAGAAAGAACTGTAAGTAAACCTAGAAAAAAATAAATTTAAAGTAAATGCTAGGGGCGCCTGGGTAGCTCAGCCGGTTAAGCAGCCGACTTCAGCTCAGGTCATGATCTCGCGGTCCGTGAGTTCGAGCCCCGCGTCGGGCTCTGTGCTGACAGCTCAGAGCATGGAGCCTGCTTCAGATTCTATGTCTCCCTCTCTCTGACCCTCCCCAGTTCATGCTCTGTCTCTGTCTCAAAAATAAAGGTTAAAAAAAAATTAAAGTAAATGTTAACATCTATAAAATTCTTCAGAATCACACAAAAGTTAACTTGAAAAAAATAAGAAAAATACTGCATTTGGATAGTAATAATCACAATAGGAATTGGTTAGGGGTAAGAATGAAAGAGAAAAAAATGAAATGTCCAAAAAAAGAGACACATGAGAGTAATATGATCTAAATATATGCACAGATCTCACTTAGATTTGTCTTTGAATTGTTTAAATTTTTTTTTTTTTTAAAGTTTGTTTATTTTTGACAGAGACAGAGTGCGAGCATGAGCTGGGGAGGGGCAGAGAGAGAGAGGGAGACACAGAATCTGAAGCAGGCTCCAGGCTCCGAGCTGTCAGCACAGAGCCCCACTGGGGCTCCAACGCACCAACTGTGAGATCATGAGCTGGGCCGATGTCACACGCTTAAGCGACTAAGCCACCCAGGCGCCCCAGTCTTCAAATTGTTTTTTTTTTTTAAAAAGCAACTAAAGAGTCTGAAGATGGCGGCATAGGAGGACGCTGGGCTCACCGCGCGTCCTGCTGATCATTTAGATTCCACCTACACCTGCCTAAAGAACCCAGAAAACCGCCAGAGGATTAGCAGAACGGAGTCGCCGGAGCCAAGTGCAGACGAGAGGCCCACGGAAGAGGGTAAGAAGGGCGGCGAGGCGGTGCATGCTCCACGGACTGGCGGGAGGGAGCCGGGGTGGAGGGGCGGCTCGCCGGCCAAGCAGAGCCCCCGAGTCTGGCGGGCAAAAGCGGAGGGGCCTGACGGACTGTGTTCCGACAGCAAGCGCGACTTAGTGTCTGGGAGGTCATAAGTTAACAGCTCTGCTCGGAAAGCGGGAAGGCTGGAGGACAAAGGGAGGGAGAGCTGCTGAGCCCCCGGACGACAGAGCTCAGTTTGGTGGGGAACAAAGGCGCTCGCCAGCGCCATCTCCCCCGCCCATCCCCCAGCCAAAATCCCAAAGAGAACCAGTTCCGGCCAGGGAACTTGCTCGCTCTGCACAAGAACCCAACTCTGTGCTTCTGCGGAGCCAAACCTCCGGCAGCGGATCTGACTCCCTCCCGTGGCCACAGGGCCCCTCCTGAAGTGGACCACCTAAGGAGAAGCGAGCTAAGCCTGCCCCTCCTGCCCCTGTGCACCTTGCCTACCCACCCTAGCTACTACGCCAGATCCCCAGCATCACAAGCCTGGCAGTGTGCAAGTAGCCCAGACGGGCCACGCCACCCCACAGTGAATCCTGCCCCTAGGAGAGGGGAAGAGAAGGCACAAACCAGTCTGACTGTGGCCCCAGCGGTGGGCCGGGGGCAGACATCAGGTCTGACTGCAACTCCGCCCACCAACTCCAGTTATACACCACAGCACAGGGGAAGTGCCCTGCAGGTCCTCACCACGCCAGGGACTATCCAAAATGACCAAGCGGAAGAATTCCCCTCAGAAGAATCTCCAGGAAATAACAACAGCTAATGAGCTGATCAAAAAGGATTTAAATAATATAACAGAAAGTGAATTTAGAATAGTAGTCATAAAATTAATCGCCGGGCTTGAAAACAGTATAGAGGACAGCAGAGAATCTCTTGCTACAGAGATCAAGGGACTAAGGAACAGTCACGAGGAGCTGAAAAACGCTTTAAATGAAATGCAAAACAAAATGGAAACCACCAAGGCTCGGATTGAAGAGGCAGAGGAGAGAATAGGTGAACTAGAAGATAAAGTTATGGAAAAAGAGGAAGCTGAGAAAAAGAGAGATAAAAAAATCCAGGAGTATGAGGGGAAAATTAGAGAACTAAGTGATACACTAAAAAGAAATAATATACACATAATTGGTATCCCAGAGGAGGAAGAGAGAGGGAAAGGTGCTGAAGGGGTACTGGAAGAAATAATAGCTGAGAACTTCCCTGAACTGGGGAAGGAAAAAGGCATTGAAATCCAAGAGGCACAGAGAACTCCCTTCAGACGTAACTTGAATCGATCTTCTGCACGACGTATCATAGTGAAACTGGCAAAATACAAGGATAAAGAGAAAATTCTGAAAGCAGCAAGGGGTAAACGTGCCCTCACACATAAAGGGAGACCTATAAGACTCATGACTGATCTCTCTTTTGAAACTTGGCAGGCCAGAAAGAATTGGCACGAGATTTTCAGTATGCTAGACAAAAAAAATATGCAGCCGAGAATCCTTTATCCAGCAAGTCTGTCATTTAGAATAGAAGGAGAGATAAAGGTCTTCCCAAACAAACAAAAACTGAAGGAATTTGTCACCACTAAACCAGCCCTACAAGAGATCCTAAGGGGGACCCTGTGAGACAAAGTACCAGAGACATCACTACAAGCATAAAACATACAGACATCACAATGACTCTAAACCCGTATCTTTCTATAATAACACTGAATGTAAATGGATTAAATGCGCCAACCAAAAGACATAGGGTATCAGAATGGATAAAAAAACAAGACCCATCTATTTGCTGTCTACAAGAGACTCATTTTAGACCTGAGGACACCTTTAGATTGAGAGTGAGGGGATGGAGAACTATTTATCATGCTACTGGAAGCCAAAAGAAAGCTGGAGTAGCCATAACTTATATCAGACAAACTAGACTTTAAATTAAAGGCTGTAACAAGAGATGAAGAAGGACATTATATAATAGTTACAGGGTCTGTTCATCAGGAAGAGCTAACAATTATAAATGTCTATGCGCCGAATACCGGAGCCCCCAAATATATAAAACAACTACTCATAAACATAAGCAACCTTATTGATAAGAATGTGGTAATTGCAGGGGACTTTAACACCCCACTTACAGAAATGGATAGATCATCTAGACACACGATCAATAAAGAAACAAGGGCCCTGAATGAAACATTGGATCAGATGGACTTGACAGATATATTTAGAACTCTGCATCCCAAAGCAACAGAATATACTTTCTTCTCTAGTGCACATGGAACATTCTCCAAGATAGATCATATACTGGGTCACAAAACAGCCCTTCATAAGTTTACCAGAATTGAAATTATACCATGCATACTTTCAGACCACAATGCTATGAAGCTTGAAATCAACCACAGAAAAAAGTCTGGAAAACCTCCAAAAGTATGGAGGTTAAAGAACACCCTACTAACGAATGAGTGGGTCAACCAGGCAATTAGAGAAGAAATTAAAAAATATATGGAAACAAACGAAAATGAAAATACAACAATCCAAACGCTTTGGGACGCAGCGAAGGCAGTCCTGAGAGGAAAATACATTGCAATCCAGGCCTATCTCAAGAAACAAGAAACATCCCAAATACAAAATCTAACAGCACACCTAAAGGAAATAGAAGCAGAACAGCAAAGACAGCCTAAACCCAGCAGAAGAAGAGAAATAATAAAGATCAGAGCGGAAATAAACAATATAGAGTCTAAAAAAACGGTAGAGCAGATCAACGAAACCAAGAGTTGGTTTTTTGAAAAAATAAACAAAATTGACAAACCTCTAGCCAGGCTTCTCAAAAAGAAAAGGGAGATGACCCAAATAGATAAAATCATGAATGAAAATGGAATGATTACAACCAATCCCTCAGAGATACAAACAATTATCAGGGAATACTATGAAAAATTATATGCCAACAAATTGGACAACCTGGAAGAAATGGACAAATTCCTGAACACCCACACTCTTCCAAAACTCAATCAGGAGGAAATAGAAAGCTTGAACAGACCCATAACCAGCGAAGAAATTGAATCGGTTATCAAAAATCTCCCAACAAATAAGAGTCCAGGACCAGATGGCTTCCCAGGGGAGTTCTACCAGACGTTTAAAGCAGAGATAATACCTATCCTTCTCAAGCTATTCCAAGAAATAGAAAGGGAAGGAAAACACCCAGACTCATTCTATGAAGCCAGTATGACTTTGATTCCTAAACCAGACACAGACCCAGTAAAAAAAGAGAACTACCGGCCAATATCCCTGATGAATATGGATGCAAAAATTCTCAATAAGATACTAGCAAATCGAATTCAACTGCATATAAAAAGAATTATTCACCATGATCAAGTGGGATTCATTCCTGGGATGCAGGGCTGGTTCAACATTCGCAAATCAATCAACGTGATACACCACATTAACAAAAAAAAAGAGAAGAACCATATGATCCTGTCAATCGATGCAGAAAAGGCCTTTGACAAAATCCAGCACCCTTTCTTAATAAAAACCCTTGAGAAAGTCGGGATAGAAGGAACATACTTAAAGATCATAAAACCCATTTATGAAAAGCCCACAGCTAACATCATCCTCAACGGGGAAAAACTGAGAGCTTTTTCCCTGAGATCAGGAACACGACAGGGATGCCCACTCTCACCGCTGTTGTTTAACATAGTGCTGGAAGTTCTAGCATCAGCAATCAGACAACAAAAGGAAATCAAAGGCATCAAAACTGGCAAAGATGAAGTCAAGCTTTCGCTCTTTGCAGATGACATGATATTCTACATGGAAAATCCGATAGACTCCACCAAAAGTCTGCTAGAATTGATACATGAATTCAGCAAAGTTGCAGGATACAAAATCAATGTACAGAAATCAGTTGCATTCTTATACACTAACAATGAAGCAACAGAAAGACAAATAAAGAAACTGATCCCATTCACAATTGCACCAAGAAGCATAAAATACCTAGGAATAAATCTAACCAAAGATGTAAAGGATCTGTATGCTGAAAACTATAGAAAGCTTATGAAGGAAATTGAAGAAGATTTAAAGAAATGGAAAGACATTCCCTGCTCATGGATTGGAAAAATAAATATTGTCAAAATGTCAATACTACCCAATGCTATCTACACATTCAACGCAATCCCAATCAAAATTGCACCAGCATTCTTCTCGAAACTAGAACAAGCAATCCTAAAATTCATATGGAACCACAAAAGGCCCCGAATAGCCAAAGGAATTTTGAAGAAGAAGACCAAAGCAGGAGGCATCACAATCCCAGACTTTAGCCTCTACTACAAAGCTGTCATCATCAAGACAGCATGGTATTGGCACAAAAACAGACACATAGACCAATGGAATAGAATAGAAACCCCAGAACTAGACCCACAAACGTATGGCCAACTCATCTTTGACAAAGCAGGAAAGAACATCCAATGGAAAAAAGACAGCCTCTTTAACAAATGGTGCTGGGAGAACTGGACAGCAACATGCAGAAGGTTGAAACTAGACCACTTTCTCACACCATTCACAAAAATAAACTCAAAATGGATAAAGGACCTGAATGTGAGACAGGAAACCATCAAAACCTTAGAGGAGAAAGCAGGAAAAGACCTCTCTGAATTCAGCCGCAGCAATCTCTTACTCGACACATCCCCAAAGGCAAGGGAATTAAAAGCAAAAGTGAATTACTGGGACCTTATGAAGATAAAAAGCTTCTGCACAGCAAAGGAAACAACCAACAAAACTAAAAGGCAACCAACGGAATGGGAAAAGATATTTGCAAATGACATATCGGACAAAGGGCTAGTATCCAAAATCAATAAAGAGCTCACCAAACTCCACACCCGAAAAACAAATAACCCAGTGAAGAAATGGGCAGAAAACATGAATAGACACTTCTCTAAAGAAGACATCCGGATGGCCAACAGGCACATGAAAAGATGTTCAGCATCGCTCCTTATCAGGGAAATACAAAGCAAAACCACACTCAGGTATCACCTCACGCCAGTCAGAGTGGCCAAAATGAACAAATCAGGAGACTCTAGATGCTGGAGAGGATGTGGAGAAACGGGAACCCTCTTGCACTGTTGGTGGGAATGCAAATTGGTGCAGCTGCTCTGGAAAACAGTGTGGAGGTTCCTTAGAAAATTAAAAATAGACCTACCCTATGACCCAGCAATAGCACTGCTAGGAATTTACCCAAGGGATACAGGAGTACTGATGCATAGGGGCACTTGTACCCCAATGTTCATAGCAGCACTCTCAACAATAGCCAAATTATGGAAAGAGCCTAAATGTCCATCAACTGATGAATGGATAAAGAAATTGTGGTTTATATACACAATGGAATACTACGTGGCAATGAGAAAAAATGAAATATGGCCTTTTGTAGCAACGTGGATGGAACTGGAGAGTGTGATGCTAAGTGAAATAAGCCATACAGAGAAAGACAGATACCATATGGTTTCACTCTTATGTGGATCCTGAGAAACTTGACAGGAACCCATGGGGGAGGGGGAGGAAAAAAGAAAAAAACAAAAAGAGGTTAGAGTGGGAGAGAGCCAAAGCATAAGAGACTGTTAAAAACTGAGAACAAACTGGGGGTTGATGGGGGTGGGAGGGAGGGGAGGGTGGGTGGTGAGTATTGAGGAGGGCACCTTTTGGGATGAGCACTGGGTGTTGTATGGAAACCAATTTGACAATAAATTTCATATATTAAAAAAAAAAAAAAGAAAAAAAAAAGAAAAAAAAAAGCAACTAAAAATGGATTTATAATACAATCTGTCTTTGAACAATGGCTGTGTAATTGCTTATACTGAAGTGTTTATTTTTTTGATGCAATTATTTTATTGAGGCTACATTTTGTTTTTAGATATATATAAATAAAATAAAATAGTTCTCTAACTTGAAAATGTTTTACATTAATTTGGGGGCAGGAAAGGAGAGTTCGGTAGGAATGTAGATGAAGCAAAATGTACATGCATTAGTAATTGTTGGTGAATTATAATATTCTTTCTACATTTTATTTGTTTAATTATTGTTCTCAAAAGAACTAAAAAAATTTAAAAAGTTTGACATATAAATCATACACTTAATAATTTACATTTACCCATTTTATACCCAACAAGTAGCTAAGAAAATATAATGCATTACTAACATCCTTTGTCTTGAACATTTATAATCATTGCAACTACACTTATTATTTTCCTCTACATTTACCCCCACCAAACCTAAGGTCCAAACTGGCTTTAAGTAAGTTTGAAAATCTGTAGAAATCTGGCAAGATATATATGGACATGATAATTTATCAATGCAGAAACTGTGGTATAAAGCCCTTCAAGTTCCTCCATTTATCAATTTGGGGGGACATTAAATTAGAGTATATAGGGCTACCTGTATATAAAGACATTTAATATTCAAAACTTCAAAAGAATAGTGTATTCTTTGTGGCCCATCATATTTTAGTGTATTTTTTCAGTTCTCTAGTAACTAGACCCTTCCTTTATTACTTAATAGTCAAACAGTAATGCATTTATTACTTAATATCATCATTTTAATTCCTGCATATGATACATTTCACTGTGTTGTTCAATTAATCAGACTTCCACATCTCCCAGTTAATCGTTTTTTAATGTGTGCCTACAAACTGAGGGGTGCTGACCATGTATTGGGTGGGGGAATGGGCCAAATGAGGGATGGCCATTAAGGAGGACACTTGTTGGAATGAGCACTGGGTGTTATATGTAAGCAATGAATCCGTAAATTCTATTCTTGAAATCATTATTACACTATATGTTAACTAATTTGTATTTAAATAAAATTTAAAAAATTAAAAATTAAGCAAAATGTGTGCTATTTGACTTTTTTCTCAATTGCATATAATATTAATGTCCTAACTTCTCAATGTTAAGCCAAGTTAAGATTCCACATATCAATAAGCCAATGACTTTCTTTCATGTTTGCATTTTTAGCATTTGTCTTTCCAATTCAATACTTTCTGTGTGATCTGTTTTGGAACATACAGATATAGATCTTTGATTCAGACCAATTTTATGGTTAATAAAGCCTTATTAAAAATACAGGTACAATACTCTTGTTGGCATCATAATAAATGTTGTTTCCAACTGCCATTTTGTTTTGAGGAAAACAAAGGAAACATCATTTTAATCATAATGTTAATATAAATGTAAGCCACGTTTCTTGTGGGAGATATAAACGTAGCTGTTTTCATTTAATTAGATATGGCAAAAGACCTTCAGAATGAAGTATCTATATTTAGAAGGTTAATTATCAATTCATAAAATGACCTTGAGAAAGATGTGCCTGCCTCTAGACTACAAACAGATGGACTTTTATGGATTGAAAAGAGCAGTTTAATTGTGCCAATAAAATCTAATATGAAACAAAATGGGCTAGGTGAAATTCTTTACCATCACTAATTAGGCATATGCTAGAGATATTAAGATTACCACCAGAACAAGAAAATTTCACATATTTCCCCCAAATTCTGATAATAATTCTAAGCTATTTTGCACTATTGCCTTCATTTAGAGTTAGTGTCATTGTAATAATCATAATTTATTAATATCAAAATCAAAGACACATACTGAGCTCCAAGAGGCAATATACAATGCTGGTTAATAGCGTAAGACGTGAAGTTAGGGAGATTAGATGGATAGTTCTCAAAACGGGGCAAATCTTTCCTCCCCTGCGGGACTTTTGACAATATTTACAGACACTTTTAGTTGTCACAAATGAGTGGGAGGGGTAGCTGCTACTAGCATGTAATGAGGAAAAGCCGGGAATTCTACAATGCACAGGACAGACCCACACAAGGATTATCTGCCAACCCACATTTAACATGATATGTGAATAACAAACAAACAAACAAACAAAAATTCTGTTACATAAATCCATTGAGAACTTTGTTGTCATTGTTGGTATTTCTGAAGCATAATTTAGCCCATGCTTGCTAAGTCAGAATATTGGTATCAGGAACAGGTCCTATATTATT
Source organism: Leopardus geoffroyi (assembly GCF_018350155.1). Taxonomy (NCBI): domain Eukaryota; kingdom Metazoa; phylum Chordata; class Mammalia; order Carnivora; family Felidae; genus Leopardus; species Leopardus geoffroyi. The sequence goes on along the minus strand of NC_059326.1, from coordinate 217,476,562 downwards.
ATTACAAATCATCTAAATATGTAGCAACAGTTTAGAAAGTGAGGTTCAGTGAATGGGTTGGAAAACCAAACATAGTATTCACAATCATTGTAAACTTTTATTAAGATGATACAAAAAAGAGAGCACAGAAAAATTACTGGTCCATTTCCAGAAAAATGAAAGGGAATAAAAAAGCTTCAGAAATTCAGGTAATGTTGCATAAGGCAATTGTTTTAGATTCGTTTTGTTAAGAGCAAGAAAACCGATGCTATGACTTCCTTGGTTTACTTACCTTCAAATATGATTGGCCAATATTGTCATCCACACTAATGCCTAAACCCAAGAAATGGAAGACATTCTTATACATAGGGAAGAAGTCAGCCATCCTGCAGTCCACAATTTCACAGTCTGTTGACTGGAACAAAATTGAATTCAGGGAGAACAAAAGGTCAGAGTGGATAGATAGATAGGAAAAAAAAAAAGAGTTTCCTATATATAGCATACAAAAAACTTAATGATGCCTACATTTTCACTTTGTCTCCCACAATTAACGTCCCTCTCAAACCTACACTCTTTTGTACAATTTAGGACTCTCAAACATAATGTGTTTTTTAAAGGCTCTGTATTTTCTTATATTGCTGTTTTTCTGAATGCCTATACTCAGACACTTGGTCTACCAGACCAGTGAGAGTTTATTCTCATCAATTCCACACACATACGTTTGCCTCTCAGGGAGTCTTCCTCAACATCTCTTAATCTCTTTTCCAAGACTAGTAGAGTTTACCTTTTTATTTTTACGTCACGATGATGTCTGGGAATGGCACCATCTATAACACTTTATCTGCACTTTTCTGGTAAATGTTTTAAATGCAAGTACCCCCCGCTCTCCATAAAGTTCCCATTACACCATTTTCACTTTTACAAAAGACCCACCTTGGTACTTGTGTTTGACACTGAAAGAAATCCAAAGAAGGTTTTTGCTTTTGTGAAAAAAAAAAAAAAAAAAAAAAAAAACTACTGTAGGTCTTCAACAAAAGTGATGCAGTGTAGCAATGAACTTCTGAACGTGGGGGGTACTCTTCACTTTACTCCATTTCTGTTTAGGCAAATTTTCATAGAACACTCCACTTTTGGACAGTGGGGGCAGACCTGTGTAACTTTGCTTCACCAAATTTTAAAGTGCCCTTGAAGTCAGGTCCTGTGTTTCATACATTGTTATAACTTCTGTACCCAGCATTCAGTAGACACTAAATTAATACTTGTGAATTGGTTGAATGAAAATAAACTAAACAGATTTATTTATTAACTTTTTTGCAATGATGGATGTTCAGGTGAGTTTCAGATTTAACTTGTGACAGTTTGAAATAAAAACTTAAGCAGCATATGGCAATCAAATATATTTTTAAAAAGCATTTTACTTCCTTTGGATTTTTTTCTTTTCTGCTGATAGTTTTCTTTGTTTATGAAAGCTCATTAGTGAAGTGCCTGATTTTCTCCACTAGTCAAGTATCTCTTAGATCTTCAAAACAACTTTAATATTTCAATAGTAAGAGAACTTTATTATCTTCCTCATTATTCTGTTGATAGAATTCAATTACTCTCACTGTCTTTCTAGAAATTGCTGCCTTTACAAAAAATTATTTGCTCTTTGCATTTTGTGTTTTCTAGAGTTTCTTCTAAGTATTATTGTGCTATAACAGTGTATTAGGCAAGATTCTCCAGAGAAACAGAATAGAATGTGTGCATGCGTGTGTGTGTGTGTGAGTGTGTGTGCGTGTGCATGTATGAAGAAAGAGGGAGAGATATATTATAAGGAATTGGCTCATATGTGTATGGAAGCCAGCAAGTCCTGAGATCTGCGGGGTGAGTTAGCAAGCTGAAGATCCAGGAAAGCTGGTGGTATAGTCCCTGGCCAAGTCTGAAGCCTGAGAACCAGGAAAACCAATAATGTATTTTAAGTCCAAAGTCCAGCAGACCTGAGATGCAGGAAAGTCAATATTTCAGTTCAGATTTGAAGTCAATAAAAAAAAAAGCTGCTGTTCTAGTTTGAAGTTATTTGGCAGGAAAAATGATCCCTTACTTAGGGAAAAGTCAGCTTTTTTGTTTTTTTCCTCCTATTCAGGGCTTCAACTGATTAGATGAGGCCATGCATATTATGGAGAGCAGTCTGCTTTAATATGCCAATTTTACTGTTAATCATGTCCAAAACACCTTCACAGACACACCTAGAGTAATATTTAACCAAATATCTGGCTACTCTGTGGTCCACTAAGTTGGATACATAAAATTAACCAGCACAAACAATGTGCTTATTATTACATTTACATGGTATAGGTAAGATTTCTGCCCAATATAAAACGGCTGTAATTATTTCAATTATAATATTTAGGTCACATTTAAAATCTAAAGGAAGACTCTCGAGATCACTTAAGAATTTAGTATGACATGGTTGAAATCAGTCGTGAAGAAGGTCAGAAAATAATTCAGCAAAGAATGTTAGTGGCTGAATAGAAATACAACTCAACCATGAGCCAGTAGAGAAATCAGTAATGTCCTTATGGTCAAAGAAAAGGCAAGAAATCAAGTTCTTGGCCAGCCTGAAAATTATACAAAAAAACCCCACCCAAAAACAAACAAACAAAAAAAAAAACACAAAAAAATAGTGTTACTTGTCTTAATTTGAGCATGACTGGATGATATTGTTACATAGACTTAAGCATCCGTGTTACATAGAATTACCCGTATGATTGGCAAGTTATACCAGCTGAGGAGTCTATGGCTAGACTATAAATATCATATTTTAAAGTTTTATAAAGTAACATAGTTTCAAATATTCAATTTTAAACTTATTTTAGGTTTGTTGTTTCTTTAGTTTCCTGTTAGAGTCCCTATTGAATGAGTCTAAACTGGACCAGCTTACTTCTATGCCATATGTTTAGTGAGCTCCAAGTAACAACAGGACGATTGAACGGACACATAATTCTGTGACGTTGAAACATTTTAAAAGGCAATGCTTTTTTTTTTTAAATAAGTTAACCCCCAAATGCATTGATTTAATGCAAGAGGAGTTTCTTTCTTACTCATGTGAAGTTCAAAATGGGTTTTCCTGGTAAGTGGATGGCTTTGCAAATGGCTATTCGGGGATCCAGATCTCTTCTCCACTTGGTCCACCCTGCTTTAGAATTCTGAATCCTCTAAATTCAGCCAGCACGGTGGGTAAAAAAAAGGTAGACAATCATGTATTGGAAATATTTGGGCCCAAGCCTAGAGGTGACCTGTGTAGAGTCTGATGACTTTCTATTTGCTGCAACCCAGTCGTGGACCACAGGTAACTGGCGGGACAGTGGGAGATAAAATCTGGCTCTGTCCTGAAGGTTTTTTTAAAAGTGGGTTGGAGAACATATAGGCAGTCTCTGCCACACCCGGGGGATGAACCACTGATGATTTTGAAGCCATACACTTAAAAACCGAAGTAAAAAGTACCAGAGGGTCTCCTCTGAAATCGGTGGGCATGGTATTCTGAATTAACTAAAGATAATGCAATAGAAAATTGAATCTTTAAATTAAAATTTCTCACTTGTAAAACGAAGATTATCATTCATCTTCTATGAAGTACATATTTTATGTGGCACCTGGGTGGCTCAGTTGGTTGAGTATCCAACTCTGGATCTTGGCTCAGGTCATGATCTCCCAGTTTGTGGATTCGAGCCCCTGTCGGGCTCTGCACTGTGTCAATGCAGACCCTGCTTAGGATTCTTCTTTCACTCTCTCTCTGCTTCTCCCCCAGTCACTCTCTCTCTGTCCCCCTCTCTCAAAAATAGATAAGCTTTTAAAAAATTTAAAAATAAAGTATATATTTCTCTAGGATATATTCATTCAAATAAAGAAATATTTTACAAAAAAATTGCCAATACACACATATATATAGATAAACTACCATAAAAAACCCCAATATTCTCATAAAAACATATAATAAATAGTCATTGCATTTACCTGATTGTATATGTCTAAATTTTGGAGGTAGTATTTTTAACCCAAGTCAACAGAAAGCAAAAAGAAAAGCCATGAGTTAGATTCTGATTAAAAAAGAAAATCTTCCAAAAAACCCATGGAAATCAATAGGGATTTAAAAAACAATAATAAAAACATACACAAAACTTGTCAGAGGGGGGTCACTAAAATTGGGAAAAGGAAAATCAAACTACCCAAAATATTTGATGTTGTTATTGGAATTAGGAAAGATAATTATGAGAATAAACATTGGGTCTGAAGGGCAATTTTTAAGGGTAAATATTAATTCTAAACATTAAAGAACAAAGACACAGGTAGAAAATTGCAGCAAAAGACTCTCAGCTTCTTCAACCAAATCTTTACCACAATGAGTTTTAAAATATGCATTTATGTGTGTGTGTGTGTGTGTGTCTTTTGTTTTGTGCAAGTGTGTGTTTTATATATTGTGTATAGTAATAAAAATATGTGACTTTAAGCCTAAGTAACTATTAGTAATGTCATTTACAGTCTGGACTATTGCCAAAATGAATAGCATAAGTGCTTAATAAGCTTATGAGACTATCACATATATTATCCAGCACAAAATATCATTGATTTAAAGAAATATCCATAATAAAAATATATTTGGTTTATTTAGATACAAGTATTAAAAATATATCATTTTAAAGTAAAATGTGGATAATGAGAGAAAAGAAAATGGTTGTTTTTTTAAAAAACTTAATATAATCTAAATTTTCTGAATCACTTTTTAAGTCAAAGTGATAGGTAAGACATATTTTTTTCCTCACAGTATTATCTCTGTCCAAAGAAGAGTTCTGAGAATACAGCATTTATTTAAAAAAAAAAAAAGGGGGGTGTTTCCTGTTTAAGGATTTCCTTCCAAAAATCTTCAATAATTTTCCAAGCTGTTGACATCCATTTGTACGTTTTGATACTGGTTCTTCTTAATCCATGTTTCCTGCAGGTGAACATTTTCACACAACTAGGACTCCTGTATGTGCTTTCACTGTTTCTTAGTTTGTTGACTAAATTGTTGGGAGTTCACAGTTGGGCAGCCACACCACCAAGAAAAACAGCCAACTTGGCAGACACTGGGCTGATAGCAATTTCAAATGCCGTTGACTGACAATTTCAGTAATATTAAGGTGGAAAAATAAAGGCGTGCCCGGATGGCTCAGTCAGTTAAGTGACCGACATTGGCTTAGGTCATGATCTCAGGGTGAGTTTGAGCCCCGCGTCGGGCTCTGTGCTGACAGCTCGGAGCCTGGAGCCTGCTTCAGATTCTGTGTCTCCCTCTCTCTCTCTGCCCCTCCCCTGCTCATGCTCCGTCTCTCTCTATCTCAAAACTAAATAAAAACATTAAAAAAAAATTTTTAAGTTAAAAAGTAAAGATTTAACATAGTAATATTAACTTCTTGAAAATGAAGATATACAGTCACATGGGTGATTAATTTCTTTCTGCCAATCAGTTTATAGTTTATTAGTACAGTTTAATGATAGAAGAGGAATTGATAGAAATATTGTATACAGAATCAGGAGGTAAGAGCTCTTTCCATCTTGCTGTGAAATAAGAAGCCCTTATTAAAAAGTATAAGTAAAATGACATACTTTATGTCAACTACACTGTTAGTTAAAAAGCATTACATTCCAGAAGGGCCATCATATGTGGTTATGTGAAATAATTTGTATATGAATGCATTCTTGTTCAATTATGGTCACGTTTTTAAACTCAGGAAAACACATATTTGAGTATTTAAGATACAAGAAGTGTTCAGGGTGTGCACCAGTAATGATGAATTAAACTTAACTACCAACTCTAAAGTATCTCATAAAATGGAGGCAACAAGAAGTTAGCAAGTAAAATAAGGCAGGGAATGGCATAATTGGGAATAGATCACAGTACAGCGGATGTCCAGAAGATCTAGTACTGAATTTTGTCAAGATATTCAAATATTTTCACAGTTTGAATTTATAGGATCTTGTTCAAGAGGAAACACCATGGATAAGGCTGCCCCAGCCACATGAAATAGCATAAGTTTCACACAGAAGTGTGAAACTACATAGCACATTAAAAATAGAAGTAATTTGCCCCTGCTGAAATTATTCACTGGATTTAGATAAATGTTTTATTAGCAAAATAGATAAATGATGTGACTAAAGCATAAGATGTGAAATTAAGGAAATATATAAAATCATACTAAATAGGTAGATTAAATGGGAAAACATGCTATATATCCATGTAAGCATGCTAAGTGTTTTAAGTTTTCTCATTGACACATGATATAAAAATAAACCTTTGTTGGTAATGTGAAAGATAGATTAAAGGTAAAAGTATTTCTTTAAGTTTATTTATTTATTTTGAAAGAGAGAGAGAGAGAGAGAGAGCACAAGTGGGGGAGGGACAGAGAAGGAGGGAGAGAGAGAGAATCCCAAGCAAGCTCACACTGCACAGAGCCCAATGCAGGGCTTGAACTCACCAACCGTGAGAACCTGAGCTGAAATCAAGAGTTGGATGCTTAACCAACTGAGCCAACCAGGAACTCCTAAAGGTAAAAGTATTGCAGCTTAAGTGGTTAGCAGATTATAAAATGAGCCTAAACTCAAGACGATGAGATTTAATTAAGATGGTAAACTTGGCAAACATGTTAGAGAACAAAATGGAGAGGCATGGAGAAGGTAAAATTGACAATTAACTAGGAAAATTATTAAGAAAGAGAGAAAGGTGGATTAATATAATCAATTAATGAATAAATCTCATGATCAATGCTGAGATTATTTTTAAGAGCTCCATTTAGGACTTTCCTCTCTATAGATAGATGATGAGACATAAATTAATGGAGAGTAGATGATAAACACATAAGCAGAAATATAGAAAGAGATATCACATAGGTACGATATTTATCATACGTATGATAAAATAGAGATGACAGTGGAGTGTGTTACTGTAAATAACCAGTTTTAGTAATTGGGGAAAATAAAACCCATTTCAAGCTTAAGCCAAACAATGTCCACAAGCCCTTTGACCAACCCTATATACATGTAACACACACCTAAGCAGATCTGTGTGTCACATTTCTCTGGGCTTACAGCAAAAGAATAGTCGATAATGCCTTCCCATCAACATGCCTTAAATATTAGATGCTATTAAAAGACCTATTTTATTTAAATGCGTTAAAGTTAAATATAATCAGTTAATGATTTTTAAAATCATTTTCACCTTAACACTATCATTCTCTAGGACATCACTTCAAGCTATTAAATCCAAATAGTCAATTTATCTGTTTATTGTTTCACACTTGAAGACCTAACAATTACTGCCCAACGAACGGTTTGGCACATACTAAGTATTAGACATAGTAAAAATAACAATATTATATAATAATTGTTCACAAATAAATAATGATGCTAAGTATTATTCCCGAATTATTTACTACTACAGAATTAACAGAAACAGGAAGGGCAGACAAAAGGGTGCTACAGTATCAGAATATTTGAAGGTACATAGTAATGAATATGCAAAATTTGCTAAAATTATAAAGTATAAAAACATTAAAAGGACAATGAAATGACATGTTTATTGCTGCACTATACTACATTACTACACTAAGAAAACTCCCTACTTACAACTATTACTATGATTGTGTTTGGCTTCCGAAATGCAAAAAAATCCACAAAAAACCCACAAAAAAACAAACAAACAAAAAAAATTAAATTACAAATATGTCATATAACAACTGCCTGCAAAAATTTTCTCTCTGAAGGTCTCCGGTATTTTTAAGTCTGTCACATTATGTAATCAACTAATACAGACATTATTTTTAAAATTATCAGTTTTCCTTAAAGACACCAAATGCTTTGAAGACACAAAGACAATGATTTTTATGTGCTTAGATGGCATATAAAAAATCTATTTCCAGAGACAATTGCACATTCTTAACAATATTCTTTTAGGTAATTTATGATTATCTCAAAATTAACATAAAAAATGAGATTTTGATGTGAAATTTTTTTATAATTTGTCTGTCTACTTTGATTTTTATCCTTAGTGATAGTTGGACAATAATACAGTAGAAAATCATATAAGGCAGTGCTGGGAATCTACGTTGCTTGAGCTGATGATTTATGAATATGAAGATTTATTAAGATTAATATTAATATGACATCCACGATTTCTTAAAGACAAAGTATCACATTGTAGTGAATAGTATTTGTCCTCTCCCTTGTTGAAATAATCAGTGAGGTTTGCCAGAAACGGGATGAGGAAAATTTCCAATCAACACATCAGATACTAGTCATGATATGTGACTGTCCAGATAACTGAAGATCAGATATGAATTCAGCCTCCTCATTTTTATAGATTTCTTTTTATCATCCAGTAACCAAAATACTGCTCCAAGAGTACTGGAGAATTTTTAGGAATTCTTCAGTTGTCTCCTGAGTTAACAGACAAGCTTAAGATGTTCAAACTTCAGCTCTCTACCAAGCTTCAGGCAAACATGTTTTGGGATGTAAATATTTTTTTAAAATCAAGCAAAAATTATATGACCCATTGATGGGTATAGTATTACCATGAAAGAGCAAATTTAACAAAATGTTCGCTAGATTTGTTGACTTTTAAACATTGTGAAATTATAACCACCTATTTTTCTTATATTTCATTTTTTTCTATGGTATTTATGTGTAACAAATCCATGGCCTGCTGTAGTCAGAAAGCATTGATAGGTCTCCTCCAATAGGGTAGTTTGTAAGTCACAATAATGGACCTTTGGCAAATAAATAGGGGTCACTCATAAGGATTGTTTGTGCTATACTTTCTCTTGAAAATTACTTGTGTTGTTTTTTTTTTTTAATTTTTTAAATTTATTTTTGAAGGAGGGAGATAGAGCATGAGCGGGGGAGGAATAGAGAGAAAGGAAGACACAGAATCCGAAGCAGGTTCCAGGCTCTGAGCTGTCAGCACAGAGCCCGATGCGGGGCTTGAACCCACGAACTGTGAGATCATGACCTGAGCTGAAGTCGGATGCTTCACCGACTGAGCCACCCAGGCGCCCCAAGAATTACTTGGTTTTGATCACAGACTTTGTTTTGGTTGCAAAATAGGTGTGTCCTTGGTTTCCCTTTGTTGATGAACTCAATAATAGTACTCACATGTAAGACTCTGTTATCTTTGGCTGTTAGAGACCACCTCACTTTTAACTAAAGTCTTATGCTGAATACAAGCTAGAAAATTTTTCTTAGACACTGTGTTGCTGTTTATTTTTATTCCTAAGATTAAGTGTATAATTTAGGAATCTGATCAGATTCTTATGCATTCTTATATCCTATGTCCCTTAATGAAATCTGGCCTATGTCTTTATTTTCTATCATTGTTTCCCTTTTATATTTGTGAATTTTATATTGTTGCTAAAATGGGAAAGTGACTATTCGTAGAGAATATGCTTAATAAGCTTAAGAATGTGAAATAGCCCCAAAGACCGGTATGTAGATTGTCCCAATACACTAGTGTGCCTCGGAAAATTTTGCTTTGGGTCACTACTCAAGACCTTATATCAACTCTTTTCTTTCTTCTTGTTTCCTTGAGAAATGGTTTTGATTATTCCATCTACAAAGAAGCAGCAGCAAGTAAGGCTTACTGATGGTGGCAGCTGGCATTTAGTTAGGATAGAAACACATGAGATCTAAAAGCAACATATTTTTTCCAACTGTCTCAGCTCTCACAGGGTTTTCTCAGTTGAGTCCTCACCCCTACCCAGGCAAAATCATGCTTTATACATATACTCTCATCATCATCCTAAATAGGTCTTCTATCTTTTGAAATTGCACACTTTTACCAACAATAACTTAGCACTCTGATGCCATTTTGAGGAACTTCTGATAAAACTTAGACTAATAGATGCCTTAGAACAAAAAGGCAACAAAATATATAACATTTAACAGTCAGCCTTTTTTGATTGGTATGAAGAAAAATCAAAACCTAATTTAGACTGCAAAATGACTTTTCTAAATGATTTTTTTTTTCTGGTGCAGACTAGTGAAACATATGAAAACAAACAAAACACTTCAGACAGCTCTATTCTTAGAAACTGCCATCTCCAAGGACCAGCTTTCCCCCCACATTTACTCCTACCTCCAAGATGGAATTTCAGTTCAAACTAATACTCCTTTTTCTATTCCCCAGCATACCTTTTTAAGGTCAATAATCTATGGTGTGCTGACTGTAACACATCATCATGGGAAGATTTGAAATATATTGTCAAAATTTTTTTTCCAAACTCATGAGAATAAAGGGGAAAAATCAGAGGAATGCAGAATTCCTCTGGGAGCTTGTAATCCCGGTCTTCTGAATTTATAAAATTGACTACATCATTTAGATGATCATTAAATAGCCAAAACTTGGAAAAAGACAATAATTGGGGAAAGAAATGTCCCAGGAAGGATCCAAACTTATATGGATATCTCAGGTCTGAGAATGGACTTTAAATAACCAGGTGATAGGACAAAACATTTTCAAAGAGATTTCATACAGCTTGCCTTAAAAACTGATTGGACCTAAGTTAAGTCTTATAAACAGTGAAGTCAGGGAGTCATTGGAGACTTTCAGAAATTACTTGAAAAATACTTTCAGACAATTGTTGGTTCAAAACCTCAGGATTTTCCCAGGTGAAATCTGAGACTGGTCCCTGGACATGGAGGGCAAGGAGAGAAAAAGGTAGAGGCAGGCCATTCCAGATTGGTTGGTGGCCCGTCCAAAATGCAACAGAACTTACATATGAGACTTGTCTTGGACAGCTGCATGAGGAGTTGATCTCCTCACCTGCCCTCCAGAACTTTAAGTTTATATAGAGACTTTAATGGCCTTCAGTCACACATATCATCCAGATGCTTTCAACAATATGTTTGCTCCCGTAAGGCTGCATTCGTTAAACAGCTCCCACTGTGGGAACAAGGACGAGGAAGGGGCTGAGGAGCCTTCCATTGCCTGGGTCCTACTCTGGGGTCAACTAGTGGTCATGTCCTCCCCATGACCTTGTCCAACAACATTGTTAATGTATAACACTTGACAAAGTCAAACCTTACTCAAGAGATTATTGCAATAAGAAAGAACGATTGAACTCAACTGCACTGCAACAAAAGACTGGAGAAATTTAAGAGCTGGGATGGGGGAAATTGTAGACAACCTGTGTTTGGTAATTGACCTTTACCCAGCAGAAAAGTAAATTTTCCATATCTTCAGGACAAGAGGTTTACAACTGGGAGCAAGTTGCACACTGAGGTTAGGCTCCTGCCCTCCTAAGGAGACTGAAAGATAGGGAAGTTATTTCCTACAATGTTTACCTTTCAAACAGATGTTTCCCAGGTTCTTGAGAAAGACGTTCCCTGGACTTAAAACTGGCTCCTTGCACCAGCTCTTGTAGGTCCTGAGGGTTCCCAGCAAAATTGGGATCTTTCACAACTTGATTGTTTTTTGGTGGGCTTTGACAATAGCGTCAAGGGGCGCCTGGGTGGCTCGGTAGGTGAAGCGTCCAACTTCGGCTCAGGTCATGGTCTCGCGGTCCGTGAGTTCGAGCCCCGCGTCGGGCTCTGTGCTCAGAGTCTAGAGCCTGCTTCGGATTCTGTGTCTCCCTCTCTCTCTGACCCTGCCCTGTTCATGCTCTGTCTCTCCCTGTCTCAAAAATAAATAAACGTTAAAAAAATTAAAAAAAAAAAAAGACAATAGTGTCAAATAAAACTAATCCCCGCAAGATTAAAATACTAATGAGAAAGTGCAGTAATTTTCATGCAGATGGTCAGAGGCCTTCCACGGGTATAATGTAACAAAAACATTAAGTTTGACTTATTTATTGGGTATGCCATGTTGATCACTTACCATTATTAATGTGTTGAATTTAAAAGTAAAGAACAAGTGTTAATAGCATCCTCAACATTTCAAATCTAGAACAATTAGACAATGTTTGATTGTAATGTGGTCTATTATTTCTCTCAGTTTATGATCACAAGGTTATATGCTGCTTTATTTATTTGATAACTTTATTTATTTTTGATTAGATATCATGTTTTGAAAGAAATATTTGAAAAAAATATTGCACCTGCCCCTGCATGACCCTGACAGTGCAAGCCTCCTTAAATTATGTGCCCTATGTGTCTCATTTGCCTCATTCTAGCCCTGGCCAAGGTAAATAAAAGCAAGAACAAGTTTGAGTCCATGAACATGAGCTGAAGCCTAGGAACAAACTGAGACTGATGTCAGTTCATTGTATCTTGCCTTGATTTTATGGGTGCCTTGTGTAAACCAGGGCCCTTATCATAAAGCTGAGCACATATCTGGACTAAGAGTCAGAGAAGCTGAAGGCAGATCCTAGGACAGGTGGTGTTTTTGCAGGGCCAGCTAATGTGTCATGTTAATAAGATAAACAAGTAGATATGTAGCAGTATATCTGATAAACAAAATGGCTGTCGCTTCACTTCTGTCTTTTTTTCTTAAGTTTATTTGTTTATTTTGAAAGAGAGAGAGTTCAAGCAAGAGAGGGAGAGAGAGAATCCCAAGCAGGCTCTATGCTCTCAGTGCAGAGCCCAATACAGGGCTGGATTTCAGGAAGGGTGAGATACTAGCCTGGGCTGAAATCCACTAAACCACCCAGGTGCCCCTCACTTCTGTCTTTCAAATATCACACCCAAGAATCTTTCCTGTGATCCATCCGAATGGGAAATTAGCAGGAAAGAAATTTCTGGGAAATGCTCTTTGGTCTAGCCTAGTGGACATATAACAAAGGCACCCAAATATATTTGATTGTTATTAAGATATTAAAATGTTTATATGTATTAAATGATTTCTAATGATTTAAAAATTTTTAACATTATATAAAAATATATGTTTGGCAAAACAAATTACTAGAGATTATTCCCTGAAATATGAAGATATTCAGAGATAAAATACATTTTTTAATAGATATTGACATTTTCCAATTGTTATAATATTTCATGCAATAATTATGGTGATGGAAGACACGAATTTTAGGGTTTTGAGATGCTTTATTGATTATGGTTCAACTATTTGAATTTACATACAAGTATCATTTTAGTATTCTGTTGCTTTTTCTTCAAACATTGTCACTAGTTTTTGGCAGTTGATATTTTCTGGAAATATAATAATCAAATTATTTTTAAATTTCTTTCATCTGTGAAAAATACTCTGTCACTTGCAAAGATTAACTAACAAAAGCAATTTCTTTGCACAATTATCTCTGATAGTCAACTATCAGAATTATGCTGTTTTCATGGTCATATTAACAAGGTAACATTTATTCTTTAGACCATGATAAATATATTTCAACACTACAGTAATATTAAGGCTTATATATGTTACTTGGTGAAAGAGCAAGTATAAATGCATAAGTTTTAGATTAATTTATTCTGGGCTCATTTATCTTTCCACAGTAGCTTACATTTAATTTGCATTATGTTCTTCCATGTTTATATCTAAACTAGAGCCTATATATCCCTGAAAAATTAAATATTTTGCTGCTGTAACAATATTAAGTAGAGTTAGACTCTGTTGTTAATACCTATTATTATGTAGGCAATCACTAAGCATAAAACAATTTCATAATGCTATCATGAGTTTCTATGGTGATAAAGAGCTTGTACTGATAGATAAAAATAGTTGAGTAAGTGATGGTGTTTCTTGCATTATAAAATGTGTTGCCGTTATCTGTATAACTCCTTAATCTCATACATGCTTTCTAAGTCTTCTCAAAGTATATGAAAACTTAAAATAGACTTTTTTGTGAAACTCCATAGGATCTGCAGCTGGTTAATTTGTTCATCTCTAACAGTGCTGAAATAGCCCAGTGACACCTAAATGCACTCTCTGGCACACTGCGAGACTGCTAACACATCAATTATAGATGCCTCTGTTAAACTTTCCTGGAACTATGTGTCCCAGGGACTAATTTATAGGCCTAAAGGATTTTATATAGGTGTTGAGTACGCTGAATTTGGATTTCCCATAATTGGCAAATGTTAATTGAAACGTACTCTCTCATTTGTCAGTACAGATAATCAGTTCCAGTCTTTAGTATATTCATTCCTCAGTTTTCCCCATTTATTTTCAACATTTTACTAATAACCTTAATATAAATTTGAATGTGGTATTGTCCAATGCGATTTTCTCTGATAGAAGAATACTCTGATACACGGTGTATACAAGGATTTTTCTGAAAAGGGAAGAGTTGAGTCATTATGGCATTGGAGTGCCATGCTCCAGCCACCTTTTCTCCTATGAATTTCCTGGGGAACATTATTGTGCACTGGGCCAGGGTCTCAAATCACAAATGCATAGTTTTCTGGTTACCTGGACTGGAGCACATAGCTGAAATGCAGAGTTAAGTAGAGGCTTTGTATTCCTAGGAAACCCTAATTTATTTATATATCAAATAAATAAATATATATATGATTATATATATATATGAATTTCTTAGGAATAGAAAGGCTTTACTTAACTTTGGGTTTGTAATATGCGACTGTAATTATTATATTATATATTTATTAAAAAATATAAATGCATATTATATTATATAATAATATATAAACCTTGCTTTATCTGAACATTTAATGATATTTTTCACTCTATTAGGAAAATATTAAAATTTCACGAGATATTTCTTTTTGGGGATAAATATTAAAAGTGATCAATGTCTTTTGAGGACTTATATGGGAGGAAATTAAGTGAATGTTATAAATCAATTAATTCAAACCTTATAACAACCATATGCTATTGGTAGTATTAGTATTCTCATTTTATGGAGAAGGAAAGTGAAAGAAAATAGCTTATTTTGAATGTGGGCCTTTACCAATTCTCTCTATTCCTTTTCAGAAAGAACAAAGTGTGAATTTTAATAATTTTAGTTATTAACTAAAAATTCCTAGGAAATGCTGTGCAATGCTGACTCCCTAAAAAGGTCACCAGAAAGTTTTCTGATCAAAGAAACTAATTGTTAATCCAATGCACGTATGATGAACAAAGACCTTGACAGAATCTTAGTGGATCTCAGAAGGGGAAGTCAGCATAAGATATTTCCAAAATTTTTATGGTCTGCATCCTGTCCAGTGGGTTTAAAACAAGTCTTTCAATGTGAGGTACTGATTGGGGCTAGAAATATTTTGACATAAAAGTTATAGGATTATAAGCAAAGACAGGAAATGGTTTTAAGTAAAGTATTCTGATAACCAAACTTCTTGCTCAGGTGAGCAGAATTTTTCCTCTTAGGAGAGCTTTTTGCCTAAAAGAGCAAATGATAATAGCTTACAGGATTTCCCTGAATCAAATACAAAATTTAATTATTGGTCTTTAGCCTTGTTTCTTTCTTTCTTCTTTCTTTCTTCTTTCTTTCTTCTTTCTTTCTTCTTTCTTTCTTTCTTTCTTTCTTTCTTTCTTTCTTTCTTTCTAGAAAGAAATAAGGGGGAGAGGGATCTCAAGGAGGCTCTGTGCTGTCAGTGCAGAGCCCAATGTAGGGCTCAATCTCACAAATGTGAGATCATGACCTGAACTGGAATCAAGAGTTGGATGCTTAACCGACTGAGCCATCCATGAACTCCAAGCCTTAAATTTTTGACCAAGAACGTCTAGGGAAAAAGTCAAGTCTAGTTGCACTGGTAGGAGGGTTTGTTCAGTTTTCAGTTAAGACTGTTAGGCATTTAGAGGGTGCCTGGGTGCCCCAGTTGGTTCTGATCTCACCATTCGCGAGTTTGAGCCCGCTTTGGGCTCTGTGCTGAAGTTCAGAGCCTGGAGCCTGCTTTGGATTCTGTGTCTCCCTGTCTCTCTGCCCCTCCCCAGCTCACACTTTGTGTGTGTGTCTCTCTCAAAAATAAATAAACATTTTAAAAATGTTAAAAAAAAGACTGCTAGGCATTTATATTAAGGCAAGTAATTTCAATTCTCAATATCATTCTCAAAAAGTAAAATTTCTCATCATATTATATGAACAAGTTATACTTATAAAGACTTGTGAGAAACCTTTGTATAATATGTGCCAACTGTCTCTTGGGTGCTTAAGTTAAGAGGAGTCAGATCACTGATCTGGTGTCACATGAAAAATACTATTAATTTGGTTCTCATCATAGTTACTAATCCCTGCTATGGATAATTTTCCAGTGTAGAAATTACTCCTATTATCAGTGTAAGACTATTCTGTCAAATACAATTGTCACTAGCCACATATAACTACTTAAAGTTGAACTTTACTTAATTCATATTTAAAAGCCAACTCCTCAGTGTTGATAATCACACTTCAAGTGCTCAATAGCCACCTGTAGCTAGTGACTATCATGTTAGACAATCCAGAATTATAGAACATTTCTATCATCAAAGGAATTTCCATGGCACAACATTGACCTAAAATAATTCTTCATGTTTGAGAGTTGATTGAGAATGTACTCATCTTTTACAAAGCATTAACTGTCATGTTATTACTTTTTTCATGTGAATTGACAATGTATTGTGCTTTCCAATGTTGTATCAAACTCCCATTGGACTGTCAATTTTTCATTTCATTATTTTTTTTGATAAAAAGCTATTAGGGGCAGTAGGAAATAAATACTTTTCTGTTAGTGGTTCATTAAACGTTCATTTGATATTTATGGGCACACTAAAAATAATACAACTGAGTCATTTCTGGGAATATAAAAATACATAAGAAGAATGCCATCATGCTATAAAACTTTAATGTATATTAAAATTAAATACCTATGACTTCATAGCTTTGATGTATTACATGATAGGAAAACAAAAGAAATTCATAAATGAAAGCAGGATTTACAAGTAGTTGATTCTACATAATTAATTTCTTTCAGGACAGAATAATTTAAATGGAATTATAAGGGCACAATTAGCAATTTGATCCCTTGCTATGAAATTGTCTATTATTGATATTTAACTAAACTTGAGCATTTTGAAGTTCCCATGTAATGTGTATACCAGCATAGATAGACCATCTCATGAAGGGATTAAAGGCACTTTTTGGTCTGAGTCCAGACCAATGGATTATCATAAATTCTTTTTTTTTTAAAGAAATACTTTGATATAATAAATAAGCAACCTTTGTCTATTAAACATCAATGAGTCAAGTGAAATAAATTAAGAAACCAATGCAATAAATTATGAATTAGGTCATATATACAGATGTGCTTTCTTTAGCTCTTCATTGGTTCTTAAGGCTAATCTCACATGGTTATGTGCTTAGAATTTTAATAACATCTCCATAAATTGAGCCTCTGAAATTTAATGATAATGTTTTCCTTGGTCTTTAATAATTGCAAAATTTTACTTTCGTGTAGCTTTTTTTTTTTAATAATCTCAGTAGAAACACCCGACTCCTACCATCTCTCCATGTTGATGAAAGCAGAGATACAACCCCCTCCCATTCCAAAGTGTGCACCAAAATGACAGATGTTCCAAGATCACGCAGATGCATTTATCTTGCTCTTTTTAAAGGAAATCTTCTAATCTCCTATTTAAAAAAGTGTCTTCCATAAAGAAAGCAATAAGAAAGAATCAGTGAACAACCTGGGAGAGGGGTACCAGAATGTTTAGCATGAGCATCAGAGCTCCTTCGTGACTTTCCAAGCCTCTACAAAATACAGAAACTCCTGCAGACCCAGAACTTTACTAGGTTCCTGCCAGACATGTTGGATGACCTGCTGACCAATGACATCTCCGGGCTGATGGTGATGGTGTTCCAGAAGGCTTCTCAGATGCCCAACTATGCTGTGAAGGGCAGTGCCTTGAATGGCACATTAATAGACTTTTTGGCATGAATACAGTGAAGGGACAGGCAAGGACATTGATGACACAGAGTAGGTGGTGGACAAGGACAAGTCACTACTTCCAAACACTGTCAATAGTAAGACAATAACTAAACAATGATGATCAAGGCCAAGAGAGATATGGCGAAGTCCAAGCTGCCCAATACTGTGCTGGAGAAGATCTGGAGGGTCTGACTGGACCAGAGCAGGTTACTAGATCAGGCATTTGCAATGGACAACAGCCTCATTCAAATCAAGCTGGAGGGGCCACAAACTGCCTGCTGATCCGCCCCCAGGCTTGATCCCATCCTCCAAATGGAGGCAGGGAGTGACTGGCCCTATTTCACCTGGACAGGCAGAGGTTGAGGAGGGAAAACGTCACCAGTTCTCGAGGTCCATTAAAGACTGAGCAGAAATTTCCTTAGCTGTTAAAAAGATAAAACAAAAACAAAAACAAAAACAAAAAAAAAAAAACAAAAACAAAACACATAAGAGTAGTGAAATAATATCTTAAATATCTAACTACTACACACTTGAAATTAGTTCACTATGAGCCAGTTACTTCCTTAAACACTAAAATATATCATGCCACTCCATAGTTACGAAAGCTCAGTGAGAAAAATTATGTCAACGTTTGTTTATAGGATTCTGAATCGCAGCAATATACAACTTTCTAAGAAATTTATGGCTAATACATAGTAGAACCAAATTTCAAATCTGAATTTCAAGTATCTTGATTTCCAAAGCAATGTTTTTTTATTTCTGAGTGTAATATCTAAGTCCAGGAACTTTATTTATTTATTTATTTATTTATTTATTTATTGTACCAGTCCAGGAAATTTAAAATTCCAAGTCTATTTACCAAAAAACCTATCCTTGCCTCCATAATTAAAGCTTTTTTTTTTTTTGTCCAGCCATCTAAACAATTTCCTTACATTAGCAGTCTTGCATTCTTACAACTCTATTTTCCATAATCACTTTTGATGTTTGGGAATTTCATGTAAATGTGCTTTCTTTTGCCTGGTCTCTTTCAGGCAACATGTTCAATGTTCTTGAGATTCTTCTTTATTGTGTCATGCATCATGGTTGATTCTTTTTTGTGGCTAAAAATATCCCATTGCATAATGTACTACAGTTTGTTTATCCAATATCCTCTCCATGGATTGCTTTCAAGTTTTGGCTACTAAAAATAATTGATTATTTGGGCCTAAACTTGGGTAAGTTTGGTTGCAAAGGGACATGAGGGAACATTTAGGGTTATGGAATTAGTTACACAAGTGCCTACATTCAGATGCATTTTAATGTGTATAAATTATACCTCAGTAAATAAAATATCTGTTCTTCATATGGTGATCAGAATGTGCTATAAATAGTACAGATATGACTGTTCCACTCCTTTTCTTCAAGCACTTCAGTTATTTCCTATGTTTTTTAGGAAGATATCAAACTTCTTTGAATTTATCCTGCAGTCTTCTCTGCTCTCACGACCAAAGATTGCCTACCTTACATCCTGACTACCAAACTTTATAACTTGATCGTACAATACCCTCATGTTCAAATAAAAAAAAATATGCTTACATTCTCACACATACTACAATTTATCTTTATAAATTTCTTTTTTAATTTCCTGAAATTTATTTTGTTCTATATGTGCTGTCTTTACTGCACCTACACATGCACTGTTCAGCATCACCATCGGCACAAGCAAGAGAACCAACAATTCTACCAGTCTCCACACTAAGTATCATTCATACCTCAGATTTGGATCAGATTATAGATCTCTATGATCTCTGTGGTTGGAGATTTAAAATCCCTGCTCTGCTACCCACAAGCTGTGAAACCATGGAAAATATATCCAATCACCAAATCTTCCTATCCCTTTCTACAAAATAAGGATATTACAAAATAGCAATAATACTAGTAATAGCAATGGATTCACATGAAGATTCACATTGAACAAGAAAGGAATATACGTAGTACATCTAAGCGTATGGCACAGGAAAACCATCTACTTATGTTAGCTATTAAAAACAATGGTTGCTTAGTCACTGTACTGTACTAAGTACCTGAAACTAACATAATACTGTATGTTAACCATACTGGGATTAAAATTTAAAAAATAATAAACATAAAATAAAAATACAGCAAGTGGAAGGAGTTACCTCTCATTTAGCTGTTTTATTCCCTTCACTTTATCTCATAATTTTCTCAATTATATTTTTCTCTAGGTTTAAGAAGCTTAAATAGGTATAATCTTTTATTCACTAAGTAACTCACAACGTTTGGTAAATAGTAATAAATAAAGTTTATTGAATTAAATTCAACTGAAATAAGAAATATGTGTTTTAAATACAATACCCTCCTCATTGCTAAAACAATTTGAATGATATTCTGGCTTCATTACACAAACATATGGTTGAAGATATTTTCTGTGTATGCCTAGACTCTTTTAAGCATCAATCTGTTATTATTTTATCACATTTTCATGGCATAAATACTTTAACTTTTTCTTCTCAAATAAATTGATTTCTTTGACACAAATTTAGCATTTGCTTTTAAGAAAACCCAATCCTATGTAAGATAATTTGCCTTTGAGATCAACAAAATTCATGTTACTACATTTTCCTTAGTTTGATTTGACCTATCAATAAAAATATTATAATGGACTCCTAACATAGATAACCAATCCACTTTTCTTTTCCAGAATAGATAAAATTAGTGGATTAGAATCTAAGGTACATTGTATATATCTTCATAAGGAATTCCTAAAATTCTGATAAAAGAGAAAGAACCAAAATTGAGAAAATTGTATCTCTCATAGCCTTATATTTCAGAGAAAAAAACCCAATAGCCCTGCTGTTAATAGTTGTGATTTTTATATTACACAATAAATGGCATCTATATATGCACACTATGAAAATTAATATAAATATCTATAAATAAGATAGAGTATTACGAGTAATTAGAAAACATAAAACTTCTCAAGTTGAATATAATCTGCATGGAAGTAGTTAAATTGGTATAAAATTTTAATATACCTTCTCACCCACTTTTCATACAGAATGACGACAAAGTAGTCCAACAGCCCCAAACAAAAATAGTTCCATGTACCATAGGTGTTTAGGAACTATTTATTAAATAAATGGGTGAAGCTATGTCTTCTCTGGATGATAATGCTGATGATGTGAGTAATACATGGTAATTGATCCATATCCTTCAAGAGATCACATAAAAGCATGTGTAGGATGGGGCCTCAGTCTTTTCCCTGATGATTTTTATCTCACTGATTCTGATTACCGGAACAGATTATCTGTTATTGGGTAACTGAGTGAAATTATAAAAACAATGCTTGGCACATAAGTACTATATCATTGTCAGCTGCTGACACAATTGGGACTACTACTAATCTCACTATGACCAATACTTGCTTCTACTTCACTCTGCACCTCGGTTTTGCCCTCTATAATTGAGGTTAATAATAGCATCCCTATTTTACAGGTTCCTTGTGAGGATTCTTTGCACTGATATACGTAAAGGTATTGTAAGCCCTTAGAGAATATAAGTCATTGAGTGAGTACAATAAAAATGTTAGCTCTTAGTTGTTATTTTTGAATATATATTTACTTATTTTTAATTTTTTTTTCAATGTTTATTTATTTTTGGGACAGAGAGAGACAGAGCATGAACGGGGGAGGGGCAGAGAGAGAGGGAGACACAGAATCGGAAACAGGCTCCAGGCTCTGAGCCATCAGCCCAGAGCCCAACGTGGGGCTCGAACTCACGGACCACGAGATCGTGACCTGGCTGAAGTCGGACGCTTAACCGAATGCGCCACCCAGGCGCCCCTATATTTACTTATTTTTAAATACTCATTTATTTATTTTGAGAGAGAGAGAGAGAAAAAGAGTGCGAACGAGCAGGGGAGGGGCAGAGAGAGAAGTAGAGAGAGAATCCGGAGCAGGCTCTGCACTGTCAGTCCAGACCCCGACATGGGGTTCTATCTCTGGAACTGTCAGATCATGACCTGAGCTGATACAAAGAGTAGGATACTCAAACAACTGAGCCACCCAGGGGCTCCTATTTTTATTTTTATCCTATCTTTCTAAAGTCTTATACTGACATCCCTGGTTTCTCCACTTATAGAGTACACAGTAAAATAATTATTAGAAATGTGTTCACATTTAAATTCCATAATTTTGCATTAATTTGAGACTCTATTCAATGAAAAGTTTTATGCATTTGTAATGTGTAAATGAAGCCAAATATACAGAGATGCATTTATCAATATTTACTCTGTAACATTTAAGGAAAAGAACAGTTCAACCCCAATGCTTACTAAAAAAGGATTAGTTACATTAATTTATATATGTTAATAATAGAATACTGAATACAGTGTGTGACCTTCACGAATATTGATATCTGTATGTACTGATTTACAGAAATAGCCAAATTATATTACTGTTTTGAAAAATGCAAGGATTATATATAATACTATATATAATATACATATATATGTCATTTAAATAAAAGGGAAAAAAGAAAATAAGTAATTATGAAGGCTTATAAATTCTTGTATCTAAGGATTGGATTTGGAGGAATATGCAGTATATATGTAATATATATATAATTTATATAATTTATATGTATAATATATGTATACACATTTTGGAGGAGATGCATATTCATAATATGATATATGTATATTTCAGTGATAATTCCTAAATGCTCAAATTATAATTTATTTTTGAATAGCAATGTAATTATTAAATTGATAATTGTGATTTTAATGAATTACAGTGCAGAAGAGTTAAGAAATAATCTTGTTTTTAGAAAAAAATATCTTGTTTTTGTTTAATCATATTTCTTAAAAAAAATATTTTTTAATGTTTATTTATTTATTTTGAGAGAGACACCAAGCCGAAGTTGGATGCTCAACCAACTGAGCCACAAGGCACTCCTATTTAACATATTTCTAGCTCACCAATTTTATGAAATTGTTGCTTAATATTTTCATTTTTGGTGTAATAATATCTTCAATGGGTAAAAATACCATAAAAATTTAATTGTCTTGAACTATTTTTAAGGATGTTATCAGCTCGTTCATGGTACACTGCAACTAATAGGAAATTATCTTTGGTGAAAGGACTTCCACTGATGAAGTACTTCCACAGTACTGATGTGCTGTATTACCCTAAATTCCCTCTAGTATTTGGTTTCAGATTAAAATTTGTCACTGAGAGGAACTTTCAAGTGAATAAGATGTCACAGTTGAAGGCAAAGCCATTATCCTTAGAAGTTTGTGGGATCAGATACAGTACCTTCAGAAGGTTTGGTGGTTTCCACTGAGACAACTTTCTGGATGTGCTAAGTTTTGCAGACACCCAAGCAAACTTCTTGTGTTATTCATTGTACATGAACATGACTATGTTTCTAAAACTGACAGTCATTTAAATTTATTGATAATTTTTTCCTTAAATTTGAAAAATGAAAGAGCACCACATTAAATTTGAGTTAATTAAAATTTGGACAATGCTGAACAAACATAATTACTTTTTCAATTCTTCCTTTCAAAAAGTGAAGAAATCAGGGGTGCCTGGGTGGCTCAGTTGGTTAAGCATCCAACTCTTGATTTCAGTTCAGGTTATGATCTATGGTTCGTGATTTTGAGCCCTGTGTAGGGCTCTGCACTGACAAATATGGAACCTGCTTGGGATTCTCTCTTTTTCCCTGTCTCTCTGCCCTTCCCATTCCCCCACTGGTTCTCTCTCTCTCTCTCTCTCTCTCTCCTTCTCTCTCAACATAAATAAATAAAGTTAAAAATAAAGAAGCCTGTCTTTGTATAGACTGATGACAATTCCAAGATATCCAAACAAGATTTAAGTTTAAAAATAAAAAAAGAAGAAGAAGGAGAAGAAGAAGAAGGAGGAGGAGATGATGATTCTCCCTAAACTGTTCAGAGCACAGGGGCACTTTTCATAGTTCTCTGGCCAAAATGAATGTTTCCATTGGGTTTTGCTGTGCAGCATAGCTCTTTTAGGATCTCACCTCAAGGTACGGGAAAATAAGTAACAAAACAAACCTCAAAACCAAAACCAGGTAGCTCACCTCTGCATGAGTTATTTCTTCAAGGTTTTTTTTTTTTTTTTCAAAGTTTATTTATTTATTTTGTGAGAGAGACTGTGGAGGAGGTGCAGAGAGAGAGGGAGACAGAATCCCAAGTAGGCTCTGTTGATAGTGCAGAGCCCAAGGCAGGGCTTGATCTCACCAACTATGAGATTATGATTTGAGCGGAAATCAAGAGGCAGACGCTGAACTGATTGAGCCACCCAGATGTCCCAACTTCCTCAAGTTTTCGTCGTCCTCCCTATCTGCCAATTTTTGCTTGATTTTCTAAGTTTTAAAGGAGTTCTTTAGATTTCCTCCAGAGAGTTTAGTTATAATCAGCAAGAAAGATAGGCTATAGAGGGCTTATTCTATCTAGAGTAGAGTCAGTAGTCAATAAATATTTAATTATTCAAAATCTAGGGAATTCATTTGTCATAGGCAAAATCAAGAAGGACTGTGAGGAGACAAGATAAGAACAACTATCATAGTACCTGTTGACCTAAACTGAACAAGCCTTTTAGAATTTCTAAAAGAAAGGGAGTTTCATTCCAGCTCAGGTTAGGAAGGCTGCCCAGAGCACACAATCTTCACACAGAAGAAAGTGCTCAAGGAAAGGAGCGTTTGGTGTAGGATTATATACATTTTTTACATAAAAGGTCACAAATCATTAGGACATTTCAGAAAGTTGCAGACCTTATCTTTAGCTTCTAGTATAGGCAAGGTTGTCTGATTTTAATCTTATGGGAACCAAGGAGGTTTTTTCTTTTTTCTTATCTTAATGTTTGGAATGCTCCTTTTTGGTTATTTTTTTCAAGGAAGCAGTTGTACAATGTGTGCTCGGGGCAAAAACAGAGCCTATACTTACAGGTTTTCCTGAGTCATTTTGACCTTGGTATACGTTAACATATAGCTTCCCCGAGGAGTCCAGGAGCAGGATCTACCAACATTAAGAGGTGAAAATTTTCTTTATTTTATCATACTTAAGAGCGAGACAATAGTTCCTGGAAAAATTAAATATAAACAGAAACTAGCAACAATAATAATTAGCAAGGTTTTTTAATAAGGAATTTTTGGCTAAATAAATTGGGAGCATGCCAGGTGTTTGAAGCCCTAGCAGAATAATTTCGTGATTAAAATAAATTGTTGTTTTAGGGCACAAAAACCTTTATCATTGTATAGAAACAATACAAATTTTAAATTTACTTTTTTATTCTTCCATGTAAGAATGTGTAACATTCATAAATTCTCCTGTACGCATAAATCTATTAACATTAAACTAACTTTATTTTTAAAATGATAATTAACTACTTCTTTTGAATACATTATTTTAAAGCAAGATAAACCTAGGCAGGGATAAACGATTTTACCTAACATTTGACATTTGGATTGTGGCCTCAAATTGTATTTTTAAACAATTTTTTACCGTTTATTACCTTTGTTTTAATCTTAACTTGCTATTTAATCTTAATATGTCAGTGTGCTGGGTGTGTGGTATGTGAGTTTAGATGTGCACAAATCTATAACAATGATTGTAATAGCTAGAATACAATTAAAATATTTGCTTTTGTTTTATAAAAAATATGTGTACAATATAATTAACTAAAATAATGTATTAACATAATTCTAGATGACGATACAATTTATTAGACGACATGAAATATTTTAAAACTAAAATGAAATTATTCAAATTTTTTGAAAATATTGTCTATTTATGAGAAATACTAACTGGACCCTTAATAAAATAAAACTATTCTTACATCAAAAGTTGTTAAAATTCTACAATTCATACCAAAGGATCTAAGTGTCTCCTTTTTTTTCTTACCTAGCAAGGAAGGCCACTACTAATCCTTTATTAAATTTTTCTTTTAAGGTATGGGTCCAACAAGGGAAAAAATGGAAGAATTACTCTTTAAACTTTTTAGAAAATACAGATTATTTGCACTCGATATTCCCAGAGTATACGTATAATGATAGAAAACTATTTTACGTTATCTAATCTCCAAAGTTTCTCCAAGCAGGCAAAATAAGAAGAAAATAATTGCAAAAATATAAGAAGTACCTGGAATTTACTCTAGACATATATAAAATTACCACTGTGAAAAGCTACTTCCTGTGTAATCAAGGGAGAGGGCTTTGTTGTAGAAAGATGCATTTTGACAACACATAAAAAGAGAAATCAATTTTTCACTTCCTCAGTTACATTTATTCCCAAGTATTATGGTTTTTTATGTTATCATCAATAAATTTTTCTTTTTTTCTTTTTCTGATGTTTTGGTGTTAGTATATGGAAAACAACAGTTTTCTGTATGTTGATTTTGTATTCCACAACTTTACTGAATTTGTTGATTTGTTTTAGCAGCTTTTTCTGCTGTTTTTAGTATTTTCTCTATATAAATCACATCATCTGTAAACAAAAAATTTTACTACTTTATTTTCTACTTGGATGCTTTTTATTGTTTCATTTTCTTGCTTTATTATTCTGGCTAGGATTTCCAGTATTATGTTGAATAGGAGCAGTGAGAGTGGTTACCCTTGTCTTGTTTCTGACATCAGAAGAAAAGCTTTTAATCTTTCACTATTGACTATGGTTTGTCATCCATGGCCTTCATTGTGTAGAGGTATGTTCCTTCTATACTCAATTTGTTAAGTGGTTTTTTTTAATCATAAAAAGGCATTGTATTTTGTTAGATGTTTTTTCTATATTGAAATGACTATATGATTATCTTTCATTCAAATAATGTGCATCACATTTATTGATCTATGGATAAATCCCACTGATCATGATGTATGATCCTTGTAATGTGATATTCAATTCAGTTTGCTAATATTCTGTTGATAATTTTTGCATCTATATTTATCAGTGATGTTGATCTGTAATTTTCTTTTCTTGTAGTGTCCTCATCAGGCTTTGGAGTCAAGGTAATGCTGGCCTTGTAAACTGAGTTTGGGAGTATTCCCTCATCTTCATGTTTTTGGAGGAGTTTGAGAAGAATTGGCATTAATTCTCTAGATGTTTGATAGAATTCACTAGTGAAATCTGGACTTTTCTTTGTTGGATAATTGTTGATGACTGACTCTATCTTCTTACTTGTTATTGGTCTGTTAGGATTTTCTATTTCTTCATGGTCCTGATTGGTAGGTTTATGTCCTTCAAATTTATTCATTTCTTCTAGGTTATCCAGTTTGTCAGCATATAATTGTTCGTAATACTCTCTCAGGATCCTTTGTATATTTGTAGTATCAAGTATGATGTCTCCTCATCCCTCGTCATTTATGATATTATTTATTTGAGTCCTCTCCCTTTTTTCTCATTCTAATTAAAGGTTTATCAATTTTGTTTATCTTTTCCAAAATTTAGCTCTTTGTGTCATTGATCTTTCCTGTTGTGTCTCTGATTTCTATTTCATCACTTCTGCTCTGATCTTTGATATTGCCTTCCTTTTACTAACATTGGGCTTAGTTTGTTTTTCTTCTTTGAGTTCCTTGAGGTATAAAGTGTGTTTTGAAGTGGAAAATTTATACTGAAAACTACATGACCTTGGTGAACGAAACTGAAGAAGATACAAACAAATGGAAAGGTACTTTAAGTTCATGGATCAGAAGAATCAGTTTTGTTAGAACAGCCATATTACCCAAAACCATCCATACATTCAATGAAATCCTTATCAAAATTCCAATGGAATCTTTCATAGAAATAGAAAAATAATCTAATTTTTTTTTTTATTTTATTTTTTTTTTTTTTAATTTTTTTTTTTTTCAGCGTTTATTTATTTTTTGGACAGAGAGAGACAGAGGATGAACGGGGGAGGGGCAGAGAGAGAGGGAGACACAGAATCGGAAACAGGCTCCAGGCTCTGAGCCATCAGCCCAGAGCCTGACGCGGGGCTCGAACTCACGGACCGCGAGATCGTGACCTGGCTGAAGTCGGACGCTTAACCGACTGCGCCACCCAGGCGCCCCAAAAATAATCTAATTTTTTTATGGAGCCACAATACACCTCAAAGCCAAGATAATTGTAATGACGAAGAACAAGCCTGGAGATATCGTACTTCCTGATTTCAAACTACACTTCAAAACTACAATAATCAAAATAATATAGTATTAGCTTAAAAATAGACACATAGGCTAATAAGACAAAATCAAGGGCTCAGAAACCCTTGCATATACAGTCAACTGATATTTCACAATGGGAGCCAAGTATACTAAATGGGGGTAACTATAATCTCTTCAATAAATGGTGCTGGGAAAAATGGAGAACTGTATGCGGAATTAAATTGTACTTTGATCTTACACTACTCATGAAAAGAAAATTGAAATGGATTAAAGTCTTAAATATAAGACCTGAAACTATAAAACTCATAGAAGAAAACAGGAGAAAAGCTCCTTGACATTGATCTTGGCATTGATTTCCTGGATATGATATCAAAAGCATAAGCAAAATCAAGGCAAAAATAAAGAAGTTGTACTACATGAAACTAAAAAACTTCTGTACATCAAAAGAAACCATCAACAAAATGAAAAGGCAACCTATGGGATGGGATAAAATATTTGTACATCACATATCTGATATGGAATTAATATCTAAAATATATATAGAACTCATACAACTCAATAGAAAAAACCCAGACACCCTGGTTAAAAATGGGCGATGGAACTTAACAGACATTTTTCCAGAGAAGATATATAAAATATACATGAAAATGTGCTCAACATCACTAATCATCAGGGAGATGCAAATCAAAACCACAACAAGATATCACCTCACTTTTGTTAGAATGGCTATCATCAAAAAGACAAGAGCTAACAAGTGTTGATGAGGGTGTAGAGAAAAGGGAAACTTGTGCCCTTTTGGTGGGAATGTAAATCACTGCATCTACTGTGGAAAAAATTAGGGAGATTCCTCAAAAAATTAAAAATAGAATTACCATATGACCGAGCAATCCCATTTCTTGGTATATCCAAAGGAAATAAAAACAGGATCTCAGAAAGATATCTGCGTCCCCATATTCATTGCAGCATTATTGATAATAGCCAATGGCAACAACCTCAGTGTCTGCCAATGTATGAATTAATAAAGAAGATGTCAAACACGCACAGACACACACACACACACACACACACACACACACACAAATATTATTTAGCCATGAGAAAGAAGGAAGTTCTGTCATTTGCAAGAACTTGAATAAAACTTGAAGGCATTATGCTGAGTGAAATAAATCATGAAGACAAATAAATATAAAGATATATGATACTCTCTGATATCACTTATATGTGGAAGCTAAAAATATCAAAATCAGTGAAACAGAGAGTAGAGTAATGGTTAGTGGGGACTGAGGGAGAGGGGGGAGACAAGGGGAGATACTGGTCAAAAGATATCAATGTCCAGTTATAATATTAACAAATCTAATACGTAGCATGGTAATTATAGCTAACAATACTGTATATATACTTGAATGTTGCTATGAGAGTAGACTTAAATGTTCTCATCCAAAAAAGGAATTAGTAATTATATGCAGAGACAAAATAATTAGTTCATGCTATGGTGGTAATCATTTTGCAGTACATAAATACACAAAATCTACATATTGTACACCTTAAAGTGACATCATGTTATGTGTCAGTTAATTCTCAATAAAGCTGGCAAAAATAAAATTGGCAAACAATTAAAAAAAGAAACATAAAGACATTACAGCTGGTTTAAACAATAACATGTGTCTTTACAACTTTATCGACTATATGATTCACAGAAAAAAAAATGTATGTAAATGTATCCCAATGTACATAAGTGAAAAAAAGAGGACATTTCTTACATTGGTCAATGTGGTGTCTCTTTTAGAGTGGGTAAAGAGAATCTTCCTCTGAGATTTCTATCCCATTTTCTCTTCCAAATCATCTCTCAAATGAACAAATTTCCCCCAAATATCTTAGGCATTTTCAGATTTTTGCCTGTTGGAATTATGCCTATCAGAAAGGTTTGCCTACCATAACTGCAATAACATTAATCAGAAGTGTGTTGTGTAAATCTAATGTCTTCAGAACCTGGCTAAAAATAAGTCATTATACACTGAGTATCCAATGAAATCAGGAGCTGGACAGGTGAAACTACATAAAGCAGTTCTCATGGAAATAATTGATACAACTAAAGAAAATGTCTATATTTATATAAAGTTAACCCAAGGCAAAGTCTGTATAAAGAATACTGATCCAAAGAGATCTTAGGATCCCATCAGTCCTTTGGGATGGTAGAACGATGGACCATTAGCCCTCTGCGGATCTTCTTCCTATCTATTTCCCCCTAAACTCATAACAGACGATTAGGATAGACAGAAAGACAGATGGTAGTATTGTTAGAAACAGATTTTTTCCCAGCATAAAATTTTTGAAATATAGTCATTTAATCAAATACTTTTTAAAAAAGTTTCTATTTCTTAGGAGATAAAATGAACTAAGTATTTTGGAATTCCTTATTGTAACTTAAACTCAGTGTGTGACTTTCATTCGCGGGAGTGACAAGTCCTTTTGAAGTGATGGCAATAAGGAAGTCTTGACTGAATCTTACTGTGACCTCCACAGAATGTCATGCATTGACCCTTGAAAACTCCACCAGAAAATACAATGTGCAAATAAAAGTAAATATATTATGCATACTATACTAAGAGAGAATACATAGTACCTTGACAGGGTTGTAATAGTTTCTCAGGAAAGGAAAGTTGGGGAGATTATTTATAAGGTTTCAATGAAATTAATGCATTAATATGTATCGCCATGATGACTATAGTTTTGAAATCTATTTCAACAATAAGCAGACACAGCACTGGGTCTGTATGATATAAAAATACATTTTCTTCAATAGTTCCTACAGATCCTATTATTAGCCACAAAGACCTCTCCATCGGGTGCATTTCAGCCTTTGACAACATTTCACTTGAGGAATGAAAAAGGCAAGTAAATTAATTTTTAAATTTCAGCCCTCCTGTTGCCCCACTGTGAATTTGTAACATATCAATGAAGATTGAAACACTACATTTTAAGCGATAATTTCACCCTTATTCAAATTATGTATAAAAATGAAACAGACAAGACTTTTAATGGGTTCATAGTGCCTTAACTAATGAAAGATTTGTTATATTAAGATCTAATTTTCAAAAAATTAAAACCACGAGTCTTCTAAAAATAAAAATAGAATGAGCATATGTCAAAAATTGACTCATTTATTAGAGAATCGGTATGCTAGTGAAGCTCGTCCAAAGGAGAAGTTGAGCATGCAGCTTTTATCAGTCAGTCAAAGGCATGCTGAAATGAACTTACTCATGGATGCAAACCTTGTTAATGCATGTTTGTAATTCACCGTAACATTTCAGGTTATATTTTCTATTAGACGATTTAAAAATTATCAAGTGATTTCAGTGTCTGAAATATTATTTAATAACAAATTCAAAGAAACATTTTCCCAGAGAGCAAATTATCCTTGCCTGTATCTGTGTGTACTCCAGTGTGATTTCCTGAGTTCATCCAGTTATCCTCTTGTTTTACGTCTAAAGTTTTGGATAGTCAACATCAATGTTTTAACGCTTTACTTAAAAATGATTTAGGTTCATGACCATTACAAATTTGTACATCACTTCTGTTCCTCAACTTCCTTCATCGAATGTTAATATTTTACATTGTTTTTTGAGCACCTTTATCCAATAAAAGGAACCAGGCGCCTTGTCGACGTAGTTGATTCGAGGGCTGTGGCAGACATAATACAAGATGTCTGGAACATCTCTTGGTTCCAGAAAGTAAGAACACGATTAGAAGGAAGGAGGAGGAAGGAGAGTGGTAGAGGTAAAGGGGAAGGGAGGGGAAGTGGGAAGAAAGGAGAAGAGGAGGAAAGAGGAAGAAGGAAGAAGACAACGTTTGAAAAAACCTACGAGCCAACCTGAAGGATTTCCGAATGACCACAGCTGGAACAATTTAAGCAATAAAATGTCAGTATTTTTATACAACAAGGGGTATTTTTTTTTTAATTTTTTTTTTCAACGTTTATTTATTTTTGGGACAGAGAGAGACAGAGCATGAACGGGGGAGGGGCATAGAGAGAGGGAGACACAGAATCGTAAACAGGCTCAGCCCAGAGCCTGACGCGGGGCTCGAACTCACGGACCGCAAGATCGTGACCTGGCTGAGGTCGGACCGCAAGATCGTGACCTGGCTGAGGTCGGACGCTTAACCGACTGTGCCATCCAGGAGCCCCAACAAGGGGTATTTTTAAGTGAAGGGAAATAGGCCATGGTACTAATTGGGATAGGAAAAATAAAGACCTTCTTTGCGTAAAATGGAAATTAAAAAAAAAAATGCCAAGTCATCTTAGGCAGGTTTTGTTTTTGTTTTTGTTTTTGTTTTTGTTTTTGTTTTGGTAACGTGGAATAGTTACTATAGTTGGCTGTCTGAAAATTCATTCTCTATGTTTTCCGTGCCTACTTACACACAGCTGGGAGAGTCTGAGTGTAAATGCAGACTTGCAGCTTTCCCAGTTTGAAGACCACTAGTACAAAATGTGAGGTTCCTATTTTACGTGTGGTATTTTAAAACCGATAAGAAGAAAAATAATCGATAAACTCAAAATGTTCTCAATTAACAAATTTTTACTGAGTGTCTAGTATCTGCCAGGTATTCTCAGGAGTCTCTTCCTTCACAGAACTTGCATTATAGTGAAAAATGTTTACACAGTACTGAAATACACGCAAAGCACATTTATAAATACTGTACATGTATAAACACATGCAATTCTTACAACAACTTTAGAAAGTGGTTTACAGTTAATATTTTCATGTTGCCAAGTAGTAGTAAACCAAATTAAACAAAGGAAAAGAAAAAAAAAAGAAAAGAGAAGAAAAAAGAAAAAAATCCCATCAGAGTTGGAGTGATTTCCATCTGAGCATTTAAATTAAACATGGAATTGTTTTTGTTGTTTTTTTGCAACTATAGGCTGGAGATATGTTTGTTGACTGTATAAATAGGCAAAGGGCTATTAATTTTATAACACAGTTAATTTAAGAGTTAATTGTCACAGGTTTTTTTAAAAAAAACAGCCCTATAAATAACACTATTTGATTCCAGTAAAAGAAGATAAATAAAAATCAGCTCTGGTGATTACTCAATTGTCATGGAAACTAGAAACATATATCTCTAGAAAGCTTGCTACTTTATAAATATCAAATCATACCATTATCTGCAGCTGTGACAGGCCTGTCAAACTTTGCCAAAGTTATAGAACTGTTTCTAAAACAAATGACTTTATGATGAAAATGGCACAAAGTGAAAAATGCAACGTCTCTCTCCACAAAAAAGATTATATAATATAGTACAATACAATACAATGTAATACAATATAATCATACTTTGTTATTAGACTCCAACTATTAAATTTTGATAGTATTCCTTGCTATTTTAAAGGGAAATCTTGCACTAATCAAACCTGAGAAGGAAGAGTTTTTCTCTCAGATTTGCTTGCCACTTCCTCTTTTTTTTTTCGCAGACACATCTTTATGTTACTTGATGCTGTAAAGAAAAAAAAAACAATAGTACATCATTCAAGCAATAGTTCAATGGTTCAAAAAGATGATTGTGACACGTTTACAAACCTTTTATAAGCATAAAATACTTGGGTGAGACACATGCAATATTAATCGTATTTGCCCCTCACACCACCAATTAATATCACATCATTCAAAGATGCTTCTATGTCTCATCTACAACTTGCATGAGAAATTATTAATTAGGATTTATTAATATCTAACAAAATTATCTACTATTTACTTTTCTCTATTTTATGTAACTAGCATCATGTAAAAAATAACTTGAGCCTTGCTATGAATTCTTTAAACACACACATCATCAGTTCCCTTACCACTGTTTGCTCCTGAGATCATGGACATAAATTAACTTTGTCTATTTTTATACTTTAACTTTGGAATTATGTGCTCAGACTAATCTGCTGCAAATTATTTAGCAATTATGCAACAATTCTCCTTTAATATACAAACATTTTACCAATTATCTCTCAATGCAACCTTACCATTGAGTTATTTTTAAAACTCCCTCTGTCCTTTTTTTGTGTATGCGTGTTTATATCAGTTCCAACCTGTGTTGATACCATTTTGGCAGCAAAAGTCCAGGTTATCAGCCTTTCTGAACTGATGAAAGTGGTCTCCTTAGCAACGGAAGCACTGTAGAATCTCTCAGAACACCTGTCCTTCCCACTCATAATTCCTGCAGCTGAGATGTCTGCTGAAAAGTGCATTTTCGTTTTGATTTTTGCTTCCATGTGTTCGGATAGGTTAAGACAGTGGGAGTTTGAGGAGCTTGGCTGCTCGTGCAGTTCAAAAAACTAACTTGTCTACACGTTTTAAGCTCATTATCATGGTTAGCAATTAGTATTTCATCTTCCCCACCCCCGAAGTACTCGTCATGTATTTCCCAACGTCCTTAGCAGCCAGTGATAATGGTAAGATTCCGAAATCCAGCTAGGGCAGTAGACATTCTGTAAGTGCAAATGACAAAACGTGGCTCCTGTTGTCACCCTCAGGCTTTTTATTCAGCCAACATTCATAATTCATTGGGCCCGGTAATATAAGAGGGCAATGTGCCTGACTGCTTGAGAAAATTACTGTCATATTTTAGCTTATAAATTTTTAAAATTATTCATTTTCTTGATTGTGTAAGGTCATTCTTTTCTTTTTCTGGGAAATTTATCTGAACTTACTCAGATACACTGTCTGTATTAGGGCTCATAAAAGCAATTCAAACAAAAAGTTCACTCAGTGATTTCTCTTTCTTAGAACAAGTTCCTGAGAAACCTAAACTTAAGTAGTATTTTAATGTTTCCTTTCATTTTGTTTTAAGTAGGCTTCATGCCCAGTGTAGACCCCAGAGCAGGGCTTAAACTCATGACCCTGAGATCAAGAGTCTACAGCTTAACTGACTGAGCCACTCAAGCACCCTAATGTTTCACTTTAACAATTCCATGAATAACTTAAGGATTCCCATTTTTAAAGGATCTATTAAGAGATGAAGTAAAACAAAGAATGCAATAAAAAAACTCTTTATTCACAGACAACCTTTCTTATACAGTGACACGTGTCATGAAAAAAGCTAATGTAGGGTAGAAGTTAAAGTTAATTTTTCACATGTTGATTAATCATCCTATCATATTTCAGTTTCTATACGCACTAATATACGCTATTTGATTTAGTTTTCTTCAACTTTAAAAAGTTTGTTTATTTATTTATTTTTAGAGAGAAAGTGCATGTGTGGGCACGAGCCAGGGAGGAGCAGAGAGAGAGAGAAGGAGAGAGAGAATCCCAAGCAGGCTCCACACTGTCAGAGCAGAGCCTGACGCGGGGCTCAAACACATGAACCTTGAGATCATGACCTGAGCAGAAGTCAAGAGTCGTCTGCTTAAAGGACTGACCCACCTAGGCACCCCGAATTTTCAACTTATTTTTTGTCACAATGAGATTTTCTAAATAAGTTGGCAAGTCACTTCCTTAAATAAACTAACCTTTACCAATGAATTAGATATTATAGGCAAATTGTTTTACATGTTTGCTTAATATGAAATGTGGCTGGGGCGCCTGGGTGGCGCAGTCGGTTAAGCGTCCGACTTCAGCCAGGTCACGATCTCGCGGTCCGTGAGTTCGAGCCCCGCGCCAGGCTCTGGGCTGATGGCTCAGAGCCTGGAGACTGTTTCCGATTCTGTGTCTCCCTCTCTCTCTGCCCCTCCCCCGTTCATGCTCTGTCTCTCTCTGTCCCAAAAATAAATAAACGTTGGAAAAAAAAAAAATGAAATGTGGCTCTAGTTAGAGGAAATCATTTTTTTTCCTATTAGCAGGAAAAAAAACCCCACAGCTGTGTAAAAAATGATATATATTTTATTTCCTAGATATGTGCCTATTTAAAATGATTTTAAAAACGTCAAATCCTTCATGGTAGGTATTTCAATATTTGACTAATGAAATATGGGTATTAAAAGCCTATGTTATGAGAGACCCACATATGTAGGTTAAAGATGAATTATTTTTTTTTCTCCCTTATCCCTTGTATACTACCATTCAACATTTATTTTCCTTCTAGAAGTTGCAGATATGCCAACATGTGCTAAAAATCTTAAGGAAGTAAATATTTAAATATTCCTTGATATTGTTTAAAGTTCTTTCATTTCAGAACATCAACGCTTTTGCATTTTGAAAGTACACAAGAAATCTGAGGAAGAAACACCCTGAAAAAAGTCTTTAGATTTGACTTTTGTATTGTCTCCTTTTCAAGAATTACTCACGATAAAATTCCTCCGGGGCCTTTGTTCTCTTTTCTAACATCATTTCTTTCTTCCTTTTCCTCTTTTCCTTTCTCTCTAGCTCCACATTCTTCTTTTTTCCAGATGACTTTGCTATCCTAACGGTTAAGAGCAGTTATTTTCTGTGTTCATCACTATATCCCCAGTGACTAATACACGGTACCTACCTAACTTATAAAACTGGCTCAATTTTATTTTTTGAAACATCAAATAAATTCCAAATACATGTTTTTTTAAATCTTTTACATCCAGATACATTTACTCAGTTATTGGATATATTCTTACCTTTTAGTATCTGCAATCTGAAACCAGATACCATATATTAAAGTGAACATCATAATAAGATTGTATCTCATAGAGTGACTTTAGCTGCTAGAACAAATAAATTCCATGATTTTCATGGCATAACACAATAGACGTTTACTTCATGCTGACGTGATAATGAACGTTTGCAAGCAGGATTCCTGCGGGATGCCTTCATGGTGATTCAGGTGAGGTTCCTTTCATTCTGCGGTTTCATAGACCTTCAGAAGATCTCAGTTAACTAACAAGGTTAACAGCATTAGACACGTTGTTGTTGTTGTTGTTGTTTTTAATTTTTTTTTTCAACGTTTATTTATTTTTGGGACAGAGAGAGACAGAGCATGAACGGGGGAGGGGCAGAGAGAGAGGGAGACACAGAATGGGAAACAGGCTCCAGGCTCTGAGCCATCAGCCCAGAACCCGACACGGGGCTCGAACTCACGGACTGCGAGATCGTGACCTGGCTGAAGTCAGACGCTTAACCGACTGCGCCACCCAGGCGCCCCTGTTGTTGTTGTTTTAAATACATTTATCTTTAGAACTGTTTTAGATTTACAGAAAAATTAAGAAGATACTTCAGCAAGTTCCCATATACCTTGCACCCTTGTATCTGTACTGTTACTTCTACTAACTTCTTACTGTTACTTCTACTTGCTTACTTACTTCTATTAACTTACCTTTGCTTCTACTAACACTTCACTTTAGTATAGAATTTGTTACAACTACCGGGCTGGTATTGATACATTATTATAAGCCAAAATCATACTTTATTCAGGTTATCTAACATCTTTTTTCCTGTTCATTGTCCCATCCAGAATGCCACATTACATTTATTTGCATGTTTTCTTGAGGCTGTTCTTGGCTGTGACCATATCTCAGAATCTCTTGTTTTTGATAACCTTGACTGCTCAGGTATTTTATAGACTACTACTCTATTGTAATTTAGATGATGTTTTTCTTCTGATTAGACTGGAGTTACGGATTTTAAGGTGGAAGAGGACAGAGGTAAAAGTCTATCTCATTATGTCATGTCAAGAGCATCTACTATCAACATGATTTATCACTGCTTATATCGACTTTAATCACCTGTCTGAGGTAGTGTCTGTTAGGTTTCTACACTATAAAGTTACTTTTTTTCCTTTTCCATTTTTACTCTTTGGAGGGAAGTAACTTGGTACAGCTCACACTTATGGAATGGAGGCTTATACTCTCTCTTCTTGAGAGAATATGTATAATTCTTCTGCATGAGAGATTTGTCTGTTCTGTCACCCACATTTGTCCAATTACTTATTTATCAACATGACCTAATAGATATTTATTTTATCCTTTGGGTTATATAACCCATTACTTCTTTATTAATTTTCCCACTCAAATTTTCTAGCTTTGGCCATTGAGTGTTCTTTTAGTTGGTTCCTACTGTGTCCCTTTGATATATTTCCATCAGTTAATTTTATTTATTTATAATTAATCTAATATATAATATCTAATAAATATAAATGCAACATTTACTTATTTATTTATAATTATTTATGTATTTACTTACTTATTACTTATAATATCAGTCATTTCTCCAATGAGCAGCGGTTTTCTTTATTGCAGAATAGCATTAGAAACCAAGATTTTGATTCGAGTGTGTTCATTGCTGCTAGAATCTTGTTGCTTCCTGACTCTGTAAGCTGACAAAGCAAGCGGAGTGTGAATGCGTATTAACCTCTGTATAAACACATACATAAAAATGTTTCTACATCTGTGTCTAATGAAGGTAAAAATGAGCTTCTACTGGTCTCTCAGTTTCATCCCCTTAATACATGGATCTTTCAAGCCTCCTTCTTATGTTTACCTGTGAACGTTCACATCAACAGTAAGAAATCTGGCTCCCACGTGTTTATTTAACTGTTCAATATCAGTACACGTATAGCAGTACTTGATCTGTACACTAATGAGAAATAACTCCATCAACAAAAGGACAGGGCTTACGTACTTTTAAATTAATTAGTTAGTTAATTAATTTTTAAATTTATTTTTAGAGAGAGAAAGAGAGCACATGCGAGTGTGGGAGAAGGTCACAGGGAGAGAGAGAGAGAGAGAGAGAGAGAATCCTAAGCAGGCTCCACACTCAGCCAGGTGCAGGGCTGGATCCCATGTCTCTGGGATCATGATCGGAGCCGAAATCAACAGTCCCAAGCTTGGCGTGCCATTAAGCATTGGCTTTTTGCTTTTCGGCTCAGGTCATGATCTCATGGTTCATGGGGTCCAGCCTAGCACTGACAGCAAAGAGCCTCTTGGGATTCCCTGTCTCCCTCTATGTCCCTCCCCCCGCCAAAATAAATAAATAAACATTTAAAAAATGGAGTCTGACACTCAACCAACTGAACTGCCCAGGTGCCCCTATTTACTTTTCTTTCAGTCTTGCAGAGTTCATTCTTTTTAAAAGTTTCTTAGGTCAATCGGTCAGCACGTCCCTGTCTCCTCCCCACTTTGTTCAGGAGATCATTTTATGTATTTGTAAGACAGATTATTTTGCTTTCTATTCTGAGATCATACAACATCTTAAATGATTTTTATGTTCACTTATTACGGTTTATACTTTGTGTTATAAAAATCTAGGGCTTTGACAAACATGGTATAATTTATTCGCAATTACATTATCACACAGAATAGTTTCACCATCCTAAAAATCCCCTGTGTTTCACATATTCAACCCCTCCTTCTCTTTCTTCAAACCCCTGGCAGCCACTGACTTTTTACTGTCTTTATAGTTTTGCCTTTGCCAGGCATTACATCATTGGAATAATGCAATATATTGTATTTTTAGACTGGCTTCTTTCAGCTGACAATATATATTTAAGGTCCACCCATGTCTTTAAGTGACTTCATAAATCAATTCTTTTTATTACTGAAAATTTTTCTACTGTATGGATGTAACCATAG
This sequence comes from Leopardus geoffroyi, assembly GCF_018350155.1. Lineage (NCBI taxonomy): Eukaryota > Metazoa > Chordata > Mammalia > Carnivora > Felidae > Leopardus > Leopardus geoffroyi. The sequence continues at coordinate 217,437,093 of NC_059326.1, read as the reverse complement.
TTTGCAATCCCATTCATCTATTAAAGCACATCTTGATTGGGTCAAGTTTTGGGCAATTGTGAAAAACTTCCATAAAATAGTGACATGTGGGTTTTTGTATAGACATAAGTTTTAAAATCAGTTGGGTAAAAGACAAGCAGTTTGGTTGATGTATCCTATGGCAAGACTATATATTTAGTGAGAAATCACTGAATTACTTTCCAAAGTGGCTATGCCATTTTGTATTCCTGCCACCAGGACATGAGAGTTACCATTGCCATGAATACTTAACTTGCATTTGGTATTGTCAGTTTTTCTATTTCAGCCTTTCTGTTGGGTGTGTAATTGTATCCCTGTTGCTCTAATTTGTATTTCGCTAATGAAAAATATCGTACATCTTTTTGTATGTTTGTTTGCATTTGTATCTCTACTTGGTTCACATCTCTTTAAATTTTTGTCCTCTTCAGATCTTTAAGTTGTTGTTTTGTTTTTCTTCTATTGTTGAGTTTTAAGAGTTCTCTGTGAGTTACGACATGCGGGTAACTCTCTGTGAGTTATGGATACAAGTACTTTAGTATATATCAATGTTTTACAATGATTTTTCTCCTAGTCTTTGATTTTTTTTTCATTCTCTTAACAGTGGTTACATTATTCACTCTAACATGTTATATACTTTTTCCATTAGAATCCTTAACATATTCTATAACTTATGTAAAATTTCCTGTCCAATAACCCCAAAATATATGCCATATATGAATATGGTTTTGGTGATTTCCTTTTCTCTTCAGGCTTTTTTTTTTTTTTTTGTCTTTTGGAATGTCTTATAAATTTGTGTTTAAATTTGAACATAATGAATTTTGGTAATAGCAATTTAGGTTAAAGTCTTTATAACAGAAGGTTTTAAGTTTCTCTGGCTAGGAACGTGCCTGTAGTTAATGTTCGTTGTAGCTGTAGATGCCAAACGCTTCAAAATTCCCATAACATCCTGTGTTTGTATGCCTTCTTGTCTTCTACTTCACCAAGAACTCCTCTTTAAATAAAGTCAGTGCTTTGTATCTCTTTCATCTGCAATTGTCATCATTAAACTTGAACTTTGTTGATTTGGTACTAAGGTATGGGGGACATGGAAGGATTTTATAATGTTATGATTAAACTGCAGTATTTCAGAGGAACTTTGTTCCTGTGTGTGACCTTTAGAAGCATCTTACCCTGACAAAAAGTTTAGAGGGAGCACAATTAGGTAATAAGGCTTTGGTAAAGTATTTTGCCCCAGTGAGTAGGCTTTTTTTTTTTTTTTTTTTACACAGAATGCTCTAGGCAGTTCAAAAATAGCTACTCTGTGAGGAGTTATAGGGTTATTCTTGGGGATTCCGCTTGAGAACCTGGTTGGGTTCCTGGCGATAAACCTGCAGAAGTATAAGAATCTTTAGAACTGTGAGTCCCAGAGCTTCTCAGTTTCCTAATAGCCTACATTCCATTTCTAGAATTCATCAGTGTTGCTGTTCAAGTGTTCATACTAGTTTGTGGCTCCAGCATCTTCTGCTCTTGGCAAGAACATTCTGGCTGCGATCAACTGCATTCATTTCTGTCTCTCTCTCTCTCTCTCTCTCCAGCTTTTGGGGTTGTCATGTGCCCTGTGACCACAACTTTCCAGTGGATCCAGCAAAAGCCACTGATGTTAGTTTGTTCCTCTTTTTCTTTGTTGTGAGTCCAGGAATGACAATTTCCAAGAACCAACACATTGGGGCTACACTGGAAGTCAAGTGTACTGATTTTTAACATTCCTATTCAGAATAGAATTCCTGTGTGGTGATATGTCTATCTACAAGAACCACTGTCAAGGTTAAAAAGACTCCAACTAGATAGAAAATCTGGGGAATGTAGTTCCTGGCTGAGTAATTACATTCTAGAGACAGGTCTGTGAGGGAAAGCACAGTTGGGTCTCTCATTCATGAAGCTTGTGAAGGAAAAGACAGAATCAACATATAGAAAGCACTTCCTGAGTTTCTAACATTATACTAGATAGTGTATATATGTGATCTCATTTACACTTTACATTTCTAATCACCCCAAAAGGTTATTTTACCATGTAAGAGATTGGATCAGAGAATTTAGTCAAATGCTCAAGGGCAAATAGCTCATTGCATATTTCAACCTAAATCAATATAACTATGGAACGTGATTGAGCTGGATTAGAGATTTTGATCTAAATCTGATTACACTTACAGAATTATTTGGGAAGAATTAATCATTTTCACTGGAAAATCTTCTAATCAAAGACCTTTTTCATTTAGTCAAGTTGGTTCTCATTTTTATGCCATCATCTCTAGGTAAAACATAAAATGTCTCCTGCTTTTCCTAAGCAAGCACACAGAGTTCAGACCATGGCTGTTTCTGTCAAGCCTTCAGCCTTACCCAGCCCTCCTCACAGTGCACAGCTCCCTTTCCTTTGTATTGCAGCCGTCTTTGCTGTGGTGAATAGTATATTCTAACTGTAGTACCTTTTCTGTTTTCCATAAAAAGGAAAGTTATTCAGATAGCAACTGACTTCCTTCCTGAATTCAATTTTAACATTGTCTTTGTTGAATCTCCTGGGGATAACACATAGCCAAGCATATCACCTAAATATAAGAACTCTGTCTCATTTTCAATATTTATACACCTATTACCTTATTGCACTTGCCAGGACATTGTAAAGCAATACTAATATTAGCAAGTATGCTTGTGTTTTTATACATCAGTTCTTGCTGGGACTGTTGCAGTGACCTCATCACTAGATCTATAGACTCCATTTTTATTCTAGATAATCAGCTCCTTACACAGCATGGTTGAGACTTGTTTAAAGTTTGTCTTGTGCATTAACTGGTCAATGATGGCAGGAACTATGGCAATTATGTCACTGATGGCCACCATAAGGATTTCCATAGTATCTGAAATAAGATATAGCTAGCTGCACAATTTATATTAAAATATCCCTTTTATTTATTTACTTAAAAGTTTTTTTTCTTGCTCTTTGACGTATCTTGTATAACTGAAGGGTACTGAGAAAATGTCAAAAACAGAATCCTGTTAGCTCTAATCGGGGAAGAGAGAAATTATAAGAATTTGGAAATATTACAAAATTGTGTCTCCCAATGCATAATGATCTGGCATAGAGAGGATTGTAGGAATAGTTATAACAGTCTGACTTTCTTCTTACTTTCTGATCTGCCAATAATTCTATTGGGCAAACTCACCTGAAAGCTAGGGGTCATGGTAACTCATTGATGGAAGTCCAGAAAAGTTACCTTTACTGGACATAGCAGGTGAGAGGAAAGAAAACTGGAGCATCGTGATAGAAGATTCAAATGGCAGTAATCCAGCATAGGCGATTCCTCCCAACTGTTGTGCTGTGTTGAGGTAAACAATTTTTTTTTCCTAACATGCATCACATACAGAGTCAGATGTTGCATGGTAATATCAGTTAATTCATATTCTGTCTTCAATCTTAAAATGTTAATCACCAGTGACTTTCATATAAGCTATTGGAAACAAAAGAGGAAAAGGAAATAATTAAATGACATAGAGCTGTCTTGGTACCTGTTTCTGTATCTGGACACAAAGTCTAAATTGATAATGATAACTTCCTTCTTTTCTAATTATCCTTAAAGTCTGCTAGCACCTTAGCAGAATGGAGTAGGTGAAGACATGACTTAATCCTGTACGTTTGTAAGATCTGAAACTTTAGCATCCTGTGTTTGTTGGATTAGCTGCACTTTAATCAGGACTGTTAGAATAGTGACTCTGGCTTTCTGAGGTAGTCTCCACAGTGGAGACCTTTGGTTGGTATTCTGTAATTCCAAAAATGATGATTATGATGACAAAGACACTGCAGGCAAGGAAGGCAAATCTGCAACCGAAGTCGTGTGTGTTTTGGCCAACAAACTGCTGCCCTGTCCACGATCCAACGTGAAACATGTAATGTCTGAACCCTCTAAGAATAGTGTCATATGAAGGGCTAAATATTGGCAATTTTTTACGGAAACGGGACACTCAGCAACATCTTGATCAGCCCGTGCGTAGCTCCATTTCTGCCACTATGACAAATTTGTCCATAACCTTTGATCAAGACTGAGGTGGCGGGATAAAAAGGCTGAATGGCATCTACAAAACTTTAAAACAGTTTTGTTTTGTTTTGTTTTTAGCCTACTTTGGGAATTAGCAAATCTTTTCTGTAAAGGGCAGATAGTATTTTAGGCTCTGCGGTTCATATGGTCTCTATTGCAACTACTTATCTCTGTGGGTCTGAGTACAAAAACAGCCATAGAAAATATATAAACAAACGTGCCTGTGTTCCAATAAAACTTAATTTACACAAACAGATGGTAGAGCAGATTTAATCCACAAGCCATCGTTTCCCAACCCCTGATATATTTGATTATTGAACACTCCATCAATCTGTAAGCTAGTCCTAGGTTAACTGAGAATGGGAAACTACCAGGAGGCCAAATTTAGCATGTATCATAGGAGTCTAACCCAGAGGTGTGCTCAGGATGCCTTGCGTAGGCTCCCATGAGCCAATTACGTACATCTCTTCCTATCTCCGGGTATTGACCAAGATGAAAGTATTATGTTATAGAAATTAACAAATGCTACTAGTTAGGGCTTCCTACCACCTCCAGCTGAGAAGCTAGTTGTTGAACACTAACCAGCACACCACTCGCCTGAACCTTGGCTCATGCAGTTTGTCTTCAAATCTGGTTTAATCTTTGCCGGTTCTATTTTGTAATGGAACATGCCTTACATGTTCAACTTTATGATCGGAAAGGTCAACTTACATCCAATGCGTCATGTCCTGTTAGATTTCTGCTCTACAGGCTGAGACTTTCTGATTAGGTATACCAGACAGGATTGCAGTTGCCCATCCATTCCATTCATACAGATTCCATTATTAAGACGCCATTATCCGATCCCTGCTAGTGAAAACACTGTGACAACTACTTTTTTCTCCCATTTGCTATAAAGTTCCCTTGGATAAGCATAAAACCTAGCTTCTACCCCAGTCCCAACATTTCCATTAATATTGGGAATACAATCTCATCGTGGCTTCATCCACCTTCATCTCTGCCTATTGGACTTCTCCCACCATAGATCATTCTAGTAAAATGAGTGGCCACCTCTTCAATGCATTCCTTAACAAAAAGTAGAAGGTATAATCACCAGGCTATCTAGAGGTTATATTAGGAGGTAGCTGGATAGGAACTGTATCATAGCACTATATCATAGTTCCATTGTAACATTTTCATCTAGGTCTTTTATCTTCTTTCTCTAAGAAAAAGCAAAATAATTTCAGCATTCACCCTCCCTTCCTCCAGACAGCCATGAATTTAGGCATGAAATCTGCCAACTAGTAGATTATAAATGGCACTCCCAGATGACTGATCCGACACCTCCTCGGGAGGTCTATTTTTGTGTGCCACTCCGATACCAATTTCCCTATGTTGCAAAGTTCCGGTTGGAAATAGCACTTTCAAATAGGTAACATGATTGCTTCAGAAAGGAGCTATTTATGAAGCACCTGGGTGGCTCAGTCGATTTAACGTCAGACTCTTGATTTTGGCTCAGGTCATGATCTCACGGTTTGTGAGTTCAAACCCTGCCATGGGCTCTGAGCTGACAGCACTGAGCTTGCTTGGGATTCTCTCTGTCTCCCGCTGTGTCTCTTAAATGTGTAGGGAGAACTATGAAAACTGCAAGAAATAGTACGGTCCCCAGGGACACTGATAGTGGGGAACTCTGTTACCATAGATCTGAAAAGAAAAAGGAAGAAGTGTCTTTGGGAATAGGACTGCCTCTAAAGCTGTGGCCTTAGGTAGAGGGACACAGTAAACATATAGTGATCTGACTGGGGTAGGGGGAGTAAAGGAATTCATACCCAACCTTATTAAACCCGACTAATAGCCACAGTGCCAGGGAGACCATTAAGGCTATCAATTAAAGTCAGAGCTCTAGGCCATGGAGCTGCTTCCAAAATAGTTGAGAGGGAATCTGGAAAGATCACAACAAAATATCTAGCACAGATGTAGTGTGATAGGCATACAGGTGTTGTGAAAAAAACTATAAATTAAAAGAAGAGTTGGGGGGGGGGAAATTAGCATCACAAAAACCAAAGGGAAAATTTCAAAGGTAAACGATATGGTCAATAATAACATAAACAAAAACTACAATAGTTATAATGGCTTCAATTTATTAAGCATTTGATGTTTTCTAGGCACTGGAAAAATTTCATTATTTCTTAAAATATCTGTATGTATGGGGCACCTGGGTGGTTCAGTCGGTTAAGCGTCTGACTTTGACTTAGGTCGTGATCTTGCAGTTCGTGAGTTCAGGCCCCACGTTGGGCTCTGTGCTGACAGCTCGGAGCCTGGGGACAGTTTTGGATTCTGTGTCTTCCTCTTTCCCTGCCTCTCCCCCACTCACACTCTATCTCTCTCTCTCAAAAATAAATAAACATTAAATATCTGTATGGGGTATGAATTATCTCTTTCCTTAATAATGAGGGATGTATATCTTGAGAGGTTGTGTAACATTCCTAAGAGTAAGATAAAGGCTGTTGTGTGACAAAGTCAGCTTCTTAAATACTGAATTCTAAATAATCGAGTAAGGTGCTATGAGCAGTTAAGGAAGGAAAGACACATAAATATTGTTGGATTTGATGAAGTTGCTGATTAGTGATCACAGATTCCTGGTGCTAAACTGACAGGCTCTTAAGAGGTTAGGGCAGCAGTTATAGATCACACGTGCTCAGGAATTTGATTTTAAATGTTGAAAAACAAGTAGGATGGTAACTAAAGACTATGAGCATTGGATGAATATATATATTTAAACACGTACACACACATATTGATTTTTTAAAACCACACACCTATACATATTTGAAAAGAAATAGTGTGGAACGTTTTGCAGGGAAAAAATGGAATATATCACTGAGTGCGATGATATATAGGCAAAAGAAATCCCAGGTTATATATGAGAGGATTAGTTTCAGAGTATAGTGTTGTGCTTTCTGGAATTCTTGTTAAACACAATGAGCATTACCATGAAATTCTTTTTATTTCGTTGGACAGCTTGTATTTTCTTATAGAAGGTGTTGGTAAAACATGTCAAATTCATACACACACAGACATATAGTTTAGACAGGAATATTAAGAAGTTATGCTTTCATCTTTTATCTTCTTTTGTTTCTAATCTTGGACTTTTAGGAAATATTGTATATTATAACGTTAGAGAAAATATTTTGAAATTGACCTTTATTTTGCCTGTGCTGTTAACTTGTAAGCTATTTGAATTTTCTACCTATTTGAGATTAAAAAATAAATAAAATTTGGTGACGTAGGATACCTTTTCAAACAGTCTACATAGCTTTCAAAAAGTAAAGTGAAGCAACTTTCGTATGACTTTGTAACACCAAGTTTCAACTTGTTTTATTCTCTTCTGAATGAATTTACCGATTTCCTTTAATCTAACTGATGAGTTCACTTCAGCCTCCTGTGAATATGGGCACAGGTAACTAAAAATGGTAGTTCTAAAATCATATGCGATTCTGATTCACGTTGAGGTCTGACAGTGGTACTTTACTTTCTACATCAAACTAGCTAATTAAGAAAATAATAATCACTCACTGTCACTGTCAGCAACTGCTTCTTATATGTCAGGTACTGTTATAAATAACATATAAATTGTTTCATCCTCATATCACCTTTCTAAGGAAAGTTCAAGTAAGATTACATCCATTTTACAGATAAAGTACCAGGTGGTTAAATAACATTCCTACAGATCTCAGTTCCAAAGTATTGAAGCTGCCTGGCTGTCAATGTTCAGAGCTTATCCGTTCAGCAATATCTACACCACCTTCTAAGTTTGCTACTTCAGTTTACAAGGTCAAGATCCTTACCATAAATGGTATGTTTTCATCCCCATGTTAACCTGCATACTTATAACCAGTGGATTGAAAGAGAAGAGAGAAGTGTAGACCTTTCTTCTGTCTGACATGGAAAGACCTTGGCCACCGTGTGTGTGGTATCCCTAAACCAAGCTGCATCACGTTTCCTTATTCTTGATAGAGAATTCAAAATCTTTTATTGTAGAGTTTGAATTAAAATGAAAGTGAAAAAAATTCAGTTTGATATTTTAACTTCAGGAAGATAAGGTATATGGGTTTTTGTTTTTTTTTTTTCATTAGCTCTCACTCTCCCAGTTTGCCCCTGATGTGTACACAAATGCCCACCTGAAGGGGAAAATACAGTCATAGAAAATCAACTGACAGAATATCTAAAGCTAAATATAACTGCCTTCTCATGTGGTATAATAAACTGAATGTTTATTTCGGCATTTCGACCTAGCAGTCTTGCTTTATTCATATGATAAGAGAAACATGAATTTCTGCAGGTAATTCCCTATATTTAAAGATGTCAAGGGGCGCCTGGGTGGCGCAGTCGGTTAAGCGTCCGACTTCAGCCAGGTCACGATCTCGCGGTCCGTGAGTTCGAGCCCCGCGTTGGGCTCTGGGCTGATGGCTCAGAGCCTGGAGCCTGTTTCCGATTCTGTGTCTCCCTCTCGCTCTGCCCCTCCCCCGTTCATGCTCTGTCTCTCTCCGTCCCAAAAATAAATAAACGTTGAAAAAAATTAAAAAAAAAAAAAAAATAAAGATGTCAAAATGGTATACTCCCAATTTAACCAAAATTTACTGTTATTTATGAAACATTAAGATGCTACACAGGAAAGAATAATACATCATTAAAATATTTATGCATGCTATTTTAGAATATATGTTTTAACCTAAATCAATAGTTTTTTATTTCACAATATGTTCATAATTATAATTTCATAGTTTTCCAATAATTGAATAGAATGTAATGGAGAGAATTTTTCACTTCAATATTCATAGTTTGTTGTGTTCTGGTGAGCAAAGCAATACTTTTGGAATATGTAGCAGTTTCCACAAAATGAATAAGGAAAAAAGGTTTGTCACATTAGTTGAAGTGGTTTAAGATAAGTAAAATATTATTTTTGAAAACAAACCCAATGTTCTCTGGATTTAAAAGAAAATAAGTCTGCAAAATAGAAACTAGATGCACTGTGAATATGATTCAAAACCTGGAAATAAAAATCCATTGTTCATAAAATGTTAGCATCAACACATATCTTCCTAAGTGTAAATTATTTTTCATTGCCAAATATAGCTTTCACCTGTCTGGCAGCTAGTTGGTTTGGTACAAAATTTCAAAAGCAAACATATGCTAGAATCTAGAATGTTACATATTACTTTCTTTCAGATTTTCCAGTTTTTTCTCTAAGCATAAACAAAATTTTGTTCAGGTTTAAAAAGAAAATGAATTAGATATGTTAGTGACTTCTGGTACCTTTTGAATATTCATTATTGGGTCATTATTTTTACAAGGGCAGTAGAAACTTTGATTGATTCCCAGGATACCTAGCAGGCATATTACTTTAGGCATCAACAACCAAATCTAAATTGGATTTATGCCTAATAGTGAAAAAGTAGATGAAAATACCTCTTCTTAAGGTCTCTTTTGCTCCAAATTCTGCTATTTTACGTTAGTCTGTGAAATACTATCATCTTTATTTTGAATGCTTCTTTTTATTCTAAAATGCGTGATATAGTAGAGAGTTAACTATGCAAAAAAGTTTATGCATACAAATTTAAAAATGGATCAGTATTTCCTTTCTAAAAGTGTCTGCCTTTCACAATAATATATTCAATATTATGCATTTAAATAAATATTTTTTAGAAGATACATTGCCTATTGTTTGAAATCACTGTACAGGGTAAAATCGAGTAAATCTCCAAGCCATAATTATTATGTACTTTGGTTTATTTTAATAATTTATTTTTTGAATTTTTAAAAAAAATAAATTTTTAATTGCATTTAATAATTTAAATTTTTTTGATGCTAATACAAAACAGTTTTAATTCACCTGTGAATCTTATTCTCAGCTTATAAACTAAGTATGTTCATGATTGTTTCTATTTGACTTTCTTTCCCTCATCATCCTAGACACGTGAAATCCTTTGAATGCACACTGAAAATTTGTATGGATACAGTCATTATTTGTGTAAGATATGTCTCCACTTAGGTAAAAGTCCTTCACCTTCTTGACAGTTGGATCTACAAACTGACACAAATATTAATTAATGACCATTTGAGCCAACTTATACCATTAGCCTTTGACATTAAAAGTTTTATATATATATGGGGCGCCTGGGTGGCGCAGTCGGTTAAGCGCCCGACTTCAGCCAGGTCACGATCTCGCGGTCCCTGAGTTCGAGCCCCGCGTCGGGCTCTGGGCTGACGGCTCGGAGCCTGGAGCCTGCTTCCGATTCTGTGTCTCTCTCTCTCTCTGCCCCTCCCCCGTTCATGCTCTGTCTCTCTCTGTCCCAAAAATAAATAAACGTTGAAAAAAAAAATTTAAAAGTTTTATATATATATACATATTCTTAGGATTTCCAAAGGTTGGTTACAATTTTATGATTTTTGTTTGACATCAAACAGTGTGATTCAGCTGATGTTTATACAATATTAGACTTACAATCAAATAATGAACAAATTTAACTAAGTGATAATTATACATAAGATTAATAGAGGGAAAAGAAGGACATGGCATTTATATAAATTCTGAAATAATAAAACATTTCAAAAACTTTTTATATGATGTGCCTACTACTGTCTAATAATAAATGTGCTCATATGGTAAGAAATCCATTTATTTAAATGTTACAATTCATTTCATAGTAGTCTTTAATTGCCATTAATATGAACCATCATTTATTAAATGGCTTTTATTTCCAAGACACTAAAATAACAATTTATACCCATTATTTTACAATCTTTACAAAAATTTTTCAAGTCATGAATTATATATTCTTTTATATATGGGCATGTAAGTAACCTGCCCAAGGTCACAGAGCTACTTGGTTGATTGGTCAGTGCTCTGAATCTTAATTTTAAGTTATTTCCATTGTACTCTGCTTCCATATTGAACGGTGAAATATACATAGAAACTTTATGCAATATTTATCAGAATGAAAACCATTCTCTATATTTTTTTTTATTTATTTTTTATTTATTTTTTTTTTTAATTTTTTTTTTCAATGTTTATTTATTTTTGGGACAGAGAGAGACAGAGCATGAACAGGGGAGGGGCAGAGAGAGAGGGAGACACAGAATCGGAAACAGGCTCCAGGCTCTGAGCCATCAGCCCAGAACCCGACGCGGGGCTCGAACTCACGGACCGCGAGATCGTGACCTGGCTGAAGTCGGACGCTTAACCGACTGCGCCACCCAGGCGCCCCACCATTCTCTATATTTTAATATATATCTTGTCAGCCCAAATTGAATTGTGAACTCCATGAAAGCAAAAGTAGTCTGTGCTTTATCATTTTATTTCCTCTAATTTTTGATTTGCTCTTTATTTATTTTTGAGAGAGAGAGAAAGAGCTGGGGAGGACCAGAGAGAGAGGGAGACACAGAATCTGAAGCAGGCTCCAGGCTCTGAGCTGTCAGCCCAGAGCCTAATGCGGGGCTTGAACCCACAAACCGTGAGATCATGACCTGAGCCGAAGTCAGATGTTTAGCCAACTGAACAACTTAGGTGCCCCTTGATGACGTAAATGTGATGATGTTAAACTTATTTATTTATTTATTTATTTATTTTGAGAGAGAGAGAGCAAGCAGGGGAGCAGCAGAGAGAGGGAGCTTTAGTATCTTACCCAAGGTAAATGTTTAGTTATTGATTCCTATAGAGATTACCAGGTTTATTATGTATAATATATGTATACATATTTTAAGTGAAATGGCCCAGAACATAAACTTAAACAGAACTTTGATTTTTAAAAATTGTTTTTAAATTTAATGTTTATTTATTTTTGAGAGAGAGAGAGAGAGAGAGAGAGAGAGAGAGAACGAGCAAGCGAGCAAGCTGGGGAGGGCAGAGAGAGAGGAAGACAGAATCCATGAAGCAGGCTCCAGTCTCTGAGCTGTCTGCACACAGCCCAACATGGGGCTCGAACTCACGAATCACGAGATCATGACCTGAGCTGAAGTCGGATGCTTAACTGACTGAGCCACCCAGGTGCCTCCAGACCTTTGATTTTTAAGGGTATCATGGCTTTAAATTTTTCTCTGGGGGCGCCTGGGTGGCGCAGTCGGTTAAGCGTCCGACTTCAGCCAGGTCACGATCTCGCGGTCCGTGAGTTCGAGCCCCGCGTCGGGCTCTGGGCTGATGGCCCAGAGCCTGGAGCCTGCTTCCGATTCTGTGTCTCCCTCTCTCTCTGACCCTCCCCCGTTCATGCTCTGTCTCTCTCTGTCCCAAAAATAAATAAACGTTGAAAAAAAATTAAAAAAAAATAAATTTTTCTCTGTAGCATTATCTGAATAGATGGGAAATACTGTGGTGGTTTTCATTCTTTCTGCTTGAGACTAGAGCCACAGAGTTTGGAGTGAACATCACGAGGTTCTCTTCTGAGGACTAAATTTCAAAACCCAGAAACATGAGGTCACGCTCATCCAAGCTCCACTATGACTAACACTTGAAAAAAGAATTATAAACTCATCAAGCCTCATATCCCGTATCTCTTGTTCACTGACCAAACCAAATTTTTTTTCCTGGTCAAACATCTCTTCCCAACTCTCACTGCACGGTGGGTTTTACTTTCTCCAACATTAGCTGGACTTCTACTACTATTTCCTCATACATCCACGACTTTTTTTTTTTTTTTTTAATTTTTTTTTTTTCAACGTTTATTTATTTTTGGGACAGAGAGAGACAGAGCATGAACGGGGGAGGGGCAGAGAGAGAGGGAGACACAGAATGGGAAACAGGCTCCAGGCTCTGAGCCATCAGCCCAGAGCCCGATGCGGGGCTGGAACTCACGGACCGCGAGATCGTGACCTGGCTGAAGTCGGACGCTTAACCGACTGCGCCACCCAGGCGCCCCCATCCACGACATTTAAAAGATCACACACTATACTGCGTTAGTCCTTATCTCAGACTCAGAGTCCCATTGGCAGTCATGCCGGTAAATGGCATTTAACCTCATTAGTTTTAATATTTGTGATGACTCAGTACATTATCTTCATACACACTAAATTTGACAATACAGAGTCTTACACAGAAATCTCACATACATTTACTCTCTCTCATTTGACCCACTTCATCCATTTTGAATTGCCTGGGAATGATTAGTCCCTTTACCAGCCTCCTTTCCTTGACGATGTTGTTTCCCTCTATCAGATTATTGTCCAATCTCTTCTGGAAACCAGCTTGTACCACCGTTTTTCCACCTTTCTGGCAATATTCCAATTATAAATATACCACTTTGTTGCAAATGGCAAGATCTCATTCTTTTTTATGGCTGAAAAATAACCCGTTGTATATGTGTATCACTTCTTTTTTCATGCATCCATGGATGGATATTTGGGTTAGTTCTGTATCTTGGCTATTGTAAATAATGCTGCAATAAACACATGGGTGCATATATCTTTTTGAATTAGTATTTCTCTTTCTTTAGATAAATACCTACTAGTGGAATTATTAGATCATATGATAATTCTGTTTTTGATTTTTTGAGGAACCTCCATACTGTTTTCCATATCGGCCAAACCGATTTGCACTCCCACCAACAGAGAACGAGAGTTCTTTTTTCACCATATCCTTGCCAACACTTGTTATATCTTGCCATTTTGATTTTAGATATTCTGACAGGTTTAATGTGATATCTTATTGTGCTTTTGATTTGCATTTCCCTCATGATGAGTGATATTGAACATCTTTTCATGTGCTGTTGGCCATCGGTATGTCTTTGAAAAAATGCCTACTCACATCCTCTGCCCATTTTCACTCAGATGCTTTTTTGGTGTTGAATTGTATAAGTTGATAATATATTTTGGATATTATCACATTCCCTTGCTTATGCTCAAGTTGCAAAGAATTGTTAAAGAAAATCACCCAGGCACTAAGATTGGTTCTATTATAAATTCATGATATCCAGCACCAAAGAAATTTTAAATCTAGGACAATTTTTTCCTCTCTCTGTTTACTCATCTCTCTCAGGCTCCACACAGGTTATTGCACATCTTTGCATTTCACCCAAACCTCTCCTCCCCCATATTTCTTTTTCAGCAGCCAACTTTGCATTTCTACCTCAAAACAATAAAAGCAAAACAGACACACACAGGCATACCCATTTTTACTACCAGCCTATCTACTTATGAGCTTATCTGTCCATGTTCGGGTCCTTCTCACCAATACTATTTTCACAATAAAACAGATGGTTTTTCCCAGTCTAATCCAAATAACTCTTAACTGGATCATGTTCCTACTTGTTTTTTATTCCCCTCTCTTTGTTTTATGGTGCCATTTGCCATCTCTAAGGACACTTTCCAATATTATTTTTTTTTAATTTTTTTTTTCAACGTTTATTTTTTTATTTTTGGGACAGAGAGAGACAGAGCATGAACGGGGGAGGGGCAGAGAGAGAGGGAGACACAGAATCGGAAACAGGCTCCAGGCTCTGAGCCATCAGCCCAGAGCCCGACGCGGGGCTCGAACTCACGGACCGCGAGATCGTGACCTGGCTGAAGTCGGAGGCTTAACCGACTGCGCCACCCAGGCGCCCCTAGAAGGTATTTTAAATTAGTTCACTGAGGGACTTTTGCAAATATCTCCTCTGACCGGAAAAAATCTGTCCTCCCAAACACACTCCTCTTTCACCTGTATAACTAACAATAATGGTCTTTAATCTGATAGTGTGTGTTGTCCTTCTCTTCTACTCCCACAGAACCCTCAAATTTCTGTCTGCACACATGTAACACAAAATTGCTGCTTGCCTAGTTATTCATCTGTTTCCTGTGCCAGACTTTGCACTATGTGATGGTGGTCATTCATTCATTCGTTCTTGAATTCATCAAGTTTTTATTGTGCCTAAAGTGAGGCTTTGTCTTTGTTTTGGTAAGAAATCATACTTAGTATTGAATTTCAAAATTCATTTAATAGACATACCCTAAGACAAACAAAAAATTGTTATCTAATATCAATTATGTCAAGTGCTGTGAAACAAAAGTATGACATTCTTTCTAGATTAAGAAATTATATGTCAATAAAACTGTAGTACGATATTATTTCAGAGAATTTTCCAAATGATTTTCACAACTCAGTATTTCAGCCAAAATAATTGAATATTTAGCAAAATATAACCATTCTAATTATTACACATACGTTTCTGCATTTTACCTTCCATATTTCTATTATTGTAGGCTACCTAATGGGATATTTCCTATTTTTTATAGAGTTGAGTCTGTACTCCAAATAGTAGACCAAAAAATTGTTAATATTGTACATCGCAAATTGCAAGAACTACAGAGTTTGAGGACCAGTTATGTCCCATAGGGTTTGCTAAGAGGAGTGTAGAGTGAATAGATGAGAAAAACTTCCACTATGGGGAGATGAAATATCACACAGAAGAAACTTATGCTCACATTATGATTAGTAGGAAGGAAAAATCAGGAAGCCTCAGGAGAGATAACATCCAAGTTTCCATTTTGACAATCATCCTAAGTTTTTGCTCATCCCCATCATTACTCATTTTTGTAAGTGATCTGCTCAAGAAAGAAATAGGAAAGTAAAATAAAAGCAAATTAAATCACCAGAAAATACCGAATACCTCTCCAACCACATTTTGTATATTTGTATTCTTCCCAACCCTGACATTTAGCATTAGGCAAAACATGAATAGTAGTTAAATACTCTGCTTCTTGGGAGAGAATGTGTAATGTTATTCTTGTTCTGTGTCAACTGGCCTGAAAGAATCTATATGAAATTAATATTCATGCTCCTTTTATATTGACATATATTCGGAAGGGTTGAGAAGACCCTGAGGTCAGAATCTAGGTAGTGAACTTTGTGAACTTTTCGTGAAGTGTCGATTTGCATAAAGTTTTATGGTTAGTTAGCCCACCTACCTTGTACCTTCTATCCTAATCAGGCAGTTCACTTAGTATCTCTTGTAATGTTCATAAATTTTTAAAACTCTTCCCCTTCTAGTAGAAATTGACCTCTTTTCCATTTCCCCCCAGTATACATAGGACATCTTATTAGAACCACACTGGACATTTCTGTACCATCCAGGAACAAGTTTCTAACCAGTTGGATCCACAGTACTCAGTTATGATTTCTGAATTATAGTAAAATGTATTTTCTTCCATACCATCTCTTTTATCTAAAATGGATTTAAAAAAATTTTTTTAACGTTTTTGTTTATTTTTGAGACAGAGAGAGACAGAGCATGAATGGGGGAGGGTCAGAGAGAGGGAGACACAGAATCTGAAACAGGCTCCAGGCTCTGAGCTGTCAGCACAGAGCCCGACGCGGGGCTCGAACTCACAGACCGTGAGATCATGACCTGAGCTGAAGTCGGCCGCCTAACCGACTGAGCCACCCAGGTGCCCCTAAAATGCATTTTAAGTGAAATACCAAGAATCATAGAAAAATTGATCTAGAAAAAAAATATCATCTTTTCTGATGTGTCCCAGAATTTATAGTATTTATAGTTAACATTTGTATTCTTTTATTATTTTAAGTTATGAATATGTCATACATATAAGTAGGTAGTAAGCAGTTTTAATGAAATGCTCAGAACCTCTTTTAAATCCCTTCAATGTATGAGGTTAGAACAGTAAATTCATTTTGACTATTTTAAAGTGAGTATGTCAAAGAAAGATTTATAAGATCAATATAAATAACAAAGAGCTCTTAAAGATAAAAAAAAAGTCAGAGGATTAACAAAATGAATATCTGAGAATATTCCCCATCTCTGCACAAGACTCAACAATAGAAATGATCAATCTGAAACGAATCCCTCTTTCTGACATTAAGAAGTAGTGTATTGGAGCATAGAACTCTTTGGTAAAAAGTGTTATCTGATCTTGCAATTAGAGTTTTAGATTATTTCACGAATATTTGAGAGTATCTAGCCACTCTCTTCAATATCAACCTCAGGATAAACATGCACAACATAACACACACAAAACAGCAAAACAAATAAGCAAAAGCCAACATAATTAGGCTGTCAGTAAGGCTAGCCATTTTTGATTGGCTCATGAAAAGCTCAATTTTATCAGATCTGTGACTTCTGTCTTTGAGAAAGCTATGAAGGAACTCTAACACTAGCTTACAAACTTTGTGCTAACTCTAAGACCAAAGTTTTTCAAAGTTTACCATAGTTTGTTTCTATGTTCATGCCTACACTCCCAAAAATTAACCTCTGCTTTCAGAGACACTATTTATTAGACTCCATCTGCTTAGAAAATCTTAAAATTGTTATCTCTCATTCAAAGGTTAAAACATGCTACTTTTAACAAAGAACAGCATTGACAGCTTTGTGTGAATTTTGTATATAAAATTCTCTTGTTTTTGTAAACATTTCATGAACCTCTATAGGTTTCTTGATTTATTCAGATAACAGAAGTCTTTTAACAGCTATGTGGAAAAACATGCTTTCACAAGGAGGGAAAATATCGGATCTCTAGAGTTTACAATGTTTAAACTTAATTAAAAACCTGCATTTCTCTTAAAGAAAGATGCAGACTGAGCCTAGGGTTATTTCTAAGCAGGAAAATAAACACCAAATAGGATAACAAGTATTAAAACTGAGAGGAAATAAGGTGAAAAGGTAAAGTTGAGACATAAACTCCAGATTGGAAAAGGATTAAAATGCATAGTGTGATTTTATTGAATGGGTTAAAATTCAGCTTTATGCTATCTTGTTGCAAAACAGCAACAACAAAAACAGACCTATTTAGCTACACAATTGTCATAACTGTTGGATAAATACAAAGACATTGCAAAAGTACAACTATTCATAAGCAGTACCCTGACTGAAAAAACTATATTTGACAACATTCTTATGAAATATACAGTGGTTACCTTAAACACAGTGGTTACTTTCATTCTTAATAACATTGCATCAAATGCCATTCAGAAAACAAAAACAAAGACAAAAACAAAAAAAAGAAAATCTTGGAGGCAGGTAATATGCCTATAGAGGCTGAGTATAAAATTCAGCCAGGCTGCATGAGTATTTCTCTGCTGACCTGACATAAACCAGCAGCATACTAAACACATATACAAATGGAGAAAACTGGAAGGTCATTCAATCATTCCTTCCTGAATAGTTTTTCCCCCACCACTAAACTTTTGGCAACACTCATATCCTTCTATTTTAAATTTAGTTCTAGATCATCTTATTTTTCTGATTAGTATACAAACTTTCATATACAAAAAATGTATGTGTATATCTATGTGATATATGTCCTAAATTTACTTATTTTAGAGTTTGATTAATCAGGATTTACTTTAGAAAATGATGTACAGATAGCTTTTGGGCTTGGTGCACTTATACAGTATTATTACTTGAAGACAGTTTAAAACTTTTGAATGAATTATAGAACTGAAGTTAGAGAAGGTGGAATTGATAGAATTCGCTGAGAGTTGAGTTGTTTAACAGATGTATGTGCCTGTAAGGGAGTTAATCCTTCCCATACTCAAAAGATTTCTCAGAATATATTGCCTTTGATCTGCTTGAGCAAACAAGCATTCAACCATAGAAGCCACAAGATTTTTGCCTCATATGGCAGAGCCCTGGTAACATTATACTTAATAATAGAAAAAAGGGTTAAGCTAATTTTTAATCTAAATGGTCCTCAGTCAAAATAAATTTCCAATAATACATTATAGAATGTCTAGCTTTAAAAAATATTGCTTATATGTTCTATAAGATAAACCATTTATATATTCTATGCCAAGCTAATCAATTGAGATAACTGGTTATATGGACTGGTATTTTCAAACAGATAATGGTGAAGAAACCTCTGCCAAATTGATAGTTTTACTAAAATTATTATTTAATTTTTCATGGCCATATATATCATTAATGTACGTATATATGTATGTAAAGGTTTAAAAAATTATATGTATGTAAAGGTTTAAAAAATTAACCTTTTACTGTATTATATCTTTAGATTTACAGAAAAATGGCAAAGATAATACAGAGAGTTCCCAGGTAGCTGTCACTCATTTTTCCCTGTTAACATCTGACATTATCATGGCACACAACAACAAAGAAACCGGCTTTGGTACATTACTATTGACACAAATCCAGACTTTATTTGAACTTCATTATTTTCTCCACAATGTTATTTTTTTTACCCCAAGATTCCATGCTGAATATCACATTACATTTAATTATTATGTCTTCTTGTCTAATCTGGTATATGACAGGTCCTCAGACCTTATTTGTTGGGTTTTTGTGTGTGGGGGGGATTTTTTTGTTTTTTAAAAAATTTTATTATTTTTCTAATTTACATCCAAATTAGTTAGCATATAGTGCAACAATGATTTCAAGAGTAGATTCCTTAATGCCCCTTACCCATTTAGCTCATCCACCCTCCCACACCCCTTCATTAACCCTCTGTTTGTTCTCCATATTTAAGAGTCTCTTACGTTTTGTCCCCCTCCCAGTTTTTATATTATTATTGCTTCCCTTCCCTTATGGTCATCTGTTCTGTGTCTTAAAGTTTTCATATGAGTGAAGTCATATGATATTTGTCTTTCACTCACTGACTAATTTCACTTAGCATAATACCCTCTATTTCTATCCACGTCATTGCAAATGGCAAGATTTCATTCTTTTTGATTGCTGAGAAATACTCCATTATATATATACCACATCTTCTTTATCCATTCATCCATCCCTTAGAAGTTTTGAGGAGTAAGACCCAGGTATTTTTTCGAATGTAACTCAAATTAGGTTTCATAATTCATTTTATTTATATATATATATATATATATATAAATTTGTATATAAGAAAATTACATTTTTATAATTACATTTTATTCAAGTTAACTCCTACTCAAGGAAATAAAGCCATGGCATATGTGAATTCAGTGACTAATTTAGAGCTATAGTTTAGTAATAGCAAAAATTTAGAAATATGCTAATAAATGATGTTAATAAGTAATATATTCTTGGGGCACCTGGGTGGCTCAGTTGGTTAAGCATTCAACTCTTGATTCGGGCTCAAGTCATGACCTCCTGGTCAGTGAGATAGAGCCCCACCTCGGGCAGGCCCACAGCATGGAGCCTGCTTGGGATTCTCTCTCTCCCTTGCTCTCTGCCCCTCCCAAGCTTGCACTCTTTCTCCCTCTCAAAAATAAATAAATAATCATACATATATGCTTACACTGTCACATAACACCTTTAAAATAATCTAACAAGAACCCATTATTATTAATATTGCCTTTCCCGATGGTATTATAGTGAAGATCTCCATATACATTACTGTCTGTAGGTGTAGCCAATACTAAAATTTGCTCATTAACAATTCTTATCTAAAGAAATCAATGGGTTTTGTAAATGTCATAATACCGAAAAACAATTGGATATGTTACTCCTTGTTAATTTGTGCTCTAAAAGAGTCGTGACATTGGATTTGACAATGATTTCTAGGATAGGATATCAAAAGCACAGGCAACAAAAGAAAAATAGAGAGATTAGACTACATCAAAATTAAAAAAAATTGTGCTTTAAAGAAAACAAAATTGGAGAAAATATTTGCAAATCATGTCTCTGAGGAAGAGTTTTATATACCTCTATATATCTGGAATATGTAAAGAACTCCTACAGTTCAACAATAAAGAAACTACTCAATTAAAAGTGGGTAAAGGTCTTGGGGGCGCCTGGGTGGGTCAGTCCATTGGGGGTCCAACTTTAGCTCAGGTCATGATCTCACAGTTTATGGGTTTGAGCCCTGTGCTAACAGCTCAGCGCCTGGAGCCTGCTTCAAGTTCTGTGTGTCTCTCTCTCTGCTCCTCCCCAACTCACGCTCTGTGTCTCTCTCTCAAAACTGAATAAACATTAAAAAATTTTTTTAAAGAATGGGTAAAGGTCTTGAATAGATATTTCTCCATAGAAGATGCATAAATGGCCAATGAGCACATGGAAAGATGCTCAACCTCACTAATCATTAGGAAATTACAAATCAAAACTACATGGAGATACCCCCTAGAATGGCAGTTATTAAAAAAAAAAAAAAGACAAAACAAAAAACCCCGAGAACCTAACAAATATTCGCAAGAATGTGGAGAAACTGAAACTCTGTGCACTGCTGGTAGAGTAAAATGGTGCAGCTCCTGAGAAAAACAGTATGAGAGTTCCTCAAAAAAATTAAACATAAAATTATATGGTTCATCAGTTCCACTTCTGGGTATATACTCGAAAGAACTGAAAGCAGGGACTTGAAAAGATATGTGTACACCCAAATTTGTAGCAGCATTATTCAAAACAGCCCAAAAGTGGAAACAACACAGATGTCCATGGAGATATGACTAAATAGGCAAAACGTGCTTTTTGCATATGGTGAACAATATTCAGCCTTAAAAAAGAATGAAATTCTGATGCATGCTAAAACATGGGTGAAACCTGAGGACATCATGCTTGATGAAATAAGTCATACACTAATGGGAAAATATTTTATGATTCCACTTATTTGGGGTACCAGAATAGACAGACCCACAGAGATAGAAAATAGAATGGTGGTTGCTAGAAGCGGGGACTATGGGAGAGCAGGAACAATGAAGAGTTATTGTTTAATGCACACAGAGCTTTAGCTTTGTGAGATAAGATAAATGTTAGAATGATATATGTTCTATATGTATTTTGTCATAATAAAACAAACAAATGAATCGATAAGGTCTATGATGGAAGAACTATGTTTAAGCATGTCTGCTACTTGCAAAGTATCATCACATTTTCATTGAAGTAAAGAAATTACAAAAAAATTACAGTATGGAATACTTTGGAAAAAGGAAAGATCTGGGGGAACCTGGGTGGCTCAGTGGCTCAAGAGCCTCTGACTCTTGAATTAGTCTCAGGTCATGATCTCATAGCCATGAGATGGAGCTACCCCCACCCCATGTCGGGCATGAACCTACTTAAGTTCTCTCTCACTCTCCCTTTGCCCCTCTTCCCTGCTCATGCTCTTTCTCTCTCTAAAAGTATGACAAAAAATTAAGGAAACTAAAAAAAAAAAGGAAGATCTAATCAAACATCCTTACAAATATGCTACTGCTAGGCCTCCTGGTAAGCTCACTACTAATATTAATAAGTGAAAAATTCTTATCTGTGA
Organism: Leopardus geoffroyi; assembly: GCF_018350155.1. Classification (NCBI taxonomy): domain Eukaryota; kingdom Metazoa; phylum Chordata; class Mammalia; order Carnivora; family Felidae; genus Leopardus; species Leopardus geoffroyi. Next base: position 217,414,873 of record NC_059326.1, on the reverse strand, counting down.
GGTGTTTTTAGCAATATATTCAAAGCATGTCCAGACTGCTTATTTAAATATACACGGAATGGGAATTGCAGAGGACATAGCTGGCCAGAGAATGGGGGCTAGTCATGCAAACTAACAAATGGATTACAAAAGCAGAGATGCCTGATAACTGAAATGGCTCTTTAGTAATCCCCATATTTCTATGGAAAGAAACTTATACGGTAAATCCAAAACCCAAATGCATCCTATTGTAGAAGGAAAGGGTATTTTAGGGACTTTTGTCTGAGGGGCTTGGACTTTTCAAAGGAAGGGGGAAAAGAACAGTTTCATCTTCAAATGGTATTTGCTTACAAAACCTACAAGAAATTCTTTGATTTCTTGAATCATTATTGGAATTTGGTGCTGGGTAAAATCTATTATTTTCATTCATTTATATTTGACAACCGAAACCTTTGTGTTACCTTAGAGGCATTATCTAATAAAAGAATGGTTACAAAATTTAGCAGAATAAAGACTTAAACTTTTTAAATGATGGGATAAATTACTGCTTTTAAACAGTTATAAAGGTGACCATATTAATGAAAGTGAGATTGCATAATTCTGTGTTTCTCTTTAATGTCTTAGAAGCATTTATTTAGTGTAGGTTTTAATATCTACTGTGAGAAGGAAAGACTATGTTGGGTCTCAGTGAAAAAGAGGTTTGGGAATTAAAAAGAATCAGTTAAACTTGCTATAGAGAGAGAAAAATATATTCCCTAGTAATTAGCTGAAACTTCACAACATAAGTCTTCAGGTTCAATTACCAAGTAGTTTTATTCCAGAATCAGTCTTTATTGCCAGAATAACAGTTCTAACCTCAGGACTTTATGGAATATATTCTTTACAAAGTGCTAAAAAAAAATCTGTTTTAAATTGTATAAAGCTTTAGACGTTTTACTAGCCTTTAATTACTTTAGAGTATTTTAAAAATATCAACCACTCCTTGATAAACCAGGTATTAGAAAAGTTAAGTTCTATTTTGTCATCTTTCTTATGTAAAAAATGTTCTTGTCTTTATCTGCAGTTTAGTGCTTGCAGATCCAGTACTAACCTTAGCCAAGGAGGTTCAAAATAGAAGGTGGAATTTTAAACACCCTCTGCAGCAAAAGGTAATCTATAGATTTTAAAGTCCTCTCTACCAATCTTCCCAAAGTACTCAAAAGCGAAGACGGCTTTACACTAATGGTTAAAGTAAGGGAAGCGATGGCACTTTATTTTGAGTCTTCAATATCCACTCAAATTGTTTGAAAGGCTGGAATGGTTATTGATATTCTAAATATTGGTAAGTACGTGGTGAATTAGAAAATATGATGTTAACATTATTAAATTTTTATTCAGTATAAAGTATTTGCATGAAGTGTGCTTTCTGTAAATGTAATACAGGAGAAACTACTTTTGATTTCATACTGCCTTTAAAATTTTTTCAGGATGGAATGATAACTTCCCTGTACCTTAATGAAAAATTTGGACACTCCCATAATTTGTTTTCATCATTCTCAAAGAATAATATCTTTCTAATAATGGTCACATTGTAACTCAAACATGCAACATCAATTTGGTAATTATATGTGTCCAATATCATAATTAAGACATCAAGTTGCATTTAAAAAGTGAGACCCACAATTTCTCAAAGAGCACATGGCTCAAATATTTTCATCTGCTTTCACAGAATGGAGTGTGGCAGACTTTCCTATAGCTCTTCAATTCCTCTGTCACTAGAAAATTTTCACTGGAAACCAAAGGAAATGAGAAAGGCGACAATACCCCAGGATGCAAACACTCTGCCAACTGTCAAAAGGGAGTTCAGCCCCTTTCTACTGTATCAACTTAATTAACTTGGAATTTGACTTTGAAAAATATCCTTCCCTGTACAGTTCTGGGTTGGGGTCCACCACAAGATCAATTTTCTTGCCATTTGGATTGCAGAGGTGAAATAGCATCCATTCTAATACTGTGAAGGTTGAACTAAGAACAGACATTGTTGCAGCTTGCATATGTTGTCCTGATTTAGAAACTCACTTAGGTGGCTTGGGCTAGCATCTCAAATTGAAGCTTCTTTAGCACCCAGTGTCTTCTTTCAACAACTTTAAATCCTGAGCCAAGCACTTCTGCAGTTTTGTAGGGAGGGGCTGCAGTTTATCATGTAGAAATTAGAGAAGTCGTGGGAGAGAGATAAAGATTCTATTGGTCCTCACTGGTTGTAGTTTGTTCTGGTACCATTCTTCTCCAGGCCTGAGACTATTGGAAAAAAAAAAAAAAGAATATTACATAGGCTGCTTAACCAGCTCTCAAAATTGGGCATATGCTAGCCCATATTATGAGCCCCTTGTGTTTTGCTGTTGTAAGCAACTTCAGATTGTCTCTTGGTTAGAAGCAAACTATATATCAAACACAACTCCAAAGTGTGTCCTCACAAATTTCAGAGGAGATACATATGTCCAAATTTTAGGAGGCATATAGATGAATCTTTCTAGTGGTCTTTGAAGCCCCACTCAGTACACTCCTCGTATAGACTAGGAATCATAGCCCAGTATTTCACCAAAGATACCCTCTTACAAAACCTGTTCTCAAATATCTACACTCTTGATTAATTTGGTATCTCCTTGTAGATTAAAAGCCATTGGAATCCTACTTTGAAATTTACACATGGTATTCTGATAACTCACTTAGTGGTATTTTACCAATTTGATGCTATTTTCAAAGCAAATATTTTAGCATCTTTTTTATGTACATAGGATATAGTCTAAATATTTTAGATATTTAGATATGAACTTATTTCATTCACCCTGCTCCTGCCATGTGGTGAAAACCGAAGTTCCAATTTATACACAGAATAAATGGTTATTCTTGTTTGTCGCTCAGCCAACTTAACTACACACTGCATATTAATGCACACCGTTACACTGATTTACAGGAATTCCAGTAAAGAATGGTGGAAATAGAGAACTTTTTTTTTTTCTTTCCTGTCTCAAATTATTCTGGAGCCAATATAGGAGTCATGGGAAAAATGTGTCTCTCTCATCATATTCAGTTTGGCTTTGGTGTTCTCGGACTCAGAAGATTGCAAAAGGATTCAATCGGGTTTTGTTCAGCCCCTTCAGTAAAAGGGCCAAGTGTCTGTAGGGAAGGAAAAAGTTTTCCACAGCCCTATTAGGGTCCCTGACTGTACCTGAACATCAATTTGACAAAGATATTGGTGGAAGAAAAACACACAAATTGTGTTAAATTTTTACATGTATATCACAAGATAATGGAGACCTGGAGAAGTGATCAGATCAGGAAGCTTTTATGCCTGTTACAGAAAGAGACAATAAATTTTTGAAAAAATGACAAGACAAAGAAGTTTGAGCTGGGGGTAGTAAGTGATGAAGTAACTAGAAAGATAAGGGGTTGATAAGGGTTAGTTTAATGAGGTTTGTTTAGAGATAGATTCCTCTGGTGCAGTCTTTGGGCTGATAAGAGTCTGTCTCAAATAAAAGGGGAATTTCGTTCCTGCCTTTAGGCACAAAAGAGGGAGCTTTTTCTGCATTTACTGCTTCTTAATTGCCTTCAGCTCAAAATAAGTTTTATGTCAAAGAGGCAAATGTTGGCGTGACATATTCTGCTTTCCTTCATAACCAAATTACAGGGGGGCGTTTTATCTGGCCTCGTAGGCTGTAACAATTGAACAGTTCTGACATTTAAACGTAAAACACATGCTTGTTTATTTTGCACTCATTAGTCAAGCAAAACCCAAGAATATAGAGTCCCCAGTTTTACCTCAAACTATGGAATAAGATAATTCCTACAGATGTCAGAAATCCTGCCAGCTTAGGATTCTTCCAAAATAGAAAACCTCAGAATACAGCAGGTGTTCCGCCTCAGTCTGTCTATTTTACCCATTGACTTGGTCCCCAACCACTCGCCTCAGAGATGATATGAATAAGCAGAATTGGATCTAATCATTTCCTTTCTCTTGGTTCTCAAACTAGTACTGCATACTCCCCAGGCAGATTCTCCCAGAAAGCTTTGCTTTTCTTGAAATGAAAGATAAAAATAAATAAATAAATAAAAATAAAAGAAACCTAACAGTTTTCCACTTGAGGCACGATTAAGCAGCTAGGCTTACTGAATTATTTATTAGAAGTGCTTCTGTTACACATAGATCCATTTGCTCCCTGATTATGTTTCCACACTTACTTTCTACTCCTTTTCTTCTCACTCACTAGTGTATTCTAGCATCTCACTCCTTTCTCTTCCAGAACAAGAAAACTAATTTCTGTTGTAGGGTTTTTGCAACAGCTGTAACCTCATCTAGGAATGTACCTCACCCACATGTTTTCATAGATAACCCTTTACTACGTTGGTCTCTGATACATATCACCACCTAAGAGAAGTCTTCTCAGACCCTCAGTTACCATTTCCCACGTTTTTAGTTTCAACATGGAGCTAATGACTGTGTGAAAATCCCTTGTGTTTTTTCCCCTCTGTTAATTATCTGTCTCTTTAGCTTGATTATAAGTTTGAAGAGAGGTAAAAATGTGTGTATCTTATTCAACATTCTTTCTCTGTGCTCTGAAGTGTGCCTCATATATAAGAGGCATCCAATAAAACATCTGTGAACTGAATGGCTGGATGAATAGCTCTTTAACATTAGATTTTTTTTTCCTCATGAATACATTATGAATGAAATCTATTGGATACATTTAACGTGGGATTCCAGTTTATTCGATGTGAGATAATTGCAAATGCTTTAATTTTACCTTACACTATGCCTGACAATTAGACCTTTGGGATTCGGCTATATTTTTCCAGCAGGAGACCTTAGGGCCCATTTTGCTAGATAAGACATTTTAAGATCAGAGATATCACTGTTTTACTAACGTGTACCAGTTGTATTGTTTATGAGAGAGAATTTGAATGTTTTACATTAATTATAGGAGAGGACATAAAACAGTCAGTGAGCTCCTCTGGATCAGGAAGTGCTTCCAGAACCATTTCATTTCATGGCAGGGGGAAAGGCATTTTGTCCCAATTCTTCTGTCAACGTTGGTCATGTCTCAAAATCAAAAAGAGAAGCAATCCTCTTTTTTACCCAAGAACCAGGAACTGAGGTTTAAAATAATGCTTAGTAACAGAACAAATTATACAAATTATGTTTAAAACCTATTCAGGGAAGCTCCCTCTGTCACCTCCTAATCCTTAGAGTTGAGGTTGCTAAGAGTTGAGGGTTGACAGGAGAGGTACTGAGGTAAATAACAGACCTTCTGTCCACCAGGTTTTTTGTTTGTTTGTTTTTGTTTTGTTTTTCCTGATTGGAGCAACTATCACAATAACATATAAGAAAATTAGTTACAAAATATGCTGCAGGGTGCCTGCGTGGATCAGTCAGTTAAGCGTGCGACTCTTGATTTTTGGCTCAGGTCATGATCTCACAGTTTGTGGGATGGAACCCTGTATCTAGTTCTATGCTGACAGCACAGAGCCTGCTTGAGTTTCTCTCCTCTCTCTCTCTCTCTACCCTTCCTCCACTTGTATGCACTCTCTCTCTAAAAATAAATAAACATTAAAAAAAGAATTTAAAACATTTAAAAAATTTTTTAAAAAGTTAAAACATTAAAAAAATAAATAAACATTTAAAAAAAGAAGGTACAAATTATGCTTCATTAATGGGCTAAGATAGTAGCTCATTATTCCTTATGCACACATCTCTTGGCAATACTAAGTTGAGGAAAACATTTGTTACAAGACCAAAGGAAGTCTCTTCCTCTCAAAGTCCTAATTTCTGCGCCCTTAAGTTCATGTTTTCTAGGCGGTCTTATTAAATTTCTTAACCAGATATAAGCACTATCAAAGGTTGTTCTCATATACTCATTCATTCAGTCATTTATTCATCTTTAAAAATGTTTATTTATTTATTTTTGAGAGAGAGGGGGAGAGAGAGACCCTGTGTGTGAGAGCAGGGGAGGGGCTGAGAGAGAGGAAGAGAGGAAATCCCAAGCAGCCTCCATGCTGTTCCCACAGAGAACCATGTGGGGCTCATTCTCAGGAACCCGAACGATAATGACCTGAGCCAAAATCAGGAGTCGGATAATTAACTTAGGCTTATCTATTCATTCATTTTTTTTTTTCAACGTTTATTTATTTTTGGGACAGAGAGAGACAGAGCATGAACGGGGGAGGGGCAGAGAGAGAGGGAGACACAGAATCGGAAACAGGCTCCAGGCTCTGAGCCATCAGCCCAGAGCCCGACACGGGGCTCGAACTCACGGACCGCGAGATCGTGACCTGGCTGAAGTCAGACGCTTAACCGACTGTCACCCAGGCGCCCCTATTCATTCATTTTTTAAATGAGCCACTTAGGCTTCTCTATTCATTCATTTTTTAAAAAATGAAACACATAATTGACTAACCATTGTATTCCAAGAACCTAACAAGGTGATGGTAACAAATGATGAATTAAAGAATATTTCCTGTTAATCTTCAGATGCTGAAGGTACCAAAGCAAGATCAGTGAGGCCCCGGGGCTGAGAAGGAATGTGTGTCCTGAATAAGTAAACTGGCTGAAATTATTTTTCTCACTGGAATTATTTTGTAATTAAAAGGTTTCTCGGAAGATGTAGCATTTTCAGTAAAAATTTATTTTATCATGCCAAACGAGGAATTGGGAAAGTGTTTGTAATACACATCACAAAACTTTTTAAAACACTCATTTTCTCTGAATTATTGCCTTATAATTCAATAGATGCACACAATTAAAAGTAATTTGCAGTAATCTACTAGGAAGAATTGACTTAGTTCACAGGGGGATTCACTGTTTGAGCTCTAGGAAACAAATGATTATTTCATACTTACCTCAGTGGAGGCATCAAAATGTATTATGATCAGATAATTAATCTTTTCCATCTAATGAAATAAATATCTCAACGTATAAAGTTGACAGGGCAACAATTAGGAAAAAATCATGTTTAAGAAATAAAGAATGCTACCTTTCTTTTCCCCCAACAAGGAAAACATTTGTTCTAAAAGTTTTGTAGCAAATCTATTAATTTCCATTTTTCGTCTTATTTCAGTGTTCTTCATCAGGTCATCATTGGAGAAACCAAATTATTTTTTTCATCTAAAAATACTTTATTAATATGTGAGATTTAAATATAGTGGACTCTTAATTTATTGCTTTCTCATGCTTTTCTTTTGGAAACATATGTTGATATCATTAAAAAAGAAAAGTAAAACAATCATTTTTGTGTCACTTGAAATATTTAGAAGTACAAAGTATTTAATTAGCTTTTAAAAATACATATAATCAAGTAATTATTACTCTTTCCTTTAAGGAAACCAAAAAAAAAAAAAAGAAAAAAATTGGAAATACTCCTTAAACTAAATAAAATTATCATGAAAGACAATTAGTTATGCTTTTAATCTATCATTAGAGGTAGTTAAAAGCAAATAATAGTGCATTATTTAAGCTTAAGCTAAAATGAGAAAACAGATTATTAAAAAATGTATCTATTATCTCATTAAGTATCTCTTTAATTTCACTATATAATTAAAAGGAAATTATCTTGGCAACAATCCAAATAACATGGTATTTGGGCCTTTATTCATTAATCAAAATAAATACATGTCCCATTTTCCATTTCAAATACCATTTTAAAATACTGAATTATTTGTGTCTTTGGAAGATACTAAAAATGTGAAAAGTAAGAAGTTCCAACATAATGAAATCCAAAGTATTTTAAATTGACTTAGGAAAAAAATTGTCATATAAATATAGAAACACAGTTGACACACAAGTGAAATCAGATTTCACATTATTTTATTTTCAATAACAGCACTGCCACTCACAATTTTCAGCACGGAGTTATTCTCTGTCAAGGTATTTATTTGCTTTTATTGACAAGCTAAATGTGATCCTGTTCTCTTTACCCCGAAATCAGCTTGTGTTAAGAGACCTCTGAAATGTTTTCCTGGTCAAAGATGGAACTTTTAGAACAGGGGTAATCAGAGATATTGAAGAAGCACACCTTTAACTTTAGGTTTTAAAAATATAATTACCTTTGAAAAAATAAGCTCCTTCGACTTGGGTTTTATCAGACAAGTTCATGTATATCTCACTGAAAGAAAGAAACGATATTTGCATTCATTTTAGGTAGTAATTTTGCATCTACAGATAGCCTGTGCATAAGTGAAAGTGCTCAGACACACCGATATAAGGAAACTTATGAAACTTTAGCCATCATCGTACAGCAGATGTTCTTTTTTTTATTTGTTTTTATGTACAGGTGGGACAAATGTGAATTATCTTGTTACAGTATTTTGGTGTATGAATTTATTCTCTGTTGAAACCTATTGCATTTAGTATATTATTATTTTTGTAGTAGAATCACGTTGTTTTACCCAAATAATCTCACATGACATTTTACAACCACTTAGGATAATCCGTTTGACTTCTGGAGTGGGGGGAGCAGAACAGATTCAGAGCAGATGGCCCAAGATGAATGTATCAATCTGGCAATTTGTGCACAGGTCATAAGGGTTGACAAACACTTTTGTCAATTTTCTAGTCCATATTCAATTTGCAATTGGCATCCAGTCAAGATATAAAGCTTTTATTGACTGCATCCTTCTCTTACGGCTTTGGGTACCAGCAGAATAAGCCGCTGTGGCTGTGCTGTGAGGTGGGAGCTTTGCTGTATCATTTCTAATGAGAACACAATTGTAGCTATGGTTCATTGTCATGACAACAACTTGATACTTGTGTTTGAGAATCAATACTAATTCCTTCAGTCTATTTCTCCACTATTGAAGTTTTACAGTAGTATAGTGAAAGAGCATCTAGTTCTGGGTGAAATTGGGCTATTTCCATTGTAACTGCTGAAATTCCTTCTCCGAGATTCCCATCTTTCTCATACAACTAATACTTACTGTTATCAGTATGTTTCAAATCACTAGTTGGACAAATGTGATGGAATCTAAAATATTATCAATATGAATCTATCAGTGTCACGAGAGGCATTAGCGCTCTTGGACTGAGGATTCTGCATTTTAAAACTAGATCCAAGATTCTTTCTCTCTGGTATTTGTTAGATATTAATTTGTCTTTTATTGTGGGCCTCTGAAAAAGAGACTCTGGCTAATATGATAAATATCAGTTAGGCTTTATGCCAAGATGTAGAGGTATTTGGCATTATGTGACAGATTTTTTGCAAAATTATGAAATTATAAAGTTTGAGTTGCTTATTTTATTTCTGTCTATGGGTTTAGTTTTAAATAATATTAAAATTTTCTAGTCTTACATGTGTGCATATTTTCTCTTTTTCTGAACACTTGCTCTATTTACAGTGGAAATTTATCACAATAATCATTTTTGCATACCATTTTACTTAGCTTGCAGTAAAAAGTGTCAGTTCATAGATAATGTCACAATCTAAGGATATGAAAAATAAAATAACATCACCAGTGATAAGCTAGGACAGGGCTCACCAGACATCAAGAATTTTAGTATTGTTTTTATTCATTCGGAAATACTGAAATTGATACAAACATAATACCAATGCATACTTAACCAAGCCTTCAACCTCTTGTGTTGATGTCAGAACATAAAAATAAGGAAAGTTAATTCCTCTCAATTCGAATCCCTTAAATGAAACTCTGAAATAAGTTGTATTTTAATAGGCCTTTGTTTCCTTCTAATTCAAAAGTGATTGTGATTGGTTGTTTTTTTTCTGGGAAGTAGGTACTGAGAGAGAGATAATGGCACACACACACACAAAATATATTGGGAATAGCCCTAAGCAATGAAGTAGGCAAGACACAGGAATGTATGAGGGAGTCCTCAAACCACTAGGTAGACATGGTGGTCTCTTCCAGCCCCAAGGAGAATTCCGGAGCAAAGTCCTGCCTTGGATGGAATGGTCAGGTCCTTGAACAGGTAACTTGTACAGTCATTGTCTGAAGGTCACTCAAGAAAGTCAGGATAGTTGTTACTACTGCTTTGCTCAGTCATTGGCCAAGGTCTGTCCCAAGAAAGCGTTTCAGTTAGCCAAACTACTTAATGACATATCTTCTTGAAAAGAAGAGTCTGTCTCTATATATAGCTATTGTTTTCCTTTCTTTTTCCCGTTCCTTTCTTCCTCCTCTCCTCTCCTCTCATCCCCTCCCCTCCCCTCCCCTCCCGTCCTCTTTCTTTCTTTCTTTCTTTCTTTCTTTCTTTCTTTCTTTCTCCTGGCCATATCTAATTCTAGTCCTGGTTACATATGTTTGTTTCTCTCTTTCACTTTTACTTGATTTCATTTGAAGAAAAAAAAAAAAGGAGACTTGCTATTAATGTCACTTTGTCTTTTCAAGCAGAGCCCACACTGGTAAATCATCTAATGAGAAAGTCTTCAATGACAAAGAAAACCAAAAAGTACTTCACAAAGATTGCATATTGAATACTGATAATGCATCATTAAGTTATAATTCCATTATTCTGTTTCTTTGCAATATATATTTTTAAAAATGCATATGTAACTTAGAGAAACCTATGAATATAGAAGCTAAATACTTGGGGAAATGTACCTGAACAACCAATACTCCGTCAGAAAACCCACTAGTGCTGGTTATTCAGCTAAGGAAATGCAACTCTAAAGTTGCAAATGATTCATGTATTTTTATTACATTGCTTTGATTAGAATCTGAGCCCTAGTTTTTTCAATTCAGCCAAAAGTATTCTCAGAAAACAAATCCAAGAAAAGAGGCACTTCAGTTGAGACACTGATTGTGGTGGTCTCAAAAATAAGAGTGATATCATCACTATATTTTTAATATCTTCTCATATTCAAAATAACCAAACAGATGACTTACATTTATCTTTCGTTAAATAAAATGTTGAAACTCACCAACAGCTTAAAAAAACCCATCTTATATGGTGTATCTATTTTGACATAGATGACTAGAAATATTTTTTTGAAACATTTATTTCATTTAAACACATTGTTTATAAAATGTGTATAGTTTCTGGAGCACCTGGGTGGCTCAGTCAGTTGAGCATCCGACTATGGATCAGGTCATGATCTCACGGTTCTGAGTTTGAGCCCTGCATCCGGCTCTGTGCTGACAGATCAGAGCCTGGAGCCTGTTTCGGATTCTGTGTCTCCCTCTCTCAGCCCTCCCCTACTCGTGCTCTCTCTCTCTTTCTCCCTAAAAAATAAATGAAAACATTTTTTTAAAAAGAAATTTGTAGAGTTTCTAATTCAGAAAAATGTTTTCTGATACATATGACTCTCAAAGCCCCTTATTGTTCTATTTCCCCAAATAATATAATTTCTAGAATGACAGTTTTATTTTTCATGCCAAATCTCTAATGTTTTGAATTGCACCTCTTACATAATAGCTGCTTAATAAATACTTGTTATGTTAATTAGCACATTTATGAATTCTACTTTATATTTTGGCACATTGATATTTTTGCTAGAACGACTAACTCAGCATTAATATTTGGGACTGGTCCACAATTCTGAAGAAGTACGGAGAAATATTAGCATCTGTGTAAGTTGATTTAGAATATTTGGTATTTATCGTATACATCATATAAATAGACTGTGCTAAGTGTTAGAACAATGTATTCCCAACTTTCAGGATCTGAACCCAATAAAAGTTTATGTCTTTGCTCATGTTATATTTCAGTGCGGGTCAACGCACTCACTGCTCTACAGATGGTAACATGGGGGGCCATGCTCCATATTGTGCGGTCATCAGCCCCACCACTTATCTCCAAATCACCTCTCACATGAATGACAGTGGAAAAAATATATAGTAAATATTTAGTGATCATATATTTATTCTGTGCACATTCTTTTGGCTAAAATTTATTGATATTTGCCAGCAAGAGGGATGGAAATCTAATTGAACTGTGTGTTAGAGGAAAGGAAAATAGATCATGCTGGGGATTGGCAATCCCTGGGACAGAATTATATTTTTCTTAGATATTACAAAGGTTTAATTTTTAAATCATTTATATTCTATTTTGTTGAGTATCTTTTCAATATAAAATATAAGATAAGCCAGTTTTTTTTTTTTCAACGTTTATTTATTTTTGGGACAGAGAGAGACAGAGCATGAATGGGGGAGGGGCAGAGAGAGAGGGAGACACAGAATCGGAAACAGGCTCCAGGCTCGGAGCCATCAGCCCAGAGCCTGACGCGGGGCTCGAACTCACGGACCGCGAGATCGTGACCTGGCTGAAGTTGGACGCTTAACCGACTGCGCCACCCAGGCGCCCCTAGATAAGCCAGTTTTTTAATCCCCAACTATCTCAACTCCAGGAAAATCAAATACTACCATGGAAGGTTTTATTTAGTTTCACTTTTGTTTGTTGTGTTTAGTTTGCAAAAGTCTTTATCGTAACAGAAAAAAAGATGACCACAACAAAGTTACAGTATAAATGATGCAACTGCATTTATTTTTAAGGAAATGAAAAATAGTTTTTAATTGGTTAAAGAGGGAAAACAATTGATTAAAGAAACTACAAACAAAACTTCCATTTTGGCTATTACAAACTGGGTTTGTCAGAGCAACATTTCCACTGAGGACAACTACAAAAGCTGCATAATAAATGTTAAAAAAAAATAAAATAAAAATAAAGACATTTCAGGACACTGAAGAGCAGCCAAGGCAGCCAAAAGTTCAGAAACCAAGAACCCAGATAAAAATATAATTTTAAGAATAGGTGGACTAGAGATCATGCTGAAAGCAGCAGCTGAGATACTAAATATCTAAGCAGAAATATTGGCAGTCTTGCTGTGCTGGTGACATAAAAATTGGAACTCAGAAACAGGCAAAGAGAAGAGGCCTTATTAAACACCACAGGGTTTCAGTTGAGCCTTCTGAAATGCTATATCCTGAGAGTAAAGCAAACAGGGAAATGAGCAGCCCTCACATGGCTGAAACCCAGACTCAAATCATCCCAGGCTCTAACTGGATCAAGATTACTTGTATCTATCAACCACCAATTCTCTATGATTTTTCATACTTAACATGAAGTTCAATTAAAAAATGAGATAAAAGCTCAATGAGACAGGGAAAAAAATCACGAAGAAGATTCATCATGAATAGAAACAGAGCAAAAGTGAATCTCTATTTCGGAGTTAAAAGGACACAATCCAAAAGAGTTGATTAATATGCAAAAGGAAATAAAAGACAAATGGAGAATTTCATGAGAAAAATGGAATGTATAAACAGATATCAAATTAAAATCCTAGAATGCTGAATATTATAGAATATGGAATATCGAATACAGACTCTTTAGAACACTGAATCTTAGAACATTAAAATGTGTTTAATAGTTTAACAGTTAGTGAAAAGTTGTGTGGTGACCTGGGAAATAGATGTTAATACATGTTGGTCAAAATGAAGCAGGGGAAGAAAAGATGTGAATTACAAAGTGAGCTACATTTGAACTACAGGTGAGCTATGTGTGAATTTCACATTAAATACATGAGCTACCACTTAAGATCAGATTGTGAAATCATACACATGTGAATTAGAGATCTTACACATCACTGAGGGCTTTTGCTTGGATCCTTATAGATATGTACCGCCTACCCAGGATCATACATGATGTTTGTTAAGCACAGTTCATGGGATCACCCCTTCCAATGCAGAGAGTATTTTAAGTCATGGAACATCTCCACTCTAATCACTGGAATTCCGGAAAGATGTTTTTTTTTTTTTTTTTTTTTTAATAGCTTATGTGTCATTGTCCAGGACACCATACCTCATAGGCTCTAAATTTATATGTCATTACTTATCTTTGATGTTTTCTTAAGTTCTCTCAATACATGAGTTTCTTGTCTCCTAGGAAATACTATTAGTCTATGTATTCAAAGGTCCAGTTGTTGATGATGGTCTGTGTTTTGTGTGTGTGTGTGTGTGTGTGTGTGTGTGTGAATATGTATGTGTGTGTTATTATTTTTGTGTTCTATTTTTCTTTTTTATTTAAATGCCTTTTTCCTTGATAAATTCTAAAATCATTTTGCACAGACTTAAAAAAATCATGTTCTGATATTGGTCATGTAAAAGTATAATATAGAAAGAACATACACTTTATTATTTTAATTATTTCTTATATGAAACCAAATGATGGTTGGACAGACCGGTTGATAGAACAGTTAATGGATAGACAGATAATCAACTCATAAAACCTTCTAACTAAATAGAACATTGAGCTGATTTTGTTCATGATTTAAAAAGAATAGTAACTTACTTTTCAAATAATACTAAATAAGTCCCTTTTGGTCCATATTTATTAGTAACTTATAGTTCAGCTCATTATATCAAGTAAAGTTTTACTACTTTATTTCCAGAATAAACTCTACTTAAAGTACATAATTTAACTAACATTTTAGTAAAATATTTGCTGGTAATTATATACATTTTGCCTGGAGGCAAATACATAATACTTTTTTGTATATGTAACAACCTTAGGTGTTTTGACACTAGTCTCTTTTTAAAAGACATTTCTATGTAATTTCTATTTATTAGACATTTGAGATAACTCACTTGTTAAACTCTGGTTTTAGAACTTTAAAAAAATAGGAATAAGAATATTTTTTGTTCAGTTTACTCTATTACTTATTTTATCTATTCCTTTTTCTTGAGTTAATTTTTGTAATTTCCAGTTTTAGAAAATGATGAAATCTTAAAGATGTACTGGTATTAAAGAGTACAGAATATTTTTTGTAATATTTTGGTTTTTAAAAGGCCTTTTGGAGAATATAAGTTTTTAGTGTTCTATTTTAAGCTTTATTAAAGTATAATGTAGGTAAAAAAATACTGCATGATTTTATGCTTACATTTCGATGAGTTTGGACATATGTAAATACTTGTGAAACCACCATCAATCAAAGCACTAAACATACTTATTACCTCCAAAAATTCCCTTGTGTTCTTTTGTGTCTGTGCATATGTGTGTGTTAAGAGCACTTAATCTGCAATCTATCCTCCTAGTATATTCAAGAAGATTTTAAAAAGGTAAATATCACCAGAAATCGTGCTCAGACAATTTCTCATTAAGGAAGACATTTACTTTTCTTTGCGCCCAAGAATGTGATCTATTTGCTTAAATTAATACATGCTATTTTAAAATTTAAAAATATATAAAATATATATAAATAATATGAACATATATGTTAATTCCTGGCCAGGTAACATTATGTCTTAAGAAAAAAATATATAATATTTTAAGAAAAAATGCTATGATTTGTATTTGGAAGATAACACTCTTTTCCATAAAATCCCAAGAGGTAAACAAATTAGCATTTTAACAAAATGCTATGATGTTGTTGCATAAAAAGTAACATAAAAAAATCAAGAACTTGGGGCACCTGGGTGGCTCAGTTGGTTAAGCGGCCAACTTTGGCTCAGGTCATGATCTCGCGGTCCATGAGTTCGAGCCCCGTGTCAGGCTCTGTGCTGACAGCTCAGAGCCTGGAGCCTGTTTCAGATTCTGTGTCTCCCTCTCTCTGACCCTCCCCCATTCATGTTCTGTCTCTCTGTGTCTCAAAAATAAATAAATGTTAAAAAAAAAATCAACAACTTTTACATGTACCATGAACCAATTAGGAAATGTAATTTTACAGAATAGTATCAGTAGAGTATAGCAGCAAAAATATTATGCATATATAGGACATAGACATATACCTCGTAAAAGTTGTGAAAGTCATCTCAAAAATTATAAAAACTTGGGACACCCGGTGGCTCAGTTGGTTAAGCGTCCGACTTTGGCTCAGGTCATGATCTTGCTGTTCATGAGTTTGAGCCCTGCATCAGGCTCCGTGCTGACAGCTCAGAGCCTGGATCCTGCTTAGGATTCTGTGTTTCCCTCTCTCTCTCTGCCTCTCCCCTGCTTGTGCTCTATCTCTCTCTCTCTTTCAAAAAAAAAATAATAATATGGGGCGCCTGGGTGGCTCAGTCGGTTAAGCGTTCAACTTTGTCCCAGGTCATGATCTCACGTCCGTGAGTTCGAGCCCTGCGTGGGGCTGTGTACTGACAGTACAGAGCCTAGAGCCTGTTTCAGATTCTGTGTCTCCCTCTCTCTCTCTCTGACCCTCCCGTATTCGTGCTCTGTCTCTCTCTGTCTCAAAAATAAATAAACGTTAAAAAAAATTTAAACAAAAATAAATAATAAAAAATTTTAAAAAATAATTATTTGAAAGATAAAACATTTACATAAATGCTAAAATATCATAAAAATTTCAATGTACTCAATTGAATGTATAAATTCAAGATAACTTTAATAAATATCTTTAAATGATTTTACCCTTGAAACTTACTAGCTAACTGAAACATTTACACAGAATATGAAAAGAGCCATAACTGGCTAGAAAATATTGAGAAAGAATGGGAAGGGGACTGCTTTTCTAGATATTAAGCTTTAGTATAAAGCAGGATGATCAAAATAATGTGAATGGCAGAAAGATAGACTTTTCAACTAATCAGAATTAAGAGTCTACGGATTGACACATTTATAGGAACTTGATATGACACTGAAATAGGACACCATATCAATTCGGAAAGAGATGTTTTGTATAAGCAAGTTCTGCCATGTCTATCTGTAAGTTTAGATTGACTGGCACTCTTCACAGCAGAACGATTGAATAGAGCACATTTTTAGTATGTCCAAAATTTGACATGTCCACATCTAGTAAGGTTTATCACTACTTTATGCAACATAATTTTTGTATGTCTAACTCTGGATTATCAGTTTATCATCAGGACTTGTTACTGACATTATCAAAGCAATGTCTATGCCTGAAACATGTTATGTCTTTTGTAATATGCCCTCAATTTACATACTGTGTTTCAACATTATTTGAGTAATATTTATCTTCCTCAAACAAAACATCAGAAAGAAGAGTTTAGGGGTCTTTACTGTGATACTTGACTTCCAGTGAACTTTATAAGTGTTTTTGTACTGTGTGAAATATCTTCCAAAACTTGTCAATAGTTCAGCAAGTCTTATCCTTCAGAGAGCCAACAAAGAATAAAAGCAATTCTTTTGAAGTTATGCAGATTGGTTTCAAAGTTTTAGCTCCCCTGATTTTATGACTTAGGAATACTGTTTGGTGTTTCTGAACCTCAATTTCTTAAATACTAAAATGGAATAACAATGTCTTGTCATGGGGGGGTATTTTAAACAGCTGAAAAATGTAAATTAAATGGAAACTGTAGTCTTTAAAACAAAGTATCTTTTGGGGCACCTGGATGGCTTAGTTGGTTAGGCGTCCAACTCTTGATTTTGACTCAGGTCATAATCTCATCGTCATGGGATTGAGCCCTGTGTCCGGCTCTTTGCTCAGCATGGAGCATATCTGGGAGTCTCTCTCACTCCCTCTCTCTCTGCCCCTGCCCTGCCTAGACTGTCTCTCTCAAAATAAGTAAAGATTAAAAAAATAATAATAAAATAAATTAACCTTATTTAAATTCTCTATGATTAGAGCAAGAAAATGTCCTTATTTTGCATAAGGGTGAATTCTAATATTAATGTTTACTTAGCCTATTAATTCTCTGTTATATCAATTGAGAATAAGAAAAAGAAAAGTTTTGATCCTACCTTCACTTATTTCTTCTTTGATGCTCTTCCTGTCATTATAAAGATTTCAGTTTCTGATCTTTATTATTGCCCTTCTCTCTCAATAATTTTTAATGTGTCTTGCAAAACAGTCTACTAGCAACAAATTCCCTATTCCTTTCTTTCTTCTTCTTCTGGTATTCCTATTGTATATAGTTCTACCTTTTGTAGTTCTCCCACAGTTCTTATATATTCTCTCTCTCTTTTCTTTTCTTTTTTTTTTCTAGTATGTTTTCTCTTCCCTACCAGTTTTGGAAGTTTTTATTGAAATATCCCCAAGCTCAGAGATTTTTTACCTTAGTCATGTCTAGTCTATTATTAAGGGCATCAAAGGCAATTTCCCATCAAAAGCATTCTCATTTACATTTAGTGTGTTTGAACTCTAGCATTTGTTTGATTCTTTCTTAGAATGTCCATCTCTGCTTACATTGCCCATCTATTTTTGCATGTTGTCCACCTTTTCCATTGGAATCTCTACCATATTAATCATAGTTTTTGTTTGCTTCCTTGTTTGTTTTAGTTCCCAATTTGTCAAACCCACCATTTCTGCCATATCTGACTCTAGTTCTGATGTTGTTCAGTCTGTTCAAGTTGTGCTCTTTGCCATTTATTTTTCCTTATAATTTTTTAAGTGGAAAAGCATGCTATACTGGTAACAGGGGTGAACACTTCAACATGTGTAAATTTTGGCAGGATAGACCTTAGCCAAGAGCACTTCTCATTTTAGTTTTACCTAATTCCTTTCTGTTTTTAATTTACTAGTCCATAAATAATTTTAAAGCGAACCATACTTTCCCCAGGATCTCATTGTACTGTAACGGAAGAATTGTCACAGTATGTTTTTTCTAACTAGGGTCAAATGCCTCTCTCATTTTTTTCAATTCTCCCACTTTTTCTATATATCCATGGATTTAACTCATTAACTCTGACCTTTTGACACCTTCGTATTTGGTATCTTCATTATTTCAATTGTTAACGTTGCCAAAATGCCAGAGTTTAGGCTGCGTTGACAAGAGTGTACAAGTCAATTCTAGTCAACATAGTCCAGTTTGGCAAGTAAGGGAACCTCAATTGCCAGGAATTGGCCTATAGATATTAGTGGTTCTTAAACTATGTTCCCTTCTCCATCAAACTGAGTCTTCTGTGCACTAAAATATAACAATGGTGATTGTTTTTTTCAAAAACCACAGTAAGTATTTCATAAGTTAGTTATTTTTCACTTTAATCACTTTCTGTTTGTAGATGAAAATTATTTCTTAACCAATTGAATCAAAATGTATTCGCTTTTTTCTTCCTATCACAATGGTATGATGTCAAGCTGGATTTCTGACATATGAAATATATGTATTTTAGAAACATAATGGATTCTCAATCCTGCTGCCAATTTGATGAACATATTCATAAAGTGTTAAGAGACTGTTCACCTGAAATCAGTCGCAAAATAAATTTGGACGCCTCCAGACACCTTGAGAGGTATTTGCATCTTCCGAATTTAGTCAAAGCACTTAACCTGTGGTTACTTATGATAATTTAATAACTACTGGATATTATTTTATAAATAAATCACATTAGTAGTATTTTCACTTTTATGTGAATTTGATTCTAAAGTTACTTTTTTTTTTCAAGGACACTGTAGTGAATGTCTTAAAGATACAGGTGATTTAAAATGAAGCTCTTCCTATAAAAAGAGAAGCCTGAATGGACAATTCTCAATGTCATTTCAGAGTCACTAACAATGAAAGGGATATATTTAAGGCTTTTCCTTGCCTTTCAGGAGTGAAGAAAGCTTTAGGTTGGTTTACACCCTGACTGCTTCATTTACAATTCAATTAGGATGAATGTCACTGGAGGCAAATACTGTGAACAGCATTTCTAGATTCATTTATAAAGATGCCTACAAGATAATGCAGGTTCAGTTTCAGGAGTTAGGTTCCTCTGGAACTTGAGGTAGACTAAGGAGAATTATAGTCCCTTCTAATCATTAAAATGCATGCATGAAGTACTTCAAGCCAGCTTATTCATCACTCTTGAAATGCTGACAAAATGCTTAAGGGCCTACTTCTCCACTAAGGTGAAACAAGAGAATTCTTTAAGGTTAGTGATGATATTGTGCATAGGTAGGTCCATTTTTAAAAGACGCGTCTTACAATCTGTAGACAAAAACTTGCATTAGTTACTGCTGTTACTGTTATGCAGCATGATGCTTTGTATGTAAGCATGAAGTTACATTAGGGAGAGAAAACACACTATTAAAATAGTGGTAAAGCATAAGATAGCATGCTCTTAAACTCACTTTTTCAAACATTATCATTCTGAAAATTGTATCCCTCCCTGAAAATGTTATTCATATTTAAGGCTCCCAGTTCTTAACTAAGAGATAGTCATACCTGCAAAGAAAAATAGTCACTGTTTTTAATTTTATATCCAACTTGTTTTTAGTGAAGTAATGAATATACCAATAAATGAATGCATATTGTATTATAATATTATACTTTCTTATAGTAGCATATACTGATATAACATATAGTGGAGACAGTAAAATCATTTAGTGGCAGAGTTAAAATATTTTTAAATATTTAATTCTGAGATAGAGAGAGACAGAGCACAAGCAGGGGAAGGGCAGAGAGAGAGGGAGACACAAAATCTGAAGCAGGCTCCAGGCTCTGAACTGTCAGCATAAAGCCCGACGCAGGGCTTGAACTCCTAAACTGCGAGATCATGACCTGAGCCAAAGTTGCGCCCAACTGACAAAGCCACCCAGGCGCCCCAGGAATGGCTGAGTTTTAATAGAAAACGAATGCTGCTAAACTTCTCTTCGCCATTAGTCTGAACATTACAAATTACAATCAGTGGTATTCCACTAATTTTCCTGAAATGAATTGTGAAAGTTCTGGAAAATAAGACTTCTACAAATATATTTCAAGATATATTCCATACATTAAATTTTTATATGGATATTTGAAGAGTGAAATAAAAATTGGCTTACTTATCAAAGAACTTCAGTTTTCCAGATTAGATCTGAATTTAGAGTGACTCTAGGACTTCCTTATCTTTCTACATCATTCCATGCCAAAGCTCAGATCACCTTTAATGGAGTGCTTGTAAAAAACACTAAATGCTCTTAGTAATTTTCAAGCTGTATGCACAACATTGCCCAGAATTTGAACTCTTCCAGATTTCGTTTCCAATAAATTTAAATTGCTTTGTATAGTGAAGAGTAATTTAAAATTATTGAAGTGCTCCCACAGTGGAGTACTCATAAAATGTAAAGGCTTTCAGTGATTTTAATCACTATGCACACTTTAGAGCAATTTCAACACATCAAATGCTTTGATTTTTAGTTTCCATTGCTTTAATTTGAAAGAATGAAAAATGCCAAACCAAAATAGCATTTATAATCAGTGAAAGTTGTTACTAACCTGAATTTCAAATTGACTTACAGTTAAACATGCAAAATATGACTGTATTATTGATAGAAGAAAAAAAAATAGTCACCACTATAACAACTCTCTATAACACTAATTTACACCTTGTCAGACTATATTGAATTTATTATTCTAGGATGTTTCCACACTAGACCAATAGCATACTTTTCTATTTTACACATCCCAGGTCGATGTGGAAGATTGATGGTGACTCCTTACAGATACTCAGAGGTGCTTATATAATAATTTGAGAACAAAAAAATGATAATAAATTGAGAACAATCGGAAATGACTCAAGATTGAGAAGAAAATATAATAACCCACTTACACCTGAAAATCTTCAATAAATAGCCAATGAGGGCCCTACAACTATTTCAAAATGTAAGAAGATGCAATTCTGTTTTGATTTCAACATAAATAAAATTCTGTTGACTATAGAGAAAAAAAAGTTAGAATATAACACAGATGATTAATTAGAACTCAGAGGATTGATAGTACAATAGGTTAAAAATAATAAAACACTGGTGTTAAAAGGAGATCAGTAACTAAGGCCCCTCTTCTATGCCCAAGTTCCGAACCAAATGAGACACTGGATCAGAAAAAGAAGTGAAACTAAATGTGTACTCTATTAGTGATTTTCTGTAAGCAAGAAGTTTTTAAAATATGAGAGCTGAGAATTGAAAACTTATAAATGTGTTTAAAAGGGATGCTATAAAAATAGATTTTTCCTCAGGAAAAGTCCTTTTACAATGGGCTAGAGAGCTAGGCAGAGCATATGGACTTTGAGGACCTCCCACCTCAAATAAAAAAGGAATGAGATATTTTTATGAGAAATTATTCTTTTCCAACTAATCAATGAATTTTCTGCGCCGATTAAATTGAGCAGTGGATAGATGATAAAGTGTTATATCAAGGAAGCGTCAGTAATGGAGACTGAACATTCTTCCCTAATATGAGAGAATACGTCAATGTAAAGCTATGTATTAATATGAATATATCTCAATAAGAGATTTAAACAAATGTAAATTATGATGTCAATAGATTTCATAAAGGCAAATACAACATGTAAAGGTAAAATAAAATTATTTTTAAGTCTGTTAAAAAGTAATTTAAATGATACAATTTTCTACCTGGCAAAGAAAACAAATTAGAAATCATCAACTAAAAGTATTTGAAATATTAAAACTTAGTAAAACCACTAAATGTAATTATATATATGAAATTCACAATCTTTCCTAAGTGTTTAGAGAATTAATGATAAATAACAATCTTTCACAACTACAAAATATATAATAAAAAATAAATAGAAAGACAAGGAGCTATGAGATAAATGTGTACCCAAGTTGAACATAATTAAGAGCTTTATTTTTTATGTATATATCTATATAAATATAGGTCAACAAGACTAACTTAAACCTATATCTGGCTTTTTTATATGAACGCTAAGTAAATATTATAAAACCTGCCAATTCAAACACATTTATGGATTGCAAAAAATTCTGACTTATATTAAGCGACGTATCATCCAAGAGGGGACTTAACAGGTTTATTTTAAATTTTAATTAACCTTAAAAACAAAACTAAATTCACTCCCTAGGATCCTGGTTACTGTACAGCAGTGAAAGCCCCGTAGAATTAATGCATCATTCTAATTGCAATTACAAACTCTGAACAATTTTTTAAAAATAAAATAATCAATGTTGAAAAACTTGCCATAAAACTCTGGAAAGAAAGAAAAATGGACTTATTTTGGAAGGTGGTCACATTTTGGAGAAGCAACTGTCATTGAGGTGATTTTAACTATTTTTCTTCCCTGTGACATTTCTCCCCAGTCACAGAGTGATGGAGCATCGGTGTTCGTAACTTAATGATAGAAACTTTGCTGCCCAAACTTAGTAGGGAAAGAATACTCTGCGGGTCACGGAAGAAAATGAAATTCCAAGAGGAAACCTGGGGACAGAATCGTCTAATTCTGCACATGAATTTACACAAATCTCAATCTACCCCCTGAAACATTATTTTTCCATGAAACACATAAAATAATATAAAAGACTTAGAGAAAGTTACTGCGAATTGAACCGCTGCCCACAAAAGCTGATAGGACCTGTCATCATTGACTGAAGCAATTGGGTTGGTTGTCCCCTAACACAAAAACATCAATATCCCTCAGAAGATTTTCACAGAACCTGAGCATGCAAAACATAATATTTAAAATATCTAGGATACATTTCAAACATCACTTGACATTTAAAAAATTAGGAAAACATGAGCCATTTTGAAGGTGAAACATCAGAGCCGTTAACCCTGAGAGGTCCCACAGAGTGGAATTATCAGAGTTTAGAACGGCTCTTTATTTAACTTTGCTCCATGAGGTAAAGGAGAACATACCTGTGATGAGTAAAAAAGATTACAAATGTAACTGAGATAAAGGGATGGTACAAAAGCACCAAATTAAAATTTCATAAATAGAAAATATATTATCCAAAATGGAAAATTTCACTGGAGAAACTCAATAACCAAATGGTCATCACAGTGAGAAATATCATTGAACCTGAAAAAAGATCAGTAGAAATTACCTGGCATAAAATCGTAAAGAAAAAAAAAACCTGAGAATAAAGAGAAATTTTGAAAAGAAAATAAGAGAGTCTCAGAAACTTGTCAGATAATAGTAGAAAGTCTAAAATATGGTGACCTGAATATCAGAAGAAAAGATTAGGGGCATATTTAAAAATGTACAAAAGCTTCTAAGTATAGTGAATACCATGCATTTACAAAGTCAGAAACTAAGAAAATGCCAAGCAAGATAAAGTTCAAGAAAACATGCCTATATTCATAAAGCCAACTACTAAAAGACAAATATAAGGAAATGCCATTTTGAGGAGATATGTAAAACACTTTAATTAATTAATATTTTAGCATTAATTTAGTAGTAATTTAGTTGTCAAAGAAAAATCTTGCCAGCAACTGGAAAAAATGAAAAATTGTATACAAGGAAAATTTGGAATGGCTTAAGAGAGAAAAGTAAAAGAAGAAAATAAAGGAAAGGGAAAAGAAAGAAAAAACCATCAACACAGAATTCTACACACACTACAGGAATGAAAGTGAAGTGGACGCTTTAAGGAATAAAAAACATGAAACTAATAAAACTGCTTAACAAGAAGTGCTGAAGGAAGTTTTTCAACTGGATGGAAAGTATAATGGAGAGAAACTCAGCTTCGAAAGACTAAAGAAAGATTGAGACTGACAGCATGAAAATAAAAAGCTGGATGTAACTTTTCACTGCCTCCAAGGAACTCATTTTATTTACTGTTTTTTTGAAAAAAATTTTAATGTTTATTTAATTTTTGAGAGAGAGAGAGAGAGAGAGAGAGAGAGCAGGGGAAGGGCAGAGAGAGAGAGAGGGAGACAAAGATTCTGAAACACGCTCCAGGCTCTGAGCTGTCAGCACAGAGCCCGATGCAAAGCTCAAAGTCCCAAACCTCGAGATCATGTCCTAAGCTAAAGTTGCACCCAACCAAATGAGCCACCCAGGTGTCCCAAGGAACTCATTTTAAACCTAAAGACACAATTGGAATTGGGTTGCAGATAAATAGAGAGAAATTATGAGAAAGCAAAAAAGAAGGAATTTATAGCTTGAGGTGGGCATATTAACTTCTGAAAAAAAAAAATTCAGTGAAATGAGTATTACCAGAGATAAGAATATTTCATAGTGATGAAAAGGAAAATTCGTCAGAAAAAAAACCTGACAACTATCAAATTATATGCTTAATAAAAAAAAAAAACCTCAAAATATGTGAAACAAAACTCATAAAATTGAGACAAATAAAGAATAAACATTTCCACAATCATAGTAAAAGATTATATGCCACTTAGCAATTGATATAACCACCAGGCAGTGATTAGTAACAATAAGTAAATAAAAATAAAAACATATCTGAACAACACCTTGGTCTAACTGGTGTTTATAGTGCACTACAACCAAAACCTAAACACTTTTTTTTTCAGGTGATACATATATTTACCATTTATTATACTATAAAATGAGTGTTGATACATTTAAAGAGATTCAGATTATATAAAGTGGATTAGTTGGCCACAGTAAAATCCAATTAGAAGTTAATCACAGGTTGGGGTGCCTGGGTAGTTCAGTCGGTTAAGCGTCCGACTTTGGCTCAGATCATGATCTCACTATTTGTGGGTTCAAGCCCCGTGTCATGCTCTGTGCTGCCAGCTCAGAGCCTGGAGCCTGCTTCAAATTCTGTATCTCCCTGTCTCTGCCCCTCCCCTGCTCATGCTGTCTCTCTCTCTCTCTCAAATAAAATAAACTTTTAAAAAAAATTAAAAAAAAAATAAATTAAATTGAAAAAAGAAGTTAATCACAGGAGTGCTCCTGAGTGGCTTAGTCAGTTGAGCGTCCAACTTTGGCTCCAGTCATGTTCTTGTGGTTGAGGAGTTCCAGCCCCGCGTCGGGCTCTGTGCTGACAGCTCAGAGCCTGGAGTCTGCTTGGGATTCTGTGTCTCCTTCTCTCTCTGCCCAACCCCCCACTCATGCTCTGTCTCGGTCTCAAAAATAAATAAGCATTAGAAAAAAATTTAAAAAAAAAGAAGGTAATCACAGGAACGTAGGAATATGTGGAAAGTAAACAATAAACTTCTAAATGATCCATTGGTAACAGAGTAAATCTCTAAAGTGCAAACTCCATGGGAATGGGGTGTGCTTTGTGCATTGTTTTATCCCTTGCAATTAGACCACTGCCTGGATCACGGGAAACATTCAACAATTATTCCATGAGAAATGTCCTAGAAGAAGAGAAAGAAAATGTTTAAGGACTCTGCCACTATTTTATGTGAGAAATAAATGAAGAACAGGTTTTTAATAAGGACACAGCAAAGCTTGGCTTGTGTCACAATCTCAGTAAAGATTGGTCTGTGAAAGACAAAACTTATAGTCTCTAAATCAGGCTGTTACCAAGTCTATAAACTTTATAAACCAGAGCAATTTTTTTTTTTTTTTAACGTTTATTTTTATTTTTGAGACAGAGAGAGACAGAGCATGAACGGGGGAGGGTCAGAGAGAGAGGGAGACACAGAATCTCAAACAGGCTCCGGGCTCTGAGCGGTCAGCACAGAGCCCGACGCGGGGCTCAAACTCACGGAGTGTGAGATCGTGACCTGAGCCGAAGTCGGCCGCCCAACCGACTGAGCCACCCAGGCGCCCCCAGAGCAATTTTTTAAAGTTACTGATTCTGTCGTTTCCTAATGTGAAAAGTTTGAGAAAGAATAAAGCATAGTGTTTTTGTTTTTGCTTTGCCAAGCTTAATTTAAATTATATATTTTAAAGTGCTCAACAGTAATCAGTTCAAAGCAAATAAATCAACAAATAATATTATTAGAAAAATATGCTGTTTATACCAGAAAGATTGGGTTTCTGAGACTTAATATCAAGGTTTGTGAGATTGTGTCAACTTTGTGATTTTATTTAGCCTCTTATACAGTGTCCTTAAAAAAAAAAAAAGGAAAAAAAAAAAGAAAAACATTTGCTTCCTATGGAGCAATTGAGAAATTACTTCTAGAAAAAAAAAAGGCTAATATATTATTAACATTAAGTGCATTAGAAAGAAATCCTAGAAAGAAAAGTAGGCTAATTGAGAAAATAAATTGAATCTAGGAATAGAATAACTCATTTTGTAAAATTATATTTTGTTAATAGAAATTTTATGTAGTGAAGAAAACATACTTTATTTTATTTGGAAAAGGAAATGGTATTATTAAGAAATAAGTATATAGAGACCTGGCCTATATTTCTGAAATGATTCTCTAAGGTCTTATAAGCTCAAAAGGCAAAAACAAAGACAAAAAAAAAAAAAAAAAAAAAAAAAAACTTGGAATAGGTAACAGAATCTAAATGAATTAACAATAAAAAATATTCAAATTTCTAAATACTTAATGTATGAGTTTAAGTTTTTTTTATTTTTTGTCAGTTTTTATTATTTTCCTTTAGCTTTGTTTCTCCTCTTTACTTTTTAAATTTTTTTAGCCCTTCCCCTCTTTAAAGTAAAGGCCATGCCTTTGATTTGTCTAGTAAATATGTACTGAGTACCCACTATGTATAAATACCGATTTATTGCCTATTGCCACAAGGCATGTTGAGATAAATAATATGGAGTCTCACAATTGATTAAAGCAATAAGGACCAAACAGCTACAGAGAAATAAAACAGGAATAGAGTATATATAGAAAAACTGTGTTGTAAGAAAATCATGATTTCTGGATAGCCTTGAGTTTTTACTTAAATTCTTTGC
This sequence comes from Leopardus geoffroyi, assembly GCF_018350155.1. Taxonomy (NCBI): domain Eukaryota; kingdom Metazoa; phylum Chordata; class Mammalia; order Carnivora; family Felidae; genus Leopardus; species Leopardus geoffroyi. The sequence continues at coordinate 217,387,535 of NC_059326.1, read as the reverse complement.
TCTATATTTTAAACTGCAGATGATAATAAATAGCAAAAGTGTTGTGAAGATTTATTAGAAGAGTATATACAAAGTATCTGTTTGGCACACAGTAAGTCATTTAACAAATAATAGCTACTGTTATTAACTGTATGGGAAAACTGAACAATTTATGAAGGAGGGTTCATTTGGGCTTGTACAAAGTACCTAGAAGAGCTATTCTGAAACCATTTCTGTGTGTGTGTGTGTGTGTGATGGCCCAGTCTGGAAATCTGTTGATGTCTGTTGACTACTTTGTCAAAATAATATTTTTAAATATTTAAATAAAATGCAAATGCATAGTATTAAAAAGGAAGGTAGATTTATTGAAATAGTTACTAACATATTTTACAAATTATATTGTAATATATGTACTTCTAAGGGAAGTACCTAAGGGAATAAATAAGAAAACTTATTAATTTAAGCAAGTTATTTTTGTAGTTTAAGACAGATCAGTGTAGACTGCAATGGCCTCACACTAAACTCTAGTCTCGTCATTGATTACCTTCCTTGTACATACTATTGACAGATAGTTGATAGTTAGTGGGGAACACTGAAAAAAAAACTGTTTCGCTCAAGCAATGGAAAACTCAGAATCTAAGTGTTCTGTGACCAAATGATTTTGCTAGGTGAAAAATAACTCAATAGATGGCCATTTTTATTGCACAAGCATCTGTAGACAGCAAAATGACAATCATTGCTATTTCCCTGATCAAAACAACTATGATTTTGCAATCATGAGACTATAAATGGAATTTTTAGAGATAGGCAAAAGTATAATGAGAAATAAAAGCACTTGATTTCAGAGATGTACCTTTTTCTAAGCCAAATTCACAGACCCCTGATTTCTACCTACAAACCTCATAGACCTCAAGTTAAGAATTCATGATTTAAATGTTTGAGACTGAGCTAAATTACCCTCAGCAAGGAGAAAGGAAACACTGACATTATTTCAATTTGTTGAGATTTACAAACTGTTCACAAAATGTTCCCAGTAATTAATCATTTAATCTTCATGAAAACCTGGGTTAGGTATAACTACTCTTTATTACAGGTGAGGAAACTGAGGCATGGGATGATTACAGTAACTTCCTGAGATTACATAGATGTGAGTAGGGAAACGAAATGGAATCTCAGCTGTATTGCCTCACAAAGTGTTAATGACTAAGCAAAAATGCTTATTTGAAACTTTTTTTTTCACAGATGTATTTACACTCTTCTATTAATAAGTAAGGAAATTGTGGTAATATATATTTAGTCTAAAGAACTAAGTTTAGATTCATGTACACAATGGTAAAAGCACAAAGATCTAATTATACCAAAAAAAAAAAAAATTGTTCAGATACTTGACTCCATGTACTAAGGCAACAATGAGAACACAGAGGTTGCCAAACTCTCCATGGCAGGTCTATTAAATCTCATATCTCCTATTTTAAAATGTTTTATTTGGTATTTTTCATATATTACCTTATATGTGTCATTTCCCACTCTTAGTGCCTTAGGAGGATTGTATTTAAAACAGTAAAACAAGGGGCGCCTGGGTGGTGCAGTCGGTTAAGCGTCCGACTTCAGCCAGGTCACGATCTTGCGGTCCGTGAGTTCGAGCCCCGCGTCAGGCTCTGGGCTGACGGCTCAGAGCCTGGAGCCTGTTTCCGATTCTGTGTCTCCCTCTCTCTCTGCCCCTCCCCCGTTCATGCTCTGTCTCTCTCTGTCCCAAAAATAAATAAACGTTGAAAAAAAAAACAGTAAAAATTATTGCTTATACACTCAATACTGGCTTTTGTATATTTTGGGTTCAACAATTCGTTCTTATACAAAAGTAATAATATTCTTCCTGATTAGTACTGTAGAATAATCAGTGTATATTTAACTCTATCAGTATATATATTAAATCTGAGAAAGACTTTCTTATTGATGTAATACAGAAGAGAAAACAGTTTTCCAAAGTATCAAATGATAGAACAGTATTATGTAGCCATTTCTGACATTTAGTATTTAATTCATTGATTGATTATCTTTTGTGGTAATATGACAGATCAGACCTTATTTCCTGAGCCTTTCACTTCTACCATCTTATACTTTTAAAACTCACAAAACAAATAGAAAAGTAATGACCAAAGTTCTATGAAGATGTAGATCTTATGTTAATAAATGTCATTTACTCAATCATCTTCACAGAAATGTGAACAATAAACTTGATGTGAAAGTCGCATATTACTGCAAAAATAATTACATGAGTCAACATGCCTCATTATGTTACTGCCAAAAAAAGTGACTTAAGCGCCCCCTAAAATCTGCCTTACATTATGTACTAACTCATTTTAACATGTGGATATTCTAAAAGTATCAAGGTCATATATATCTAATATATGACTTAGGTCATATATGTCTAATATACCTAAGGTCTCTTCAGTTGTAGTTTGAGGGTTAGAAACAAGAATATTTGGGGGCTCCTGGTGGCTCAGCCAGTTAAGCATCTGACTTTGGCATAGGTCATGATCTCATGGGTTGTGAGTTCAAGCTCCACATCGGGCTTTGCACTGACAGCTCAGAGCCTGGACCCTGCTTCAGATTCTTCTGTGTGTGTGTCTCTCTCTCTGCCCCTCCCTCACTTGCACTCTGTCTTTCTCAAAAATAAACATTAAAAGAAAAAGGATGTTTTATGTAAGCTGATTACAATTTTAAAATGTGCATTTTGTCAACCAGGAATGTATGCAATAAGAAGACACTGCCCAACGTAGTTGGTCTTTCAAAAGCCTATCAGGGCAAGAGTCTAGATTTATTGACTGACCATCGCTATACTGTCATAAATTCCCTATTTGCTCTCATAGGTTCCGTGTGCTTTGGCATTGAGAATCCATAAAACACTGCTATGGTCTTAAGATTGAAATGCAAGTCTCTGTGAGTAACAGGTTGTTGAAGGGATCTCAACAAGTCTCTGTGAGTAACAGGTGGTTGAAGGGATCTAAACTTTTTCTAGTTTAGTAAAATATTTAACAAAATTATTTTAAACAGGCCATGCTATCCAAAATAAAGAAAAGAGTTTCACTTCTTTTGTCTCATTTTATGATGTGCTTCATTATTTAATGCTTAAATTTGAAGGACCTAAGTTTACTGAGATCATGGAGATATAAAACTTTACATACAACCTAGGGTTTTTCAGAGGACTTCAGGGGTATACCTTAGGATATTATATATAGATAATCTGTGATTGTTAGTATGAAGTCTACCAAAGAATGCATATCTCCTAGGAAAAAGGATATAGTTTCAAAAATACAACAGTGTAAATTAGAGATTATCTGTGTGCCCAGCAGGCTACAAAGAATAGAGAGGTTATTTTCTAACTGCAGGAGTTTTCGTCTTTTATAAACTTGCATTTTCCTTCTTCTCTTATTAAACAGTGTCTCAGCTGTCTTTTTCAGGAAACACTTTCTGAAGATGTCAGAACACTAGCAAACAGAGTTGTGGGCAGGCATAAAGTCAGACTTGTGTTTGTCTTATGAATTTTAAAAGAAATATTTTGAAGGCACTTTAAAGGGTGATATTTGTGCACTTATAATTGATTCAGAATAGACTTCAAAGGATGTAAGTGATAGAAGTCTACAAAATATTAATAAGTGATAAGAAAAAAATGGCCTAAGGGTGCTTAAAATTGCATTGTGATTTATTTAGTAAGATATCGAGCAGCTTCACTTGTAGCTCTAAGGTTCTATTGGCACACATAGAAAATATACTTAATCTGAAGTGGTTCTTAAAGTATTGTGTGAGGGGAATATATTTATAATTGAACCTTAGAGGATAGGTATCTTTTAGCCAAATGAAATAAGAAGGAAGTAAAGGAAGATTTTGGTCAAAGGAAGAACATGAGCTAAGAAATGAAGCCAAAACAATTATCCAGTAGGTAAAGTACAATTAGCTTAATATTACCAAAACACAGGTATGGGAAGAATAGTGACAATACAAAGCTAAAGAGTTAAGAGAGCTCGGGCACCTGGGTGGTTCCGTCGGTTAAGTGTCCAACTCTAGATATCGGCTCAGGTCATGATCTCAGGGTTGTGTGATTGAGCCCTACGTTGGGCTCCATGTACAGCGTGGAGCCTGCTTGGGATTCTCTCTTACCCTTTCCCTCTGCCTCTGCCCCATCGAAATAAATAAATAAACTTAAAAAGAAGAGTTAAGGGAGCTCAAGACAATAATAAACAGAACACACTCTGAAAATTCTTATTTATAAAAGCAAGAGAACTGAAAGGGTGTAAATAGGAGACAGATGTGTTGGTCTGTGTTTTGGATACTAAACTGACAGTAACATGGAAGACAGAGTGGACAAGTGGTAGAGCTAATGGTTTGCTTGGGTGGCTCAGTCGGTTAAGTGTCTGGGTTTGGCTCAGATCATGATCTCATGGTTCATGAATGTGAGCCATAAGTTGGGCTCTGGGCTGAGAGCTAAAAATCTAGAGCCTGCTTTAGATTCTGGGTCTCCCTCTCTCTGCCCCTCCCCGGCTTGTGCTCCGTTTCTGTCTCTCTCAAAAATAAATAAACACTGAATTTTTTTTTTTAAGTGGTGGAACTGAAGACATGAAGTCTAGCTGAATTCCATCAATAATTATGGAAGCTATGGAAAATAGTATATAACAATATGCATCTGTTCTAATTCACCAAGGTGAATGAACAAAAGAAACACAACTAAAATCTATTAAGGCTAGAAATTCAATAGGATTTCTTGACTGAACATAGAGCAAATTAAGAAAAAGAGAAAATTTGAAGATTGTAAGACACTGCTTGTAGACTGGGAAGAGTAGTGGGTGATACAAGAAATTACTGAAAATAGACAGTTTTTGTAGATGTCATGAATAAGAATCCAATTTAGATAAATTATTGAAATACTTGTTACAATAATTTACTCATTAGAGGGAAAATAATTTTATTTCTCTATAAAGGAAATATAATACTGTAATGTGTATATACCTATGTGTATGTATATATGTGCCTATTTTTGAAATTATTTTTAATGTTTTATTTGCATTTTTATTGTTGTTCTATAATATTTTAGTCTCCAAAACCATCCTATTTTTATAGCAATTTATAGTGCCTTTCCATAGGCACTGTATAATTTACTAAATAAGACAGCCAGAGATTTTTTCAATTTTTTTTTAATTTTTAAAAAGAAGTTTAGGGGCGCCTGGGTGGCGCAGTCGGTTAAGCGTCCGACTTCAGCCAGGTCACGATCTCGCGGTCCGTGAGTTCGAGCCCCGCGTCGGGCTCTGGGCTGACAGCTCAGAGCCTGGAGCCTGTTTCCGACTCTGTGTCTCCCTCTCTCTCTGCCCCACCCCGTTCATGCTCTGTCTCTCTCTGTCCCAAAAATAAATAAACGTTGAAAAAAAAATTTAAAAAGAAGTTTATTTATTTATTTATTTTGAGAGACAGAGGTAGCATATGGGGGCGGGGGGAGAGTGAGAGAATCCCAAGCAGGCTCAGTACTGTCAGCGTGGAGCCCTACCCAGAACTCAAACTGACAAATGGGGAGATCATGATCTGAGTCGAAATCAAGAAGACACTGACTGAACCACCCAGGCTCCCCAAAGCCAGAGATTTTCTTAAAAAAAATTACAATCTTTAATTTTCCTTCTTATAATACTTTGATTTTCCCATTCATATTTTCATATTAAAAGTAAAATTCCTTGGGGTGCCTGGTTGGCTCACTCGGTTAAGGGACTGACTCCTGATTTCTGATTTAGACTCAGGTCATGATCTCAAGGTCAGTTGTGAAATCAAGCCCTGCATCAGGCTCCCCACTGAGTATGGAGCCTGGTTAGGATTCTCTCTCTCTCTCTCTCTCTCTCTCTCTCTCTCTCTCCCTCTCCTTCTGTCCCTCAACCACTTGCATGCATGTTCTATCTCTTTAAAAAAAAAAAAAAAATCCTTGTAATAGTGCCAGGATTTGTTATAATCTGTGCCCTCATTTCAATATGACCTTTATGCAATGCAGATCACACTCCATCAATGCTAGCTCATGAAATTATTTGATTTTGCCCTGATTCCTCACTTGCATGTATTTCCACATGCCCATGTCCTGTCCTAGTCACCTTGTATCTAATTAATGCCAACTTAGCTTACAATAAATATTTTCTCTTCATATTCCATACAGTTTTTACTTGGCTACCTATCCTCTTTGCTGTCAAGAAGTCTAAATTATTTGTTAAGAAGGGAAAAGAAAAGAAAAAAGAAAACGAAGGAAGAGGGAAGTAGGGAAAGAAGGAGAAAAGAAGACAGAGAAAGAAAAAAATTTAAAGTAAAGGAGAAAAGATTTCACACTGAATTAAAATTATTCTTGTTCAGAGATAATTTCATATTGGGATTTAGTAATAAATATTGTTACAATATTGAATTATTTTTAAAATGATTTGATTTGTAGAAATTACCCTTAATTTCAGCAATATTAAGTTAAAGTATATGTCAATTTCAAAAGAAAACCGGATTGCAAAAATAGCCCTTGCAAGTATGTTTAGGCCAGATTATTAAATTTTACTAAAGTTTGAAGCATTAAAAATAACTAATTCCTTCCTATTTAACCTAGCAAAGAGTTTTTGCACAGAATTTAGTATTATAGTATTAGTTTTATTTATCACTCACATCAATTGGAATTCTTCTTTATTGAAATTGTAGAAGAGAATGTTAGAAACATCTTTATTTTCTCAGTTATGTAACCTCACACAAAATGGTTGGTAAGTTATTAAATTGAGCTCAAATTCACCAAGTATAACAATCAAAGAAAGAGTTTTCCAAGACATATTTAATTTTAAGGAGTAATACATTTTTAATAGTATAGTGAGGGATGAAGATATAAACCTATCATTTTTTAATATACCAAGAATATGGAGATACTAAATATTGCTTTTTTTTCCCCTCACACGTTATACTGTCTGATTTATTCAGCTATGATTGAATTCTAGGAAACATCACATTTAAAAATTTCCATGATTTTTGTTATGCCAGCAAATCATTTTTTTTTTTCTTGTATCGTAGCAAAGCTCCTAAAAGTATTGTAAGAGAACTGTTCTCAAAGGGATCACTGAACAAAGTTTATTTATCATACATGGATGGCAGGTAATATGGTATTCCTAGTATCTGAGACACAGAGTAAGATACAAACACACACTCTCACTCATACCAATACCAATTAAATTTAGAATCATGTAATCACTTTCAAATATTTATATTGATATTTGCTCCTCTATTTAGTTGTAATGTAATATTATAACCAGGATCGTTTTGACTGGAATTAAAATTGAATGCAGTGTTTGTTAAAAACTCAAAATCATTAAGTTTGTCAACACTTCAAATTTTCTTGGTTCAGAATAGTAAAGAGGATATCACTTCAGTTAAGGAATACCACATTCATTGGGATTTTGAAAAGATAAATAAGATATGCCACAAAGAGAAGGGAAAGAATGAAAACCAGGGAAATAAAGTCAATGAACATCCAAAACGTAATCTGAACTTACATAATAACAACGTATTATGCCATAAATGTCTTTTTATGTGTTGTAAAACTAATGACAATTCAGTGATCCAGGGCATTTCTTATAAGTGTAAATCTGAGATCTTTGATGGCCAACTTTTTATATTGGTCCATTTAAATATCTTTACTTCAACAAGAGTACTGCACATCTTTTTGACTAAAATTAACTTATCTCACTTTGATATTAGATGATATTTGGTAAAGTTGGAATAACTTTGTCAGAAAGTGTAGCATTACTACCTCAAATATATTTAGAATTATAGATGTTTTTGAAATTTCAAACTTTCCCTGTGAAATTCATGTTAACATTTTTGTTGGATGACTATAAATGTACAAATAAAATTATAAAGGCTATAGATAATGCTTTATTTAAATAACATTATTAATTGTTTAAGTAACAACAGATGGCATTTCAGCCAATGTTTTTGAAGAGTCATGAAGTACAAATTTAATAAATGATGGATAATATACTAGTTTAAATCTTTTATTTCTCTAAAACATTTATTAGGGAAGAAGCCCTGTGCTTTTTGTTTGCGAAATTAGTTCTTTACTAATTTTTTAAAGGATGATCAGAAATCTGTGGACAGAAGGAAGCAGTTTTCACTGTGAACAAAGGTGAAGTCAACTGTCTTTTGGAGGGTTTACCACGTTCGAAAGCTGGAACAGTTATATTACCAGAAGAGCATATAAAAAAACCCGGAGTCTTCATATATTGTACTATTCTTGTAGTATAAATCTCTAAGATTACATTTTAGACTAAGCCACCTAGTCAAATGGTTGTCTATCCATTCTTCTCTAAGATGGAAAGTTCCCAACTTTGACAGTCTAACTTTTTAGAAAACATTATTCTTTGACATCAATATGTCTTGCACAAAATTGAATGGCAAGTGAAAAGCTTCCCACAGTGAGATCCTAGAAAATAGTGCATGCATGTGAAGGCCTCGCTCATTACAAATCACTTGTATGGGACAGTCTTCTATAGTGACTCTATTATATATGGGGAGAGAGGGGTGCTGTGAAATGGAATATGGTGCAAGCAAACAGAATAAATATTCAAATATCTGGAGGAACAATCGGAAGCAATAACACACTGCAATAAATAGAAAGAAAAAATGAAAGTAGAAAAAAGACGTTACACATTTCTGAGAATAAAAAAGACTATAGTTTTTACTGGTGACATGAGGTGAGTTGATATATGTAGGTGGATACTATTGCTTGTTCAGAGGAACTATAGACAAATAAACTCCATGGAAGTAGAATAAAGACCACATGTTAAGTGTGGGTTTCCTTAAGTGTGGGTTTCATAGAGAGTAATAAAACTGAACTATATGTACATAATATCACAGTAAAATGATCTGTGTTGTCTTACAGAAAATATAGCCAGGAGGATGGCCATTAACTTGCAGTTGATTTGTTTCCTGTTAATACGATAATAGGAATTATGATGCTTCCACCCTTTTTCTCTGGATTCCATCCCATTTAGGTGTTGAAAAGACATGATTCTTATAATCATTCCCTCTTCCTTTGTTTGCCTTTATTTGCTGATTATTTCAAACAGCAAATAAACAGGTCTTGGTTCTCCATATTTGAAAAGAAGAAAAATTGGAAAGTTTTCTTATCCTGACATTTAGACAACCTCCCATATCAATAGCTCCAATTTTATAAACTGTCCCTTTAAAGAAAAATGCTTCCAAAGAATCGTCATTGCTGTCTTTAATTCGACTTCACTCAATGACTGTTCTCTAAATGTTTATAATCTGACTTTTTATCCCTCCCATTGAACTGAACTAGAAAGTGCGATTCTCAATGTCAAATCCCATGATCAGATTTTTGTTCATATTTTACTCCACCTGTCAACTATACTGAATATAGTTTATTATTCCATTTATCTTTAAACATACTATCTGTCTTGAATTCCATAACACTGCATTGTTCTCTTACTTACTGGCTTTCCTGTCTTAGAATCTCTTGCTCATTCTATTCCTTTTATCAGACTTTGTTGCGGTAACTAAAAAGTCATTCTTGAACTCCTTTCTTTCACAAAATAAAGTGAGCTCCTTCAGGCTCCTGAGGTTCAATACTGAATATGTGCTTAGAATTCCACATGGATTCCACATCATATATGTATACATATTTTGTATGTATGTATTTCAGATTTAGAAATTCAATTCTTCTATATTATTTTCACTTGGATGTTCCTCAAGTCCTCAAGTAAATTAAATTTAAAATGCTCTAAATATTTCTTCAAAAGTCTTCTATGTTTTATTGGGTATCATTTCTATCTACAGAATTCACTAATTTAAGAATTTGTATAGCATCCTTGGTCTCTTATTATTCTGATCTCCTACGTCATATATAATAGAAAGCCTTTCAGCTAAGCCCTTAAAATGTATCACACATTCTCCAATTCTTTACACTCCAATTGTTCCCCTTGTAGACATCTCCTCAATATTTTTAAAATAGAATTCTGTAATAATTGATCTCTAAGTTTCCATTATTGTATGTTATAATCCATTCTCCTCAAAATATAAAATGATTCACCCTGAAATACTAGCAAGAAAATATTGATTTCTCTACTTAAGCACTGTTTCCTTCTTTATGGTAGATGGAAGTAAGTGCAATAATCTGTCTTTTATTTTGGAGGTGAGTCCAGGCATACTCCATGGCACCTAAAACAGTATATTTTATCTCATGACTTCTGTCCCAACATGCTTGCTGCTTTCTGGTTTGATCAGTTAATCTACTCACTACATTACAGTGGAACAATCACATTCAGTTGATTGAGATCTCTTGACTCTTATGACAGAGGGCATGAGAGTTAATATAAATTTACACTGCTATGTATTCCACATGAATGTAATTTTTGAGGCTCTATTTTTATCGTAGGAATGGGGAAAAAGTTGCAGCTCCTGGGCCAATGTCCATCCACCTAACATATAGCTGCAGTATTGCCAATCTACTTTAGCAGATACGCTATATCGGAATAGAAGCTATAATTGTATCTATGATTTCCTTGGGTTGACATTCATCTACCTTTATTCTCCAGAATGTTTTTTGAAAGGGCCAGACTGGCAAATTACCAATAAGATTTAATGGGAAATATCACCTGTTTCACTTAAGTCTTTAAGAATCCTCAGTCTCTGATTTTTATCCCTGTTTTATAATACTATATTACTTTTGATATCTATAATAATATAATAGCACTTACTGATGCTTCTACTTGCCTAGAAATTTTATCCTATTAGCCAAGGAATCAGTAGGGGCTTTCTTCCAACTATTACCAATGTCCATGCAAATTATATATATGTATATATATATATATATAGTGTGTGTGTGTGTGTGTGTGTGTGTGTGTGTGTGTGTATAAAGTGGAAATAGCTGTAAGTCCTTGAACCCAACGGACCTACTGTGAGCCCAACCTGTCCCAACACACTATTTCTTGCCTGGACTTCCATTAGCTATATTCTAACAGTAGGATCTCTGGTTATCAATGTCAACTGGGTCCTTTGAGAGCTGAACAGTTTTCAAAAGTTTTGGGCATTGCTCTTTTCCTAGTGCTGGTTACCTAAACACCTGTAGGATCCTATCAGGAAGAACTATGACCATATACACTTTACATAGTGTTGCAGGTTTTTTCTTTACCCTTAAGGGACTGGCCACTCTTTCAGTCGGTGGGTTCCAAGTCTACAATATGGTTGAAGTACTGGGTGAGGTAAGTATATGGCTTTATTTGGAGTGGCTGTTTTCAGCCCCATTATCTTTCCATTTTTTTATATTTTATTTTTCTTAAGTTTGGTAGATTGAGCAACTCTTTCTTTGACTGGAGCCATAATTTTTGCCCCAATTGACATTGTATTCTGTTAACTATCTCCGTAGTTATCTATGAGTCACCTCCTTCCCTTTCATCCTCCCTTTCTCATCTTGAAACCTGTGCTTACCTTTTTCTGATGGTTAAGTGCTGCCATCTAGCCTCTGAGATACCAGGACACGATCACTCTCATTGCTACCACAGAACAAGAGTTGTTTATCAACAGTGTCCATTCTCAGTCCTAAACTGTAGAAGACAGAAACCTCTGAGCTTCTCAGTGATATTCTTCCCTCACTCACTATTGTATTTTTTATTACTTTAGAAAATGGAATATCCTTTGGGGCTTGTCCATGAAATGATTTGTTGGCTTTGCACAGAATTTCACTTCTACATTCTCATTTCTCCAAGTATTTTATTTTATTTTATTTTATTTTATTTTATTTAGTTTTATTTTGTTTCATTTCATTTCATTTCATTAATTACATACATTGTTGAGTATAATCACTATGCTGTACATTTGATTTCCAGAACTTATTCATGTTCCAGTTGCAAGCTTGTACTTTTTAACAACATCTCCAGGTATTTTTAATCATGCTTATAACATCTGCCATAGCAGTTATGGAATCCCTACTTCACTTGCTTTCTCCAAATGTCTAAGACCAATCCTAGTAATGAGTTAGCACTATCTCTGAGAGTACTAGCCTAAGTATTTACTACTGTATCCTGGGAGAGAGAGTACTCCTAGTGTGATAGCTGTTTCCTTATCTATGTTTTGTTCCCCTTGGTGCAGTACTCTCAGAATCTAATCGCAACCAAATTCTCTCACTTTCTTCTGATAAATGGTGACTTGTTATTTCTCCCATTTTGGGAACTAATTCCTTTGCTCTCAACATTGCTCTGTACCTCCCAAACAGGGTTATGTTGTATCTTCATCCTGGTTTTGTTCTGGTGGTCAGAACGGGAAGTAGGGAAGTAGGGGCAGATTCTAAACACGTAATATGTTGTCATATAAGGCATTCTCTTCACATAAGTTCAACTCTTTTAGCAGTTAACTGATAAGATTGGGGCACTTCCGCAGACTCAAGGGGTATGATACATCTTTGAGATTTATGATTTTTTAACTGTTTCGTACATAAGTCTTCATACAATATCTCAGTCCCTTATTCACTTCTAATTACTGCCTTGACTTTGTATTGCAGATATATCTAGATATATCTAGATAGAAAATTCAACCTTCTCAGAAGTTTTCTAATGTATTAACTCAGCTGTTTTCTAGTGTTATAAGCCTGATGCTCAGCTTTTTCTGCACTCTAGCTTCCTGAGAGTCTACTTATATGCTTCCAGGACTTCTCATGATATCCACTCTTAGTATTTAATTGCTGATCAATCATTGTCAGGTTAATCTTTTATTAACCTTCTTCACTACATCAGTTGTCCTCAGTAACAGCCAACCACTTACATTGTCCTAATGATGACAATTTTCCCTATATTTCAAGATACCTGCTACTTTATACAAGCTAGTGAGTTTTCTTCCAGTGGTGTGTGATCTTAGTTCACCACTCATGGAAGTTTTAGTAATTGTACATTTCAACACCACCCCATACCAAGAGCTGTCTGTCCATGGTCCACCCACCACCAATGAAGGGACTCTCCTGGTCAGCTGGTTAGTGATTAATCAAGGTCAAATAATCCAAGGGAAATACTTTCAAGATTAACAGCTATGGAGAATTAAGGAAGCAAGATTGGGCAGAGGAAGAAGTCAGCTGCTGAAGCAGTCATACAGGAAAAAGTTGGTTGCTGATGCAGTAGTACAAAAGCTCCAACCAATCTCGCAGGGAGCTCTGAAACCAGGATAACCAAACAGCATTGCCTGAATTGAGACAAGGAGGCCAGGACCCTTCAACCGTTTATTGTCCAGTCATTGGATGTATGCTGGCCATGAGGAAGGGAGTTTTCCTTTACCGAGGCAACTCACTTCAGCTAAGGTTAATGTTTCAAGGGATACTTAGCTGTTAAAAGGCAGTCTCTAATATGCTCAGAAACCAAAAGGACGATTTCCTTCTTGAAAGCACAAATTTAGGAATCCAGAGAGCAAACCATGGTGTTCATTTCAAAGAACAAATCATCACCACCAGATATGTAAATTGCCCTCTCTTTATAATCACTTTCTTTAATATTGCCTAATTTTACTTTATTGTCTTATCACTCCCATAAGTGAGCTTATTTTTATTGATCTTACTCATTTATTTTGTCTGCCTACACTAGAGCATAAGCCTCCTAAAAACAAAGAACTTTTTTAACTTGTTTAAGACTTGTTCCCCAGCATCTAGGAAACACTTCCTACATGGTATATAATCAATAGCTATTTGAACTGTCTTTGAATAATAGAAACATTTACACTGGAGAATAATAGGTTTTCTCGTAATAGTATGCAAGGGAGCAATGAGAACAGTTAGGAAGTACATTTGCCCAGATTAGGTTAGTATCTTAGTCTGGCCAGACTGCCATAACAAAATACGGTAAAACCTTGGTTTGTGAGCATAATTTGTTCTGGAAACATGTTTGTAATCCCAAACACTTGTATATCAAGGCGAATTTATCCATAAGAAATAGGGAGATTCAGATAATTTGTCCAAACCCCAAAATATTCATATAAAAATGATTACAATACTGCCATATGACATAAAATAATAAAGAAAATACAAAACATAAACAAAAATAAATTAACCTGCACTTACCTTTGCAAACCTTCATGGCAGGTGTGAGGGAGACAGAAGAGAGAGGGCTATTGTGTAGGATGACTTTCACGATCACTAATGGATGTTCAATACAGTAAAGTATTAATAAACTCTCGTCATCTGCGGTATTTAATGTAACTGGCAATAAGGCAGCAGAGGAAAGGGTCTCCATCTGCAGGCAGTTGGACCTGGAATGAAGCAAAGCATTCTTAAGCTTACTCTTATATGGAAAAGCAAAGGGCTGTCCAGAAGTGCTTAGAAGTGACAAAAAATACACTAGTGCCAGTTGTGGGCACCTTCCAACATTCCGAAAAATCACTGATTTCTGCCAAACGCTGTGGTCTGACAGAGAGCATCCAAGCATGGGAGAAGATCACCCATATTCCCATAGTGAGAGATAGAGAGAGAGAGAGGGAAGAACCACTGGCTCAGCTGTGGTCATATGACTTTCAGCATCACGTAATACTTGTATGGCAAGACGTCACTCATTTATCAAGTGAAAATTTATTAGAAATCTTTGCTCATCTTGTACATCACTTGCAGAACAAGTTACTCACAATCCAAGGTTTTAGTATACCATTGACTGGGTGGCTTAAACAACGAATATATATTTGCCACAATTCTGCAGCCTGGGAGGTTCAAAATCAAGGTGCTGGCCAATTAGGTTCCAGGTGAGATCTCTTCTGGCTAATACACAACTGCTTTTACACTGTGTCCTCCCATAGTAGAGAGAGAGAGTTCTGGAACCTCTGCCTTTTCTTATAAGGGCACCAGCCCTACTAGATTAGGGTCTCATCCTTATTATCTCATTTACCCTATCTCACCTCCTTACAGACTCCATCTCCAAATGTAGTCATTTTGGAGGTTAGGACTTCAACACAGGAATTTTGGGGAAACACAAATATTCAGTCCATAACAGGTTATTGTGAAGAATTTTTTTTAGTTTATTTTTTTGAGAGAGAGAGATTAAGAGTACACACTCATGTGGCGGAGAGGCACAGAGAGGGAGGGAGAGAGAGAGAATCCCAAGCAGGCTCCACACTGTTGGCACAGAGCCCTCTGTGGGACTTTAACTTATGAACCTCGAGATCATGATCTGGGTGGAAACCAAGAGTCAAGCATTTAACCAACTGAGCCACCCAAGGGCCCTTATCATGAAGAGATTCTTGAAAGAAGACTATAAGGAAAAACTTCCTAAATGAGGAAAGTAGTGGTGTGCTGGTTAATGTTTAACAACTGACTGTCAAGATACAGTTCAGTTAGAATGTTGGTTTATACTTTATGTTAACAAGTAAGAAAAAAGTGAAATAATGAAAATGTCAGAACTCTGCTTATTCATCAAGATGCAAATAACTTTTTGCTAATCTGGATATTTTTTTGAATACTGGGAGAATATATTTTTCGGCATTGTGGGGTGTATTTGTGTGTATTTACAATGTAATAACTGCAGACACTTTGAAGTTTAACCTACTTCATTAGCATTTTCTCCAACTTTCCTGAGCCTAGACAATACATTGTAATTTATCCCTGTTCTGTAGTATGTTTTTGATATCTGTGGTGTGAATGTTCCCACCATGACTGATTTCAAACTGCCAAACTGATGTCATTAAAGTACGAGTTGGGAAGAGATGCATAGTAATACCACATATAATTATTTTCAACATGCAGGTCAAAGAGACATAAATGACCTGAAGAACATAGAAAATAGTAAAGTTGGGGGAAGAAGAACAGGAGTTTTGAATAGATGTTTTCTTGTTAATGCAATTCGTTTCACGATAACTTATACAATTTAATTCTTAAGCCATTTGAAAACTGGACTGCAAAGTTGGGGAAAATTTAACTCCCAGTTCTCGTGGACTGAGATGGACTAGCTCTAGGATAGCGCTGCTTTCGTGTGAATGAGGGGACCTAGTGGCACCACCAAGAGTCAGTGAGGCAAGGGATGGTAAGAAATGCACTTCAGTAGGAGGATCATGCGTGAATGGAAATGTGCTAAGAGACATAAACATAACATGACTGACAGACTTAAAGTTGTTCTGTATATATGAAGAATAGTGTTTTTTGGGCCGATTACAAGAAGTAGGAAGTGGGTAAAATATTAAGGGACTCATATGCAATATTAAGAATTACAGTCTTCTCCTGGCAGAGAATATATCGTGCAAGATTGCGGTTATGGACTGGAAGTGGTGCCCATCTCCCCTCTCCCAGTTCAGCTGTTGAAACCCAAACCTCAGTGTGATGACATTTGGGGATGGGGCTTTGGGGACATAATTAGGTCATGAGGTAGATCCCTCATGAATGCAAATAGTGCTTCAGGAAGAAAAAGTCAAAGAGCTAACTAGCTCTTTCTCTGCCATTATGAGCATGCAATGAAAAGTAGAGTGTCCACAGCCCTGAACTTCTATCCTTTGGAACTGTGAAAAGTACATTTCTGTTGTTTGTAATCTACCTAGTTTATCGTGTTTCGTTATAGCAGTTCAATGAAGACAATTGGTTATGGAGCGCCTGGGTGGCTCAATCAGTTAAGTGTCTGACTTTGGCTCAAGTCACGAACTCGCAGTTTGTGAGTTCGAGACCCACATTGGGCTCTGTGCTGTCAGCTCAGAGCTTGGAACCTGCTTCAGATTCTGTGTCTCCCTCTCTCTCTGCCCCTCTCCTACTCCCTCTCTCTCTCTCTCTCTCTCTCTCAAAAATAAATAAACATTAAAAAAAAGACAATTGATTAGTTTATACAAAAGAAACCTCCAAATCTCAGGGTCTTAAAACAACAGTTAATTCTCACTCTTTCTACGTGTCTAATGTTGGTCAGTGGAGGGAGTGCTCTGCTCGTTGTAATTAGACGGGTGTGCCAAAGCTGATATCGTCTCCACCATCTCATGCTATGTAGCCTTCTTGGTGATGGACCCCCATGTTCACCCCAGTGTGGGAGAATAACTTGAATTGTGCACCTACTTTTAAATGGAGCCTGAGAGGTGTGACACACATCACTATCCTCATGATTAAATGGTCAAAGACAATCACATGATAGATCCAAATGCGGTGTGGTCGGTACCAAAGGAGAGCCCAACTCCATGCTTTAGTGAATGCTAATACTGTCTGCCACATTGTCTGAGAATCACTAGAGAATCTTATCATGGTCTTGACATTTTGAATATTCAAACTATTTATGAAATAGCTATAGAAATAACTTGATGAACTTAACTACTCTATTAAAGTCCTATGTTTTAATTAACTTCATACATGGTAAAAGGATGAGTCATGCCTAAATCATCTCTGGAAACTAGACTCTGCTGCAAATACATAACAGAAGGGAAAATAGCATCCCAATTTGTACAAAACTATTACAAAGACTCTTGGAATCAGGAAAATTTCCTAGTCACTTTTATACCGAATTTATTCAGAATTTGAAGAAATTGCTTTCTATTGAAACACACAGTGTTTTAACTATGGATCAGTTTGGTGGTATGATGAACACGTAGTCACTTAAGAAATAGTTTCACTCATGCTCAGCCTCATATATATTTCTGGTCCAATTAAGTCAGGCCAAGATATTTTCACTTGAAAAACATGAAATTAATCAGAGCGATCTTCTACAGGTGAAACCGCTTTCGATTATTTGCCTAGAATGAAGCTATGGGTGGAGAAGACACATATAATGTCCTGTAACTGATTCCAGTTGTTTTGACTCTGTCTGAAAAGCATGCCACCAATTCTTGGTCGTGTATTTTCTTTTTGCCTTCCAGAGCCACTTCCCATGTGGCTGTACCCTTCCCTTGTCCTCAGAGGTTTACTCGCACAGGCTGGGTTAACAGATCCCTTGCCTCTGCCTTATGGTTGGGTTTGGCCATTAAAGAGATCAGAGTATAGGAGATGGGTAAGAATGATTTGTTTATGTCCTTGTTCAGTCCCTTCCAGGTTTCCACAGGTTAGTTGCATTTCTTTCCTAGAGGACATAGTTTCCTTAGGAATCATGTAACTTCCCCCTTCTCCTGCCTTTGAGAAAAAAAACTCCTTGCTTTTATTAGCCAATGGTTATTGTACACATTTCAAATTTTAAACTCACCAAATGACATATTTTTCCCAGCAGGACCATAACTGATACACCTTCTTAAGCGTATAAATGCAAATATATTTATGCTTAACAATACCCTCTCTGAACAGCCTCAAATGCATGCCCGTGTTATGAGGTGGCCACACAATGCAAGCAATGGATGACTCTACTTACAAAATATACATCAAAATATAAATGATGTCTTCCTTACAGTGACCTTTTAATATCAAATAAATTAATGTATGTGAAAGTGTTTTATAAATTGTAAAACGTGGAAAGTATTATTTTCTGTGGATGATAAATGTAACTATGGGTTTCTATTGCTTATAAGACAAGCACTGTTCTTGCATGAATCAAACCATTAATTCTTGGTGGGGCTTAATTATTATTGAGGATATTTTTCTTCATAGGAGCTGTCATTTAAATGTGCTCGCCAACCAGCTTGTTTATCAAAACATTCCAGTCCCTTTCAAATTCTCATTTATATTGCCTTGTGTTTACCACTCCCATAAATTTGTATTATCAGCATATTTAACTATCTGGGCTATTTTGGAGATTGAAAAGAGGAGAGTTGATTCATCATGTGCAGTGTCTCATACATCTGTCATTTCTATTCTCCTGCCATTTGGTTAGTTCAGCCACTTATTACTTCATGTTTGGATAATTGCAATAGATTTAAACTGTTCTTGCCTCTGAACTCACTCCCCCTATTGCATTACAGATACTCATATCATCTGGCAAAATGCCATCCGATTATACATTTTCTATCTACCTTCATAGAATATTAGTCTTCTACCATCTTTTCTGTTTCTTTTTTTTTTTCCTCTGCCCTTTATTCTAGTCTTCGTATTAGAACGTTATCATCTATTCTCTCACTTTATCTATGCATGCAGTTTTCAAAATCTAAGTAAAACTCACCTTCTTGATAGAGTTTGTGCTGAAAGACCTATAGAACAAAGCTGCTAGAACTTTTATAGTTTGTAACAATTGTTAGGCACATTATGGGCCCCAGTGGTTATCGGATAGTGTAGTAATCTTAATTTAAATAAACTTCTTGAGACAAATGAACACATCAGACTTACTCATCCATTTCAACAACCAAACAATTTATTTTTGTTTTTGTAATAAATATTTATTAAGAACCTATTCTCACTCAGGTCAATTTTTCCCCATATTTGAAATGCTCCATAAATGTCTGTTAACTAACTTATTGATGGAGAACACCGATTAGTAATCTGACACTAGGTAATTTTTCAGATGCACATTTATTTATTTATTTTTTCATGTCAAGGCACTATTTCTGTTAGGTGAACAGCTAGCTATTATGTACTGGGTTAGCCACTTGTTTGAGAGAATAAACTAGTCATCATATAGAAATAAATAATTAATGGCCTAATCATAGATGCTTTATTTAATCCACATATAAACGCTAAAGCTATAAAATTAATGGAGATACACCAATCAATTTTTGAAGGTCTTCTGTGTGGCTGGAACTAAGGTCTGTGTATTAAATATTGTTATACGTTTGAATCTACAAAAAACATAGTGGAGATTGTATTTATGTTGTGAATGAGGAAACTGTTCAATGTATTTAAACAGAAGTTTTAAAGACTATTTAAATTTACACTGATTTGGATTTTTAACAATCAGTTCTTAAAAATTTTTAATGTTTACTTATTATTTTTGTGAGAAAGAGAGAGAGACAGAGTGCAAGTAGGGGAGGGGCAGAGAGAGAGGGAGACACAGAATCCGAAGCAGGCTCCAGGCTCCCATGGGTCAGGAGAGCCCGACACAGGGCTTAAACTCACAAACTGTGAGATCATGACCTGAGCTGAAGTCAGAAGTTTAACCAACTGAGCCACCCAGGGACTCCTCTGACTTTGGATTTTTACATGGGTTTGTGTGTCACCACAACCTATGCTGTTGAACTTCTTAGATATTTATAAATAACCCATTTTGTTTGAATAGATTCCAAGAGTGGCTTTGATGTTGCTTACAAAAAGTACATATCAATATACAACAAAATTAAGCTGTAGCAATAATGGCAAATAGAAAAATATGGTCAGCCAATATGATGAAGCCAGAGTTAATGTGAATCCGAAAAAATCAAATCTAAACTTTTTTCTTCAGTTTTGTCTCTGAGTTTCCTACATTGCTGATGTAGGTAATGAATAGTATTTATAGATTTGAAAAAAAACTAGTTCATCAGGAGAAGCCTGATTATTCTTCTTGTAAGTCCTAAAGAGACTACTCTTTTTAACAGTTTATAACAGACTAACATCAACTCTGACTCATTCATTATATCTAAGGTGTTCATACACTGCTCCCTTTTGGAGTAGGGAACAAACAAAAAACACAAAGCAACAAAATCTAATCCTTATACATAGATTTGAATTCAGACAAATCTATATAATCATCTTTGTAGGTATATGACTTTGGGGAATAATTACCTGCCAACCTTATTTTTCATCTTTATAAAATATGGGCAAAATCATAGTTATGTCATGTCTTGTAAGGTTAAAATAAAACTAATAAGCAGTCTAGCAATAAGCCTATGCTAATTATTGTATACAATTAGTTGTTGAGACATAATGTATTACTAGTGTTGTGTATCCATTGCCCAGCTTGAGTTTGATTCATTCCTGACTATTATGCATAATGGAGGAATGGAAGAAAAAAAGAAAAAAAGAGGGATGGATTTTTTTTTTTTTTAATCCACTGCATAACTCCTTTCTCTAAGACATTGATTTTTAACCAGGGGTGATTTCAACATCCATGGAACGTTTGACAATGTCTGGAGATACTGCTGTTTTCACAGGACAGCCTTTCACAACATAGAATTCTCTGGCTTAAAATGTTAATAGTGTTGAGATTGAGAAACCCTGCACTAAGCTTTTCTGTCTGGTTACTCAACATTCTTCTTTGTCTCGTTCCTGGTTTCATGGACATTGGATATCCTCCTTTTTTACTGCTTCACTCACACTTACAGATGTTCTATTTTGATTTGTACATATCTCTTTTAGTTTTAACAAAATTGCTTTTCTCTGTATTTTAGTGTTCTTGTGGAGGACTAAATGCCACTTCCTTGGAGCTTAGTGATTATAATTGCCCAATTTCCATTTGCTTTAGTCTGAAGTAGAGCACCATATTTAAAACCTTCTACTTCATGTAAGATATTTAATAGCCTAATTGTTTAAATGTGTGATATTTCCTTCTTATATGATCTTTTAAATGCAGTAAGTGACTTGTGGTATCAAACGGGATCAGATTTTCCTGGACGAGGAGGTTTTATGTGCTGAGAAGTGGGCTTTCAACTGCCCATTGGGTTCAAGTTGTTTACTGACCTCTTAAGGCTCCCTGACAATAAATTAGTCCTGGTTGTGGCCACCAGCACGGGAACTGAATTGGTTTAGGGAATCACTGGTTATAACACTCCAGTTTTGAACTCAAGTCTTTTACAGGCAATATTTATTTTGCCGCTTTGGGCAGTTAAGTTGAGAAAGTGGAACCACCAAAACACAACCCATTTCCTGATTTATCAAGGCCGGTACTCATTTCCTTTATTGGTACATACTCTCCACATTATGCTGATATCCAGTTCTGATACCCATACATCGGAGAATAACTACAAAGCCTAAGCCACCTTCTAATTAAATATTATTCAGGCTAATAGGCTTATCTTCACCCACAAACCTCCAGACATTTTTAAAAGGATTAGAAGAAATACATGCCTGAGGGACAAACAGAAGTAGCACAGACTAGTCGGGGCCTCCTTGCCTAACATAAAGTAGATTAAATTAATGAAAGCAAGGTGTTCTGCATGTTAGGATTCTTAGTATGTATAACTCATTAATAAATTTATAATTAGATTTTGAAGAGTTTGATTCTGGATATTATAGATTGCATGTATTTGTCTTGGCAAATCAAAACGTCTGATATTTTAGTAAAAGCTCATGGGAAACCCCTGAAACAAGGAACAAATATTCAAATTTTATAACAATTGTTTACTCATTTAATACATAATTGCTCCACATTTAGTATAAGAGCTGGAGATTTATCTTGTTTATTTCTAAACAAGGAAAATTCTATCATCTCCTGGCTTTTATGCTTCAGATATTAAGACAGTTTGGACTGCCTTGAGATTTTAGCTATGTCCCCAAAATTTCACGGTTATTATAAGTTTATGTTATAAATTTTTCTTTATTTTGACTCTGTAAGGCTTCAGTTTATACATTTTACATTTTATTTGATTATTACTACAGTATATGTTATAGCAATATATTTGAGAAATTATTTTAGCTTTTAAAAATGAATTTATTAAATACATTCATACTTTAATTACCAATTTAATGGAGCTTCCTGACTCTAGTCCCTGGTTTTTCTATATTACTTAACAGTTACTGATTTCCAAAATAGAAATTGAAGTGTTTTGCTCATATATACCAAAGTTCAAAACTATTTTAGTTTGGAAATCGAGGGTCTCCAAAATATTTTTTCTAACTTTATTTTCAGACCTAAGGTGCCCATTTAATTCTGGTAAGCACTATAATTTATCCATCTATTTTAAACATTTTGTGTTTTCTATATATGCAACACAGTATGGAGTACCATTTCAAATACCAAATCCGCAATGACCTATCATTTATCTATTACAGGATTCATTTTTTTTCCAATAAAAATTTAGTAAATCATTTCTGTGAGTCAGAAACTGCGATAAGTGTTTGAGGATAAAGTGGTGGATTGAATAGGTAGAGCCCATCCTTAAAGGAGTGTATATTTTAGCTGTCATGGTTACAGGGATGTCTCAAAGAAAATCTAAATAATGTTGAAAAGGGAAAGACAGTCAAAACCAACAGTTAACAACTAATGCACAGTTCATTGATTTTGCCCAAGTTTTGGGGCCACCATTTATATTGAGTCCTTTATTTTTTATTTTATTTTATTTTATTTTATTTTATTTTATTTTATTTTCAACGTTTATTTATTTTTGGGACAGAGAGAGACACAGCATGAACGGGGGAGGGGCAGAGAGAGAGGGAGACGCAGAATCGGAAACAGGCTCCAGGCTCTGAGCCATCAGCCCAGAGCCCGACGCGGGGCTCGAACCCACGGACCGCGAGATCGTGACCTGGCTGAAGTCGGACGCTTAACCGACTGCGCCACCCAGGCGCCCCTTATTTTTTATTTTAAATGTGAAAGACTTTTAAATTATTTGTGTTATAAAGAATCTACCTAAGTCATAGTTTATGCTTTCATTCATAGAGGGATGGTAAATCTAGTTACTTCTCTGGTTTTATAAAGGCGTTTACAAGTGTTTAAATGCTTATAAAAATACAGACAGGAATCCTGCATATTATTAACATGGCAACTATTCGTTAAGGAAGAGAACCAAATAGAAGCACAGATATTTAGGGATTAAAGAATGTATTTTGGAGCACATAGCAACAATCTCTGTGAAATATTTGGCTTAAAATATGTGTTTATCAAACACTTACCTGAACACGATTATACATATTCATACAACTATTCACATTTAAAGCAAGTAAGATTGAGCTTTTGTTAATTTTCCCAATTCATCGCTTTATCAAAACTAGCTTCTTGATGCAGAATAGTGTCTGCATTTCCACAGCCATAAGGGAGAAGGAAATACTCACTCCTTTTTCTCTGATTTTTCTTTCGCCCTAGCAACTTTCTCGAGCCCAGGCAATGGAATTTCATTTGTTAGTTCTGAAAGAAAGCCCTACCAGAAGAGCTTAATACTGAGAATACAGAGCCACGAAAGGGCTGAAAAGAATTCTAACAAATGAGATATGAGGCCTGTAGTGCTTTACTTCTACATCTTTAACAGGCTTCAATATTGTTTCCAGAGCCATTTTGGGCTATTAGAATTTACACACCCAGGCGAATCATAACAACCTAAGTTATGAATGCTAAAAATTATTTTTTTCTACATGTTCCCTTAGTTAAGCAATTCTGAAGATTATTTTGTGCTATGCAGAAAGGAGACTAAGCTTCCACTTGTCTGATTCACCTATCCCTGTTTGTGAACAGGGTTTTATAATTTCCATAAGTATTGTTCACTATTATGTTGGATGTTCTACAGCAGTCGTTCTGAAGCTCTAAAATGAAACAGTATTTTATGCAGTTATGTTATATCACCTGTAATATCACCTTATGTTATCAAAATGAGAGTTGTTATAGAGAATGAAGTATTTTGCAAACAGAATGATTATAGTGAATATATGAAGTGCTTGGCTATCGCATATAATGGAAAATGACAGATACATTTTTAAAGAAGCTAAATCCCCTTGGGGCAGATTTCTACACTTGAAATATTGTATCACTGTTAATACTACTACTGTAACATTCAAGTTGTGATTTTATATCGCAAATTCCAAAAGTTTTTTTTTTATCTTTTAACTGTATTTTGTCTTTACTGTCCATGTGAACTTGATAACCAGAGTTATACTTTTATTTAAATAATTGAATATTAGGGAAAATTATTTATCTTGTGAAAGAACATTGGATAATACTATACTTGCACTTTGGATAAAAATCATAAATGACACACATGGATGCACTGATTTATGTATATAATGGAAAACTTTATCTTGCTTGTGGGTAATCTTATAATGTATGGTTCATTGATTTTGCCCAATTTTCAGGGCCACCCTTTATAGTGTCATTGTTAATTGCAATATGAAAGACACTTAAATTCTGTTTTAATAAAGGATCTATAAGCTATACTGCATTTTCACTGTATCTGAAGAGAAGAGACTTTTTTCGGTCTCCATATCACTAAAGAAATGTGTCTATTAGAATATAAAACTGATTTAGAGTGGAGATTGGCTCTTAAAATTTTCCCAGATGACCAAGTGACCATTCTATATGTTTTTAAAGCTCCCAAAGTTTTTAAGATCATTAAAAGATGTTTATTGCTAAGAACGTTATTTATTCGCTTATTTATTTATTTTACTAAGAGGGGTTCTTTAATCCAATGTTATGTATTAATAATGTAATACCTTAATACTTAACATATTTACCATGAGAAAATTGACATCAACAAGATCTTTCAGCTAATTTAAAATGTATTGAGTGCCCACACATCCACTCTATTTACATGAATCTGCAAATCTGAAGGTAAATTAAGATTTAGTTTCCTCACAAGATGTGTAAAAAATAAGGGCTGCTGGGTACCTTCTCCAAATTAGCACTGAAAGAATATGCAAAGGATATGGAAACATGAATTCAGAAACTCCCACCAAATAGTCACCACCAATAACATTAACAAACTCAGAAAACCCGTAATAGTTGAATAGAAGACTATTTCGAATTGGTGTGTATATTTGTAAGGGAGTGTAGCTACAGGCAGAAGCAATATTGACAGGAAAGATATGAGGCAAGCTTTTTAAATCCTGACATTTGTCTCTCTCCGTGTTTCTTTACGGTGATCATTGCATTTGGACTTTCAATCTCTCATCACTTCCTTCTCTCAATTTCCTGCATTTGCAGATTTAAATTCTAAAAAAAAATTACCTTCTCCCATTGATATTTCTCCCTATGAATCCCTGACAGGAGTCATCACCCATGGAGTTGTTATAAGCAGGAGTGTTTGCTAGAATTCTCCACTGATGTGTATCCTTCCCTGCAACATAAAGTCACTGACGTGCACGCAGATCAAGGCTCAACAGTTTTAACCAACACATATTAATAGGTAGAATGATCAATAACTTGAGTGGACCATGAATTAATCAGAATCAGGCATCTGAAGAGTACAAAGCTATTTTAAAAAGGCACACTGGACCACACTGAGAACTCTATCAGAACTATTGGAAGAAATAAAAGAAACTACTAGCCATATCAGAAGAAAAATAGCTGGACAGACCAAAATGGAAATACTACACTGAAAAATGTAATAAGAAAACACACATTAAGGTAATGGGACAAACACCTGACTTTATTCATTTGAAAAATATATTGGTAAATTAGAAGATCGAATTGAAACTTGCCTCCAAAGGGCAAGAAGAGAGGAAAAAAAGAAAATATAAAATGAAACCTAAATGATAAAAAAGTTAGAAGTTGAAATGCCAATATATGAATAATAAGAATTCGAGCAAGAGTGAAACATAAAAATGGAGATCAGACAGTCTTTAAAAAATGAAGATAAAATCTCCAAATTTTAAGAAAGATGAAACACCTCTTCACATGGAAATGTCCATGGAATAACCAACATGGACGATAAGTAAAATTTCTGTATCTGTATACATTAGAGTGAAATTTAGACTAACAGTAAAGATGTTGAGAAAACTCTAAATGTTTCCAGATAGTAAAAGCAGGTCATATACTAAGGAACATAAATCAGAAAGACATCAGATTTCCCTCTGGGCAACTGGTTGCAAAAAAAGTAGTTGATAAATAGTTTCCTGAAAGACACTGCACTTGCACCCATGAGTTTATAACCAAATTTTCCTCAAATGTGGGCACCACAGATAGGGACATGAAAAAGAGAAAGCATATCCATCAAAACCCAGAATTTAAATTTTGCATATAACAACAGGATGGGGGGGGGTGTGTGTGAGAAAACCAAAGGGACATGAGAAGCTGTTAAAAAAAAAAGATAGAGGAAGATATAAATACTGATTAGTCTAAGAAATTAATAGGCATAAATAAATAAGAGTGGATCTTAAATCAAGAATAATACCATTAGAACCAAAATGAAGTGAATAACTTTATGAAAAGAAATTTAAAGACCCGCATTGAACAAAGTGAGAATAAGCAGTTAGATATGACCAGCTTATAAGTGAAAGAACAAAATGTGAGCATCTTGCATGTAATGTTAACCACTACATCATTCTACTTTATTACTCATATTCATTACTTTTTATGCTATAAATCTATCTTTTGTTCTACTGATCTATCATTTTAGTTTCTATGAGTACTTTTCTCTCAATACTGAGACGCCTATGCCTTTTTACACTGACTAGTAAAAACTATATTTTTCAGTATATTCTAGTTCTTTATTTTTGCAGGGTAAAACAGGTGCAAATTATTTAAAAATTATTATTAATATTATTGACCTAGTGATTGTGTTCCCATGTATTCCACGAAAACAGTTCTCCATGTTGAAATAAGTTTAGCAGTTGCTGACATAATTTCATCAACTCAGTGCATCACAGAGTTTTTATTCTATACATGTGTCTTATGAATCTCTAAACATGAATATACAGCCAAAGTTTTCCAGTCATATCAGAACCTCTCCTAGAATGTCATTCCACAAGCACAGACTAATACATTCAGATAAACTATAACATGCCAATATCCAAATTTTATAAAGGGCCCATCTAACTCTTTTTTAGGAGTTGGACTTGCAAAAAACCTGTCAATATTCAATATTTGTTCTTCCATCATCTCACTATGTGAATTTTGACAGGTTACCTAGTTTATCTGTTCTTTCTTTTAATATGGATGACTAAAAGAGTTCTTATCTAATAGATAAGATGTTTTATAAATCTCAGCAATTATAATTTTGTTCCAATAATTTTGTCTACAAACTAAATTACTCTAAAAAAAAACTCTTGGGGTGCCTGGGTGGCTCAGTCAGTTAAGCATCCAACTCTTGCGGACTTCAAGCTATATTACAAAGTTGTAATCGTCAAGACAGAATGGTACTGGCACAAGAACAGTACAAGATCAATGAAACAGAATAGAGAACCTAGAAACCAGAAATGGACCCACAAATGTATGGCCAACTAATCTTTGACAAAGCAGGAAAGAGTATCCAATGGAATAAAGGCAGTCTCTTCAGCAAGTGGTGTTGGAAAACGGGAGAGCAACATGTAGAAAAATGAACCTGGACCACTTTCTTACACCACACACACACACAAAAAAAAACTCAAAAGAGATGAAAGACCTAAATATAAGACAGGAAGCCATCAAAATCCTTGTGGAGAAAGCAGGTAAAAACCTCTTTGACCTTGGCCGCAGCAACTTCTTACTCAACATGTCTCTGGAGGGAAGGGAAACAAAAGCAAAACTGAACTACTGGGACCTAATCAAATTCAAAAGCTTCTGCACAGCAAAGGAAACAATCAGCAAAACTAAAAGGCAACCGACAGAATGGGAGAAGATATTTGCAAACGACATATCAGATAAAGGGTTAGTATCCAAAATATATAAAGAATTTACAAACTCAACACCCAAACACAAATAATCCAGTGAAGAAATGGGCAAAAGACATGAATAGACACTTCTCCAAAGAAGACATCCAGATGGCCAACCAACACATGAAAAAATGCTCAACAGCACTCACCATCAGGGAAATACAAATCAAAACCATAATGAGATACCACCTCACACCTGTCAGAATGCCTAACATTAACAACTCAGGCAACAACAGATTTTGGGGAGGATGCAGGGAAAGAGGATCTCTTTTGCACTGTTGGTGGGAATGCAAACTGGTGCAGCCACTCTGGGAAACAGTATGGAAGTTCCTCAAAAAACTACCCTACAACACAACAATTACACTACTAGGTATTTATCCAAGGGATACAGGTATGCTGTTGCGAAGGGGCACATGCACCCCAATGTTTATAGCCGTGCTATCAACAATAGCCAAAATATGGAAAGAGCCCAAATGTCCATTGATGGATGAATGGATAAAGAAGAGGTGGTATAAATATAAAATGGAGTATTACTCTACAATCAAAAGAATGAAATCTTGCCATTTGCAACTACATGGATGGAACTAGAGGGTATTATGCTAAGCGACAGTCACTCAGAGAAAGACAAATATCATATGACTTCCCTCATATGAGAACTTTAAGATATAAAACAGAAAAACATAAGGGACGGGAAGCAAAAATAATATAAAAACAGGGAGGTGGAGCAAAACATAAGAGACTCTTAGATATAGAGAACAAACAGAGGGTTGTTGGGAGGGATAGTGGGAGGAGGGGATGGGCTACATGGGTAAGGGGTATTAAGGAATCTACTCCAGAAATCATTGTTGCGCTATATGCTAACTAACTTAGATATTAAATAAAATTAAATATATTAAATATTTTAAATAAATTAAAAAAATAAAATTAAAAAAAAAGGATCCTACTCTTGATTTCACCTCAGGTCATGGTCTTGCAGTTCATGGGATTGAACCCCGCATTGGGCTCCACACTGACGGTGTGGGCCTGTTTGGAATCCTCTCTCTCCCCCTCTCTCTCTCTGTCCTTTCCTTGCTCAATCTCTCTTTCTTTCTCTCTTTCAAAATAAATGAATAAAATTAAAAAATAACAAACCTTTTATCATTTTGTGGTTTATATCGCCTCTCAATCACACGCAGGATTTCTGGTCCAGTTGGTAATTTCAATTTTTTTATGATTGTTTTTTCCCTTAAAATAGCATGTTCTAATATAAAATATTTCTTCTGTATAAAACGTGCAATATGAATTTAATATTGCCAATATGAATAGTATTCTCTATGATAAATCTGTTAATTTACCAAATTTGCATGTGAAGTTAAGTTGGAAATATGCATATCATTTATAATGGACTTTAAAGAAAATAGTAACTGTATGTTTCGTATATCTGAAATAGTAGGTAGGTAAATAATGTGAAATCCGTGAAGGAGCCCATACAATTCAACTCTTCAGGAAGCTTTTTGTGTTTTGTTTTGTTTCAGTTTTTTTAATGTTTATTAACTTTTTGAGAGAGAGAGAGACAGTTGCGAGTGGGTTAGGGGCAGAGAGAGAGGGAGTCACAGATCTGAAGCAGGATCCGGGATCCAAGCTGTCAGCACATAGCCCCACATGGGGCTCGAACTCATGAACTATGAGATCATGACCTGTGCTGAGGTTGGCTGCTCAGTTGATTGAGCCACCCAGGCACCCCTCTTCAATGTTTTCAATACATTTTATACTGGGGCGTCTGGGTGGCTCAGTTGGTTAAGTGTCAGAATGTGGTTCAGGTCATGATCTCACAGTTTGTGGGTTTGAGTCCCGCGACCGTCTCTGTGCTGACAGCTGGGAGCCTCGAGCCTGCTTCGGATTCTGTGTCTCCCTCTTTCTGCTCCTCCCCCACTCACCCTCTGTCTAGCTCCAAAATAAACAAATACTAAAAAAATTTTTAAATGAATTTTATACTCACATACATATTATAAATATATGAACTTAGAATAGTTTAAAAGCATATTTGAATATCGTATTTTTGGGGTGGACATACATGTAGAAGACCTTTGAAATATTCTTTTTTAAGATTTTCAACATTATATAATGTTAGAACATTATACAAGTTCCTACAAACAATGATAGGATAATCGTGAAGTTCAAGTCAGCAGAGTTTTATTCGGTTCAAATAACCACATTTAGTAGTTTTTGTTGCGATTTTGAAAGTTTATGATTAAGATTTGAAATGAATTAACAATTCATTTTCTAAAATTACATCCATAATTACCCATAATACCGCCAACTAGAAAACAAGCTAAATAATCGAAATGACCACTTTCCTTTCATTCATTTTGTATTATAAAATAGGAAAGTTTCAATATAGCTATTAGGCCATCATGGATTAATGTGTTGGTAAGATTTTATTCCTACAGGCATCTGCTTTACCCAAAAGTCTGAGATTTAATCCAACAACAGTCTCTTGAATGTGCATCCTTTGAAGGTGAAAATTACACAAATAAACTAGGCAAAAAAAAAATCATCTTCACAACACTTAAAAATGCAAAATATTAATTTAAAACATGAAAAATCAAAATCACAAACCGTGAGATCATGACCTGAACCGAAGTCAGCCACTCAACCAACTGAGCCACCCAGGTGCCCCTGTTTATTTGAGCTTTTTAAGACACCAATGAAAATGAATATTCACTATATTCTTAAATATGTATCCATGAAAAATTTTTAAATTTCTATGGGTGATGTTGTAAAAAGCCTAGTGAAAGTCAGATGGAAGAAAAGAGAAATGATACTGGCGAGTCACTGCTCGATCATGGGTGTTTTTTTCGTGGGTTTAGCTGTAGATTCACGTGCTCATGAGTTACACATACGCTAAATGTTAAAGTATGATGTAATGGTTTTAAAGCAATGACAATACCAGAAAAAATAGTTCTAAGTTGTTTTATTAAAAAAATAGAAAACAATATTTTAGGGGCGCCTGGGTGGCGCAGTCGGTTGAGCGTCCGACTTCAGCCAGGTCGCGATCTCGCGGTCCGTGAGTTTGAGCCCAGCGTCGGGCTCTGGGCTGATGGCTCAGAGCCTGGAGCCTGTTTCCGATTCTGTGTCTCCCTCTCTCTCTGCCCCTCCCCCGTTCATGCTCTGTCTCTCTCTGTCCCAAAAATAAATAAACGTTGAAAAAAAAGAAAACAATATTTTATACAGAAAATTCACTTATCATTTATGGAGATTAAAGGTGAAATTTACAAAAGGTTAAAGCAAGGAAAAATAAACCAAATTAACCAATGAGCAAACAGTCTATGAATTTAAACCAAAAATCATTAGTGCGTGTGACAAATACAAAATATGACAAATACAAAAATGTCACTAAGAATATTTTGTGTAGTAAATATAGTCTTGATTTACATTCATGTGGTGGGTAAAAATTAGAACTTTCTATTTTCCCAACGTAATTCACCCCATGTCCCAGGTATTCTGGAATTCAGTTTGTTTATTTATTTTTTTAATTTTAAAACTATCCTCTGCTAATTTAATTTTTATATGTACTTTAAGTATGAGCCTGGGTGGCTAAGTCGATTAAGTGTCTGACTCTTGGTTTCGACTCAGGTCATGATCTCATGCGTTCCTCAGTTCCAGCCCCATATCGGGCTTTAAGTTCGCTGGGGGCAGAACCTGCTTTGGATCCTCTGTCTCCCTTGCTCTCTGTCCCTCCTCTCTCTCTCTCTGTCTCTCTCTTTCTCTCTCCCTCTCAAAAGTAAATAAACACTTAAAAAAGTATGAGACATTAAATTAATTGCCCTATCCATGATTCTGATTTTATAAATTTGTAGTCAAAATCTTTCTGTTGAGAAATTCCCTGTCATGGTAGCCTCCTCCCCTCAAGGACCATTATTACAGTCTGACCACAACAAACACACATTCATCACCATTTATTCCAAGAAATGATGAGTCACAGAAAATGCTGGGGCCCTAGCATTTAACAATCTTCTCGCTTTTGAAATGCCAACAAATTTGCCCTCTTAAAGCCAACCCATGACTGCTAAATGTAATCTGAATACTAATTAGAAATTCTCCTCCACTTGCAAATAACTCCTAGAACACTTGCCAGAAACTGTCTCAGCATTTCCTCTTCTTATTCTTTAAAATCGACTCTCCTTTCTAACACCTTTGAATCCTGCTGAAACAAAAGTGATTTAGGTAGCTTCTCTCCCTGCAAGTTTATGAAAAAAATACCTTCGTTAATTTTGTCTCAGACTTAGTTTTGTCTATGACACTTTAGCAGCTTATCTAATATGTTATGTGACAAGTCAGTTGGATTGTAGGAGTCAATATATTGGAAATGTTTTTGTAGGAAATGAGATACATAGTCAAAATTTATGGACTGAAGGAAATTTACAAAATACTTAGTGTTATACATGCATTTGTACATGATAGGCTGATGGCACTGTGCCATTACACTAGAGAAAGTGAGAGCTTGAATTGAAATCCAGAGTTTCTGATTTTCTTTTCCAGATCATTAATTTTTAAATAAGAAGGACACTTGGTTTAAAGAAAGTTAAATGGTGAAGAGACAAGTCACTATATAAGGTTTCATGGATCATATCAGATGATACTACAGTAAATCACATATAAATGTACATATAGGGATTAATAAACATTAGTGATGATGACGATAATGAATATGATAAGATAATACTGATTCTATGGAATTCTGCTTTAAGATCTACAGGAAAAAAGTAAACATCAGTATTGGAATAATCGTCTGATTTATTGTTATAAATAAAAGAGACAAATTATTATTATGGTACTAAGTTATCACTTGATAACTTAAAATTAACTTGGATTCTGTATACACTGAAATGATTTAAAGTTTAAAATTTAGGTATTCACCTACTATTTATAATTTAATTAATAGTCAAGTCATATATGTGTCATGCTTTTAAATATAATGATATCATAACTTAATATTTTTATGATTTTTCTATTTCTACTCACCAGGACAAATATGGGAAATTATTCAGCTTTTATGCATTTTACTTGAATAAGATTAAATTGACTTCTTAACAGATACTTTTTTAAAGTGTGTGGTTTAATGTTAACTTTTCAAAAATCTTGACATACGCAAGTTTCATGTCTTCTTTTATTTGAAATGGTTCCAACCTAAGTAATGATCTCATCCTTTTTACCTAGTTTATGACTGTCTATAATTCCTTGAGGGTAAAAAAAAAAAGTTAACATTTTTTATATCCCATATGAGGTATGTTACTTTCACTTTACCATTAACATAAGAAATAGCTCTTTAAGTCAAGAAAGATAATAATTTTTCACTAATCTCCACAGGGGTACCAAATAAGATCAACAAAGAACACAGTGTTTCATTTTACTCCAGGGACCCTCAAAAGGTGCATAGTTAAATGTCATCCTTTTATAAGTAAATCATTCACAGTTCCTGAAGACACCTTAGAGCTTCTTAAACGTGATTTACTGCCAAGACCTCTATAGTTTTTATGGAGTCAAACCAAACGCATAGTGTACAGTTTAAAAGTACATTCATATACTAAAATGTTGCAAAAAGAGTTTTGAGACATTTAAAATAATACTTAAATGTTTAAATTATTTTTACCTTTACCTCTTTGAGAAACAGATCAATCTAATTATAAACCTAGAAATTATAGGCCACCTTTCAAACCAAAATGATCTAAGTTCATACTAATTATTAATATTCTCAATTTGGAACTCATGGAAAGTTCATTGATTTTTATTTTAACACATTTTTATGATAGTTTTATTGAAATATAATTTATATACTGTAGAATCCTCCCTTTTAAAGTATGAAATTCAGGGGTATTTTATTATATTGGTAGAATTATCTAAGCATTACTACTACCCAATTCCAGGACTCACAACAAAAAGAAAGCTGCATCAAGAAACAGTCTTGAGAATTACAAATAAGACTGCTATTCAGTAGGTGAGTGCAAATACAGCTGCACCAGTCATTAAAATATTGAAAAACTTTTGTACCAGATGGTACTAACTGCTTCTCCAAGTGCCTGGATTGCTTCCCAACCTCTTCTGAGTATCCTTGGACCTCTCCATGGTTCAGAAACAGAAGATTAACATCTGGCATAGCAAGGGACTTCTAAACTACTGCTCAGTGCTGTGGCCTATATAATTCCTCCTGGTTAGTGCCGGTGCTAAATGGGATTAGTTATTTTAATGTCATCAGTAGAGAAAATTGTATCTTCATTTAAAGAAATAACCAGTAGAAAATCCATAGTGGTGAAAAAAAAATAACACAAAAGAAAAAAATATCAAATACTTAAATCAGGAATCAAAGAGGTGATATCATTACTGATCTCATTGAAATAAAAAGGAATATGAGAGAACACAACGAAAATTTTATGCAATGAAATTAGATGCACACACACCTCACTTTATTGCACTTCACTTTTTTTGGACTTTGCAGATACTGAGTTTTCTACAAACTGAAGTTTGGAGCAAGTCTATCGATGCCATTTTTCCAAAAGCATTTGCTCATTTTGTGTCTCTGTGACATACTTTGGCTATTCTTGCAATATTCCAAACTTTTTCATTATTTTTTCTGTGTTATGGTTATCTGTGATCAGTGATCATGACTCCGTGAAAAGTTCAGATAAGTGCTACTATTTTTTAGCAATAAAGTATTTTTTAATTAAAGTATGTATATTCTTTTAGACATAATGCTATTGTACACCTAATAGAATACAGTATAGTGTAAATATACCTTTACATGCACTAGGAAACCTAACAATTTACTTGACACTTTATTGAGATAGTTCTTTTATTATGATGATCTGGACTTGAACAGGTGATATTTCCAAGGTATTGTTGTAGTCCAGGTAAAGTAGACACATTCTTAGAAAGACACTAACTTCCAAAAACAATTCAAAATGAAATAGAATATCTCAATAGACCTATAACTAGGACACATATTTATTTTATAATTTTAAAAATTCCCACAAAGAAAAATCCTGGTCAAGATGGCTTCATATGTGAATTCTACCAAACATTTAAGAAAAAAGAAATTAGTGCAGAAGAGAGTTTTCCAGCTCATTCCATGAAGCCACTATTACCTTACCATTTAAACAAGAAAATGACATCACAAAAAATACTATAGACCGGTATAACTTACAACTATAGACAAAAAAATTCTTAACAAAGTTTTAGCAAGCCCCAAATAGCAACATATAAAAGAGAATTATATATTATAGCCATAGGAGATTTATTCCAAGAATTCAAGGTTGCTTTAATACTGAAAGATCAATTGATATAATAGTCCATATTAATATAATAAAGAAAAAATGGCATGGCTATCTCAATAGATGTAGCAAAAGCATTTGACAAAATCCAATATCTTTACATAATAAAACCCAAACTAGGAAGAAAAAAGAAATTCTTTGACTTGGTGAAGGTCATTTACTAAAATTCTATAACTAACATCATATTTAATGGTGAAAGATTGGATGATTCTCTACTGAAATCAGATGTCTGCTCTCACAAAATCTGTCTGGTGTTTCACTGGAGGGTCTAGCCAGGGCAACTAGGCAATTAATCAATCAATAAAGGTTTATCATTAGGAAATGAAGAAGTACAACTATTTATATTTGCAGATGACATAATCTTGTATATAGAAAGTCCTAAGAAATTCACACACACACACACACACACACACACATACACATGCACACACACACATATACACACAAGTTTGGAAATATTAAATGAGTTTAGCAAGTTTTCAAGACTTAATATTAATATACATAATAACCTAAATGTCTGTACTGTAGTGATGAACAATCTGAAAATGAAATTAATTAAACATTCCATTTAAATAGCACATAAAGGAATAAAATACTTAATGATACATTTAACAAAAGGAGTGAAAGACCTCATGGAAAAATATAAAACATTGTTGAAAGAAATTAAAGAAGACCCAACTAAATGGAAAGACATTACATGTTCATGGATAAAAAGACTGAATATTGTTAAGATGGAAAATGCTCCCCAAATTTATCTATAGATTCAACATTATTCTTATCAAAATCCACGTGACTAGCTTATTGAAATTGACAAGACAGTTTCAAAATTCACATGCATGTAAATGCAAAAAGACCTCAAAGAGCCAAACTCTCATGAAAAAGAATGTCAAAGAGGGGTGCCATCTCAGTAGGCTGTTCAGCTCAGGTCATGATCTCATGGTCCATGGGTTCAAGCACCATGTCGGACTATGTGTGGACAGCTCTCGGAGCCTGGAGCCTACTTCAAATTGTGTGTCTCCCTCTCTCTCTGCCCCTTCCCCCACTCATACTCTGTGTCTCTTTCTCTCTAAAAATAAACATTAAAAGAATTTTTAAAAAAAGAATGTCAAAGAATGCACATTTCATAATTTCAAAACTTAATACAAATCTACAGAGTGTTGTGTTGGCATATAGATAAGAAATATGTATCAATGAAATAGAATTGAATTAATCCGTATGTTTATACTTTATTGATTTTCATGCAAGTGTCAAGACAATTTAATAGGTAAAAGAAGGCCTCAAACCAATAGTGCTAGCAAAACTGGATATTTACATATTCTATGTAAAAGAATGAAGTTGAACCCTTACTCCAGATCGTATGCAATGATCCATTTTGATGGCTGATAGACATAAATGTGAGAACTTAAATTATTTAACTTTTAGAAAGCATAGTAAATCTTTGTGACCTTCTATTAAGCAATGTATTAAACGAATCACCTTACTCTAAAAGATAAAATGGTTTTAAGATTTGTTTTAGAGCCCAAAGTTCAATGGCCAAAAGTTTGCTTGCTATAATTTTGTAGTAAGTTTGTAAGGGGGAAAATACTTAATCTGGAAAAAAAAAAAGTAAGGTCAAGTGACCTGCCAGCTTCATCCCCGCCACTGCCCTCACTTTGTTTCCCATGCTGGGGTCAAACATGGGAATTTTTTATGTTTATGGAATGAATACAGTACTATGATCTGCATAGGATAGCTTTGGGGTTACTCACCTCTCAATATATTCTTAATGCTCACTTCATTCACTCATTTATTGATAAATAAATACTCATTAGGCACTGGAAATGGAGCAAAAAGCAAGATGGACAAAGACTTCCCTGATGGAGATGATGCCTTATGGTGGAGACAGGAAATGAACAACAAATAAATTAACATAATTATTAAAAACAAGTAAAACAAACAGGAGCAACCATAAAAGGGGAGTGCAAGACCTTCAGACTCTTCCTGTGTGAGAGCCAAACTACAGTTACCACACACCCCACAGTCATACAAGTGGTCTCTGTCCTCACTCGGCTTGAGATGGTTTGAGACGTTACCACCAAGCTGAGAAGCGGCAAGGTGGTAGAGACTGACCCCAAGGCTATGCAGGATCTTACCTTGGTGGTGCAGATACTTCTGCAACAGATGCAAGATAAATTTCAGACAGTGTCTTACCAGATCGTTGGAAGAATTGATGGCATGACTAGTCACATTGATGACCTGGTGGAAAACATTGTAAACGTCACGACACAGGCTGAGATGGAAGAACTCTCTCACTCAAACGCTCTCACACGCTCTCTTCGTCTCTCAAAATAAATAAATAATCATTAAAAAAAAGAGTCAAAGTTTGCTAATTTATACAGAAATCTGTAATACTATTGCTGCAAGTTAAATGACTGAATGACTTTTTGCTACTACTATGTGTAGACAAGTTTTCTATTAGAAACTGTGCATTCTTCTTATCATGTATTACATAGTTAGTTTATACCCCTTCTCCCCAGTTGTTAAACATGGTTACTTCACATCTTGTACCTTGGGCAGTTGGGCTATTAAATATTAAACGTTTCCTACGTAAAATTACCAAATTTGGGGGTGTTAAAAAATTCTCTGACAAAATTATTTTGCAGCACTTAGGCAAATGATATTGTCTACAGATAAAGAGAAAAAAACATTTGTTATTATGAACAATGTAAAAATAAGGTTTATTAGCCTTAGTTGTTGGGATAATAATAACCTAAAGTTAAAGATTGTATTGATGTTGAGAATATATAAACTAAATAATAATTATTTTTACTATTATTATTATCATTATTATCTACTGATACGTAATACTTTTGGACTTATCCTGATATTTATAAATGTGTATAAAACAAATTAACTACATTTTCCCTTTCAAGATATGAGGTCCTGAACCTTATTTATTTTAAAAAAACAGGAAAATATTTTATGAAATGAGTTGTCCATTCTATTATTTATATTTCTATAGTATTTTTTCTTCAGTTATTGCAGAACTAAGCTAGGTAAATATTTCATTTGTCCAAAGAAAAGGAGTAATTTATTGAAGGATTATAAATAATTTCCATTAAATAAATCGGAAAGGAACAAGATGCATGGATAAAGATGTGAGTCAGAACATATTTGAACCCCAAAAAGTTTTTCATAAAAATGACAAAGTATAAATTAGGTTACAAAACCCAAAAATTCATAGGTGAGATCTGCAATGAAATTCCACATGATAAAGTGAATAATGGTCCCCAAAGATACCATGTCCTAATCTCTGGAAGTGATGGAAGTTACCTTATATGGCAAAAGGAACTTTGGAAATGTGATTAAGGGTCTAAAGGTGGTGAGATTTTCCTAGATTATCTAGTTGTGTCTTAACTGTAATCACAAGTAATTTTATAAAAGCTAGGCTTAGAGAGATCTGATACAGAAGTAGGAAATGTGATTCTAGAAGCAAGAGTTTTAGAAAGAAGAGTCATGAACTCAGGAATGTAGTCATCCTCTGGAAGGACATGAAAGCCAGCAAAGGCAAAAAAACCAGAATCGCCCTAGAGCCTCCAGAAAGAAAACAAACCTGATAGACATCTTTATTTTAACCCAGGTAACTGATTTGGGGCTTCTTTTTTTTTAAATGTTTATTTATTTATTTTGAGAGAGAAAGAGAGAATGAGCATGCCCACGTTAGCAGGGGAGGGGTAAAGGGAGAAGGACTCTCAAGCAGGCTCTATGCTGTCAGCGCAGAGCCTGATGAAGGGGTCAATACCACAAACCGCAAGATCATGACTTGAGCCAAAATCAAGAGTCGGACACTCAACCAGCTGAGCCACCCAGGCACCCCTGATTTGGGGCTTCTGTATTCCAGAATGTAAAATATTAACTTGTATTGTTTTAAGCCACAAATTTATGGTAACTTGCTATAGTAATTTGCCATAGGAAACTAATACATTCCATAACAATATATCCCCCAAAACTTTAAAATATGAGCAAGAAAAGACCAAGCATCACAGCTGCAAGTATCTCATGGTATCAGAAGCTCAGATGGAAGAAATGAAGGGTGATAAAGGAACATTTGATAGACCCTAGATCCAGAACCCTAGATCCAGAACCCTAGATCCAGAACCCTAGATCCAGAACCCTAGGTCCTATATCCAGGTACAGTACATATTACCATCATGTACTCCAGAAAAGTCTATGAACATCACTAGAAAGTAGGCCAAGGCAGCACGGGCTAAAATTTATAGGGAATGCCTGGGGACCACAGGGAGATTTCCTGGATTTTGAGCAGGTCATGATCTCATAGTTTGTGAGTTTGAGCCTCACATCAGGCTCTGCACTGATAGGTTGGAGCCTGCTTGGGATTCTGCCTCCTTCTCTCTTTGACTCTGTATCACTTGCTCTCCGCATCTTTCTCAAAATATATAAAAATTAACTTAAAAGAAGTTTAAAAATAAATAAATTAATTAATTAAATAAAATTGGTCTTCATATAGCAAATTAGCTTCAACATGGAAACCAGCTGTCTTTCTAAACTGTAAGTTATTATGGATAATGGTAATGAGTATCTTACCTTAAAAATTTCCTTCCACAATTAAACTTAAATAAAAAGAATATGTGTTTATAGAGATGAGATATAGAGAATGAAAGGGCAAGCAACAGACTAGTAAAAAATCTTTGGAAAACATATATCTGATTCAGGATGGGTATCTAAAACATACAAATAATTCTTAAAACTTAGCATTAAGAAAACAACCCAATTTAAAAAACTGGAGAAGAGATCTAGAAAGACACCTCATCAAATAAGACATTCAGAAAGCAAGTACATACAGGAAAAGATGCTTGACATCATTTATCATTAGAGAATTGCAAATTAAAACAAGGTACCAGTGCACACCTATCAGAATAACTAAAATTCACAACACCAAATGTTGTTGAGCTTGTGGAGCAACAGGAACTCTCTCCTTGCTTGCTGGTGGGGATGTATAGGCAACTGCATTGGGAAACACTTTGGCACTTCCTTACAAAGTCTAACTTCCTGTTACCATATGGCCCAGCCATTGCACTCTTTGCTTTTACTACCCAAAGGTATTGAACATTTATCTCCAAACAAAAGCCTGCATGTTTTATAGAATACGTATTCATACTTGCCAAAGCTTCAAAGCAATCAAAATATACTTCAATCGGTGACGAAGCTGTGGTATACTCATATAACGGAGTATTATTCAGAGATAACAACAACAACAAAAGAACTGTCAAGCCACAAAACAACAGGGAGAAACTTCAATGTGTCTTTCTCAGTGAAAGCAATCAGTTTGAAAATTCTACATATTGTATGATTCCAATTGTATGGCTTTCTGAAGAAGGCAAAACCATGAAGACAGTCAAAAATATCAAGGATTTTAGGGGCTGGGTGAGTGGTGGTGATCCCTTGGAACATAGGGGGTTTTTAGGGTAATGAGGCTACTAGTCTGTTGGACACTATAATGGTGGATACATGTCATTATACATTATACATCTGTCAAAACTCATTGTACAATAAAAAAAAGTCAACTCTAATGTACATTATGAACTTTACTTAATAATAATGTGTCAATATTGGCTCATTTATTGTAATAAATATATAACACTAACATAAGGTGTTAATAATACAGGAAACTGTGGGAGGTAGGTG
Organism: Leopardus geoffroyi; assembly: GCF_018350155.1. Lineage (NCBI taxonomy): Eukaryota > Metazoa > Chordata > Mammalia > Carnivora > Felidae > Leopardus > Leopardus geoffroyi. The sequence continues at coordinate 217,346,249 of NC_059326.1, read as the reverse complement.
GTGAGGGAGTCTATGAGAACTCTCTGTACTTTCCACCACCTGAACCTAAAACTGCTCTAAAAAACAAAATCTATTGATTGCAAACAAAAGTACTGAGGAATATTCATTAACCCAAAGGTATAGGGTGTCAGGGATGGAGGGGTACTGACTTGTCTTGCCTTTGTGTGATAAGATAATCTAAAACCACACAATCCTTGTACTGTGTTATAAATTGACTTCTTAACAAATAGTTCTAGAGTTTAACTAATTTAAAATGGAAATGTTTTTACTTATATAAAATGGGATGCATAATATCATAAACTTAACATTACTAACACTTGCAATCAAGTCACTACATCAATGAAGGTACTTTGAAGGTGAACGAAATTAAGAAAGTCAAATATTATCTTAAATGGTTCTAGGAGATAAAGCCCTTACTTTACTTTCTTTTCATGAAAAACATCAATCAAAATGTGATATAGAAGGGAATTTTATTACATCAAAGTTGTTTATAAAATCAAAAGAACACTATGTTTTAATATGTTTGTACTGTTACCAAATCTTCAAATGTTTCTTTCATATGGCCATTGTTAATTATGGCCTTCAATCTAGCTTTATCATTGTTGAATAATAATTTAGATTTGCATTATGTGAAATGTGTTGTCAATTATATCAAGTACAGAAATTCAAAGACTGTCTTGATCTGGAGATATTGGAAAATTATAGGTGACATCTCCCATGAAATTTTAAAGAAAACTTTCCTTGAATATTAACTGAGGAAAAAAAAAAAACAAAATTGTAAAACACATTTTCTTCCAAAAAAGATGCACTCTCAAATCACACAAATCTAGAATATGAAAACCTTTTCCAAGTTTTCAAAGGAAGTTTCCATACTAACATTTTTTTTTATTTAAAAAAAAATTTTAACATTTATTTATTTTTGAGATAGAGAGAGAGAGAGCATGAACAGGAGAGGGTCAGAGAAAGAGGGAGACACAGAATCCGAAACAGGCTCCAGGCTCTGAGCTGTCAGCACAAAGCCCGACGCGGGGCTCGAACCCACAGACCCCGAGATCATGACCTGAGCCGAAGTCGGATGCTTAACAGACTGAGCCACCCAGGCGCCTCCCATACTAACATTTCTATAAGATTTTAACCTCTAAAAATAAGTTAAACATTGAGATCTTAGCTATATAAAGGCAATTCTCAATTTTAATTAACATATAACTAAAGAAGTTCAGGACAGGACCCTCTTTCCCCAGAATGTGCCACTTTGGCATGTGGATTATTTTGTGCTGAAGGCACCTGAGACGTGGCGGGCTCAAGAGAAACTTTTGTCCCTCCCTTAATTATGCAGAAAAATCTAAATTAAGGGTCTTTCCCAGAATAAAAGTTATTAACAGAAATAAATGTTATATGAGTGACCCATCTGTAATGGCAGGGCAAACTCTCATGTCAACTTAATTCTGAGTCCAGCTAGAAGGACCTTTGAAGGGACATGAATTCTTACTCTGTGGCATAGCCTCTGACTTCCTCACATTTAGTGTGGAGTTTCTGAGCATTTTATAGATTGTTTTTCTGTTATACAGATGAACAAAAGATATGTTAAAGATTTAGACCTGAGATTAAGCAGTATTGCTGTATGTCAGTAAAGGAGTTATACAAGCATAATAAAGCCATAAAACACTTAATTTTCTTGCATTGAATGTATACATTTAATGCTTTGGTTTTTATTTAATTTCTTTGTGGCAGTCTGTTCTCTGCTCCATATTGTAAAAGTCCAGAAAGTCTGTATAAACCACTTTGTGTGACATCATATGAAAAACTGTGGACATGGATATATATTTAAATTTTATTGATAAGTAAGAAACATTTGATAAGATTATGTACCACTTTTGTTTTCCTCTCTCCTGCTTGTATCCCTTGATATTTCTTCAGTGATAATAGATGTTTGTACTAATTCTAAAGAAGTGATTTTAAAAGAAAAGTGTGGTATAAATTTAGAAATTTACTCTATCTGCTATTTATTTCATAAAAAAACACATTTCTTGTTTAAATATCCCCAAATAGGGACAACCAGGTGGCTCAGTTTGTTAAGCATCCAACTTTGGCTCAGGTGATGATCTCACAGCTTGTGAGTCGGAGCCCCACATTGGGCTTTTTCGGGTCAGCACAGAGCCTGCTTTGGATCCTGTTTCCCTCTCTCACTCTGCCCCTCTCCCGCGCTTTCTTTTTTCTCAAAAAATAAATAAAAATTTAAAAAACCTATAAAAAATAAAATAAAATAAATATCCTGAAATATGTTATTTTATAGAAGATATGGAAATATCGACTGAAACTATTTCAATGCAAAAAGTTAAGCTCTTAAAATACTTTAAGGTCCACCCTGAGTTTCAGATAATTAGCCTTAGACTAACTCATGCACACACTTAAAAAAATAATCCTTGTATTGTAGAAGTATTATTTTCAAAAGTCAAAATCAGATAGTAATAATTAGTTTCGATACAAAAGCCAGTTGCTGTGGAATCAAGTCTCCATATTCCATTACCCAACATTATTTTAAACCATTGGGAAAATTTAATCCATGCTATGGTACTTTGATGCATTTTTTCCAATTATTCAACAAATATATATTGAGTATCTAGTATATTCCAGTCACTTTGGGAAAAATGAGAGAAAATGATGAGTAATAGAGAACTTTTTCCAGACCTTCAAGTCTTCCAGGAAATCCAAGCAAATTGCATTTTTATTCAAATTCAATGGAAAATGTTATGAAAAGAGGCAATTAACCTTTTCTTAGTAAGACTTGAGAGTTTTGGGAAGTTGACACTTAAAGGATAAATCGAAGTTGCTAAGAAAAAGATAGTGTGTGTGCGTGTGCATGTGTGTGTGTGGGGTGTGTGTGTGTGTGTTGTGTAGTGTTCATGTCTGTGTGTATGTGTGTGTGCACATGCAAAAGAAGGGCAGAAAAATTCAAAGCTGGAAAATATCATGAGCAAAAGATTAGAAACTGAAGGGGTTTCATTAAAACTGATTTAGTTATTCTAAAATAAGCCTATTTTATTTCATTTTGGTACTTGCAACTTTGCTCTGTAGAGTCAGCTGCTATTTTTGGAAGGATTTCTCCTTTCAGAAGAGGTCCACTGTAGTAAATCATCCCAAATCACACTTAATGCCCATCCAATTTTACAAAAATAGCCACAAAAACATTTCCATTCCACATACTCTTCTGCAATTTGACTTTCTTTCTCACCACGAAATGTAATCTATTTCTTAACTTCCTTGAATTTATGCAGGTTCTGTGATTGCCTAGATCCTCAGTACATGGCAGAAGTGAGATCGTGCTGGTCCAGGCATAGCTCTTATCTAGTCTGGCAATTTCCACTTCCTGCCCTAGGAACCAGCTATCATGTATGAAGACCAACTACCCTGTGATTATCATGTTGTGAGGAGCCCAAGTCATGTGGAAAAGCCCTGGAAGATGGAACTTCATGTGGAATGGTTTAGACAGAGAGACTGAAAGTTATGAGTGTACAGCTATTCTAAAAACTAACTCATCAGGCCAGGCCACGCCCGCTAGATACAATGTTGACAAAGGTCTACCATTTTGGCCAAACCTTTTCCACATTCCTGATACACAGAATTGTGAAGGAAAATGTTTGTTTTAAGCCACCATTTTTTGAAATGATTTCTCACACCAGAGTATATAAAGGAAACAAACTCCTTACAACTTAAAGAAACACTTTGGAGCTCCTTACCTAGCTATGGCAGTTGAACAGCGATGTTGCCAAACTATTTGAATAATAATAATGATAATAAAATTTATTATGGGCTGAATTGTGTATCCCCCAACATTCATATGTTGAAGGCTCAACCTCCAGACTCTCTGAATGTAATATTTGGAAATAGGGCCTTTAAAGAAGTATTTAAGTTTGAATGAAATCATATGGGTAGGCCCTAATCTGTGCGACTATATTTGGAGATACAGCAGCCAAGGAGATGATTAAATTAAATGGAAGCCCTTGGGTGGGTTCTAATCCACTATGACTGGTGTTTTTATAAAAAGAGTTAGAGATACTAGGGATATGTGTAGAAAAAAGGCCATGTGACAACACAGGGAGAGGCAGCTATTTACAAGGCAAGGAGAGAAGTCTCAGCAGAGCAGAAACTGCCCACATTTTGGTCTTGGACTTCTAGCTTCCAGAACTGCAAGAAAATACATTTCTGTTGTTTGAGCCACTTAGTCTGTGGTGTTTTCTCATGGTAGCCCTAGCTGGTACATGCTTATCTTGTGCCAAATTTGGTGCAAAGCAATTACCAATCAATTTCATCAGTTCCTTATAGTAGCTCTACAGGTAAGGATCACTGACATTGCATGAGAAATATGTCTCAGCCATTTATTATTTCAGCAGGTGCTAATATCACAAATAAAGGAATATCAAAGTCTACACAAATTCTATATCACATATGCAATATAAAATTATTGGCTAACACTATTTCCATGGAAAGAGGTCATCTGTAAAATCTTTGAGGGCCACTTTGAGCTCTCCCTTCTGGATTCCTTTCAATTATTTCTGAAAGTGCCAGATATACCAAAGGGGGCACATTCCATCTCAAACTTCCATGGAATTTTGCCTTTCCAGCTCTAAAGTAGAAATGATGACTATTTGATATTATTTGCGTGCTTTTTCCTGATGAAAATACATTTTTGGTTCTTTATCAAACACCTTTTTTTTTTTTTGCTACTGTGTCTATGATTTTAGGTTTTGAACATATATTTTACACACAGAAATAGAAAGTCCTTCTGGACTGAGGAAAAATGAATAGCACCTACTCCTTGCCCTAAGGGAGCATACAATTGAGTAGTGAATATAGACTCAAAGAGCATACAAGGACTAGAATACAAAGAAAAAATCTACATAAATCATAGATGCTTTTAGCTGAAAAGTGATTTAAATCATCTAATCTAATAAACTTTTTATAGCCAGAGGGAATTGGCACTGCTATCCCATCCAAATGTTCTCTGATTTACTGCTGTCAGCCTGGAGGAACACTCGGAGGCAATTAGCTGGGCCTTTCAGAGATGTGCACCTCCAGAGGCCACTTTCTCAAAAGTGGTTACCCTTCCTTTCTGTCCTATGAAGAGTTCATGAATTTCTAAAAGAGTATGGTTAGATAAGAGATTAAGGATATGATGTCTTATTGTTGATGTCTGGTTTTTTTCCTGCCCAAGAAAATCCTTCAGTTGTCTTTTGGAATATTTGATATCACTCCACTGTTCAAATGTTCCGATCAGCTGTGGGATTCTTTGGAATGCAAATGGAAAAACACTTTCAATTATTGCCCTGGATCATGGTGACTTGGCTTCCATACAAAATTGCAATTCCCAACTACCTCCTCAGCTTCCCTGTGGCAGAACCATCTTAACTCTCGTTAAAAGAGCTTTGTTTCTACATCTAGAATTCCTTCATTTTCCACAAACTATGCTGCATCTCTGCCCACTCTTTTTTCCCTTCCATTTCAAAAGATTCTCTTTGAGAAAGATTGACCTACAGTTATTCCTTGTCTTGTACATTTTCAAATGTTCTAAGGGATGTTATTCTGTAGCATAAAAATATACTCTTTTTTTTTTTCTATTTTCAAACACTAATCTTTCTTAGACATGCATTCCTAGCTGTTTGATTCCACTAAAACATTGCTACAAATCTTCACCCGCCCTTTATTCAAAACTCACTCCTCAACTCACTTGGATCTAATCACCAGTATCATGGCTCTGGTCACTTCCTGTTTACTAAGATTGAATGGCTCACTTAGTTCTCATCTTACTGGATCTAGGAAGCATTGAACACTGCTGATATTTATTTTAAGAAGGTTTTTATAATTTTTTTCTTTGGTTGCTTTTCTACCATATCTCCTGCATTTCAGTCCTCCCTGCCGCTTCAGGTTTTTTTGTTTTGTTTTGTTTTGTTTTTTTTCATGGCCACTATTTCCCTGCCCACATATTTGCAAAGAAAATGTGGAATAGAGGCAACCAGTGCCTTTTTGCAAGCTATGGTGGAATGCCAGACATGAATGTGGAACCATCTCCCCACAGGAAAAGTCAAAAATATTTAACATACCATATGCAATTCTGCCTGATATTGTCCCACGGCCTGCATTTCCCCATACCTCATAATAATTCTCAAGGTTCTGGGGCGCCTGGGTGGCTCCGTTGGTTAAGCATTCAACTTCAGCTCAGGTCATGATCTCGTGGTTCATGGGTTCGAGTCTATGTGTAGGGCTCTGAGGGGTTCTACGTTGATGGCTCAGAGCCTGGAGCCTGCTTCATGGATTCTGTGTCTCCCTCTCTCTCTGCTCCTCCCCTGCTCATATTCTGTCTGTCTGTCTGTCTCTCTCTCTCTCTCTCTCAAAAGTAAATAAAACATTAAAAATTTAAAAAAATAATACTCTAGGTTCTATTAACTTTTTAAGTTTATGTATTTATTTTGAGAAAGAGAGAGAGAATGAATGGGGAATAGCAGGAGAGAGATAGAAAGAAAATCCCAAGCAGGCTCTGTGCTGTCAGCACAGTGCCAGACACGGGGCATGATACCAAGAACAGTGAGATCATGACTTGTGAAATCACAAGTCAGATTGCTTAACCCCCTGAGCAGCCCAGGCACACCAGAACCTAGAGTTCTAGGCTCCCCTGTGTTCTACTATTATTCAAATCCTCAATTAACGTTTATCCCAAGTATCTTAATATTTATTTCCTTTCTGATGAAGTTTTTTGGGTGACAGTGGTGTTCGTGGGGTCCGGAGCCAGTCGCCAAGCAAGAATTCTTGAGGACATCTTTGGTGCAAAAAGGTGATTTTATTGAAGCATGGGGACAGGACTCGTGGGCAGAAAGAGCTGCTTGGGGACTGGGAGGAGACACTGGTTTTATACTATGGAGTTGGGAGAGGTAAAGTCCAGAGGAAGTTGCCAATGAGATTTTCATATGCTAAAGAAGACTCTCAGGATCCTGGCGGCCTGGCTATTGTCAGGCTAAGATTGTTTTCCCTCTAGCAAAGCATTGGCATTAAGACCTAGGGAGTTCCTGGAGCAGCATTTTACTCTGCCCAGGCTTCAGTATTTCTCAATGGGCTTTAGTTCTGTCTGCCATTTCCTTCTGCCTTTGTTTCCCACATCACTGTGGAGGGGTAATGGAGACTTAGGTCCTGCAGAACTATGATCTTTATCAGTTAACCCTTTGTTTTCCCCCTTTCCTTTGTTCTTGGGCAGCCAGGAATGCTGAGGAATATCACACATATCCCACCTGAGGTGGGGGAGGGTGTTTGCGGCCTGTCAGCTTGCCTTATGCTGCTACTAGTTAGTTACCCACAGGAAAAGTCAAAAATATTTAGCATACCATATGCAATTCTGCCTGATATTGTCCCACGGCCTGCATTTCCCCATACCTCATAATAATTCCTGTGGGTTAGTTCCTGTGGGTTGCCTTATGCTGCCACTAGAAAGTTATCACTTTCCACTAGTTAGGAATTCTTTCTCCACCTTTAGTCTTGCCCTAACGTGTTTGTTTTCTAGATGACTCTTGACTATTGCCCTTCCATGTAGGATCTGTGACTCTATTGACCTCACAGGTTACACTTTCTCTCTTATGCATTATCTGTTTCTCCTTAGCTACTAGAACCCAGGATCCTAAAAATGTGCCCCAGCCATTCCATCTTAAAATAACAAAAAATAGTGACAAGAATAAAAACAGTAACACTAACCACTTAAACAACAAAATTCCATTAGTCTCTGGATACCACAAGCCTCCCTTATTACTCTATTATTTTGTTGTTTCTTTTCATAGTAAGACTTCTATAAGGATCTGTTAACTCATTTCTGCTTTCTCAAATCCCTTTGTATCCCTCTCAAAAATGACTTTCATTCCTACTCTTTCAAAGATACTGCTCTTTTTTTCCCAGATAATCCAAAACACTGTTATTAATAGGTGCAACAAACATACAATTATTCTATCAAATTACCATCAAAATTTGCTAACGCTTACTATTAATTTCTGTACCTAGCTCACTGTTTCTTTACCTAGCTATTCTAGCAAACAGTTACTGGTCCAGCATCAATCTGTAGATCCTTCCTTGCTTCCGTCAGTCACTCCCTCAGTCCTCTAGGCCTAAGGGTAGTAACAGCTCTGCTTGCTGTTGTTATGCCCAGAATTCGTGATCCCCAAAGACCACTAGGGAGCCGAGTCCGATGCAAAAGCAGAAGAGCCTTTATTCGAGCTAGCTCGAGCTCAATCCCCTACCTGCACCGATGCAGCAGTGAGATACCAGGGAGAGAGAGCGAGTTTCAAAAGCACAAAGGTTTTATTGGGGCCTAGGGGCAGTTGGTGAGGTAATGGCTGTGGCCTCAGCCGATTGGCTGGGGAAGGGTCGGAGTCCTGTTACGCAGGTCGCTGGGCGTGTTTTGATCAGGAAGTTTGAACGGGGTGAGCGGGAGGTTACTCAAGGGGAGGAGGCGTGGTCTAGGTGAAGGACACACAACAAGATGGAGTCGGGTGGTGTAGGCCCGCCCTTTCACTGTTAGTCCTGGGTTCACACAGTGTCTGTCCCACTTGCGGATTCCTAATTAGTCCTATTGTGAATAAATGAGCCTGCCACACAGTATCTTAGTTTGACTGGGCCATTTCTTTCCTATTGTGACTGTGAATTTGGGAGACAAAGATACTCTTATAAAGATTGATAGAACTCTACCAGGTTCCAAGTCCAAAATGCAGTACTAAATCTGCATTTTCTTGAGCCCTTTTGATGAGGGACCATAAGGCAAACTGAGAGCCAAGCACAAGCCAGCATTACCCTCCTCCCCCCAGGTGGGATATGTGAGACATTCCTCAGGCACTCCTGGCTGCCCAAGGATAAAGGAAAAGACAAAAACAAATGATTAAATTGGTAGAGTCTCCATCAATATACAAATATCTTAGTAAATTACAAGAAAAAGGCAATCTTATCAAAGCCTAATCTCCAGAAATCTATAGACTCAAGTTTCCTGGAGCCCTGACATCACCCCTCCATAGTGCTAGGGGGAACTAAGGCAAGAAGGAAATGGCAGGTAAAATTAAGTTTCCTTATAACCTGCAGCCCACTGACAAATACTTAAGGCAGGCAAAATAAAATGTTTCTCCTTACTGTCTTAATGTTAATGATTTGCTATAGGGAAAAACAAATTTAGCTTGGGAATAGCTGGGTCTTCAGTAATCTGTGCGTCTTTAGCATACAGAAGTCTTTTAGGAAACTTTCCCTTTGACTTTACCTCTCCCAAGTCCGTAGTATACAACCAGTCATTCTACACAACTCCAGTACAGCTCTTCCTGCCCACGGGTCCTGCTTTAATAAAATCACCTTTTTTCACCAAAGACATCTTCAAGAATTCTTTCTTGGCTGTCAGCTCTGGACTCCACGAACCCCCACCATCATCCCAAAACTTCATCACTCGGTTCATTGCTTCATTCACCATTCTCCTGAAATAGACTCTGTAACAGTTTCCTGGTTTTCCTCTAGCTCGAAGTCTACACCTTATGAGTCTACTCCTATGAGCTTCTCCTTCATTATGTGTGTACTAAACAGTGGGTCTCTCGGGGCTTGATCCCAGGCCTTTCTCTACCTACCTATGACTGCATATATTTTCAAATGGTGAAAACATGTATATGGTGATAATTCCTAAGTTGTACATCTCCATTCTAGATCACTACCAAGTTCCAAGTCAATGTGTAATTTACAACTGCATACAGCTGCTCAGAAGTCTAAGGCCATCTTGAATTTCACATGTTCAAGATAGAATTTTGATAATGCATTCTTCCAAATCTGTCTCTCCCTCCACCCCCCTCACTTAACTAACCAGCTAGATCATACCAAAAGGTAGGAGTCATTTTGTTCATCCACTTTGCTCATTACATTATATCCACTAAAATGCTTATTATATCCAGTTCTCAACAAATACTATAAAGTCTTCATCCAAACTGTGCTCAAGTCATTCCATCTCTCTTTCTCAATCAGTGAGACTGTAGTCAAACCATCATTAGTTATTTCTTTTTTTGTTTGTTTGAGCTGTCAGCACAGAGCTAGATGCGTGGCTGAAACCCATGAACTGTGAGATCGCAACCGGACCCAAAGTCAGATGCTTAACCAACTGAGCCACCCACGTGCCCCTAATCACTTCTTTTTTTTAAGAAAGTTAGAATCTTTTTTTTTTTTTTTTTTTAACGTTTATTTATTTTTGAGACAGAGAGAGACAGAGCATGAACGGGGGAGGGTCAGAGAGAGAGGGAGACACAGAATCCGAAACAGGCTCCAGGCTCTGGGCTGATGGCTCAGAGCCTGGAGCCTGCTTCTGATTCTTTGTCTCCCTCTCTCTCTGCACCTCCCCCGTTCATGCTCTGTCTCTCTCTGTCCCCCAAAAAATAAATAAACGTTGAAAAAAAATTAAAAAAAAAAAAAAATAAATAAATATAACAGAGGTAATTTAATTCCTCATTTTAAAATCATTAGATGGCTTCACATTGTACTGAGAATAAAGTTTACCTATTGTCATATTTCACCTTAAACTACAAGGCAATTCTTAATTTTGCTTCTAACTATATCCTCAACCTAATGCTAGGATAGTTTCAGTTTACTAACTCAGGACCAATAGTCTGTTTCTGTTACCTGTGCTGGTCTTCCTTCATTCTTTCACCTCCTGCTTAGAAATAGATGTTATTGATGGGGTTTTGGAGGGTGGGGGTCTGGGGCCAATGGCCAAGAAATACTTTTGAGACTTCTTTGGTGCAAAAGGGTGATTTTATTAAAGCACAGGGACAGGACCCATGGGTAGAAAGAGCCGCACTGGGGTTGTGAGGAGTGACTGGATATATACTATGGAGTTCACAGAGGTAAAGGCAAAAGGGAGGTCTCCAGACGGACTTTCAAATGCTAAAAAGGACTTGTGAGATGCCAAGGGACTTGCTATTATCAAGCTAAGCTTGTTTTCCCCCCTAGTAAGGCATTAACATTAGGACAGTAGGGGGATCCTGGAGAAATGTTATACTTCATATTAGCCTAAAATATTTGTTAATGGGCTACAGGTTATAAAGATATTGAATTTTACCTGCCATTTCCTTCTTGTCTTTCTTCCCCACATCACTATGGAGGGAGGGTGATTTAGGGGCTCCAGAAAACTAAGTCTATAGGTTACTGGAGATTAGACTATTGATAAAATTGCCTTTTTCCTATAATTTACTAAGATATTTGTAAACTGATGGAGACTCATGTCCTGCATGACTGTGATCTCTATTAGTTAACCATTTATTTGTCTTCTTTCCTTTCCTTTGTGCCTGGGCAGTCAGGAGTTCCTGAGGAATATCACACATATCCTACCTGGAAGGAGGGTGTTTGCAGGGTGTTAGCTTGCCTTTTGCTTCCTCATCATTGTGACTGGAACTGCAAACCATCTGATGTCCAGAAAGTGAAAGGCATACTGGTGAAAGAGGCCCATGTGATGAAATTGCTGGGGTGAGAAGAAAACAAGCTTGGAGCTTGATGGTATGGTAGTCCTGGACAGCCTACCGCTGGACTTGCCACATGGGAAACAGAGACCACCTATATATTTTGACCAATATTATTTGTGACTTTACAATAAAGTCAATAATACAACCAGTGTATTGTGTTGTAACAGCCTAACATGTTTAATAAGGTAAAATAAGATAGTATAACAGGAAATGACAAAATATAATAGGCAGAGAGGGAAAAGTTAGGACCTGAGTTCTTCCTCCTGGGTGGAGAAGAACACATATTTTGGGACAACACTGGGAGCCTCTGATGATACCAAACATTCTTAAGAATGTAAGAGAAACCACCCACTTCCCCCTCAGGTTCCCTTCAGGAATTTGACAATCAAAATACCTAACTAAAATAAGTAACCCATAAAACTAATGTTCCACAAGGGACAGTATGACCATAGTCTGACTCCACACAAAATGGACTCAAGGCCAATCAAGAATGAACAACCCAGCACCCAGAATTAGCCAGCCAGTAAAGGTAAGAACTGAGCAGGAACAAGGGGGAAGATGGGGAGGTGACCAGAACCTTATGAAACAAAGACCCTTGCCTATTGTCGCGGGCATTCACTTTCAAAGGCCCCCTCTCTGCAAAGAGAGCTTTCATACTATTCTTACTTTCTCATCTTATGCTCTAATAAACTTTTGCCTGCTGCTCATTTTGCATCCACCTCTTCATTCTTGAAAGTAGAGAGTGAGAGACTAAGAGAAAAATTACCAGGTGTACTCACAACTGCAAAGAAAAGACCTCCCCTCCCCCCACCTCTATCCAGAACCAGCCAGGGCGTGCCCAGTTGTGATCTGACCTAAAGGCGGGAACCAATCAAGTTCTTCTGAGTGTTCAAATTTAAATGTCAACCAATAACAGCTCTGTAACCGCAAAAAAAAAAAAAATCCCTAACTTGTTTGTGCCTGTCTATAAAAGAAGCTGTAAGATCCTCGCTCAGGGCCTCTTAGCGTCACGGGCAAGGAGTGCGCGGAGGGCGGGTTGGAACCTGCAATAAACGACCCTTGCCACTTGGCTTTGACTCTGGACTCTGGTGGTTTGTTTTCGGGGAGTCTCTCGAATCGGGGCATATCAAGAGACAATGAATCCTGGGTATTGAGGTTAAAAAAAAAAAAAATCCTGCAACAAAGGTATTATCTTACCTGCTTTTCTGAAATTAATACAGTTTTCACGCTTTTGTTTTTGGTTTTGTTTTTGGTAAGTTTTAGCATGGTATAACTATTTTCACCAGCTATAAGACCAGGAAGTAAAAAAGTACAGGATTTAAGGACATGTCCTACCCCCTAGAAGGCCCTAGTGAAGTCTTTTCCCACACATAGTAGGACTTTGTTTTGTAGAACTACTTGGACATATTTTATAAAGTTTCTTCCCTTTCATGAACCAGACCCACAATGTTTTTCTTGACTCTAAAGTGAGAATTGGGTAGGGTAGCTGCCTCCCTACTCACCCACAAGACTGTGGCTTTGAGGAGTTTCTCACGTTCTTGTTAGTGCATATTCAGCCAGGGCAATTTCACAACATTCCCATTTAACTGTACCTTACAGTTTACGGCTCCAGAAAGTCCTGCTGCAGGTAAATAGATCTGTGTTGATTATTGCTACTCATCTTTCTGCCCAGATTTCAGTATCACTGTCTGCCTTGCACCTTAGATTCTTTCACGGGTCCGTTTTTTTTTTTTTTTTTTGGTTGTTGTTGTTGCTTCTGTTTCTTTGTTTAGAATGGAAGTGATAACTTCCAATCTCTTTACATGTTGAAACTAAACCTAGACGTCCGGAACACTGATTTTTAATATTCCTGCCGTGAAGAGCACAACATTTTAATCCTATTTTATTAGAACTATCAACATGGCCATAACAAATAGAAATGGATCTGGAGAATATAGTCCTTCATAGAGCAAATACTTCCAAGTGACAAATCTGAAAAGGAAACACATATTTTGGTGGTCAAATAAGCTTCTCAGTTACACAGCATATGAAGAAGAAAGGAAAAAAAAATCAACATTCAAAAAGTACTTTTTGAATATCAGACACTATACTAGATGTTTTATAATTGATCTTATTTACTCCTCTTATTATTATGAGAGGTGATATTTTTGTCCTCCTGTAAGAGATTGGAGCATGGAGATTGGTCAAATGCCCAAGAACACATAACTCAGATAATAGCAATCTGAAATTTGAACCAAAGTCCATGTAACTGCAGACCATGTGGTTTTGTAAGAAGTTTGATATTAGTAATTTTGCAGCAATTTTAATTTAGATATGATTGCATTTATAAAATTGAGAATAGGTAGTCATTTGCGCTGTAAGATCTAATAAAAGAACACTGTAACTTTCTTTAGTCAAGTTGATTCTAATATACTTGACTTTGTTTATGTTTAAAACATGCAACATATTCAATCCTGATTTTCCTAAGCATGATCACATTTGCTAGATCACAACTGTTGCTGTAAGGGCTTTCAACCTCAACCCACTACCATCGGCAGTCCGGAGTTCCTTTTCTTTATGTTACATTTCTCTCCACTTCGGTGAATGGGGTTTTCTGAAGGCAGTGTCTCTTGCTTTTCCTGAATGGGAAAGTTATGAAAACAATTTACCTCTTATTTGTTGCAGTTCTTGTATGGTTATAGGTTTTTTTTCTTTTCCAAAGACCCCCTTCCTCTCTGTCCTTTATTTTTTGACTTAGTTTTTATTTTTGTGCCTCCTTTTCATGTAAATTATAAAATAAAGACATTTCTTCCTTTCACATTGTGTCTACTATAAAGACCTTGACACATTTTATGAACTTAATATTTGTTAAATAAATGAATAAATTAGTGAAACCGGATGACATTGGCTATGTTAACCCATATTTAGTAAATTGATTAATATAAAATTCTTAATATAAAATCCTGACTTTTCTTCCTGTGTTGTAACTAGATTCATTCACTGAAATTAGATAGATGGAATATTACCATTCAGGATTAAAATGATTATGTTAAGTCTGTCTCAGAATTCAAAGTAATACTTATTAAGGTAAGTTTAAAAAAAAATACGAATTAGGGACCACTATTGAAAATCAAATACATAAATTGTCAAAGATTTGAACATGGCAATAAATATGTATTCTTCGTTCAACTTGTTGGTGGATTTCTTTAACTTAAAATATAATATTCCATAATTGTTTAATCCTAAGTTATACACACATTATATATATATATATATATATATATATATATATATAACAGATGTAATATATATATTATATATATATAGCTGCATAGCCACTAAGGGTAAGTAGCATATTTCAATGCAAATCACACTGATTTACTGCCAACTAATGGACAACTTTTTAGATTAATAGGGCTATAAATGTTTGTAAACATTGAATTCCACATAGCATATCTCCTCAGGGAGCTGTTTCATGTTAATGAGCTTTATATTTTTGAGTCTGCAATACCCGGAAGAGACACAAAGCACTAATGCCATCATCAGAGCATAATGTGAAACAGTTCATTCAGATAACTTAGTGTAAGGGGCAATGCTATATAAGAAATGCTGGATAAAGCAAATGAAATAAATCAACTCAGAGCAGACCACAGATTATGCTGGATAATATAAGTACAATAATATAATAAAATTGAGTTATTATAACATTATTATGCATTAGAATGCATTTACATATGAGAGTACTATCTAGAAAGGGAATGGATTTGGATTCCAATGGTCTGTTTTAGCCTCTGCGTTTCTAGTTACTAAATCTCTGGTTTCTAAGAGACCCAGTTTTCTTACCAATAAAGTATCCATAATATATGACTATTATTTAGTTCTTTTATTTTGAATAATGTTTTTTTTTCAATGTTTTTATTTATTTTTTGGGGGACAGAGAGAGACAGAGCATGAACGGGGGAGGGGCAGAGAGAGAGGGAGACACAGAATCGGAAACAGGCTCCAGGCTCTGAGCCATCAGCCCAGAGCCTGACGCGGGGCTCGAACTCACGGACCGCGAGAACGTGACCTGGCTGAAGTCGGGCGCTTAACGATTGCGCCACCCAGGCGCCCCCTTGAATAATGTTTTGAATGGAAGTATTTCACATATAGAAATAAATAGCAATAGTTGAAAATGTAGAATACAGTTAGAGAGTCAGTGTGCCAGATTCAGAACTAAAACATGGTCTCAAATAATAAAGTTAAAATGACAGCAGTCAATGAGGTTTTCAACAAAAATTTGTAGAAATGAAAAAGAATTAAGGATAGAAGTTGAAAACATTCTTCTAGTCTACCCTTCTCTTGACATGCCATATCAATGAAAATATAAAACAGACACCATGAAGATTGATGTGCAATAGAATCAAAAGAGTGAAAGTATATCAAATCAATAAAACATTCTAAGGTCCATTTAAAAATTAAATTCTAGTTGTTTTCTATGGTCTGGATCATATGATTATGATCATTAACAATTTATTACCTCCAACCCTTTAAATATTTTTAGCAGAAAATACAGACAGTGACCCTAAAGAAATAAAGACTTAATTTTTTATTTTAAATGTTTTATTTCATATATCTTTTATTATTATCAACTTCCAATGATTTTTAGAAAAGCCAAAGAACAAATGAGTACAATATAAATACACATTTAATTACATCAAGAAATATAAGTATGCTTTATATACATTGAAATTTCATAGATTATTCTTTTTGCCATAAACTAATAACTAATATGTATGAATGCTTAATTTAGTCTATATACTTTAAAAAAAATTAAGGTTTATTTTTGAGAGAGAGAGACAGAGTGTGAGCAGGGGAGGGGCAGAGAGAGAGGGAGACACAGAATCTGAAGCAGGCTCCAGGCTCTGAGCTGTCAGCACAGAGCCTGACGCAGGGCTTGAACCCACCAGCCATGAGATCATGACTTGAGCTGAAGTCAGACTCTCAACAGACTAAGCCACCCAGGCACCCCTAGTCTACAAATTTTAAAAGATATTATATGTATATAACTTAAGGCTTATAAAATATTTAAAGTCAGTATTATTATCCCAAGTTTTTTTTTTATATTTATTTATTTATTTTGAGAAACAGAGAGAGAGAGAGAGTATATGGGGGAGGGGTAGACAGAGAGGGGGACAGAGGATCTGAAGCAGGCTTTGTGCTGACAGCAGACAGCCTGATGCAGGGCTTGAACTCACAAATTGTGAGATCGTGACCTGAGCTGAAGTCAGATGCTTAAGTGACTGAGCCACCCAAGTGCCCCTATTCTCCCAAGTTTCTAGATGACTGACATAAGATTATAAAGGTTAGATTACTTATAAATGATCACATGGTCAAGAATTTGCATAATTGGGCTTTGAGTTCAGGCAGTTTGACCTCAGAGACAGTATACTTTGTCTTTATAACATAAAGTCTCTCATATGTAGAGTTCTTCATGGAAATACTACAATAATAATTGCATACATATATACTAGTGTAGATGAAAATCTATGTGTAGATGAAAAAGTCAAAATATTTTCATCAGAATCTAATAACTGTCTGCAGTCTATAAACTTAGGTTCTCTTACTCTTTCTCCCTCAACTCTGACAGATGAGAAGTATAAAAGGTAATAAGTTTTGAATAATAATCAGGGGAAAAGAAAAAAAAAGTGAACAGTTCAATTCAGATTCAAGATTGCATGTGATGTTCTATCACAATCAAATGTTCATTTGAGTATTTTCTTCCTTTACTGTTTCATGGTACTGTGCCTAAAAATTCATGTGTAGGAGTGAATGTTTTCACTCATGGCCAGAATGAAAAAGGGTATCAGTAGCTGTTCAATTATAACTTATAGTTGTTTTTTTTCCTATTGTTTCTTTTTATACATTAGATTAATGTTTGACATTAATAAAGCTAAGGATGCAGAGGAGGTAGGAATGGGAAAATATTTTTATTTACAGTGGCTTCTAGAAAGCACTTCTTTGTACACTATTTTGTAAAGCAATGGCAAGATTATTTGATACAACTGTGTTGTCCTCTGGTCTTTTATCCTTTGGCTCAAAGGAAGACCAGTAAGAAAAATCATATCTCCCTGAAAGACTGGGGGCAACAACACTAGGAAAAGAAGGAAAACTACAGAAGAAGAGAAGAAGCAGTGGAAACAGAAGCAGGAGGAGGAGGAAGAGGAGGGGGAGGAGCTTTAGGAGGAGGAGCAGAAATGGAAGGAAAAGCAGAAGTGGGAGGAGGAAAAGAATTAAAAAAAAATTTTTTTTTAATGTTTATTTTTGAGAGAGAGAGAGAGAGAGCACGTGGTGGGGGGGGGGGTCAGAAAGAGAGGGAGACAGAGAATCTGAAGCAGACTCCAGGCTCTGAGCTGTCAGCACAGAGACTGACATGGGGCTCAAACCCACAAACTGTGAGATCATGACCTGAGCTGAAGTTGGATGCTTAACCAACTGAGCCACCCAGGTGCCCCATAGGAGGAAAAGAATTTGAACAAGAAGAAGGAGAAAGAGGAGAGGGAAGGAGGAGGAAAGAAGGATAAATGAATGGAACAATAACAACCACAAATAATGATTTTTCATGTTCAATCATACTCATTGAGCTTTTTATATATAACAAAATAACATACCTGTCTGTTTTATTTTTTCAAATATTGAATAAATAAAATAGTAAAAATGCTTTTTCCTCACTGTACCTACTGAATTCCTAATCTCCTGTCAGTACCTATCATTTTCTAGACCTTACCTGAAACCAGATTGCAAAGGAACCAAGCTGATATAAGCCACACTCCTGTGTCACAGAGGTCAAAGCATGGTGTAGATTGAAAGTGAAGTGAAAGTGGAATTAACCCAATACATTTGCTCCAGATATTTTCATTTTGTTTTGGTTTAATTGAATAATAGACCTTTGTGTACATAAAATATGACTTCTGTGTGTGTGTGTGTGCGTGTGTGTGTGTATGGGATTTCTTATTTTGTAGTCATCTTAAATAGATTTTGAAAAACAGTAACCTTTAGAATTACAAGGGACAAAAAATTCTGATAATTTTAAATTGTAGAACATATCTAACTTCAATACTCTACTCACTGATGTAGGATAAGCAGTGACAATATGAAGCCATGTGCAACTTTTGTTTCAGAAATCAGTCATTGCGGGGCGCCTGGGTGGCACAGTCGGTTAGGCGGCCGACTTCAGCCAGGTCACGATCTCGCAGTCCGGGAGTTCCAGCCCCGCGTCGGGCTCTGGGCTGATGGCTCAGAGCCTGGAGCCTGTTTCCGATTCTGTGTCTCCCTCTCTCTCTGCCCCTCCCCCGTTCATGCTCTGTCTCTCTCTGTCCCAAAAATAAATAAACGTTGAAAAAAAAAAAATTAAAAAAATAAAAAATAAAAAATAAAAAATAAAAAGAAATCAGTCATTGCCAGAAAGAGAGGTTTGCACCATTTTGCCTGTCCCCCCCACTTGTTTACACCTCTTACCTTCCTCCTTAGAAGTTATCACTCTCCTAACTTTAGTGAAAATAATTGCCCTACTTTTCTTCATTGATTTGACAGTGATATACGCATTCAAAAAATGTAGTTAATTTTGGAATAATTGTAGTAGGAAGAATAATAACCCCCAAAGATGCCCATGTCCTAATCCCTGGAACCTGTGAACATGTTACATTATATTGCAAAGGGGAAATAACTTTACAAATGGATTAAGTTTTCTAACCAATTAACTTTACTACTGGAAGTAAATCAGGAGAAATGACTTGGATAGAATCTTTTCTTTTGGAGAAACAACTTAGATAGAATCTTTTCTCTAGAACAGTGTGTGTATGACTAGAAATAGAATTTATAATATATCTCAATTTATTAATAATTTGTCTTTAGGGACCCTGGGTGGCTTAGTCAGTTAAGCAATTCGACTTCGGCTCAGGGCATGATCTCACAGTTGGAGATCGAGCCCCACATCAGGCTCTCTTCTATTAGTGCAGAGTCTGCTTCAGATCCTATTTCTCCCTTTCTCTCTGCCCCTTCCCATCTCTCTTTCTTTCTCTCTCTCTCATAAATAAATAAACATTAAAAATATTTAAAAAAAAGAATTTGGCTTTAAAGTGGTTGCAATAATTTATCCTTTTGCTAGGTAGTGCATAAGGATTACCTAGTTTCATATTAGTGAAATTCTTGTAGTTGTCAGGCATTTTAATATGGATTATGCATAAGATTCAACCTCTTTTTGGAAGAGGCTAGGAACATGGCAGAGTAAGAAGACCCTCGTTTCACCTTGTCCCACAGATGCAACTAGATAATGCTCACGTCTGCAGAAATAATCCAGAAAATGACAGAAATAAACAGTTTTTCAGACAAACAAAAGCTAAAGAAGTTCATGACCACTAACCCAGCTCTATAAGAAATGTCAAAGGGAACTCTGAGTGGAAAAGAAAGACCTTAAATAAGAGTAAGAAAAATAGGAAACACAAAAGCAGTAAAAATAAGAATATCTGTAATGTCAGTCAAGGGTGTAAATAAAAGGGTGTAAAACATAACACCATATACCTAAAACACGGTGGGGGAGGAGTAAAGAATGGTTTACTCCTCAGCGACCAGAAACACAATATAGACTGCTATATGTAGATGTTAGATGCAAACCTAATGGTAACCACAAATCAAAAACCAGTGATAGATATGCAAAAACTAAAGAAAAAGAATCTAAGTATATAACTATAGAAAACCAGTAAACCATGAAAGAAAGTAAGAGAAAAAAAAATCAGAGAACTACAAACAAAAAAGAATTACAAAACAACCACAAAGTACATACTAAAATGGCATATATATTGATAATTACTTGAATATAAATGGACTAAATTCTCTAATTGAAAACAGAGGGTGCAGGAATGATTTACAAAAAAAAAACAAAACAAGACCCATATAGATGCAGCCTTTAAGAGACTCATTTCAGACCTAAAATATAGATTGAAAATGAAGGGATGCACCTGCCACTGATATAACACTGTACGTTAATTATACCAGAATTAAAATTAAAAAAAAAATAAAAAAATAAAAAGAAAGGGAGGGGATGGAGAAACATTTATTATGCAAATGGATGTCAAAAGAAACCTGAGGTAATAGTACTTATATTAGACAAAATAGACTTTAAAACAAAGACTGTGATGAGAGATGATGAAGGACACTATATAATAAAGGGGAAAATCCAACAAGAAGATATAACAATTGTAAATATTTATGCACATGACAGGAAAGCACCCAAATACATAAAACAGCTAAAAACAAACATAAAACAACTAGTTGATAATATGTTAATAGTAGAGGACTTTAACATGCCATTTACATCAATGAACAGACCCTCCAAACAGAAATCAACAAGGAAACAGGAGCTTTGAATGACACACTGGATCAGATGATGGATTTAACAGATATATTTAAAACATTCCTTCCTAAAACAGAGGAATACATATGTTTTTCAAGTACACATAGAACATTCTCCAGAATAGATCACATATTAGACCACAAAAGAAGTCTCAACATATTTAAAAAGATCAAAGTCATACCATTCATTTTATTGTGACCACAACATGAATTTAGAAATCAAACACAAGAACAAATCTGGAAAGGGCACAAACGGAGGTTAAGTAACATGTTACTAAACAATGAATGAGTCAACCAAGAAATCAAAAAATAAATAACATACTACATGGATTGAAATGAAAATGAGAACACAACAATCCAAAATCTTTGGGTTGCAGCAAAAGCTGTTCCAAGATGGAAGCATATAGCCACAAGAGGCAAGAAAAATCTCAAATAAACAACCTAACTTCACACCTAAAGGAGCTAGAAAAAGAACAAACAAAACCCAAACCAGCAGAAGGAAAGGAATAAATATGATTAGAGCATAAGTATAAGATATAGGAACAAAACAAAACAAAACAAAACAATGGAACATATCAATGAAATTGGAAAATGGTTCTTGAAAAAGATCAACATAATTGACAAACTTCTAGCCAGACTCATAAGGAGAGATAGGGAAAGAGAAAGAGAGAGACAGCAAGACTCAAATAAACAACATCACAATCCACATCACAGGGATACAAATGATTGTAAGGCAACATTATGAGAAATTATATGCCAACAAATTGGACAATTAGAAGAAAAAGATAAATTCCTCCAAACATATAACTTACCATGACTGAAGCAGGAAAAAATAGAAATTTTGAACAGACTGATTACCAGCAATGAAATTGAATCAGTAATCAAAAACTTCCAACAAACAAAAATCCAGGACCAGATGGCTTCTCAGGAGAATTCTAAGAAATAGCTCAAGGAGAGTTAATACCTATTCTTCTCAAACTTTTCCAAAAATTAGAAGACTGAGTAAAACTTCCTAATTCATTCTGTGAAGTCAGCATCACCTTAAAACCAAAAGCAGGTAAAGACACTACAGAAAAAAAGAGAACTACATGCCAATACCTCTGATGAACAGAGATGCAAAAATGCTCAGGAAAATATTAGCAAATCAAATCCACCAAAACATTTAAAAAAGCATTCATCATGATTAAGTGGAATTTGTTCCTGGGTTGCAAAGGTGGTTCAATATTCCCAAATCGATCAATGTGGTACATCACATCAATAAGAGAAGGAATAAAAACCATATGATCATTTCAATAGGTGTAGAAAAAGCATGTGATAGCCTACAACATCCGTTCATGTTAAAAATCCTGAACAAAGTAGGTTTAGAGGGAACATCCCTCAAAATAATAAAGGCTTTATAGGAAAAACTCACAGGTTTTCCTCTAAGGTCAGGAACAAGACAAGGATCCACTCTCACTCTTAGCCACAACAATCAGACAACAAAAAGAAAACACACACACACACACACACACACACACACACACACACATCCAAATTGGTAAGGAAGAAGTAAAATATTCAATATTTGCAGATGACATGATAAGAGATATAGAAAACCCTAAAGACTGTACTGAAAAATTACTCGAACTGATAAATAAATTCGGCAATATCACAGGATATAAAATCAATGTACAAAAATCGTTGCATTTCTATACACTGATAATGAAGCAGCAGGAAGAGAAATTAACAAAACAATCCTATTTACAATTTCACCAAAAACACTAAGAAACAGGAATAAAACTAACCATAGAAGTGAAAGATCTGTACTCTGAAAATTATAAAACTTTGATGAAAGAAATTTAAGAAGACACAAAGAATTGGAAAGACATTCCATGCTCATGGATTGGAAGAACAAATACTGTTAAATTATTAAACAATTTAAGTATATTAAAATTGTTAAGAAGTCGAGACTATTCAAAGTAATCTGCAGATTTATCGCAATACCTATAAAAATACCAACACCATTTTCACAGAACTAGAATAAACAGTCCTAAAATATGTATGGAACCACAAAAGACACCGAATAGCCAAACCAATCTTGAGAAAGAAAAACAAAACTGGAGGTCTCACAATTCTAGACTTCAAGGTATATTACAAAGCTGTAGTGATCAAAACAGTATGGTACTGGCACAAAAATAGACACATAGATCAATGGAACAGATTAGAAAGCCCAGATAAACCCACACTTGTATGGTCAATGAGTCTTCAACAAAGAAAGAATATGCAATGGGAAAACACAGTCTTTTCAACAAATAGTGTTGGGAAAACTGAACAGTTATAGGCAAAAGAATGACCAGGTCACTTTCTTACATCATGTACAAAAATAAACTCAAATTGGATTAAGGACCTAAGTGTGAGACCTGAAACTATAAAAACCCTAAAAGAGAGCACAGGCAGTAATTTCTCTGACATTGGTTGTAGCAACATCCTTCCAGATATGTCTCCTAAGGCAAGGGGAACAAAAGCAAAAATACAGTATTGAGACTTCATCAAAACAAAAAAAGCTCTACACAGGAAGGGAAACTACCAACAACACTAGAAGATAACTTGATGAATAGGAGAAGATATTTGCAAATGACATATCTTATAAAAGGTTAGTATCCAAAATATATATATACATATACAACTCAACACCAAAAAAGCAAATAATCCAATTAAAAAATGGGCAGAAGACATGAACGGTTATTTCTCCAAAGAAGATATACACAATAAACAGACCCATAAAGGAAGCTCAACATCACTTCTCATCAGGGAAATGCAAATTAAAACCACAAAAAGATATCCCTTCATACCTGTCAGAATGGCTAAAATCAAAAACACAGGAAAAAACAACTAAAGGTGAGGATGTGGAGACAAAGAAAACCCTTGTGCACTACTGGTGAGAATGCAAACTGGTATGGCCAGTGCAGAAGACCGTACAGAGGTTCTTCAAAAAATTAAAAATAGAACCACCCTAAGTCCAGTAATTGCACTAATGGATATTCACCCAAATAATACAAAAACATTAATTCGAAGGGATGTATGTACCCTTTTGTTTATTTCAGCATTGTTTACAATAGCCAAATTATAGAAGCCACCCCAGTGTCCATTACTAGATGATGTTTAAAGATTATATATGATACATAATTATAATATAATTAATATATAATATATATTATATGAATATTAGAAGAATGAAATCTTGCCATTTCAACAAATGGATAGGTCTAGAATACAATGCTAAGTGAAATAAGTCAGTAAGAGAAAGACACCATATTATTTCACTCATGTGGAATTTAAGATAACAAAACCAACAAACAAAGTGGGGAGGGAGGAAAGAGACAAATGGAAAAACAGACTCTTACCTGTAGAGAACAAACGGTTAACAAAGTGGAGGTTGGTGGGGGATTGGTGAAATAGGTGAAGGGGATGAAGAGTACACTTCTCTTGATGAGAAGTGGGTAATGTAGAGATGTGTTGAATCGCTCTATTTTACACCTGAAACTAATAGAAAACATATGTACGTTAATTAACTGGAATTAAAAGGAAAAAATTCAACCTCTTTTCACATCATTAAGAATTTAGAATGTTCACCTTTGTGTTTTATTTGATCCTTTGCATATTTTTGAGTTGTTAAAATTCTTATTGCTTTGCCTGAATTCTATAATGTATTTTGGATAATAGTACCTTTTCAGTTATACGTTTCGAAACATCTTCCCTCAGTTTGTGATTTATATTTTAACCTTACCTATTTTATCTTTTGTTGTTCAGGGAAACAGTATTTAATATAGAACTAATTATCTCAATCTTTATTTTAATCTTTTTGCTTTCATTTTTTAAACAATTTCTATTCTACTCAATATCACAAATATAGTATCCATTTTCTAGATATCACTTTCATTTAAACATTTTCATTTAAACAATTTTGTTTAAATTTTCATTTAAACATTTATGTCATTAATTTATCTGGAAATTTTGTTTTATTTGTATGAGTGGCTCTAACTTTATTTTCTCGCCATGGATAGCTAATTTTCTAATAACAGTTATTGAATGAATTTCCTAATGCGTTTGTAATGCTTCTTGAGTAAATAGCAGATTTAGAGGTTAAAATGACTAAATCTTCTTTTTTTTTCCTATTCCCTTTGTCTCTTTGTTTACTCTTTTACCAACATCATACTAGAGTTTCATTATAATTTTAGCTATTTTGAGGAAATTTTTCTTTCCATATTCTTATCCTTTTTTAGCATTCTGTTGGACTTTATTGTTTGTGTATTTATTGATTCATGTTCTTATCATTATATTTGACTTATCATTATAGTTGAATCAATGTAGTAAATCAGGATATTTAGATTTAAATCCAATTTTCATCTCAGAAACTAAGCACCTTTAGTGACTCTGGATGACTGTGCTTCATTTTAATAAAGTGTGGGTATGCCATTCTGAGACAAGTATTTCATCATGGTGTGATTTTATGATTAGTTCATTTTAAATGAATTCATTGCTTCACCACACTATTGATGGATCTTAGGAAGATGCTACTGATGAATTTTAAATGACTAAAATTTGTCCTTGTGAAATCATCAAAAATCATCTGCATGAAAGGGTTCATTCTGTAAGTTTTTAAAGTCACGAGGCAGTCTTAAAGATCTCTTCTATAAGGTTAACAGATATTCATAGAAATCTGAGTACCAACAAATCAGTATATAAATATTCCTGTTTTGTAGTTTTCTTTTTTTTTAAAGTTCTAGACATTATCAACTAAAAGTTATTTGTGTGTGTGCATGTGTGTATGTGCATACGTATACATATGTGTATACATACATACATATATATACATACACATATATATACGTATGTGTACACATATATTATATGTACATATATATGTACACATATACATACACATATATGTATAAACATACACACACATATATTAATTGCATATCCTTTTTGGGGAACATGTTTTTCAATGTTATCAAATATTAATGTTTGGCTGAGTTTCCTTGTTTTTAAGGATAAAAGAAAACATAATGTGAATGTTTACATTTCCAGAATTAAAAACATATATATTTGTCTCCTTCAAAAATTTTCAGTGAAAGAAAATATAATTCCAAGTGTGATTGAATGCTTCATATAATAAGCAATTCTGACTTTTCCACTCAGTCTTTGTCTTTGTTTTACTAATCATGTTGCAAGCTCTTACACTGTAAAATGGATATAACCACAATATAAAAATTTAGTAGATATCAGTTTCCATTATACTTTAATTCATAAATATTGTATTATTGGATCTTACATTTTCCCAAGGCTATTTAATAAACCTGAACTTTAAAAAAATCAATATTTCCTTTCAGTTTTACTTTACATTAATGCACTAAATTTTTTTTTTAATGTACTCATAATATCCTAATACTTCAAAATAGGCAGATGCATTGAGGCTTTGGATATCAGCATTTAAACAACATACATTTTTTCAGTGTATTGATTTACAATAAACACAGATACATTTTCTGGTGCAGATATATTGATTTACAAAACTAATCTCAAGAAGATACGATGAGTAATAAACAAAACAATGCTTTCCACTAAGTTTTATGTCCTCAAATATTCTTCCTTTCCTAGGAATAAAAAGAAAGTAAGCTAAAGGCAACGCATATTAATTGTGGAAGATCATCTAAATTTTTCTCTAAAGAAAATCATTTACATTAAACATATGACGCAAATAAAATCTAGTCAGGAGGTTTTAACTGGATCCTATGGAGGGATAGAGCTCCTGGAGAGGATCTGGTGTTGGATTTCAGAGGAATATATTAACTGTGTAACTGCACATAGAATTTTGTGTGAATGCACCATTTTCTCAGGGGAACAGCCAAGCCTTTTATCAGATTCTTTAAAGGGAGACTCATATTTTTAATTTCCTGAGTTACAAGAATATGTAACTTAAGAATTTAAGGAAAATATTTGTTTTGTAATTTTATTTGCTGTTAAAAAAAAGTTTAAAGTATCAAAATTAAAATATTAAATACTTGCTCATTTTCTTATTTTTATTTTTTTACCATTTACTTGTTTTTGAGACAGAGAGAGAGAGCATGAACAGGGGAGGATCAGAGAAAGAGGGAGACACAGAATCTGAAACAGGCACGCAAACCCACGGACCACAAGATCACGACCTGAGCCGAAGTCGGACGCTTAACCGGCTGAGCCACCCAGGCGCCCCTTGCTCGTTCTCTTAAATGAGGGGCAGTATTTTGATGTTTGAATAACATATCATAATTTAAAGGGTTTTATCATTTAAACTTATATAAATTTACTTACTTTTTAACAAGAGCCATTGCTATTTGGTGCATCATGATTTGCAGATATGTAGCAAATTTACTTACAGCAAATCGTTCTACTCGGTATAGATATAGCAAATATAGATATTGCAAATAGTTATGTGGAGCCTAATATTTTGGAGTTATGTGACTCAGTTTTACTGAGCTTATAAATATGCAGTACATCCAAGGAGGGTAGGTGGCAAAGTAGAGCAGTTCTTATGGGGATTTTCCTTCAAAGGCTATAGCACTGGGTTTCGACCACTATACATTTTATGAGGCCTTTACTACTTAACAGATTTTTTTTTTATTTTTATGAAAATTAAATCCTATTTCATTCAAGAGAAGAGCTCTTTTCTGTGAAATAAAATAGAACTGATCGGTTTTACACAAACAAGTTCACACAGATATGTCTGCGTAAAATTCATGTATGAATGTATTTAGAGAGAGACTTAGTGGTGGGAAATCCTGGAGCCCAGAGGTGCTTTCCTTCTTGAAGATGGGAGAACAATTCATCTTCTTGCCAGCTGTAGCAAATATCTCCTCTAACTGGTGACTTCGTTGCTGGAAGTCTTCCTCCTTCCTTGATCCCCATCCTCACGTGGTAAGTCTCGCGTCTCCCAGGGGCCCATTGGTCGTTAAGAGACAACTGGATAAATGTCCGTGGGAGAGAATGTCAGGATGATGGAATGAGTAGAGAGGAGGAAATTTATCTCATTCCACTGCTAAATTAGTGCTGGGAATTTCACCAATTACTCTTTCCTTGAGGAAGATCAGGATTTGTCCAGAGGTAGGAAAGGCACATAGATGTTGATCTTCCTGCCCATTTCTCCCACATGTGACATCTTCCAGAATTAATCTGTCTGAAAATAGCTCTCAGTTATTTTATTTAAACTCTCAGCAATGATTGAAATAAGTGCTCACCTCCCCCACTGTCTTGAGGAACTTTCTTCACTTTTCTTCTAAGTTCTTCTAAGTCCTGGTTCTTCCTTACCCTGTGGTTATTGTCTTGTCTCTTTTGACGGTTCTTCCTTAATTTCCCAGCCTTCACACGTTGGAATTCTCTAACTCAGCTAAAGAACTTTCCTTCTCTCTGATTGCATTCATTCTCTTCAAGGTCTCATTAATTTATGGCTTATAATACCATTTATACTTGGTATAAGTAAATCCAGAGAGTAAAATCCAGGCCTCCTAAAATGGTCTGTAAAGCCTTCTGTCCAGATTTCTACTATATCTACCTTTATAATTTCTACCTCTACTGTTCTCCAACTAGCTTACTGTGTTCCAGCCACACTGCCGTTTCTCAGCTTAGAGTAATGCTCACACCTGTTTCTTTGCCTTGATGTTTTCTATGCCTGATAGTTTCCCTCCAGACATCCGTGTGGCTTCATTCCTTATCTCTATCATGTTACATTGCCAAACGGCATTCCCTAATCCCTGTATATAAAGAGTACTCTAAGCAAAAGGTGAAAATATATTATGAACTGTAAGAACCCATGTGATAGGCTGAGCAATACTGAAACACCCTTGAAAAATGTCCGTATCTTACTACCTCATCCTGTGAATATTATCTTATATTACAGAGGACTCTTTCCAGATGTGATCATGTTAAGGATTTTGAGATGAGCGATTATTCTGGATAATCTGGTGTGCCAGTGTGATCACACAGCTCCTGATAAAAGGAACAGATGAAGAGTCAATCAAAAGTAAATGCAATAGTGGAAACAATAGTTTGGCATGAAGCAAAACGTTGAAGTGAAGCAGGAAAGAGGCCATGAGCCAAGGGATGCTGTCAGCTTCCAGGAATTGGAAATAGTGCAAAGTAGGTTCTCTCCTGAAGCATCCAGGAGGAATGCAACCCTGCCCACACCTTAATGTTATACTTCTGACCTCCAAGACTGTAAGAGGATAGATTTGTTTTGGATGAAGCCCCTCATTTCTGTTCATTTGTTACAACAGCCGTAGGAAATAAACATTCCTCACATAATCATTTACCTCTCATACCACCTTCTCTTACTTCTACAGGTCTTTACATCGGCCAGTCTGGCTGCCTTGCTATTCTTTGAACATTAAAGGTATGTACTCTCCTTCCACCTCATTTATCATTTTCTTTTTACATTTTTTAATATTTTATTTTATTTTTGAGAGAGAGAGAGAGTCAGAGCACGAGCAGGGGAAGGCGAGGGGCAGAGAGAGAGGGGGGAGACACAGAATCCGAAGCACAGCTGTCAGGGCTGACAGCTCAGAGCCCCATGGGGGCTCGAACCCACGAACAGCGAGATCAAGTCAGAAATTTAACTGACTGAGCCACCCAGGCACCCCACCACCTCACTTATCTGCCTGCAAGTTCCCACACATCATTCAAATCTTTACTCAACTTATCTTCACAATGAGACCCCCATGGCCATCCTCCTCTCATGCCCCTTCTGTACATATTTCCTTTTCCTTTTCCTAGTTTCCTATTTTATTTTCTTTCACCTGTCACTACAACATGCTATTTTTTAAATTATTTATTTTATCCCTCTTTTTGGATTGTAAGCTTTGTGTGGGCAAAGAACTTTGGCTGTTTCATTTATTGTAATATCTCAGTACTTTGCATATTTACTGGTATATATTTTTAAGTTGATTTATTTATTCTGAGAGAGAGAGAGAGAGAGAGAGAGAGATTGCATGCATATGAGTTGGGAAGGAGCAGAGAGAGGAGGAGAGAGAGAATCCCAATGAGGCTTTGCACTGTCAGAGCAGAACCCCATGCAAGACGCAAACTCATGAACCCTGAGATCGTGACCTGAGCCAAAGTTGGACGCTTAACACACTGAGCCACCCACGTGCTTTGATTACTGGTTTATATATTTTGATGTGATGAATGAATGTCTGAATGAAGGTCTAAATGAATGGATGAGAGAAATTTTCTTAACACACCCATTTCCAATAACATGCACTGCTTTTCTCAATGGAATTCATAACTTTCCCACACATATTATAATGAAATTTTAATTTATTCATCATATATCTCTTTCCATACCATATGGTAAGTTCCCAGAGAGAAAAGATTTTTTGTTTTTGTTTTTGTTTTTAATTCACTTCCATATCTCTAGTGTTTGCCATCATTCTTGGCAAATAGAAGGTTTTGTAAGCATTTTTTCCCTAAGCATTCCTAAGTATGAATGAATACATTTAACAAAGTGTTTCATATCTAAAATTATATTGATAATTTAAAACATCATGAACAGACAATATTTAAAATAATTTTAAAAAGTTTTTAAAAAGTGGCATTTCCATGGATCTTGTCCCCTTATTCTTGCAACACTAGAAATTAGATGAGTATTGCGGCACCTGGGGTAGCTCAGTGGGTTGAACGTCCAACTTCAGCTCAGGTCATGATCTCACAGCTTGTGAGTTTAAGCCCTGCTTTGGCTCTGCGCTGACAGCTCGGAGCCTGGAGCCTACTTTGAACTCTGTCTCCCTCTCTCTCTCTCTGCCCCTCCCCACTTGTGCTCTCTCTCTTTATTTCTCTCAAAAATAAATAAACATAAAAAAAGAAATTAGATGACTATTACAGATATATTCACTAAATATTCACTAAATGAATGACTTAATGAATGACCAAGATAATTCATACTTAAGAATTTATATCTCTTCTTATTTAAGTCATCTGTGGAAATGGCTGGTTATTTCAAGGATATAGACAGATTTTTTAGACAATCTGTTCTGTGATTGTTTCTTGTACCATTCAAAGAAAAAGTAGGTAGTAAGCAAGATTACAGTCTCATGGGTCATATCTTATCCATGCTTGAACAATCGTTAAATGATATCTGGAGGGAAGTACATTTATTTCTCTAGATTATTAGCAGTATATAGTCTTTGTCATGTAGTTAAAAAAATGCATACTAGCCTTGGATATTGGGCTAGTGGAAAAGGACAGCGGGTAATGAGAACAGGGAGAAATTTATATCTGCTTCCACTGAGCGGGAAAAGGGCTAATTCATCCTAAGAAGGAATGCATTCAAGAAGGATGAATTTCATTCTATTTTAAGTTTACTCTACAACATATTTAGTATGTTAATTGTGTCCATTGGTGCATATTAGTCCATTACACAGTAGCAAAACTCTATCCATTTATTTAGTTTGCTGACCTATTGATTTCTCATCTATACTCATGAGGGTAAGTCATTATAATGCTTATTAACTGCTGTGTTCCTAACAAAATATTAAGATTGTAACGTCTCAGTAATCTTTTGTTGGAGAAGAAATAAAATTTAAGCTGTTCACATTATTTCTCACTGTTTCAAAATTATATATTGCCAATTAAATAGATGGTATTTTGCACTTGGATTGCAGATGCCTATGTAAATATTTATGTATGTCTAAATGAAGATACTAACGGAGATAAATACTATGCAATTAATGACCAAGAAATCCTACCAGTGAGTCAACAATTAATGTTTATGTGTTTGTGTTATACTTTAGACAATAGCTTTTTCACAGCTAATTTACATACCTGTGGGCAAAAGATGTACATTTTAAATTTATATATATGCAAAGTTTCTTTCCTAGTATGTAATAAGGACTAGTAAATTTTATTCAAGAAAATGAACTTGAAATCACCCAAAAAAATGGTAGCTACTAGATTTACATTAAGATATATACAGTGATTTCAGTAATTGTGGGAGAGTGATTTTGATGTTACAGATGCAATGATATACAAGAGATAAATGACTAGGAGAACATTCTTACAATAAAGAAACCATTATACATTATTAACTATTATGTAGGAAAATCTCAAATAAAGCTATTTCTTATAAGAGTCTGAACTCTTCCCTTGTATAAGAGCAATTGCCTATACATTTGCAATGAAATCTTTTATTTTCATCATTAAGGAAATTGTTACAAGTTTTAATAGACAAACTTAAACTAATAGATTTTGAAATCCAATCTATAGACAATAGTCTACAGACAGATGTGCACATATTCAGCTATAAATTTTTGCATAAAATAAATGTTTGATAATATGTAGCATGTTGGAAAAATTGCAGGTTTTATTTAAAAGAAGTAGTTGTGAATCCAGAGCTTGGTCTATAAATGCCAACATTTTTTACTGTGGTATATTAGATAAAATATACTTTTGTGTTATCACTCAACATTATTGAACATAATCCATTTTCCATCATGATATGCTGTTATTAATTTTTTTCTGCCATACTACAATGTTTACTTTAAGCCATATTAAAGTGGATATATTAAGTAAATCCTCTTCTATTTGAACACTATTGAGTTATGAAATTCTTCTGTTATATAACCATGTTGGATCAAATAAATTTCTAATTTTTGTCATTCAGGGTTTTTCTCTTTACTAAGCAGGGTTTTGATTTTAAGAAACCACCTTCAAATTCTACTTCATTACTTTATAGAGGCTGTATGCTGGGAAAGCAAAGTACAATATTTAGATATTGAAAGCAAGTAACTATGAGTAAGGGCCTGAGAGGCAATTTATGGTTAAAATGTTTCCAACACATTGTTGGAATAGATCCAAATTCCAATTTTCATTCCAAAGAAGTGCCAATAAAAATACCTACCTTTCTGACACTTAGGAGTTTTGGGAAGAGTAAAAACAAGATGTATAAATCAGGTAACTCAATATTTTATAACAAGTATGCATTTAATATAAAAATAATTGGGTTGACTCGACTTCTCTTTGCTATTTTAGGGTTTTGTTCTGTTCTGTTCTGTTTTCTGGCCTCTTTGCTGTGTTATAAATGACTAGAGAATGATTCATATTCTCATTATCTAATGACTTCTCTGTGGAGTCCTCTGTGGAGGTTATATTCTATTTTTAGTGCTAAGGTAAAAATATGGAGGAGGTAAAATCCCCATGAAAGTGTTGGGGAAGGCAGTCTCATTGGTGGAGTCTTTTGACTTTCTTTCAGCCACATGAGAATGGGTGCTGGGCCTGGAACCCTTCCTTACAAAGAGAGAGTTCTCATTGCTTTGTGCTGGATTTATCACCTTATTCAGACTCAAGGAGTGTCCCTTTGTTCTGCTGAAGCCTGTGTGTCATGTGGCACTTAGTCAACCAGCTGTATTTGTTCCCTGCAGGGAGTGGAACAAAGTCCTTCTGCTGTAGCACAAGAGGTGTGTATGCAGGCCAATTGCCTTGGGTTGGCTGCCCAGGGGCATCCCCTGGACTCCGGAGACACGCCCACTACTGAAGCTGATCTTGGTCTACCTCTTTCCCGTGTGAGTAAAGCGTCGTTCCGTCCAGTGTTTGTGTCGTTTCCTCTGATGATTATGATACTAAGTTGTAGTGGGCGGGAGGGCTCATCTTCTATTCCTAGTAACACGCAGCAGATGACTCTTCCTCAGGAGAAAGCAAGCGCATAAAGTATACATGATTTACATATTCAAAACTAAAATACTAATATGTCTGTTTATAAAATTTCTGGGTAAAATGATATATACTTAATATAATTCCATAGAGGGGTAAATTAATGCAAGTTATTTCCTACTGATTTGTAATGTAATTTGTGCATGTTAAGTTTGAATTTCCTTAGCAGAAGGGAACATAATTAACTGATTATGAGCACAAACTAAACTCTATCTTTTCCTTTTGATCTTCGTATTTGATGTCTAAACATAATCATTCATAAGGTGCTTTTTGTACATCCTCCATGTTTTCACTTTTTCTATTGTCTTTGTATTGTGTCCAAATATCACTAGGTGTCTACCCATCTATCCTTCGCTGGGTTAGTAAAATTGGATATGAACAGGGAATGCTTGACTGGGGAATAATTTCCCATATAGAGAGTTTATTATTGATTATTTAGTCTTACTTTTGTAGACAGTCTTGTTATTCCAAGAATTGGAGTAATGTGTTATAAAATTTTAAAAAAGGAACTTAAATAATGTATTTTATATGATTAGGGATGTATATAATTTCTTCTTTTGGAAAATATTTTTATTCATCTATTTTAGATAATCGTATTTGACTTCTAATACCAAAATAAATATCACTTTCAAATCCATAACCACACATACCCACACATAGCCAACAATAAAAAGAAATTAACAAAGATCGTAAAAATACAACATGCGCTGTAAGTAAAGATTATCTGCATATTTTAAAACATAATTATTATTACTGGGTAACCCAAGAGTTACCTTTTATCCCCATTAAATTATCAACTATGATAAAAATTTAAATCCCTGAAATGAGTCTGATGCTGCAAAGGAGGGGTGGTGCCTGGCTGGCTCACTTGGTGAAGCATGAAGCTCTTGATCTTGGCCATTGTGGGTTTGAGCCCCATGTTTATAAAATTGTGAGTTGGATGTAGATATTATTTAGAAATAAAATCTTTACACACCTAAAGGAGCTAGAAAAGGGATAGCAAATGAAACCCAAAGCCACCAGAGGAAGAGAAATAATAAACATTAGAGCAGAAATAAATGATACAGAAAAACCAGTAGAATAAACAATGAAACTAAGGGCTGATTCTTTGAAGGAATTAATAAAATTGATAAATCCCTAGCCAGACTTGTCAAAAAGAAAAGAGAAGGGACCCAAATAAATAAAAACATGAATGAAAGAGGAGAGATCAAAACCAACACTACAGAAACACAAAGAATTAGAATATTATGGAAAATTATATGTCAAAACACTGGGCAATCTGAAAGAAATGGATAAATTCCTAGAAACATACACATTACCAAAACTGAAACAGGAAGAAATACAAAATTTAAACATACCCATAGCCAGCAAAGAAATTAAATCAGTAATCAAAAATCTCCCAAAAAGCAAAAATTCAGGCTTCCCAGGGGAATTCTACCAGACATTTAAAAAGAGTTAATACCTATTGTTCTCAAACTGTTTATAAAAATAGAAATGGAAGGAAAACTTCCAAACTCGTAGGAGGCCAGCATCACCTTGATTCCAAAACCAAAGACCCCACCAAATAGGAGAACTACTGGCCGATATCCCTGATGAACATGGATGCAAAATTTCTCAACAAGATACTAGCAAATTGAACCCAACAGCCCATTAAAAGAATTATTCACCACAATCAAGTGGGACTTATTCTTGAGCTGCAGGGGTGGTTCAATATTTGCAAATCGATCAATGTGATACACGACATTAATAAAAGAAAGGATAAGAACGATACGATCTTCTCAACAGATGCAGAAGAAGCATTTGACAAAATACAGCATCCATTCTTAATAAAAACCTTCAACAAAGTAGGGATAGAGGAACATACCACAACATCATCAAGGTCATATACAAAAGACCCACACCTAATATCATCTTCAATGAGGAAAACTGAGAGCTTTTTCTCTACAGTCAAGAACAAGACAGGGATATCCACTTTCACATTGTGATTTAACATGGTAGTGGAAGTCGTACCCTCGGTAACTAGACAACAAAAAGAAATAAAAGGCATCCAAACTGGCAAAGAAGAAGCCAAACTTTCACTATTCTCACATGACATGATACTCTGTGTAGAAAACCTAAAAGGCTACACCAAAAAATTACTAGAACTAATACATGAATTGAGCAAAGTTGCAGGATATAAAAGCAATGTACAGACATCTGTTTTATTTCCATACACCAATAGTGAAAAGGCAAAAAAAGAAATCAAGGAATCGACCTCATTTACTACTGCACCAAAAAACCACAAGAATTATGGGTAGTGTTAAGAAACAATGCAAAGAGATCTTGTACACATTTTACCCACTTTCTCCCAAGGTAACTTCTTGCAAACTATGGTACACTATCACAACCAGGATTTGACACGGACGCAGTAAATATACAGAATGTTTCTAGTACTGCAAGGATTATTTATATGGTCCTTTTATACCTGTCATTTAGACACACACATACTTTCTTGCATTCCCAACACCCTAATTTCCCAGCAATCACTAATCTCGTCTCATTTCCATAATTTTGTGATCCTGTTAATGGTATATAAATTGAACCATACCGTATCTCACCTTTTGCTAATGCTTTTTTTTTTTTTTTCACCAAGAATAATTATCTAGGGCTTCCTCCAGATTTTCACATGCTTCTTCATTGGTTCCTTTTTTAATTTCTGAATAGCATTCCAAGGTATGGTTGTACTCTAGCTTGTTTAAAAACTCACCCATTAAAGGACATGTGTGTTGTTTCTACCGTTTGGCTATTCTGAATAAAGCTGCTATAAACATTTGTATACATATTTTTTGCGTGATATATACTTTTATTGTGTGTGTGTGTGTGTGTGTGTGTGTGTGTGTGTGTGTGATAAATACCAGGGAGTGCAATTGTGGGCCATGTGATAGTTGCGTTTTTAGCATTTAGCTGTTGTTCTGACTGGTTCTATCATTCAAGGTGTTCAGCAGTGATATATGAATGATCCGGTAACTCCTGCAGTCTTTCTGGCATTTGCAGTTTCACTAATTTTTTTTATTTTGTTTTAGCCATTTGAATAAATGTGAGAAATATACCACTGTGGATTTCTTTTTTTTTTTTTTTTTTTGCAGTTTTCTAATGAATTATGAAATTGCACATCTTTCACATGCGGATTTGCCATCCATATATATTACTCAATGAAGTGTCTCTTCATTCCTTTTGCTTATCTCTAATTGAATTCTTTGTTTTCACTCTTAAATAAAGAGACTTAATTTCATGGAGTCTATTTACTAGTCCTGTAGCAGATACGAAGTTAGCAAGTATTTTCTCCCTTTCTGTAGCTTGCTTTTCATACCCTTAACAGGGTATTTCACAAAGCGATTTTTAAAAATTTTGATGAAATCCTTTTTTACCATTTTATTTATTTATTTATTTATTTATTTATTTATTTAATTTTAAAGGTTTATTTATTTTTGAGAGAGAGAGGGACGGAGCACGAGTGGGGGAGGGGCAGAGAAAGATGGAGACACAGAATCTAAAGCAGGTCCAGGCTCTAAGCCGTCAGCATAAAGCCCGATGCAGGGCTTGAACTTATGAATCGTGAGATCATGCCCTGAGCCATGGTTGGAAACTTAATCAACTGAGCCACCCAGGTGACACCTTTTTTTTTTCTTTTATGGGTCATGCTTTTATTGTTATATCTAAAAATTTTTTGCCTAGTCCTAATTCTCAAAGACTTTCTCCTCTTTTCTCTCTACATTTTACATTTGTATATTTATCTTTAATTCTTTGATCCATTTAATTATCTTGTTGCTGTTGTTAAAGTTTAAGTCATTTTCTTTTCTTTTAAAATTTTAAAGGCTTATTTATTTTTGAGAGAGAGAGACACAGAGTGTAAGCAAGGGAGGGGCAGAGAGAGAGGGAGACATAGAATCTGAAGCAGGCTCCAGGTTCTGAGCTGTCAGCACAGAGCCTGATGCGGGGCTTGAACTCACAAACCGCGAGATCATGACCTGAGCCGAAATCCGACGGTCAACTGACTGAGCCAACCAGGCTCATAGGTCATTTTTTTTTTCTACATATGAATATCTATTTGCTCTTACGCCATTGTTGAACAGGCTATCCTTTCTACATTGGATTCCTTTTGTATCTTGTCAAAATTCAACTGTGTGTAATTTGTGTGGATCTATTTCCAGGTTCTGTATTGTTACGTTGTTCTATATACTTATCTTTCTACTGATACATCATCTTGAATAATGTAACTATATAATAAGTTGTTACATCAGGTGGACTGAGTCCTCCCACTTTATTCTTTTTCAAAATTATTTTAGCTATTCTGATTCCTTTGCCTTTACACATAAATTTTATAATCTCTGTTATATCTACAAAATATTTTGCTAGAATTTTGATAGGAATTGGGTTAAATATGCACATCAATTTGAGAAAAATTGATATCATTACTATATTAAGTCATCCCATCCATGCGTAGGATATGTCCCTCCAGTTAATTATTATTTAGTTATTATTTTATTTCATTAGCATCTTGTGGTTTTCAGCACACAAGACCTGTATATGTTTTATTAAATTTGCATTAAACATTTCATGTAAATGGTATTATAATTTTAACTTTATGTTGTCCAAATGTTCAGTGGTAATATGTGGAAATACAATTGATTTTTATGTTTATCTTATACCTTATGACCACACTGAGTTCACTTACGGTTTAGAAGGTTTTCTTACTCTCTTGTTTTTAGATCAATTGGAATTTTCTACATAAACAATGATGTCTTCTGCCAGTAGTGGCAGTTTTGTTTTTTTCTGTTTTGATCTGTATTTATTTTATTACCTTTTCTTGTCTTATTGAACTGGCTAGACTTTGCAACATCTTGTTGAATGAGAGCAGCAAGAGTGGATATTTTTGCCTTGTTTCCAATATCATGGAGGGTAACAACCGATCTTTTGCCATTGAGTATGATTTCATTACAGGTTTTATATAGTATCCCTTTGTCAATTAAGAACGTTTTCTTATATGTCCTCTAAGAGTTTTTATCATTAATGGGTGTTGGATTTGTAAAATGACTTTCCTTCTTTGATTGATATGATCCTGTGTTTTTCTTTATTAGTCTGTTAATATGCTGGATGGCATTTATTGATTTTCAAATAAGAGACAGTCTTGTATCCCTAGGTTAAATCCCACTGGATCATGGCTTAGAGTTCTTTTTATACATTGCAGAATTATATTTAATAACATTTTGAAAATGATTTTTGCATTTATATTTAAGGAAAATGTTGGCATGACTTTTTTGTATCCTATTTTTTTTTTGATATCAGAGTAATATTAGCTTCATATAATGAAGTTGGAGGTGTTTTTCTGTATTTTCTAGAAGACAATGGACCCCTCATTACCTGCAGTGAAAGATTATGACACAATACCTGACTTCAAAGAGGATAGCATGTAAATCCCAAACCAGGAATGGGAGGCATTTTGAATTGTTTTCATTATTGTGACAGCATGCAAGGTTATAATACTGCCTTATAAATCCTGGGATGGAGTGCCTTTAGCCTATAAAATTGTTTTTTTGTTTTTTTTTTTTTTTTTTAATTTTTTTTTTTTTTCAACGTTTATTTATTTTGGGGACAGAGAGAGACACAGCATGAACGGGGGAGGGGCAGAGAGAGAGGGAGACACAGAATCAGAAACAGGCTCCAGGCTCTGAGTCATCAGCCCAGAGTCCGACGCGGGGCTCGAACTCACGGACCGCGAGATCGTGACCTGGCTGAAGTCGGACGCTTAACCGACTGCGCCACCCAGGTGCCCCTAGCCTATAAAATTGTTAAGCTGCTATATAAACCTTTGCCAGATTTCTATTTGATTCACCACAGCTTGTTATGTGTCACACACTATTCTAGGAACTGGATATATCAGTGGGAAAATCAGACACAGGGTCTTTTCTGCTGGAGCTAAATGTTGGAGAATTCAGATTCTCTACTTACCAAAGGCCAGAGAGGCATCTTTTGATGGCCACTAAAATAGAGCAATATTTAGAGATAAGAAATCACAGTAGTGTTGAATTGTGACTTCTCCCAATATTTTATACCTTGCAACAAAAAGAAGACAAAATCTTGCCCCCTTGACTGGCTCAAGCCTAACCAGGAAACAGAGCAACTTTCTATTGCTATTGTTTGACTCTCTTGTAACTTGCAGCTTTTGCTCTGTGAGGTCTAGGAATCAGGTTCAGGTGAAGTGTGTGTGTGTGTGTGTGTGTGTGTGTGTGTGTGTGTGGCTAAATTTCCCCAGTAATTGATTCAAAAACATTGATTATTAGTAAGTTTTCCAACCTTGGTTAAAAATGACTGGGCTCTTGAGGTGCTGGGTGGCTCAGTCAGTTAAGCATCCTATCCTTGATTTCTGCTCATGTCAAGATCTCATAGTTTGTGAAATCGAGCCCCACATTAGTCTCTGTGTTAATAGTGGAGAGGCTACTTAGGATTCCCTCTCTCGCCCTGCCCTTCTCTGCCCCTCCCCTACTAGTGTGTTCTAAATAAATAAATAAATAAATAAATAAATAAATAAATATTAAAAAAATAAAAGAATGAGCTCTTAGTGATTGGAATGATGTCACAGGGATAGAATAATGGTCCTTTATCATTGTTGCACATGGAAATCACCTGTGGTGTTTTAAACACTATTGATACCTGAGTGAAACTGCAGAATATTGAGGCCTGGGGTATCTGAAATTCAAAAGCCTCCTAAGTAATCCTAGCATGCTGCCATCCACGAGAACCACTGATGTGGAGCCAAATAGTCTGACATTTCAAACCATAGGGAACTCTGATTTATTTGCCATTGAACAGCAATTCCCTTTGCTTAAAAGAATAGAAAGCCATTTATTTTTGACATGGTAGTCAGGACAAGCGTCAGAAGTTAGAATAATTATGGTAAACAGGGCATAAACCAAATTTGTCAAGTCTCCAGTTCTTCGAAACCAGTCTACACTCCAGAGCTCAGCGATCTTAATAATTAATATTAAGCCCCTTAGGATAGTCCCTGGAGCACTGGGTCAGGAGATTATGCAAACATCTTGAGGCAGAACTTTCGGAAGAGTGCCACTGGACCTATGCTCTTAGTAAGTGGCACAAGTGGCACAAAGTTTTTAGACACAGTGTGAGCACCATTGCTCGAGGCGTAGTTAATGCTAATGTGTACTAGTATTAATAGGCACACTGATTTGTGTGTTGGAAATAGCGAGGCTGAAACTTAGGTACCTGAGAAAGGAAGCTCATGAGGTTTGGATAAACTAGTGCAATTGTGGGCACTAATTAGATTCTATCAGCATGTGTTTATGGAGTGCCTACTCTGTGTCAGGTAAGTTATAAGGCCTAAGCTGCAAGAAGGGAAATAAGGCTTACCCCCAATGTAGTTTGCATTCTAGATGGCATGACAGAGAGGAAGGAAGAAAAGGAAGGAAGAAAGAAAGGGAGCGAAGTAGAAAGGGAAGGAGGAGATGGAAAAGATATAATGTTCGACGCAGAATTTAGTACACAAGAAAACAAAAGAAGGAAAGTAACATAGGGTTGCAGTGTTTAAAATGCTGCCCTACACAGTCCTCACTGAGAAAGTGGCACTTGAGTACAGAGAAAAACCTTGGATGGAGAGTAATTTGTGCTTCAAGTGTTCTTCAAGATGAGCAAACATTCCTAATAAGTTTTAACTTGATAAATGAGCGATGTCTCACAATATTAGTATGCGATGCTGAATGTCACATGATCACAACTGACCCAATGGTTATTGAAATTCACTTTGATGCCCAGGTACTTTTGATTACAAGCATGTTTCCGGAATGAATTACGCTTACAAACCAAGGTTTTACTGTATACCAGAAAGTAGTAAGGGAGAATTTTATTTTAACTTATCTGGAGAACATCCTATTTTTCTTAGTTTAAACTTAAAACAATGTTTTAATTTTCATGAAAGAATGTTTCATAATTTGATTCTCTTCTCCGAACATTTGTACTTCAATAAATCTGATGCACCCTAATAGAGTGGCAAAGATCTCCCTTACTGTTTACCAAAGTCCACATATAAGCATATAAAACTTCTGCAATCAACTCTTATTGCAATATTTATAAAGTTAAACTTATAACTGTACAATGGTGGTTAACATATTCAATTATTGCAGGCCAATTTCGGTTTAAAGTGAAGTCTTTGTGTTACTTTTAAGATTATT
This sequence comes from Leopardus geoffroyi, assembly GCF_018350155.1. Taxonomy (NCBI): domain Eukaryota; kingdom Metazoa; phylum Chordata; class Mammalia; order Carnivora; family Felidae; genus Leopardus; species Leopardus geoffroyi. The sequence continues at coordinate 217,304,437 of NC_059326.1, read as the reverse complement.
TGTAATTGCTTCCAACCATCAGATACAGATGTGCACAATTTCAGCAATCTTTCAAGACAGCTTTTTCATTTTGAGAAATGTTGTTGAAGTCAGATGATTAACAATGGTAACAATTTTTCTGATTTATGATGGGTATGGTATAACTATTGTATGTGATTTTAATCTTCTATCACTATTTCAGTATTGATTAAAAACTGATAAATACTCTTTATGTTATATGTGCAATGGAAAGTAAATACATACCAGAAAGTGAAGTTAGAGGGGTTGCCTGGCTGGCTCAGCTGGTAGAGATTGTGACTCTGTTCTTTTTGCTTTTTTTTTTTTTTTTTTTAAATTTTTTTTTTTTCAACGTTTATTTATTTTTGGGACAGACAGAGACAGAGCATGAACCGGGGAGGGGCAGAGAGAGAGGGAACACAAAATCGGAAACAGGCTCCAGGCTCCGAGCCATCAGCCCAGAGCCTGATGCGGGGCTCGAACTCACGGACCGCGAGATCGTGACCTGGCTGAAGTCGGACGCTTAACCGACTGCGCCACCCAGGCGCCCCTGTTCTTTTTGTTTTTTGTTGTTTTTTAGGTTTATTTTGAGAGAGAACAGGAGAGGTTCAGAGAAAGAGGGGGAGAGAGAGAATCCCAAACAGGTTCCGCACTTTCAGAGGAGAGCCCGACCTGGTGCTCAAACCCACCAACCATGAAATCATGACCTAAGCCAAAATCAAGAGTCCGACGCTTAACGGAGTGAGCCAGCCAGGAGCCCCAAGCATGTGACTCTTGATCATGGCGTTGTGAGTCTGAGCCCCATACTGGGTACAGAGAGCACTTAAAAATAACATCTTAAAAAAAAGAGAAAGTGAAGCTAGAATAACTGAATCTTTAGACAGAATATGAATATTAATATAATTATTAATATATGAATATAATATGTATACATGTATATAATACAATTATATAATACATTACAATTAAATATATTAAATATATTTTTTAAAAATCCACTCAGCTTTGATAGATAAAAATAAAATAATATAAAAACCAGTAATTCATATTTTTAAGCTATTGATGCCAATATGAATACTTTATAAAATGAAATATTTAAAAACAACATAGAAATTCAGCATTCTTGTAATTAAAGGAGTCTTATTATGGGCTATGCAGAACCATGAAAAGTATTCAGTTATATAAGATCTTTATAAACAAAATAAAGTAAACAAACAAAAACTTTGCTCTCATTAGGCTCTAAAACTGAGCATTTACTTCAATTATGATCACAACCCGTATATCCAAACACACTCTACACTTTATACAATCTAAGCATTTCTTAAAGACCACCTAATATGCTCAGTAAACTGGATAATTTCCAGAAGAATCTACTAGGTGTGTAGAAGGCAGAGTCAAGCAAGAGAAATCCCTTTGTGACTTTTGAATTGTGAACCAGGTGTTCATATAACTTTACAATAATAATTATGAAAATAAAGTTACAAAATATAATCAAAATAACAGTTTACCCAGGGACAATAAATACACAGTTCTTTACATGTTGAAATGGAAATAAAGTTCATGTTCTTTATGTCTATTTTTATATATTAACTTAATTGTTGGGGCTAGTGATGTGTTTCATGTAAGTGCTCAATCAATAGGAGTCATTTATTGTGTGAGATACCAGCTGACAGTGTTCTCTTCATCTGTGCTATTGGAATCTTCAGAGAGAGCTTTCAGTTTTCATATGATTTACACTCTATTCAAAGTTACCAGACTTTGGAGCGCCTGGGTGGCTCAGGAGGTTAAGCATCTGACTTTTGATTTTGGCTTAGGTCAAGATCCCAGGGTCTTGGGTCTTGGGATCAAGCCTCACATTGGATCCAGGCTGAGAGTGGAGCCTGCTTAAGATTCTCTCTCTCTGTCTCTCTCTCTCTCTCTCTCTCTCTATCCCTCTCTCTTTCTTTCTCCCTCTGGTCCTCTCCCCCACTTATGCTCTCTCTGTAAATAATGAATGAATAAATACATACATACATACAAGCAAAGTTACCAGGCTTCTATCAATGTAAAACAATTTTAGAACACAGCTAACAAACTCTGACTTAATTTTACCTCAACTAGACATGAACCATTCTAAATAGTATCATCCATTTTCTCAGGCATCACATGGTTTTACTGCATCAGAGCTAAGTGATTTGTCATGATTTATCACCCAGAGAATGAGTAAATCTAAACTTTCTATTATTAATCTCATGACACTCATGCATGACTTAACATTATAAATTATTTTGAAGAGAAACATGTTTTGCTCATTTTTCTTTCATGTAATGTATTAAAAGATAATTCTCATGCTGAAGAAAAATATATACTTGATAAGCAATAAAAAGTTATATTTTACACCCATTTAAATTTTACTTGAAAATACATTCATTTCATGCACGTGGTTTGATTGATTGATTGATTGATTTATCGTTGACACACAATGTTGCATTAATTGAAGGTGTACCACATAGTGGTTTGACAATTCTGTACATTATGCCATGCTCACCACAAGTATAGCTAACATCTGTCCCCATACATCGTTATTGCAATAGCATTGACTATATTCGTTATGCTGTACCTTGTATTCCCATGGCTTATTCATTCTATGAGTGGAAGCGTGTGTCTCCCACTCCCTTTCACTCATTTTCCTCTCCTCCTACCCCTCCCCTCTGGCAACCAGCAGTATGTTCTCTGTATTTATAGGTCTGATTCTGCATGTTGTTTGTTTAATAATTTGGTTGTTTTAGATTCCACATGTAAGTGAAATAATATGGTATTTCACTTAGCATTATACTTTCCAGGTCCATTCATGTTGTTGCAAATGGCAAACCACATTCTCCTTTATGGCTGTATAATATTCCATTCCGTGTGTGTGTGTGTGTGTGTGTGTGTGTGTGTGTGTGTGTAGTTCCATGTTGCAATATACATAGGGATTCATATATTTTTCAAAATAGTGTTTTTGTTTTCTTTGGGTAAATCCCCAGTAGTGAAATTACTGGATCAGACAGTATTCGTATATTTAATTTTTTGAGGAAACTCCACACTGTTTTCCACAGTGACTGTATCAGTTTATATTCCCATCAACAGTGTGCAGGAATTCCTTTTTTTCCACATTCTTGTCCACACTTGTTATGTCTTGTCTTTTTGATTTTAGCCATTCTGACAGGTGTGAGATGATACCTCATTGTGGTTTTGATTTCATTTCTCTAATTATTAGTGATGATCATCTTTTCATGTGTCTTTTGGCCAAATGTCTATTCAGATCCTCTGCCCAAGTTTCAGTTGGATTGTTTTCTCAGTGTTCAGCTGTATAGGCTTCATATATTGTGGATATTAACTTTTCATCAGATACATCATTTGCAAATATCTTCTCTCATTTAGTAGGTTGCCTTTTTGTTTCATTAATGGTTTTCTTCATTGTGCATGGATCAAGGGTTAATTGAACAAGAGTCTACTTTAAACATATGTTTATGTATACAGCACAATATTTGTACGTACTATAGATAATCAATACATAATGAATCAGATTATAGATTTACATGTTTAAATCTGTAAGAATAGAAAAAAAACTAATGATAATATCATAGCCTAGAAGACACATGATTTTTTTCAAAGGAATTATGCTATTAAAATATGATAGTTTTATTTCAGTTTTGGCTGTGTGGTCAAAGCAATTTATACTGTTGGTTTAATTATTATTTTCCCAACTTCTTTGCTATTCTACCTCCAGTTTTTAGCAAAGATATTATGCATAGTTTATATTTAATAATATTTATAGTGTTACTTTCAACAAAGACTCTTTAGTCAGTGTGAAAAACAAATGCTTGAATTGTTAAATTATAAACTAAAATTTTTGGATTTGTGCATTACCCGTCACAATAATGAATATATTTTTTGTACCTGTGTCTGTATACATTAATTAAATCAACTCTTCATTTATAAATTATACTTAAGTAAAAATATCAACAGGTGTAGAACAATGTGCAAAAACACTAAACTTTGGGGCACTGGCACCTGGGTGGATCAGTCAGTTAAGTGTCCGTCTCTTGAATTTGGCTCAGGTCATAAGCTCATGTTTGTGAGATCAAACTCCTGTTTTTTGTTTGTTTTTAATTTTTAATTTTTATTTATTTTTGAGAGAACGACAGAGTGTGAGCAAGGGAGGAGCAGAGAGAGAGGGAGACACAGAATCCAAAGCAGGCTCCAGGTCCTGAGCTGTCAGCACAGAGCCTGACGTGGGGCTCAAACTCATGAACTGTGAGATCATGACCTGAGCTGAAGTCAGACGCTCAACCAACTGAGCCACCCAGGTGCCCCATTCAAACTCTTGTTTTTGAGCCCAGGTCACGATCTCATGGTTGTGGTATCAGGCTCTGTGTTGGAGACTGCTTAAGATTTTCTCTCTCCCTCTCCCTCTTCCCCTTCCCCACTCGTGCATGCAGGGTCACTCTCTCTCTTTCTCAAAAAAGGAAAAAAAAAAACAAAAAACAAAACGCTGATCATTTATTTGTCCTGGTCCAAGCATCTGGTCCAAGACCTACACCATATATCCCAATGATTGTGGGAAGTTAATTAGGCTCTAGAGTAGTCAGATTTCTCTTCTACAAATTAAGGGTGTTTAAATACGTAAGGATGCTTGTGGCTGATCAGTTTTATATTTACAAATCCCTTCGATCAAATGTATTCTATATTATTTTAGTCCCAAAAGATTTAAAATTCGTGCTGAAAATAATTTTTATTTTAAATTTTTGTCTAAACTCTTCTATCATTTCCCTGGGTACAAGTAAAACATTGAATTCCCACTAGCATTTTCTGTGGTGTTAAAGTTCCTCAGAGAACACACTGAGGGAATTGACTACTAGTCACTCAGTATAATTAGGTGGCAGTATGGTGGGTACTATGGTTAAGAACGGGCCCTGGAACCACACTCTCTAGCTTTGATATCACTTCTTCTGTCTACCAACTCCGTGATAGTGAGCAAGTATCTTAATCTTACCATATTCAGTTCCCCAGTTATGGAACAGGGGTAAATCAAAATACCTACCTCATAGTTTGTTTTTTTTTTTTTTAATTTTTTTTTTCAATGTTTATTTTTATTTTTGGGACAGAGAGAGACAGAGCATGAACGGGGAGGGGCAGAGAGAGAGGGAGACACAGAATCGGAAACAGGCTCCAGGCTCTGAGCCATCAGCCCAGAGCCTGACGCGGGGCTCGAACTCACGGACCGCGAGATCGTGACCTGGCTGAAGTCGGACGCTTAACCGACTGCGCCACCCAGGCGCCCCTACCTCATAGTTTTTATGGAAGCACTAAGTTATACATAAAATATTTATAACATCATTTAGCACATATTAATCATTATAAAATTGTTAGTTATTTTTATAATGATGATGATCATCATCATCGTTGTCACTGTCATCAGTATCCCAAAAGATTGTAAATTCACCTTGTTCACTAATATATTCCAAGCCTACAGAACAATGATTTCCATGCAGTAGTTACTCAATAAATCTTTGTTTAATGAGTGAAGGTATCAGAGAATACATGTATTCCTTTTCGTGTATACCTTCATTCAGTTTCCAAAAATCTGTGAGTTGATACTATCCCAATATAGAAGTGAAAGTTAAATTAAGAGAACCAAGAAGTATATAGGTCTAGTGCTTCTAAGGATTTAGTAAATTCAATAATCCATGCATTCATTCATTTAATTGTATCTGATCTCTCAGGTCTGATATTCCCACATTTCCTTCTAAAACAAATACATTTTAAAAATGAAACAAAGAAATAAGAATAGGTATCAAGAAAGTTTAACAAGACATGGGTGTTCAGCTACTTAAAACTCTACAAATGGTCATTATGGCTGGGTCATCCAGGGACTATACCCCTTTACATGTTATTTCTAATTTTCTGCAAATTTAAAATCACATTCCTTAAGATTCTGTCCTTGCTTTTCTGAAAAGCTTGGTAAATGTCAAAATAATTATACAAAGTCTCTGCCTGTAACATACTCTAATTACATTATCTAATATGAAGGACGTTGTGATTTTCAATTTCTCCAACTTTAGGTCCAACTCTTATCCTGCTGTATTTCTAGTATACACAGCTTGGTCCTTAGCCATAATCATTCATACTGGAATGGGTTAAAGCTTGTTTAAATACTAACATGAAGACCCCAAACTGGTAAATGGAATATTTAGGTCAAAGTAAATACAACTTAAAATAAATATATAAAATAATGCCACTCCATTCAGTGAAGAAGACCAATACACTGAAGGATGGTACCTTGAATAATGTCTCCTAACTGTCATTGTGGGCCAAACAAAACAACAAACCTCAAATGTTAGAGAAGTGTATCAAATATCCTGACTTATCTGTACTGATCAGATGGTGTGATTTTGTAGAATAAGTTGCACAGCTAATGAGAATTAAGGAATCCAAAGTGTGGCAAGAGGTGTCAGCCACTATAGAAAAGACTTGAGAAGGCTATTATTTAATTACTTAAAAATAAATACTCTGAATGGGGTGCCTGAGTGGCTCAGTAAGTTAAGCATCTTTTATTTCTTTATTTATTTTTAACATTTATTCATTATTGAGAGACAGAGAGACACAGGACATGAACAGGGGAGGGGCAGAGAGAGAGGGAGACACAGAATCTGAAGCAGGCTCCAGGCTCTGAGCTGTCAGCGCAGAGCCTGACGCGGGGCTCAAACCCACAAACCATGAGATCGTGACCTGAGCCGAAGTCGATCATGCAACCAACTGAGCCACCCGGGCACCCCATTAAGTAAACAATTTTGACTACAGTTTTTAATATGTTGATTCCATTAGAAGTGGACAAACTGGACTAGGGACATGATATACTGAACACCATTGAAATACCAGACATGAGGTATGCAATTTCATTTAATTATTACAATAGCGCTATAAAGCAGAAATAGATATTAAGTGAACTTCTTTTAACTCAGAGACTAAGTGAATTGTGAATATTCAGCTTAAGAAATGGTACTTTTAGAATAGAATTATTTTCACCTTCAATACCATCTATCGTTCCTCGGTATATCCTATGAACTGAAAATATTTGCAAAACCATAAATTTAATTTTGCAAAGACAGTTTTTTGATTTAATGTATATTTGGTACATGTAGAGGAGAATATTAGTTAGTGTTTGAGTCCAGTAAAGGGATAAAATATGCATTAATAAACACAATATTTATTTGACTGCACAAATGACTTTCTTCATGATGTCAATGGTAAAACAGGGATACGTTATCAGGGGAGCTTCCGAAATTGGATATCAGTGCCTTCAAAAGAAGGGCAAGTTATTTTCTGAATTGTTTTCAACTTCTGTCAAATCAAAAACAGAATGAAAGGACCTAGCACTTTCTACGTTCTCTATATGAATCTAAGTTTCCCTCATTCCACTGTAGACAAAAATAAAGTGTCAGAGATATTGTAGCTATAGAAAAGAAATCCCTCAAGTTTGTTAATTATCAATTTGAAGAAAATTAAAAGCACCCAACTTTCACTTTATTCTTAGCCTATTCAACCAGCATAACGGTAGCAATTTTTTTTTTTTTTTTTTTTTTTTTTTTTAGCACTCAGGCATTTAAAGTAAACAAGTAGAGAGAAGTACACATTTTTCTGAGCGACGGTGGGCACAGTGACATTATAAAACTGGCTCCAATTCCTTTTTACTCTCCCCTTCTCTTCCCTTCAACCCCATGCTGGTATAGGCCTCAGAATTTCATTTTATTTTATTTAATAGAAACCCAGGTGATGTGATAGAATGGGACCTATAGGAATGACCTGCATTGTGTTTCCACCGGGTGGTGAAAAGGAATCAGACATAGATCTGTAACTGTATCTGTATCTAATTAAGATAGCCTCCCTGACCTGGCATGACTCTAAAACAGGGACAGTTTGTTAAATTCATAAAAGATCTCTAAGAAGCGAACCCCCAATTAGTGATATTTTATATTGGAAACACTTTTTCTTTCTTTTTTTTTTAGAGAAATTCCCTTCTCATACATATATATATATATATATATATATATATATATACACCCTTTAAAAATTTTTGTTCTATTTCCATTTGTCTTACTAAAGCGCATGGGACACATTACCCCACCATACATGTCAATGTATGCCCAAGCAAGGGCTAGTTATATTTCCATCAACAGTGGTCAATTCATGATTATATTCAAGAACACAAATTTCCTAAAACAACAACAACAAAAAGAACCCCAACTAGGTTCATTATAAAAAAAAAATACATCTAGTAAGGCAGGCCTAAAGAGTGAACATTTTTTAAACTTCTTTTATCATAGTAAATAAAGCAGCTAACATTTGGGGTGCTATAACTAATAGATCTTTTTTTTAAACTACAGAAAATTGCAATCTGTAATGATTAATTTACATGGTATATGTTACCTCCTTTATCCTCCATTTCAGAATTCCAATTGCTACCACTTCTATTTCTACTTCTACTTCTTTTCCTCCTCCTCTTCCTCCTCCTCCTCTACCTAGTTTTCCTTCTCCTCCTCCCCCTTCTTTTCTCTCTCTTCTTCTCCTTCTCCTTCTCCTCCTTCTTCTTGTAAGAAACAGTTATTTTTGAGCTACCCTAATATCCAGATTTCACCCACAAACACCTCTGGAGAGGAAGTGCATTACTCTTTAGAAGCTCAAAGCACCCCTACACCTACAGCATTACTAATCCTTAAAAAAGGTATAGAGGTGTTGAAAAAGAAAATAGAAGATAAGTATCAATTCAGTCAGAAATCATATACGGAACAGCTACTAATTGCCAGCAATATCTTAGATATTTACAATGTTACATTGAAAACAACTTAGTCCTCACTCTCAAGAGGTTAGATATGCTTCAGAATTGCTAGAACTTGTTCTGCTCAATTTCAAATTGGTTTCATAACCATCCGGAATATGTTGACAAAACTTTAGCTGGCTAAATGCCTAGACATTTCCAATATATTCCAGCTCCCACAAAAGGGTCTCCAGGGTACCATACTAGAGGCCTTACGTGTGTCTGTTCTTCACATTATAGACCACTCACTGTATAGCTGTCCCATAGGAGGCTTACATTAGCATTAGAGTCTAATCATAAAGCCAGATACCGATCTCTCCCTCCTTCTTTGTCTCTATTCTATACTCTTTAGTCAACTTTAACATTTTTCTTTTTATAATATTTATCAGTAATACAGGAAAAAATACTACTGTTTTTAATATTTATTTATTTTGGGGAGAGCACAAGTAGGGGAGAGGTAGAGAGAGGGGGACAGAGGATCTGAATCAGGCTGTGCGCTGAGAGGTTGACAGCAGCAGGCCCAATGTGGGGCTTGAACTCATGAACCGCAAGATCATGACCTGAGCTGAAGTCGGTTGCTCAACCGACTGAGCCACTCAGGTGCTTCCCAAAATACTACTGCTGATAAACATTTTATGAATCTAAATGGAAACATTTAGAATTCTAATTTTTCAGCAAGATGATTTTAGTACATATTTTGAATATTCTTTGATACATTTCTCTCTGCGGTAAGAAATTTCTGTCTCCATATGGCTTGTGTCAAATTTAGTATGGTTATAACTTCTATGATAATACACAGTAAAATAATTCTTTGCATTCACTGTATACCAAACAGATTCTCAAAGTTCAATGAGTAAAAATCAGCCAAGCTATAATGACAAAAAATTTAATTAAGAAAACAATTTTATATAAATCTTTATAAACCTGTACATGCATGCTGAGACTTTGCCTTCATTCAAACAGAAAGGCTTGGAGCCCACTATCTTAAAATATGCATGAAAATACTTAATGCATACATAATCAACAAAACACTCAAGATTAAATAAAGGAAAGCTTAAGAGAAGCTTACTCATTGCTGAGGGTAAAATACACATATTTTGTTCGGGACTACTGTTTATATATGTAGTATTATTAAAGCCACTTATTAGAAAAATCAGTATAGGAAAATTTGTATTAATTATTCTGGATTTTTCCGCCATTTTTAAAGCTTTAAGTTTAACCGTTTTCACAGACAAAGAATCGATTAGATTTTTAGTTTTTCCTGATTTAAACTAAGACGATGTGACTTGTTTTAAGTTAAAATATTGAATATGAAATTGCTTTTCAAGAATAATTAAAATTACATTTTTCAAATAAAAATATGTGACCAGATGCTTAAGGGTTATAACATGAAGCTGACTGGAAAATCAATAAAATATACCCTCATATTTGACACTTGAAACAGCCTGAAGTTTTAAATGTGTTCTAGGAAATACAAAACATGTAAATAAGAACAAAATTGTCTAGGCTGGGGTATTAAAAGAAAAACTTTCATACAAGAGCACAAATCATTGTGGCAGACAGAATCTAAGGTGGACACCATAATATTTACTTTATTGACATTTTAGTGAAATCTCTTTCTTTTGACAAAGGCGATGGGATGTCACTCCTAGGATTACATTATATAAAACTGTCTTGCTGGTGACTTACCTAGAATTTTGCTTTCCTGCTGATCATCTTGTGAACTGTCTATAGAGAAGGCCATGTGGCACGGAACTGTGAGTGGCCTACGGGAGCTGAGGGTGGTCTCCAGCTAACATCCAGGAAAAATCTGAGATTTCGGTTGTACAAATGCCAGGACACGGTTTCTGCCAACAAAGTGAGAGAGGTTGAAAGCAGAATTTTCCTCAAACTTCCAGAAAGGAACAGAGGCTGCCTAACAGCTTGATTATTGTCCTGTGAGATAATAAACAGAATTTCTTAAGCTGTGCTTAGTCTCCTGACACACATAAAGTCTGAACTAATAAATGTGTGTTGCTTTAAGCCACTGGTAATTTTCTACCCAGTAATGGATATCTAATATAATATTATTACAAATAAAGCAGGAAGAAATAAAGAGAGGTATCTGAAAATACAGGAACATATACAAAGCTAATTCTATATAACAAGTAAAGAGTTTCTTTTTTTTAAGGAGAAAAGTCCCAATAACTGGCTACAAAGCAAAGCATCAACATTATATATATGTGTACATTATATATACACACGTGTCTATATTTATACATATATGTGTGTATATATATTATGTATATATATAAACTATACTGTTATATACACATATAAAAGTATAGTAAAAAACACTTTAAATAGATAATTTAATTATCATAGGGAATTCTTTGTACAAATATCCACAATTTTGTTCAATTATTTTAGTATAGGAAATGCTAAACATAGATTTGGGCAGATTTTCTTTCTGGTCTCTCTCTCCCCTCTTTCTTTTACACACACACATAAATATTTACCATCTGTCTTCTGTGTTAACTTTTTTTAGTCTTTAACTATAGTCTAAAGACTGTTTTTGTCATTACAAAATTGATATTTCAAAAATATAAGCATATTGTTATATTTGTCATGTAGTGATAAATGTTTAGTATTTCAGTTTTTTAGAAGAAAAATGTTAAGTTTTTTACAAATTATTAATTTAGTCAGATAATGTATTCATTTATTCATTGAATGATTTATTTATTCGTTGGTTCCTCATTTCATACAGTATTTATTTAGTATAGAATTTAGGCCAGGAATTATACCTTACAGGAATTATACCTTACAGTGGATGAATGGTTGGATGGATGGATAGATGAGTAGACAGATGATATGTAAGCGATAGATGATAGACAGATGATAGATAGATAGATAGATAGATAGATACATACATACATACATACAAACATTACATACATATGTAATTAGACAGATAAATAGAGAGATGGAAGGAGTGGATAAATCAACTGAACAATAGATAAATGTGGTACCTCCCTTGCATAAAGGAATTTACCATTTAATTGGGTAGAAAGACCATTAATAAAAAAATTCAATTTTAATTTCATATAATCTATATGCCATATATATGCATATATATACTGGATGTACATGTATATTTTTATAGATTTGTATATGTATGCGTGTATATATATAATGTATATATAATATATATAATGTATATATATGTGTGTGTATATATGTAAATTCTATATTTGTTTACCTCAATATTTGTCAAAATGTAAAGCGTACTTTATTTCACATTTATCAAGAATCCCAGGTTAAGCTGTGTTCAAACAATGAAATCCATCATTACATTTATTTAATGATCATTTTGACTAGCATTTTGCCACATTACCAGGGATTTGAAATTGAACATGACAAACCCTTCTCCCTAAACCATATAGTCTACAAGAATACAGTAGAAAAAAAAAAATTGCAGCCAATGCTTTATTCTGATACATAAAAAATCTTGATGCAAACTGAGGGGACATTTTTAAGACCTTAAGTCAAAGACACAGAAAATTATATTTAACTCTGTCCTTATTTACTTCAATTACCACTTAAAGTATTCATGGTGTTAATTTCTGTTAGTACACTTGAAGAACAAGGTTGCAATAGCATCTTTATTAAATATTTAAAATTTTAACAGAGTAAATAATACGTCTTATGACAGAGAACATGTTACTATATATGTCCATAGTTATAAAATGGATATTTAGAATCTAAATCAGATGTTCATTATCCAGTATAAGTTTGTTATAATTTTGGATCATGTCCCCTGTATTTCATTTAATTTCCAAAATCAATGGCAAATGACCTGATATTAGTTACACTTAATTTGACAGGATTTCAGTTTCTACGTTTTAAATTGTTATGCCCAGAATTCGTGATCCCCAAAGACCACCAGGGAGCTGAGTCCGATGCAAAAGCAGAAGAGCCTTTATTCGAGCTAGCTCAAGCTCAGTCCCCTACCTGCACTGACCAGCGGTGAGATACTAGGGAGAGAGAGCGAGTTTCAAAAGCACAAAGGTTTTATTGGGGTCTAGGGACAGTTTGTGAGGTAATGGCTGTGGCCTTAGCCGATTGGCTGGGGAAGGGTCGGAGTCCTGTTACGCAGGTCGCCGGGCGTGATTTGATTGGGAAGTTTGAACGGGTGAGCGGGAGGTTACTCAAGGGGATGAGGCGTGGTCAAGGTGAAGGACACAGAACAAGATGGAGTTGGCCGGCATAGGCCCGCCCTTTAAAAATAAAAGAAAATGTGTTCATTAAATGAGAAACTAAGCAAAGATATTTCTTATCAATATATTTCGTGTATCTCTCAATCAAAAATTGGTCATATCAAGGAGAGATGTTTGATTTCTAAATATAATACTTTGAAATGGAGAGATTGTTCACTCTATGTTTCACTTTTTTCTCTGACACAGTCAAAATTGATGATTTTTGTCCACTATCTGCTAGTCACAAAACTGTCAAAATCTACTTGAATGCCTATGTGTATTTCTTTTTTTTTTTTTTTTAATTTTTTTTTTTCAACGTTTATTTATTTTTGGGACAGAGAGAGACAGAGCATGAACGGGGGAGGGGCAGAGAGAGAGGGAGACACAGAATCGGAAACAGGCTCCAGGCTCTGAGCCATCAGCCCAGAGCCCGACGCGGGGCTCGAACTCACGGACCGCGAGATCGCGACCTGGCTGAAGTCGGACGCTTAACCGACTGCGCCACCCAGGCGCCCCTGCCTATGTGTATTTCTACATACAATCCAAAGAAATATAAATTGGCATAATCTGCTTTTCAGTCATTTAACTTTTTCTACTGGTAACTAATAAATATTTTGTGTTTCATTTCCTTCATGTCTATTACATAATTAAGTTATTCAAATTAAGCCAGAAACATTTTTTTACTTAAAAATGTCAATTAAAGGAGAAAACAAGGGCACTGAAGAATTATCTACTAGATATTAGGCACAGTTTGAGATCTAGGCAAACAGAATATAATGAAGAACAAATATCTAAACAAAAATTGAAAGAAAATATTTAATCTGCTTATATTTTTCAATCCTTTGACCTTAATCTTGTTTTTCAGTGGCTAAAGGAAGTTGGCTAATAGTTATCCTATATTATCTGTTAATGTTCTATTCTACTGGTTTTCCATAAGACATTGTCATAGTAACCTCCCTATGGATTCACCAACTTACTATTCTATTAAAATGGTGTCCCAGAGAATGTGTGAAATAGGTTAACTGCTGACAGCTCATTAAACTGGTAACTTTTAGGTGAGGCCTGCATTGGGATATCTGAGAGAACACTGCTCTCAACTATTTCAGAATGCTCGGGGCTTAATCAAAGAAGAATAAAACATGTACCAAATTCTCATCTGCTAGGTAATATCTATTGAATAAAAATTATTACTAATCTAAAATGCAGTTTTCTTGCATTTAGTGTAGTAATTACAAAAATGACTTCTTCTCTTTGGATCTTGCTTTACTCATTATTAAATGGAGGACACTGATTGAGACGGTCTCTAAGATAGTTGTCCCATTAATATGTATGATTTTATATAATTTATAAAACAAATAGTCCCAAATTCTACTTCTAACTCTTAAAATGAATTATCTCTAAGCAACAACTTAAATAAAAAGTTTATAAGTCTCCTCTAAGATAATGATCCCCATGTATTTTGTAAGTAGAGTTTTCAAGTTTTCTAAGCTGCGTATTGAAATGCTGAAATATCAATCAAATTCTGGTCAAATGTGTTGTGAAAAAATGACTGAGTATGTCATATTAGTTGATTAGATAGCTATAGCCTTAGAAAAGTGTGTTAATAAAATTTAAATAAATCAAAATTAATATTTAGGAAAGGAGGAAATAACTCAATTTTAAGACAAGCTCATACTAAACAATAATTTTCTCATTTTAATTGTTATAATGTATTAATAAGTTAGGCTAGAGAAAATAACTCAATGAGTATAAAATATAGAATATTATGCATCAATCAACATAAAATAACATGTGAGTAGTATATTTAGAGCAGTATATATGTGAGAACAATTATAAATTCAACATAAATTAATTATGTATTTCATATAATATTAAAATTAATTTTTAAAATTCAAGAAGGAAATATTGATATAGTAACACTGTTCAAAAGGGATATTAATATTGTACAACAAATAAAAATAAGTTTAAGTTATAAAATTACAAACATTGCCAAGTTATCCTTAGTAATAATAATTACAGTTTTTCTTCTTAGATGCATAGTACAATATAACATAGATGCAAAGAAATGCATAAAATTTCCTGTTTAATCAATAGGTATGGTGTTATCACCTATGTTGTAACTGCTTAGGTCAATAATTAGAAAAAATCCATCATCCACAAAGCCTCCTTTGTGCTAGTCCTTCACCCTTAGACTTAACCAGAATCTTCACTTTTTAAATTATATTTTTTAATTGATTTATGATCTGTATAAACAGTAGAATTTTGTTTTACCTGATATTAAACTACATACATAAAATAAAATTTCTATGTAAGTTATACTATTGGTTAACATGCATCCTAGTGGTACACAGCACTAAGTAGTTTTCAATCTGCAAATTTTAATACTATTTTCTTGGATTTTTTTTCCTTATGAATAGACTATACTGCAAGCTAGAATTCAGTAAGAATACATAATATTGGATTCTTGGATGTACTGAAATATTGTACAAACTTTATATAAAAGTTTAAAGAGACATATGCTGGTAATAATTTATAAATATATGTAATAAGGAGAAAAGCCTAACAATTTTTCTGGTAATCAAGATTCATACTCTAATATAATGGCTAATGGAAATTAATAAGAAACCACATTAAATTATATAATGAATGAATTCCTTATAAAATGCATCAAAAACACAGGCAGTAATACAAATGAGTTCAGAAAAATCAACCAAATGCAAATAAACTGGCATAAATCCCTACACAGGTAGCCACCTTAGAGTTAGAGTATTTTTTTTTTTTTATTTTTTTTTTTATTTTTTTTTTAAATTTTTTTTTTCAACGTTTTATTTATTTTTGGGACAGAGAGAGAGAGACAGAGCATGAACGGGGGAGGGGCAGAGAGAGAGAGAGACACAGAATCGGAAACAGGCTCCAGGCTCCGAGCGTCAGCCCAGAGCCCGACGCGGGGCTCGAACTCACGGACCCCGAGATCATGACCTGGCTGAAGTCGGACGCTTAACCGACAGCGCCACCCAGGCGCCCCAATAGAGTATTTTTTTAAAGGAAACCAGGAGTACCTGCTTGACTCAGTTGGTTAAGCGTCTAACTTAGGCTCAGGTCATGATCTTGCATCTCGTGGGTTTGAGCCCTACATCCAGCTCTGTGCTACAGCTCAGAACCTGGAGCCTGCTTTGGATTCTGTGTGTCTCCCCTTCTACCCCTCCCACATTCATGCTCTGTCTCTGTCTCTCTCTCAAAAATAAATAAACATTAACATTTTTTAAATTAAAAAAATAAAAAGGAATAAAGGAAGCCCAAGAAACAGAAAAATTCTAAATTTTAAGAAATTGACACAATTATGAAATGAAACTGCCTTGCTGAATATGAGTAAATATAATTAATAGGAAAATAATTGAATTCAATAAAATGTTTTATAATATCATACAAGTATAAGTGAACAATTTATTCTTATCAATGCATTTACACACAATGTGAAACTCATATCCTAAATTCTTCAAAACTTGTCATCACTATCATAATCTAAATGAGTCTTCATAATGTGATTAACTTTTTATAATTTTTTTTTAATGTTTACTTATTTTTGAGACAGAGAGAGACAGAGCATGAACGGGGAGGGGCAGAGAGGGAGGGAGACACAGAATCGGAAGCAGGCTCCAGGCTCTGAGCCATCAGCCCAGAGGCCGACTCGACGCTCGAACTCATGGAACTCGAGATCGTGACCTGAGCTGAAGTCAGATGCTCAACCGACTGAGCCACCCAGGCGCCCCTTATAATGCGATTATCTTTAACAAAATCACACGCACACTAATCACCTCCCCAAAAGGTGAAGCAATGTCTCAAAGTTCAATTTATTCTTCTTAGAGTTATGTGCATTTTGTTTCTAGATGAAACACACTTACCATTGGATTATTGAAACATGAATGAGTTAACTATTCTCAACTATTCTTATGCTAGAATGTCAAAGTATGGATGAGGAGACACAAAAAAGGAAAAAAAATCATTAATATATTTATAAATAAATCTATATTAAAATAAGGCAGAAATGCAATCATTAAAGTCCTCATTTCTGCAACTGGTCACATGATTATAACTTATTTATGATATTTATGATTGCAACTCCTCATTCTTATTCCTTTTATCAGGCCCTATGAACCCAGTTGGTTCTGGTACCTTGCCTAAATGGGCAACCTAAATATTACTTCCTGATGGCTCTTGATCATTAGCAAAGCTACCTATCAGGGTAGGTTTCCACTAAAAATCATCATAGAAGAAAACAAATAGGCTGAGGTTATCCCCTGCGTTCCAAACAAATTTCTTATCTCCAGTGAGTAGAAGGAATATAATTCCCCTTTGGTAATCAGGGCTGTTTACTTTGGCCAATATAACTCCTTTCCTTGACTAAGGGTAATAGTGAGAGGAGCCATCCCATTTCTACCCTTTGATTCCTGGTGTTGTGAATCCCAACTGGTAGAGACAGAACTATGTATTGATCACTGATTCTGAGCATCTACCGTATTGAAGAGGGCTTTTCCTCGGTAGGCTAAAACATTATCCTCATTCTGGCACTATAACTAAATCCTCAAAGGCCATTCTACCATTCCTTCAGGCCACCTGCTGCAGCTTGATTTGGAATGTAGTGAAATCCCTGGACTTAATGACTGTGGGCCCATTTTTTTTAACCTTTATTTACTGCAAAAATGAGTTAGTTCTCCAGTTAGAAACAGAAGTATTACTGGCAGAACATGGAAATACCTAACCAGGCAAAGTTTCTATTTAAGTGAGAAGAAAATTCTGCCATGTCCAGTATAAAAGTTCTCGAATATGACTTATATACAAATGATATCTGCTGATACCCTAAGAAATGACCCCCTTGCCTGTTCATGGTTGGACTGATCTTTGCTTTGGACTTGTCCATTCTCAGCAGTGGCTCTAGCCACATCAGCCTTAGGGAAAGTCCATTTTACTAAGTTCACGAATAACCCCCATCTTTGTCAACCTAGTCATTTTGTTCTTAAGCTTAATTGACAAGTCTAAATCTAAATGGATGGCTGTTTGACACGCACACAATGGTTTTCTTATACATCTGATTCATAAGCTCTGCTTCTACTCTCAATTGTCTGACCCTTTTTTGAACAATTTCAATCAATATGAACCCTAAATTGTCTGAGACTGTAAAACTTTGTCTTTTCCAAGGCCTTGGAAAATATTCATTACACGTAAAAAATATTCTTTTCTCATTCATCCAAACTTGAAAATAGACAGGAATATAAAATCCATATGGAATCTCTTAATTTATTTTATTAAAAAACTGGGCAGGTTGGCAGCTGTGACATTAACACAATTTGCTAACACTATTGCATTATGTATTACCTAATGTTCATGACTTACAATTTAAATATAGATTTTACTTTAGTTTCAAATTTTACCTTGATTTTCAGGTACTTTAAATTTTACCTTTAGTGTTTTGGCTTTAGATACTATCTTGGTGTTTACTGGTGCATTTAGTTAGAACAATGTTGATTAAGTTCACTGTCTATTAAAGGTATGAATTACTCGGATTTTAGAATCAATCAACTGTAAAAGTTGATGGTTTTATTTTCAAACATATATAGTGCTTTTATAATATTTTTTATTATACCTGCATGCATAGAAATTTTCTTTTCATAAATTTGGAGTATCATGAAATTAATCTTCTGAAATAATTCTCTCTTTAATGCTGCCAAGTGGTAAGTAATAAATTATTTTACAAAATTTGTTTGTATTTACTGATTTTTCTCCTTTTGTTGGGGGTAGTATCAAAATTTTAAATATTGTTTTTAATCTCATTTGTATTCATTTATTTGTTTGTTTGTTTGTTTATTTATTTATTTATTTATTTATTTATTTTTGAGGGAGAGAGTGTGAGCAGGAGAGGGGTAGAGGGAATGAGAGAGACAGAGAAGGAGAGAGAGAGAGTCTTAAGCAGGCTCCAAGCCCAATACTGAGCCCAACTCAGGGCTCCATTTCACAACCCTGAGATCATGACCTGAGCTGAAATCAAGAGTCGGACTCTTTTTTTTGATTTGTTTTTAATATTTAGTATTTGAGAGAGAGAGAGAGAGAGAGAGAAATGTGAGCGGGGGAGGGGCAGAGACAGGGAGGCACAAAATCTGAAGCAGGCTCCAGGGTTCAAGCTGTCAGCACAGAGCCCAACAAGGGGCTCAAACTCAGGAACTGTGAGATCATGACCTGAGCCGAAGTTGGATCCCTAACTGAATGAGCCATCCAGGCAAATCGGACTCTAACAGACTGAGCCACACAGGCACTCCTTAAATACTGTTTTTAAACCAAAAGTGTCAACAGCGACAGGATTTTAAGTCCTGTATAAATGTGAATGACCATAGGCCAAATATTTACTTTTTTCTTCCATCGTGATAGGAAAGGCAAACTTCCCCACCAGTAATGACAGACTCAGCCGTATCATTTCTTCCTTGGTCAAAAGGATGATAGAACATGTACTGCAAACAATGACTTGCATTGTGCTTATGCAAATAAGCTCTCCAAATTAATCTACTATTATCATGAAGAGAACATTGTTTGACAGAAACCTGAATCCAAGCCACAGCTGGGAGTCCAATCCCACCGGCCAACAGCAATGACAATGAGAAATGAATGCTTCTATATGATTGGGGCAATAGACGATTAATGCAAACTCAGTACCTCTTCTCCACATTATTTATTTGAGTTTATAGTCACAGCTTGAGTATGTTGGTTAAATAACTTTCCCAAAATTAGAAATGTAAAGCCTAAGTTAAAATAAGAAATCTGTTATTTAAGCCAGAGTGTTAACACACTGTAACAATTTAACTCTAAGATCTCAAACCCTACACCCGGACACAATGTAATCCCAATGAGCAATGGTATAGAAAGAGCCCTGGTTTCTACACAAAGTTGCATTTATGAAAACTGAAGTATTGACTTAAGGAAATGTCTCATTAAATGGTGGGTCATTCACGTAGGTTTTCTTAAAGAGGTAGTCAGGTGTGCTACACAATATAATCATATATAGTAGGTTTGCAAGAGAACTTCAAATGATGCCTGTCCCTCAAATTCTGTATTTATTGATGCAGTTGTGTGTCTCCAGCTCTGCAGCATCCATGCTTGTTCCTTTTCACTGGAACTGTAGTCCTTGTTCATTTCCTTCTTCACTTCATCAAGTGGTGACCCTCCATGACCTTTCTGGTGGTAATTACAATTCTCTGACCCTATTTGGTCACATTAGATAGTTGGAAATGAACGCAACTCTAGGCCCATTTTGCTCCCTTCAGGGAAGCCTATTGAACCAGGGGACATGCATTTTTTTTTCTTGCTCTGACTCCTTTTCTATAAATAAATTTTAGGGAGAATTTTTGACTAGACCTTTCTCTAGCCAGTTGTAGTAGATATATTCTATTATTACTTTCAAATGTACTGATAAAATTAAATTCTGTATTAATCCTTCTGTATTAAACTATCCTTAGTTCTCTCCCCAGACGTAAGAGCTGTCATCAGTAACATCTATAACCTTCTAAATACTTTCTCCATATCTGCAGATATATACACATATTATTGCAATATCTTTTATCCTTTGTTTATTATTTATGTATTTACTTATTTATTTCTTTAGAGAGAGTGAGGGAGTGCAAGTGGGGAAGATATGCAGAGAGGAGGAGAGACAAAGACAGAGAGAGAGAGAGAGAGAGAGAGAGAGAAAATCATAAGCAGGCTCTATGCTCAGTGGGGAACCCGACATAGGGGCTTGATCCCACAACTCTGGGATCATGGCATGAGCTGAAATCAAGAGTCAGATGCTCAACTGACTGAGCCAGCCATGTGCCCCTGCAATAGCTTTTAGAGTTTTGGAATGTCTATGTGTATGTGAGTTTGTCTACAACAGGGATAATACTATTTCACTTTCAAATTTGCTTTTGGCTCCTAATATTAAGCTTACAAATCTCTTTACATAGAAATTTGCAAGGTGTAGAGATGCATAATTCCACTTCCTTGTTTATAATGGCAGGACGATATTTCATAGTATGGGTGTATAATAATTTATGTAAAATTATTTGCTGATATAATTATTTAAAAATTTTTACTAGAAACATTGAGGGAATTAATATCCTTGTATATCACCTAGAGGTAGCATTATGGGGCCAAAATATTTGTACTCTAAAAGATTATATTAATTTACACACACATGAGGTCAATTTATTTTTCTAGATTGCCCCAGGGGACAACTGTTGAAATGTTCATACACATTTATCTCTCAAGACAAGCATTAATTTGCCACACATATACAATCTAAATCACTGAAGAAGAAAATAAATGTTTTCCTAATTGTTCCATAATTTTCAAGATCTCTCTTCTACAACAAAGTTAACATTTCACATTATAATGAAGAGCAGCACTGGTTTCATTTCTTGAGGTCCTTATAGAAATACTTTCTTAAAAAGTCTTTTGTGAAATACTGTATCTCCTAGTACTTGTTATTTTACCAAAGCAGAGACTTGTGACTGAAAATGCAAGTTATAAGGACCTGAACTAATTTTTAGCTTTTGCGTATTTCCCAGTTATTATACTTTATTTGAGAGAGTACAGTTTCTGTTAGTATTACTGTTTGTTTGTTTTTCTGTTTACAGTAATTAATAATAACCATCAAGTGTCATATCATAATTTGACATATTTGTTGTTAAATGCACACACACACACACACACACACGATTTTAAAAATCATAGCATAGGGGCGCCTGGGTGGCGCAGTCGGTTAAGCGTCCGACTTCAGCCAGGTCACGATCTCGCGGTCCGTGAGTTCGAGCCCCGCGTCAGGCTCTGGGCTGATGGCTCAGAGCCTGGAGCCTGTTTCCGATTCTGTGTCTCCCTCTCTCTCTGCCCCTCCCCCGTTCATGCTCTGTCTCTCTCTGTCCCAAAAATAAATAAACGCTGAAAAAAAAAAAAATCATAGCATAATAAAAGGGGTGTGTCCTTTTATTGTCCTATGTTACAAATGGCTTAAACTGAGGTAAAGAGGCTCACTAAACCTTCCCAAGATCATTTATTTAGATGGTAAGTGGTTTACTGATTGCTGAACTTGGAATTTTATTTTTTTTAATTTTTTTTTAACGTTTATTTATTTTTGAGACAGAGAGAGACAGAGCATGAACGGGGGAGGGTCAGAGAGAGGGAGACACAGAATCTGAAACAGGCTCCAGGCTCTGAGCTGTCAGCACAGAGCCCGACGCAGGGCTCGAACTCACGGACCGCGAGATCATGACCTGAGCCGAAGTTGGCCGCTTAACCGACTGAGCCACCCAGGTGCCCCAAGAACTTGGAATTTTAAACAACAAATTAAATATACCATGTGACATAGAGCATTGTAGTCTTTATTGGATATATCAAATAGCTAATATATAAAATATTTTTTTTTGGTATTGTTTGCATAGTACTCAATATCAAAAGCAGGAACAGAGATACTGATAAGTAATTAAAGATAACAGCTTAATAGAAGTTCATGCTAATAGAATACGTTTGTGTTTTAAACATATTAAATCAATTGTGTTCATTTATGTTATTGCTGACATGTTCTCCCAAACAGAAAAGAAGAAAACTCGTATTCTATGCTTTCAAATAATTTAAAATAAGGGGTTTTTTTGTGATAGTGGATTAAATTATATTTGTTATAAAAGTAAAGGAATTTGTAAAACATACATGATTTTTCTGAAGTTATTGTAGTCATGCCTATATATCTCCTCATCTTGGAAAAATTAAATGTGATTTGAACAATACTAGTTAAAAAAACAGAGAAATTGTGCCTCAGAATCATTCAACATCCTACAATTCTGTGATCCAGAATTGTTCTATTCCAGATCTTACATTTCCATTAGTTCCGGTTTTATTTTTAAATAACAAACATAAACCCTGGTATTGCATTATCACATGCCTCACTTTTTTAACCTCAAAGCTATTTCTGACTGATGTTAAGATTTTTTGTGAAGAATAATGAAAAGCAATTCTGTGATTGTTTCCTAATCTATATTTCTTTCATAGCATAATTGTGACTGGCAATATCAGATTCATTGGTATATTGAAAGTGAGCCATTTAAAATGTTTTAAAGCAGAAAACAAATCAATGAATCTTGATTAAGATATACTGCTAGGAAATTATTCTGTTCAGCTTTCACCTTTTGAAGTAGATCTGGGACAGATGTACGGTATATTAAAATATATGTCTTAATTTACCCTGTTTATGCTTAGTAGTTTTCTATAAGAAGAAAAACAGTGGTACCCGCCTCATTTTAGTTATGAATGTCAAAATACTCATGAATGTTTTACTTGCAGAATGCCACAAAGCAAGATGTGCACATTCCCATTGTCCCAGATCATTAAGCTGAGTGAACCATGCATATCGCTGAAACACTTCTGAGGAAAGTGAGAGGTAGCATTAAACCCTGATGCCTTTAGGAGACATAACTTAGCCCGTCTCAAATCACCCAGCTACAAGACCTATTCATAGGAGGGAGAAATTTGCAAAGAAACTCATACTGAATTCATGTATGAGAAGACATAATCATCATGCTATTTTCTCAATGTAATCAATTTCTTACCACAATCTGGATCTTGCTGTCTATGCATATTAGAGTTATAATGTCTCTAACATCGATTCATAAAATTTGATTTATTTGTAAATTGAGAAATGTCTGACTGATTTTTACATACTTTTTCGTGTTGTAAATTATATATAACATTAAATTTGCCATTTTTATCTCTTTCAGTGTACAATGCAGTGTTATTAATTACATTCACAATGTTATGGAACCATCACTACTCTTTATTTCCCAAGTCTTTTCATCAACCCAAATGGAAATTATGTGCCCATTAAGATACAGGGGTATGATTTTTTAAACATTCCATGAAGCTATGAAGCAGGAAACTGATCTAAGTAGGATTATGTTTATAACAAACATAGGGAAAAAACAGACTAGAAGAAAATAAAATAATTACTGATTGTCTACGGTAGTGGAATAAGCAGTCTATTTTACTTTCTAAAACTTTGGTAACTAATTCCTCCAGCTTTTGTGAGATATAATTGACATATAACATTGTGTAAGTTTAAGGTGTAAGTGCGTTGATTCAATACACATATATTGCAAATTGATCACCACCATAGTGTTAGCCAACACTTCTATCACATCGCTTATCATTTTTTTGTAGTGAAATATTAAAATGTAACCTCTTAGCAACTTTCAAGTACCCATCACAGTTTTGTTAACTATAAACACCCCGTTATACATTAGATCCTCAGAACTTATTCATCTTATATCTGAAAGTTTGTATCCTTCTTTTTAAAGTTTATTTGTTTTTGAGAGAGAGAGACAATGCTTGCAAGCGAGGGAAGGACAGAGGGAGAGGGTTCCAAGCAGGTTCTGTGATGTCAGCACCAAACCTGCAGCAGGGCTCAGTCCCACAAACAGAGAGATCATGGCCTGAGCAGAAATCAAGAGTTGGACGTTTAGCCAAGCTTAACCAACGGAACCAGTCACCCCTGGAAGTCTGCACTCTTTAAACAACATCCCACAATTTCCTGGAGTACTCAGCCTCTGGTAACCACAATTCTACTTTGTTTCTATGAAGTCAGCTTTTTTAGATTCCATACATATGTGATATCATACAGTATTTGTCTCTCACTGTCTTATTTCACCTCACATAATACTCTCGTTTCATCCATGTTGCTGCAAATGGCAAGATTTAATTCTTATTGCTGAACTCTATTCCATCATATATATATACCCCATATCTTATTTATCCATTCATCTGTTGACAGACATTTAACTCATTTCTATATCCTGGCTATTTGGATCATACTGCAATGAACATTGGGCATAAATATCTCTTCAAGATTTTATTTTCATTTCCTTTGAATATATACCAAAAAGCAGAAATGCAGGATCATATGGAAGTTCTATTTTGAATTTTTTGAGGAACCTCACTACTGTTTTCCATAGTGGTTGTAACCAATTTACATTCCTACTAACAGTGCACAAGGGTCCCCTTTTCTCCATGTCCTCACCAACATTCATCTTCTTGTCTTTTTGACGACAGCCAATCTAACAGGTGTGAGGTGATATCTAATTGTAGTTTTAATTTGCATTTTCCTGGAGATTGGTGATTGCAAGTATCTTTTCATGTACCTGTTGACCATTTGTATGTCTTCTTTGGAAAAATGTATATTTAGTTCCACTGCTTATTTTTTTTATTGATTGTTTGCATCGAGTTGTATGATGTCTTTATATATTTTGGATATTAACGCCTTCTCAGAAACATGATTCGCAAATATTTTTTTCTGTAGTTTACCTTTTCATTTTGTTAATTGTTTCTTTTGCTGTGCAGAAGCTAGTAGTGTGATATCGTCCCACTTGTTTTTGTTTTTGTTGCTTGTGTTTTTGTTGTCATACTAAGAAAAAATAATTAATTATTTTTTTTTTAAATTTTTTTTTTCAACGTTTATTTATTTTTGGGACAGAGAGAGACAGAGCATGAACGGGGGAGGGGCAGAGACAGAGGGAGACACAGAATCGGAAACAGGCTCCAGGCTCTGAGCCATCAGCCCAGAGCCTGACGCCGGGCTCGAACTCCCGGACCGCGAGATCGTGACCTGGCTGAAGTCGGACGCTTAACCGACTGCGCCACCCAGGTGCCCCAAAAAATAATTAATTATAAATCCTATTTTGGGCCCAAGTTTTTCTAAGTTTTTTTTATAGGTATTATTTGAAATATGCCATAGATATAAAGTATACTAGACTTAATAATAAAATGAACTACTTAGTTTAAGAACCAGAATGTTGCTAGAAACCATTCAGACTCCTTGTGTGTCCCTCATTGATCCTTCTCTGTGGTTACATTCCAGAAGTAACTAATCTGATTATTTTAATTATTTCTTCTTTCTTTTTATTTCTTTTTGGAAAAGAGTTTCACCTCAATCACATATGCTCATTGGCTCAATAAATAAAGTGTTTATTTTTCCTTGTTTGTAAACTTTATAGAAATGGTATAATTAATCTAATCTAATCTAATCTAACATAATTAATATAATATAATTAATATAATATAAAATAGTCTTCTGAGACTTGTTTGTCTTTCACTGGATATTGTTTTTAAGATTATGGGCATATTCTATTATTTTCACTGTTTTTTTTTAATGTTTATTTATTTTTGAGAGAGCACGAGCTCAAGTGGGGAAGGGCGGAGAGAGGGAGACACAGAATCCGAAGCAGGCTCCAGGCTCTGAGCTGTCAGCACAGAGAGAGAGATATTTCTTTGAAAAATGTCATGGGAATTTTTATAGAAATGGCATTGAATCTATAGATGGCTTTGGATGCTATTGACATTGTATTAATTATAATTCTTCCTAACAAGAACATGGGATATCTCTCCATTTGCTTCTGTCTTCTTCAAATTCTTTCACCAAAGTCTTATAATGTGCAATGTGTAAATCTTTCACTTCCTTGGTTAAATGTATTTCTAAGTATTGTTTGATGCTGTTGTAAATATTGTTTTCTTTCGTGTTTTACTGTAAGTGTAGAAACTTATTACTGTTTGTTGATTTTGTTTCATACAACTTTAGTGAATTCATTAATTAGTTCTAACATTTTTATAATGAATTTTTTTCAGATTTTTGCATATAAGATCATACCATCTTCAAAAAACAAACAGCTCTTAGTTTTGTTAATCTTTTCAATTGTTTTTATGGTCTCTATTTCATTTGTTTTTCTTCTTATTTTACTCATCTCTTTATGTCTTCTAAATTTGGTCTTTGTTTCTTCTTGTTCTAATTCCTGGAGGTGTAAATTTTAATTGTTTATTTGAGATCTTTCTTATTCTTTTTTTTTTTTCTTTTTTAATGTAATTTTTATTTTTGCCAGGATGGGAGTAGGAGCATGAGTGGGGGATGGGTAGAGAGAGGGAGACACACAGAATCTGAAGCAGGCTCCAGGCTCTGAGCTGTCAACACCGAGCCAGATTTGGGGCTCGAACTCACCAACCGCAAGATCATGACCTGAGCTAAAGCCAGGAGTTGGACACTTAACCGACTGAGCCACCCAGGCACTCCAAGATCTTTCTTTTTCTTAATGTAAATGTTTATTACTGTAAACTTCTTTCTTAGAACCACTTTTGCTGCCTCCTTTAAGTTTTGATATGCCTTGCTTGCATTTTCATTTGTTTCAAGGTATTTTTTTTTTATTTTGCTTTTGATTTCTTCTTTGAACCACTTGATTTTCCAGAAATATGGTGTTTAATTCCCACACATTTGTGAATTTTCAAGCTTTCCTCCTGTTATTTCAAGTTTCACACTATTGCGGTAGGAAAAAAAAAAATACTTCGAATTATTCCCATCTTGTTAAATTTGCTAAGACTTGTTTTGTTAAGTATGATTTTGTGTTGTTTCATCAGAATATGATCTATTCTGGGGAAAGTTCCACGTGTACTTGACAAAATGTGCACTCTGTTTTATTGGATGGACTGTTCTGTATATATCTGTTAGGTCCATTTGCTCTATGAAGTATGGTTCAAATCCAACATTTTCTGTTGATTTTCTGTCTTTAGGATCTATCCATTGTTTATTTTTTAATAATTTTTTAAATGTTTATTTTATTTTTCGTTCTGCCTGAAGAAGTCATTTCAGCTTTTCTTATAAGGCAGATCTAGTGGTGATGAATTTCCTCAGCCTCTGTTTATTATGGTAAGTCTTTACTTCTCCTTTATTTCTGAAGGGCAACTTTGTTGGGTAAGCATTTTTGGTTGGCAGTTTCTTTCTTTCTGCACCTTGTTTATATCACCCCATTCTCTCCTGGCCTGCAAAGTGTCTGCTGAGAAATCTGCTAATAACCTTATGGGAGATGCTATCAGATAGTTTTCTCTTCTTGCTTTTAAAATTCTTTATCTTTGTATTTAGATGGTTTTGTTATAATCTATTTTAGAGAAGATTGTTTTGGACTGAAATTTTGGGGTGACTTACTAATTTCATGAACTTTGATTTCCAAGCCATTATTTCTTAAAATGAACCTTCTACTTATACTCATCTCTTCTCCTTCTAGGACTTCAGTGATGAATACGGTATTTCTCTCAATGATATTCCATAAGTCTAGTAGCCTTTCTCTAATTCTTTTTTCTTTAAATGTTTATTTATTTTTAAGAGAAAGAGGCATGTGCATGCAGGGGAGGGGGAGAGAAAGAGGGAGACATGGGATGCAAAGCGGGCTCAGTGCTGACAGCATAGATCCCGATGTAGGGCTCAAACCCGCCAACACATGAACCCAGAGATCATGACCTGAGCCAAAGTCAGATGCTTAACTGACCGAGCCACCCAGGCACCCCTCTAATCCTTTTCATTTCTTTTTCTTTTTGCTTCTCAGATTGGATAATAAAAACTGATCTGTTTTATAAATCATTAATTCTCTCTTCTGCTTGGTTAAGTCTGTTGTTGAGACTTTCTGTTGAATTCTTCAGTTCAGTCACCGTTTTCTGTAGCTCCAATAGCTCTGTTTGGTTCTCTTTTATATTTTCAGTCTGTCTTCACATTTTCTTTTTTTTTTTTTTTTTTTTTCAACGTTTATTTATTTTTGGGACAGAGAGAGACAGAGCATGAACGGGGGAGGGGCAGAGAGGGAGGGAGACACAGAATCGGAAACAGGCTCCAAGCTCTGAGCCATCAGCCCAGAGCCTGACGCGGGGCTCGAACTCACGGACCGTGAGATCGTGACCTGGCTGAAGTCGGACACTTAACTGACTGCACCACCCAGGCGCCCCTGTCTTCACATTTTCTTGTATTCTTTCCCTGTTATTGTTAAATTGTTTATCTGTGCTCTCCTAGTTCTCTGAGCGTTTGTAGAGCAATTAGTTTAAATTCTTTGTCAATTCCTGGATCTACATTTCTTTGGGTTCAGTCACTCAGGATTACTATCCTTTTGGTGGAGTCATGTTTCCCTGATTTCTGCACGATCACTGTAAACTTGTATAGGTGTCTGCCCACTTGAAGAAGCAGTCACCTCTTCCAGAGTTTTTGGGCTACCTTCAGTAAAGGGAGACTTTCACCTGTGGGTAAAGACACACTGGGAGGATGCTGTGACTTTAAGTCCGGTGGTGGAGGACACCAGGTGTGAGCATATGTGGCAGCACTGGGTCCAGTGGGGCATGATGTCTCTTTGGCTCAGGCCGCTGCGGTCGACGGAATCAAAGCGTGATTCTTGGAGAGTACCATGGTGGGACCACAGAGTCTGCACAGACCAGGGCTCTTGGGGTACACAGCAATGAATCCAGGTCCAGCAGCTAGGGACCAGGACAGGCAGTGGTGTAGCCGGATCTGGCGGTGTGCACGCACTCATCTGTGGGGGCCAGTTGCAGGTGCCTGCATGGGGTGAGGGGCCAGTTGGTTGTAGACACATGCAAAGTGGTGGCAGCCAGGGCTGGCAGCAAGTGGCAGAGTCCAGTAAGAGCTCATAGACAACTAAAGAGACACTGACTTTCAGCGTGTTCCCCTGTGGCTGTGGTTCCCGACCCCGCTCCCGGAGTGCAGACTGCTTTGGAGTCTGGTGATAAGAATCAGGACAGGGATGTGCCAGTGCATGGCAGCAGGGGGTGGCTAATGGTGAGCTCAGTGGGACAGGCCAATGACAGGCAGCTTTAAAGGCCTCGGCTGTCTGTGTGCTCTCCCGTGGTCATACACTCTCCCCTCAGGTGTGCACACTGCAGTGGAGGCAAGTGACAGACGTCGGACTGCTGGTATGAAAGTGCACAGCTGGAAAGGCTATCCCTGAGTGCACGCCCATCTGGGGGCCAGATGTGAAGGCATCTTGCACTTGAGCAGACACAGAGGCCTGCGCTGGCTGTGGATACAGTTCCCGGACTCCAGTCGGATGGGAGGGAGGGAAGAAGAAGGGCGTTTGCATCGGCAAATGCAAAGCCCTGCGGGGCAAGACCAGTGAAAACCACAGTGGGTCTGTGACAGCTCTGACAGCTGCCATTGTCATCAGTGGTGACATCGGCTGGGTTTGCCCGCACAGCTGATCACAATGAACCATGACTGCACGTGCTGTGGCTGCAACCAGTAGCCCCCGCTTTCTGTGTTCCTGGTTGTCTCAGACCCCAGATCTCTCCCACAGCGGTTTTTGTTCATGGAGAGCTAACTGTTGATCTCTGTGGCAGGACAGGAGGCTGGGGTCTCCTGTGTCTCCATTTTGGTGACATCAGTTCCACTCCAATCAATTTTATGGTATCTATTTTTTGGTCTCTAGGCATGCTAGAAAACTAAGCGTGTACTGAAATATTGAGTGAAACAGCTTACCTTATGAAATTGATAGCTTCCTGAAAAGTTGTATCTAAGTTAACACTAGAGCATCTCCGTGTTTGAAGGTATATGGAAGTTTTAAAAAAAAAATCTTATTGTGTCTTGTGAATCTCAAGCATAGACTTACAGACTTACTTAGACTGATTTTTTTTTTAAGTTAATTCATTATTTTGAGAGAGGTGGATGGGGGACAGAGAGAGAGAGGGAGAGAGAGAGAATACCAAGCAGGCTCCAGGCTGACAGGACAGAGCCTGATGCAGGCCTTGAACTCACAAACCATGAGATTATGACCTGAGACTAAATCAAGAGGTGACCACTTAACGGACTGAGTCACCCCGGTGTCCCATGCCTAGATGGATTTTTAATTGGGGGTTTGTTTTGCGCTAAAATGCAGAAAGGAGTAAAAAAGGAAGGAGTTGAAAATGCCTAACATTTACAATAAAATAATTGTTTAAAGTCTGATACCTTCCTGCAAATGGAAAACCACCAAACATACACTTTTCTTTAATTATCAGATTGTCTTTTTTCAAACAAGTATTTGGTCGTATTTCCCCACAAGTTAAAAATATCTTTTCAGTGAGCAAATTCTAATACATGAATGAATAGACCACCACGCACAAATAGAATCAGGCTTTTGCCAGACTAGATGTAAGATTTAAATGAAATATATTATCGTCCTTCCTCATATTTTGCCTCCAGACTCTGCTATAAGAGCGTTTCTACTTTGGAAATAAAATAACCAAAAGTTAATAAATGATTTAGAGGTGGGTAAGTGTTCTGGTGGATAAATTATTTGTGTTTATTCCCCAGATGAATAAATTTTCCTAAATAGATGGTAGAACTGACGTGAGACTGCTCTTCTGTAAAGTTTAGTAAAAATAATTGAATCTATTTTATTTTTTTTAATGATTTATGTATTTTTGAGAGAGCACTAGCAGGGGAGGGGCAGAGAGAGGGGGACAGAGGAATCAAAAGGGGCTCTGTGATGACAGCAGAGAGCCCCATGAAGCACTCAAACTCACAAACCACGAGATCATGACCTGAGCCAAAGTGAGATGTTTATCCAACCTAGCCACCCAGGTGCCCCCAAAATAATTGAAGTTAAAGAATTTTTTTTTCCTTGGTGTCATATAGGATGTGTTATATACTATTTTTTAAATTTTTTTAAATGTTTTCATTTATTTTTGAGACAGAGACGGAGTATGAGTGGGGGCAGGGCAGAGAGAGGGAGAGACACAGAATTCAAAGCAGGCTCCAGGCTCTGAGCTGTCAGCACAGAGCCCTACACAGGGCTCGAACTCACAGAGTGTGAAATCATGACCTGAGCTGAAGTCAGACGCTTAACCAACTGAGCCACCCAGACGCCCCGGTTATATATTATTTGTAAAAATTGTTTTCCCGATTGGAAGAAGGTCAATAGCATTCTATTTTTATTTTCTTCTAGTGAATAATGAGGAAACAAGGGTTATAATGAACTTACTACACTGAACAATATGTTCAGCTAACAAATTTGAGTTGCTCCAGCCCTGCCCTTAAATCAATTTCTTTGTGCCCTTCTTCAAGAATGAACCTAAAGGAGAACATATATATCATTTAGAATAAGACATCATTGATTAAGTGTGCCTTTTTTGATCCCTTTCACTGTACAGTATTGCTAGAAGAAGAAAGCCATATTTTGGTAAATCCAGACTAGAGATCAATGGTATTGCTCAAGCTGTGAACAAAGGGAACATGTATAATCATTAAGATTAAGCATTAAAGTTTGATACTGGGAGAGGAAGCCTTGTATAACTTAGAGTAAATCCTTGCAAAAATGGAGAGACAAAAATGTCTCTTTAATATATTAAACTGAAAAGATACACATGTGCCAACTGGAAAGAATTCAGCTATAGTTAATTGTCTATTGCAAATCCTACCATTACTTCGGAGAAGTCAGAGGGGTGGTCACAAAGAATCATTAGCTAAGTTATCCAAAAAAAAAAAAAAAATACACAAGACTTTTTTGGTATTGAAATGCAATATGAGTACATATTTTTATCCTATTATAGAGGAACAATAGCGGGCTCGCACAAGTCAATGGATTTCTGTTTCTTAGACCACTAGCAGCCTTGTTGATATTATCTGAACATTAAAGAAAACTGAAGGATTGTTGTAACATATGTCAATAGTCCTATGGATAACTTGAAAAACCATGAGAAACTGTTTTATAGTTTTTCCCATGATGTTATAAAGATTTAAGTTTAGCCTAACATAACCTAGAACATATAGACACCATTAAGTTTTTCTTAAGGACTAAAAATTATAGAATCTTGAAAATTTGTCACATTTATCTCCCAAATGGCTTAATCTTCACGCCTGTGTGTTTTTAACCTTGTTTCACATGAAGGAAGCTTTAATACTATCTATTTCAATACAGTCAACTGCTCTTTCTTTTCTGACATAGATCTAAAAGGGTTTAAATACCCTGATGGCATCCTGCCAGGAATTAGCTGCAGGTAGAAAGGTAGAGGGGATAAAAAAGTAAACAAAGTTTCAACCCACTGAGAGAGCTGCTCCAAGCTAGATAATAAAGACAGCAGGTTTATATGCTGGTTTTTCTTCAGGGAAAGAATGTTGGACAGTTTCCTGTTGATTGATTCTCTAAATCTTTCCCTTTCATGTTCAATCTTTCCACAGTCTTTGCTGCCGTTTCTACTGTTCTTTCAAGGAAGAAGTTTGATTCCCAGCAGTGCTAATATTGGTTTCTTCCTGGACAAGAAAGTTATGAAAATCTTAAAGCCAATGAAATGGAATTTTTACATCATCCATTTATGTGACAAGTTTATTACTGCCTTTGAAAATTGTTTTACTCAGTTTCATTGTAGTCATCTTGTAGGAGTAGACAATGAAAAAGTAGCTTAAAAATTCAATTTTTTATAAGAAAAAATATGTATAAGGGTTTTTATGTGGGTTCTTAAGTTTCTGCCAAAGAGAACAGCTCACATGAGCAATTCGTAAAAGCCTGGATTCAACTTTCTTTTTTTAATTTTTAAAAATGTTTACTCATTTTTGAGAGAGAGAGACACACGCAGTATGAGTGGGGAAGGGGCAGAGGGAGAGGGAGACCCAGAATCTGAGCTGTCAGCACAGAGCCTGACGCAGGGCTTGAACCCACAAACTGTGAGATCATGACCTGAGCTAAAGTCGGACGCTTAACCAAGTAAGCCATCCAGGCACCCCTCATTCTTGGAGTGAATTTTTCCATCTTCTGTGGAAGATGGTACAAGCCAGTGGTGAATATAGGCGTTATCTTGGGGGGGGGGGGGAAAGAAAGAAAACAAAAAGGTTTGTCTGAGCCCAATAACATAGCTTTACAATTGTATGAATTATTTAATTCTTATAATCTGTGTTCTTTTCATCCTATCACTCTTTCCTGGAAAGCTCCTTTCCTACAAACTGAGAGCTCTTCCTACTAAAGAAAATGTGAAAATGGCTTATTAGTTTCCGGTGATGCTTGCATTCACGTGACTATGGTAAAGGAGGCAACTATGGGTTCGTTTTCTAGTTCATTTTTCAATATGGTTGGTTGTCCCTGAAGATATCTTATGATTTTTACTATCACTTCTCATGAGGCCAGAGAAAGGTGCTCGGAAGGGTACTTATGTTTCTGTTATGTGGAGGAAGAACTTGTAAAATATGATGCTGAGGAAAGACCTGGGTTTAATATCAGCCTTTTGTGACCAATGTTTAGCTGCAGAATCCACCTTCCAGCCTGTGTAGCCATTAAGAATACTAAGGAGGCCACGATGAAAGAAAGAATCAGAGAGTCATATTTATATTAATTGTATAATTTTTATCTTTAAAATACACTTAAAGACAATATTAATATAATGCATTTACAGGGGCGCCTGGGTGGCTCAGTCGGTCAAGCATCTAACTCTTGGTCTCAACTCAGTCCGTGATCTCAGGGTTTGTGAGTTCAAGTCTTGTCTCCGCTCAGGTCATGATCTCAGGGTTCATGAATTCAAGCCCTATGTCACACTCTGCACTGACAGCACAGAGCCTGCTTCGGATTCTGTCTCTCCCTCTCTCTGTCCCTCCCCAGCTTTCTCTGTCAAAATAAATACATAAAAATTAAAAAATTTATATATATGACACATATTCATGTGTAAAAGTTTGTGATGTTGTGTTGCTTTTGGGTGTTGTCTTCATTACTTTCTTTCTTTTCTCTCCTTTTTTTTTTTTTTTTTTGGTTGTTTGAAAAAACGAGGGACACCTGGGTGGCTCAGTCGGTTAAGCATCTGACTTCAGCTCAGGTCATGATCTCACAGTCTGTGAGCTCAAGCCCCACATCGGGCTCTGTACTGACAGCTCAGAGCCTGGAGCCTGTTTCAGATTCTGTGTCTCCCTCTCTTTCTGCCCTTCCCCCACTCGTGCTCCTGCTCATGCTCTCTCTCTCTCAAAAATAAATAAACATTTAAAAAATAATAAATAAAAGAAAAAAGAAAAAATGAGCACTGGAGATAACTTGAAAGGGGCTTTCAAGTTAATGTAAATTGCCAACTCATATCAGTGAGCATTACCCACAACAGTCCCCCAACACCAGCTTACATAACATAAAAATAGGGCTTGTCAAGAAAGTGAAGCATGGAATTTTGGGGTCTAGTGTGAACTATTGTCGTATTTCTCCTACCCAGTCCCCCACCTCTGCACTAAACCAGGGGAAAAGCAAGATTGCATCACTGGGGCCGTGGAATCGTCTGCCCTCAGTGTATGAAAGGCAAAACTATTAAGATTTGCCTGTAGGTCAAGTGACACTATTGGGCTATAACCAGGCTCAAAAAATTTTGATGGGACTCTTCCTAGGAAAGTAGCCAACCAAGGTGAGGAACCAGTGTAGCGCTCTGGGACAAATTGAAAGAATATGGTGAAGAAGTTTCTGCCTAATACTGCATCGTGTCAGGAAATTCTGAAGCACAGAAGACCCTTGAGGGCTCCGAAAATTCATAAATTCATCCCAAGATAGTTCGGAATTTCGATGCCTGCTATGTGAAGCAGGGACAGCTGAGAAGGAATTATAAACAGCATGAGCTGTGTTAGTTATCTCCTGTGTAATTTTTCTATCATAGCTGAAACAAATTACCTCATACCCAGTGGCTTAAAACAACACATATCTGTTATGTTATAGTTATGTAGGTTAGAAATCCCTATGGATTTCACAAGACTAAAATCTAGGTGTCAACAGACCTTATTTCATTCTGGAAGCTTAAGAAGAGAATCTCATTTTTGGTCATTAAAGCATTGGCAAAATTAAGTTCCTTTCAGTTATCGGACTGATGTTCCTCCTTCCACTCCAGCATTCGACTGGAGGCAGCCTGTATCTCCTACAAGTCTCTCTCTAGTCTTTTCCCCAAATACTTTACATCTCAGAACAAGGAACTGGGCATAACACCCTTATATAAAAGCCATCTCTTCAACCTTCTTTCTTTAAAGCATCTTTTTTTTTAATGTTTGTTTGTTTGTTTGTTTGTTTTGAGAGGGAAAGAAAGAGAGAGCATGAGAGGGGAGAGGCAGAGACAGAGGGGGACTGAGGATCTGAAACTGACTTAGAGCTGACAGCAGGGAGCCTGACACAGGGCTGGAACTCAGGAATCTCGAGATCATGACCTGGACCGAAGTCGGATGCTCAACCGACTGAGCCACCCAGGCACCACTAAATCAACTCTGATCACAGATGGGAAAGCTTCTCTCCCTTTAAAGGCCCTTGTGATTTGATTGTACCCTTTTAAACATTCTAGGATAATCTCACCTCAAAATCTGTAACCTCAATCTGTAACATCTTCAGAATACCTTTGTCAGGTAAGGCTCATTGTCACGGGCTCCAAGGATCTGTATGTGGACATCTTTGGGGAACGATTATCTGTTTACAACATGCATCTTTATTTATTTCTCTTCCTCTCAACTCTGGACAAACCAGAAGATGGAGAAAGTTATAGTAAAAGAATAAGTCCGGCTATTGAGGCACCCCTAGTCCCAGAATCTCAGTGGCCTAAACTGAGAGGCAGGGGAAATTGTGAATTCGATGTGAGATTGGAGTTTAACTTTGGACTGGAAAAAGCTTTGCTTAGAAAGCTTCAACTGAACAGAAAGCTATTACATCTGCCCAAGGTGACATTTAAAGGAGTGGGAAGGGGGTAATTTGAACTACCTGAGAGCCAAAGCGAGAGAAAAATCATTTTCTATTTGTGTATCCACAATGAATTCAATGCATTCAACGAAACGGTTACACATATTTAATATTTTAATTTTTTGTTATTTTATTAGATTATTAGTGGTATGGTTATTTGGAAATGGAAAGTCTGTAACAGGTGTGCTGTTCCCTTGTGTGGGGGGGTTGCAGTGATGGGGAAAAGAGAAACTTTGCTCCTGTTCATCTGACAGCTATATTCAAGAACACATTTTGATGTTAACTAAAGAAAAATCATTTCATAAAATACGATAATGGTAGACATAAATTACCTGCTCATCTGTTCTAGGAAGTATATGAGCCACTTGAGGATTGTTATTATGTTTCACCTCACCAAAAAATACTTGTTCTTTGTCACGTTTTCTGTTATATATATGAGGGCCTTGAAGTCAAACAAATTCTCTTAAGTCACAACACCAATAAATAGAAAAAGAAACCTTTAATCTGCATTTGCCTTACTTCAGAGTAGGGGTCTTAACAAGTAGGATACTTATTTTTTTTCTCTCCCATGTTTCCCTTAAGTATATCTTTGTGGGCACACAAACAGCAGGAGAAAATTCAATACTCTTCTAAAAGCTTTATGTCAGGGCATTCTGAAAGGTGATTTCATTACTTTACAAAAGTGTGAAGGATGTGAAATCTAGATAGACTACACCATTTTTTTTTTAATTATGAGATTGGATATCATTTTCAGATAAATGGAATTTATCAGTTCCTCAAGGAATGAAGAATGTGCAAGGAGAATTTTTGAAATATCTTACAAGCCCAGAGGCAAAGACTCACCTTTGTTTTTTTTTAATAAGATGTTTTGGAATGAGATAATTAATTATACTGTATAAAAATGGAAGATGCAGTAAACAGTGTTCAACACAAGACAGCAGTATTTACACCTTGTGTCACATTAAAACACTACTAATTATCTGTAATAGTTATAAAACTATTATGTTTCCAAATGGTTGACATACTTGAAAATGAGGATACTTTAAAAATTCAACTTTAAGTTATATTTAGGGAAATGAAATGTATCCTGATGCGAACCTCAAAGATGAAAAAGGAATAGGCTTTTGGGCAGATGGTCTAGGGTGTAGGCTAGGTGGGCATACCAAAGGTGCACTCTAGGGACACCTCAAAGGGACTAAATTTTTGGGGGGCGGAAGGAAGGTTAATATTTTAATAATTTTTTTTAATGTTTGTATATATATTAGAGAGAGAGAAACAGAGACAGAGTATGAGCAGGGGAGGGGCAGTAAAAGAGGAAGACACAGAACCTGAAGCTGTCAGCACAGAACCCGATGCAAGGCTCAAACTCACAAACCATGAGATCATGACCTGAGCCAAAGTTGGATGCTTAATCAACTGAGCCACCCAGGTGGCCCCTAAAGTAGGTTTCTAATATAGTTAGTGATGTATTAACATAATACCGGCTGTTACAATAAACAATTCCCAAATCTCAGGGGCTTTAACACTCACTCATAGGATTCTTACACAAATTCCAATGCAGATTTTTCTTGAAGCAATGATTCTCCTTCAAGTGGTCACTCCACCTAAAGACCCTCTATCTATTTGTAGCATCACAGGGAGACCTCTGCCGGACACTCTTCATAGAGCAGAAAGATGAGGAGAAAATACTGAAGGGAATCATGAAGGTCTAGGAAGCCAAGTGGTGTAGAATTCCTTCTAGAATTAGAAAAAATTAGAAAAGAGGCACCACGAGAGCAAATAGCGTTTGCAAGAGGATAAGCTTGAACAAAACCATATCAGTAATTACACGAACATGAACCATCATGGTGGGAAAAACAAAATGGCCAGATGGGATAAAAAGCATGATGTGGCTCTCTGCTGTCTGAAGAAGTACACATTGACTACAAAAATACAAGGTTTCAAAGTAAAAAATAACAAATTCATCAGACAAATTATAAGCCTAAGAAAACTAGAATGGAAATGCCAGTATCAGAAAAAGTGCATTTCAGGACAATGAAGACAGATGATGGTTCATCATGACAAATGAGTGATTTGTCTGGGAAATAAAACTGATAAAAATATGTATTTATTTGAGAATAGAGTTAAAACGCATAAAGAAAACCCATCAAAACTAAACATGCAAATTGACAAATTCACATTCACGGTTGAAGAATTTTTATCAACCTCTCAGTAATTGTTAAAACATGCAACCAAAAATTTAAACTATGAATTTGAATATCATTATCAATCAATTTGAGCCACTTGACATTTTTTTTTTTTATTTTTTTTTAAATTTTTTTTTTTTAACGTTTATTTATTTTTGAGACAGAGAGAGACAGAGCATGAACGGGGGAGGGTCAGAGAGAGAGGGAGACACAGAATCCGAAACAGGCTCCGGGCTCCGAGCGGTCAGCACAGAGCCCGACGCAGGGCTCAAACCCACGGAGTGTGAGATCGTGACCTGAGCCGAAGTCGGCCGCCCAACCGACTGAGCCACCCAGGCGCCCCAACCACTTGACATTTTTAACACAACAGCTAAAACTATAGAAAATATAATTTCTACTACTGCAATTGGAATGTTTCTCTCCAAAAATCATATGATAGACTTTAAAACAATTAGCCATTAAATTCCAAAGGTATCTGTAACCACAACAAAATTAAATTAGAGGTCATTAACATGAAGAAATCTAGAAAAAATCCTTTTTTAGGAAGAAAATTAAATAAATGGTTAAAGAAGGAATCACAGGGAGGATTAGAAAATATGTCAAATTGAGTTATAATAGAAAGAAAAATGCAAAATCAGTGAGATATAGCTAATGTTGTGTTGAAGAGAAAACTATAGCTTTAACTGTTCATATAAAAACATTTTTTTAAGTTTAAAGTCAATCAATCTATAGAACGTAGGGAAGAAAAAGCAAATTGAGTCTAACGTAAATAGAAAGAAAAAAATAATAATTGAAATAAAGAAATTATAGATGAAACTGAGAAAGACAAATACAGAGAAGAGATTTAAAACTAAAAATTAGTTCTTTGAAAGGTGAATACAATTTATAACTAGAGAGACTAAACAATTTTTAGAAGTAAAACATGTATTAGTAATATCAGCAATGAAAGGGGACATATTACTACCTATCTTATAAACATTTAAAGAAAAACAGAAAACTGGTCACATGGGTGGCACAGTTTAAGTATCCGACTCTTGATCTCGGCTGAGGTCATGATCTCAAGGTTCGTGAGTTCAAGCATCGCATTGGGCTATGTGCTGATGGTGCAGAGCCTGCTTGGGATTCTGTCTCTCCTTCTCTTTGCCCTCCCTGGCTTGTGCTCTCTCCCTCCGTCTCTCAAAAAAAATAAGTAAAACTTAAAAAAAAAAAAATAGAAAAAAAAGAGAAAAATACAAACACTAGACTGAGTTGTTCAAATGAATTTTAATAAATGATTAATAAAAATGCTGAAACAGAAAATGAATTAAAAGCAAAACCATTAAGCCCCTAGGCTTCACTGAGTATTCTACTAAACACTTAAGAAAGAAAAAATATTGGGGCACCTGGTGGCTGAGTCTGTTAAGCATCAAGCTCTTGATTTTGGCTCAGATCATAATCTCACCGTGCATGAGATCCATCCAGTCCCCCTTTGGGCTCTGCACTGATAGCACATAACCTGCTTGGAATTCTCTCTCTCTCTCTCTTTTTCTCCCTGCCCTGTTCCCATGCACATGTGCTCTCTCTGTCTGTTTCAAAATAGACTTAAAAAAATATATATGTGTATATATATATATATATATATATATATATATATGTGTGTGTGTGTGTATATATATGTGTATATATGTGTATATGTGTATGTGTACACATATATATACATCAATCTTCCTGAAACTCTAAAAAATAGAGGATGAAACAGTTCTCACCCCATTTTATGAGACTAAGTGCAGAATAACTGTGGTATCAAAATCTGAAGAAAAAATACAAGAACAGAAAATTACACACAAAAATGTCCATTATAAAACTGGATGGAAAAAGTTCTTGAAAAAATGTCAGCAAACTGAATACAGCAATATATTAAATGTATAATGCCTCATGATTTACCCCATGTGGGATTTATCCCATGAAATTACATTAACATTTGAAATTAAGTTAAAATAATTCACTATATTATCAGAATAAAGATAAACAATGACACAAAATTATTTCCATAGATGAAGGGAACATATTTGAGAAAATTCAACATTTATGCATAATTAGGGAAAAAATTCAGAATATTATGAATAGAAAGAAACATCTGTCTTTACTAGAAAATGTAAAATGATACATTTTTGGCAGTTCTTATAAGGTTAAAAACTACCTTATGACCCTGTGATTTCACTTCTATGTATCTACCCAAGGTAAATAACATGACCACTATAAAGCTTGTACAAATATTCATAGTAACGTTCCTCCTAAGTCCCTAAACTGTTAATATCCCAAATGCCTATCAACGTGAGAACAGATATGCAATGAAATTATAGTCATATAATAAAAATAAATAAAAACAATAAAAAGAAAAAACAAACCAGTACTAATACAGCCAACACCATGGATGAATTACAAAAATATTATTATTTTTTTAGATTTCACATGTGAATGAGATCATATAGTGTTTGTCTTTCTCGGACTTATTTCACTTAGCATAATACCCTCAAGGCCCATCCGCGCTGTTGCAAATGGAATGATTTCCTTCTTTTTATGGATGAATCATATTCCATTGTATTCATATACTAGATTTTCTTTCTACATCCATCAATGAACACTTATATTTTGTTCATTTCTTAGCTACTGTAAATAATGCTGTAGTGAAAATGGGGGTGGATGTATCTTTTCAAGCAAGTGTTTTCAATTCCTTCAGATAAATATCCCGAACTGGAATTGCTGGATCATTTATTTAATTTTATTATTTTTTTTAAATTTACAACCAAATTAATTAGCATATAGGGCAACAATGATTTCAGGAGTAGATTCCTTAATGCCCCTTAACCATTTAGCCCTTCCCCCCTTCCATAACCCCTCCAGTAACCCTCTGTTTGTTCTCCACATTTAAGAGTCCCTTCTGTTTTGTCCCCCTCCTTGTTTTTATATTATTTTGCTTCCCTTCCCTTATGTTCATCTGTTCTGTGTCTTAAAGTCCTCATATGAGTGAAGTCATAGGATGTTTGCCTGTCTCTGACTGATTAATTTTGCTTAGCATATTGCCCTCTAGTCCCATCCACATAGTTGCAAATGGCAAGATTTCATTCTTTTTCATTGCCGAGTAATACTCCATTGTGTGTGTGTGTGTGTGTGTGTGTGTGTGTGTGTGTGTGTGTACATACCACATCTTCTTTATCCATTCATCCATCAATGGACATTTGGGCTCTTTCCATACTTTGGCTATTGTTGATAGTGCTGCTATAAACATAGGGGTGCATGTGTCCCTTTGAAACAGCATACCTGTATCCCTTGGATAAATACCTAGTAGTGCAATTTCTGGGTCATAGGGTAGTTCTATTTTTAATTTTTTGAGGAACTTCCATACTGTTTTCCATAGTGGCTGCACCAATTTACATTCTCACCAATAGTGCACAAATGTTCCCTTTTCTCCTCATCCTTACCAACACTTGTTATTTAATCTCATGTATATGTGGAATCTAAAAACTGAAACAAAACAAAAAGTAAAAAATGGAACTTAAAGATACAGAGAACTAATTGGTGAAGGGTTGGGGGTGGACAAAATGGGTGAAAGGGATCAGAAAGTACAAACTCCCAATCACAAAATAAATAAGTCTTAGGGTGTAATGTACAGCATAGTGACTATAGATAATATAGTTGTATATTTGATAATTGCTATGAGAGTAGATCTTAAAAGTTCTCATCACAAGAAAAAAAATGTGTAACTGTTTGGTGATTGATGTTAACTAGACTTATTGTGATGATCATTTTGCAATATGCGTTATACTGTATACCTGAAACTAATATGTTTATATGTTAATTATATCTCAATGAAAAAAAAAACATGATTTTTATCAAAAGAAACCAGTGAAAAATAAGTCCATCCTTTGGATTTTACACATACAAAGTTAAAGAACAGATGAAAGAAAAATATGGTGAATGAAATCAGAACATTTCATTTATTATATGGTAAGGATTGACTAAAGGTAGTAAATTGAGGGCAAGAGTGAGATCACTCTTGAGTGAAGAGTGAAGCGTATTCTTCAAGAAGAATTTTAATACCTCCAAACCCTACTCCCACAAGCCCAGAACACTGGGAACCAGCATTGAAGATTATGTCTACTAGGGACCAAAGACATGATTTATCGGATGTACTTATTTACTAATGGATTGACTGATTGATTGCTTTTTGTTTTTGTTTGTTTGTAAAACTGAACTACAGCAGAGAAAAGGTACACAGAAACTGATATTATATTGCTCAGGCAAAGGATATCATGGATACCTGTCGATGTACAAAACCTAGAAAACAACCCGTACGGACTGATATGTCATAAAAGAGTGTTTGAGGAGTTTTATCTTCTGGAAGAAATGCCATTAATCAGTTGTTTGTCAGGTATGATCCACTGAGTCACAAGTTTTGGGAAAAGATAATTAAAAACAAAATCTCCTCCCAGTCCATAAAACCTCTCCACAAGTGTAGAAGAGAAAGAACCAAGTTTATTACTGACTAAGCCTTGGGCTAGAATGTGATGTGCATCACAGGCTAAGACAGAAAGAAATCCCACCCCTTTAAACAGCCAACAACTTACAGACCATTACATATGTGTCCTTAAGTGAGAGGACTTCACAGCACCATTTGTCACAAACAGTTCATCCTAAATTCACTTGGTATTTGGAGTGACCATCTGTGTTAGCTAATTGGTTTTCTCCACAGGAAAAATAAACTTCTGTATCTTTATGAGAGAATGTAGTTTTGCAACTTAGAAGCAAGTCGTCTGCTGAAGTCAGGCTCCTACCCACCCACGAGAACTAGGAGATAGGGGATGCATCCTCCTTGATGCTTATTTCTCAAAGAGATGGTTCCAGTTTCTTTGAGAAAGATATTCGTGGGTGGTAAGGCTGCTAAGAGGTTTATTTAGTTTTATAAACAAGTTTGCATACATTTCAAAGAGACAAATAATTTAAAAGTACAAACTCCTTCATGTAAATTACTTAGGAAAAGTCACATCCCTTCCCTTATTTTCAACAAAGAGAATAAGCTACTTTTGGAAAATCTGGACCTGCTCTTACACAAGACCCCTCTGCCTTCTTTCCCCCCAATTTTTGATATTTTAAAGGATTATTAGGTAATGTTCTGATTAAAACTTAAAATATAGCATAAGTAAAATCACATTTCCCATTATTTGCTCAATTATTTTTTTTTCATTTCAAATTTTAATTTAATTTCTAGTTAGTAACATACAGTGAAATATTGGTTTCAGGAGAAGACTTCAGTGATTCATCACTTACATACAACACCCAGTGCTCATCACAACAAGTGCCCTCCTATACCCGTCACCCACCTAGCCCATTACCCACCCACCTCCCTCCGTCAACCTTCAGTTTGTTCTCTTAGGATCTCTTATGGTTTGTTTCCCTCTCTCTTTTTC
The DNA here is from genome assembly GCF_018350155.1 of Leopardus geoffroyi. NCBI lineage: Eukaryota > Metazoa > Chordata > Mammalia > Carnivora > Felidae > Leopardus > Leopardus geoffroyi. The sequence continues at coordinate 217,260,208 of NC_059326.1, read as the reverse complement.
TTTTTTTGCCCTCTACCATGTGTTTATATGTTTTGTTTCTCATATTCCACCTACGAGTGAAGTCATATGGTATTTGTCTTTTTCTGACTGAGTTATTTCACTTAGCATAATACATTCTAGTTCCATCCACTTCATAGCAAATGCAAAAGTTCATTCTTTATGATGGCTGAGTAATACTCCATTGTATGAATATATACCACATCTTCTTTATCCATTCGTTAGCTGATAGACATTTGGGCTCTCTCCATAGTTTGGCTATTGTTGACAATGTTGCTTTAAACACTGGGAAGTATGTACCCCTCTGAATCTATATTCTTGTTTCATTGGGCAAATACCTAGTAGTCCAATTGCTGGATCATAGGGTATCCTATTTTAACTTTCTCAGAAACCTCCATACTGTTTTCTGGAGTCATTGCACCAGTTTGCGTTTCCACCAACAGTGCAATGTCACATCGTCACCAACACCTGTTGTTTCTTGTGTTGTTAATTTTAGCCATTCTGACAGCTATGGCGTGGCATCTCATCATGGTTTGGATTTCTACTTCTCTGATGATGACTGATGCTGAGCATATTTGTATGTCTGTTAGCCATCTGCATGTCTGCTATGGAAAAATGGCTATTCATATCTTCTGCCATTTCTTAACTGGATTATTCGGTTGGGGGTGTTGAGTTTGATAACTTCTTTACAGATTTTTGATACTAACGCTTTATCAAATATGTCTTCTCCCATTCCATATGCTGACTTTTGGTTTTATTGATTGTTTCCTTCACTGTGCAGAAGGAAGCCTCACCCAACAGTTCATTTTAGCTTTTGTTTTCCTTGCCTCCAGAGATGTGTCTAGTAAGAAACTGCTAAGGCCTATAGCAAAGAGGTTGCTGCTTGTGTTCTCCTGTAGGATTTAGAAGGTTTCCAACCTTTCATCTAGTTAGATCTTTCATCTATTTTTAATTTATTGTTGTGTATGGTATAACAGAGTAGTCCAATTTCATTCTTCTGCATGTCGTCCAGTTTTCCCAACACCATTTGTTAAGGAGACTGTCTTTTTTCTATTGGATATTCCTTCCTGCTTTGTCAAAGATTAGTTGGCCATATAGTTGTAGGTCAATGTATCGGTTTTCTATTCTATTCCATTGATCTATGTGTCTGTTTTTGCCCTAGTACCGTACCGTCTTGATGACGACAGCTTTGTGCTTATAGCCTGAAGTCTGGAATATAAGGCCTCCAGCTTTGCTTTGCTTTTTCAGGATTGCTTTGGCTATTCGGGGTCTTATGTGGTTCCATGCAAATTTTGGGATTGTTAGTTCTATCACTGTGAAAACTGCTGGTAGTATTTTGATAGAGATTGTATTAGTTGTGTAGATTGCTTTGGGTACTAAAGAGATTTTAACAACGTTTGTTTTTCCAATCCATGAGCACGGAATGTTCTTCCCTTTCTTGGTGTCCTCTTGAATTCCCTTCATAAGTATTCTATAGGTTTTAGAGTAAAGATCTTTTCACCTTTTTGGTTAAGTTTATTCCTAGTCATCTCACAGTTTTTGGCAGAATTAAAAATAAGATCAATTCCTTGATTTCTATTTCTGCTGCTTCATTATTGGTGTGTAGAAATTATTGGTGTGTAGAAACAGATTTCTGTACATTGATTTTATATCCTGTGACTTTGCTAAATTCATGTATCAGTTCTAGCAATTTTTTGGTGGGGTCTTTTAGGTTTTCTACATAGAGTAACACATCATCTGCAAATAGGTAAATTTTGACTTCTACCTTGCTGATTTGAATGCCTTATATTTCTTTTAGTTGTCTGATTTCTGAGGTTAAGACTGCCAGTACTATGTTAAATAACAATGGTGAGAGTGGACATCCCTATCTTGTTCCTGACAGTAGCGAAGAAGAAAAAAAAGAAGTAACTTTTATAAAGCGCTTAATATAAACACTCCAAAATCTTTAACATGTTCCATAAGACTGCATCTTTTTTTCTGCCTGTATTTACCAACTTGCCTCTGTGCACTTTCCCCTTATCTTTCTAGCTTTCTGCCATGTTAATTCAAATTTTATTTTATTATTGTTTTTTATTTAGTAATTTACAGTATTTGACAAGTAATTTATTTCTCAGTTTTTCTCCAAATGGAATTCCCTTTTCTCCACTCCTCATCCAGGGAGTTCACGTTCACCCTTGAGCCAAAGTTTTCTTTGACTCCAATAACTTAGATCACTCTACTGTACTCTTTGAAACTACCTTGTGTTTTTCTTACTTTGCACTCATCTCCCAGAAAAGTACTTGAGTTGTTCTGGATATTCAATTAATATTTGTAATGTAAATTATTTTTTGAAGAAAATGGTTATAATAGAACTCTAGTCAAAAAACCTAAGCCCTCAAGAATTTAAAACACCAGAAAAGAGAAGAGAAAGAAGGAGAAGGAGAAGGAGAAGGAGAAGGAGAAGAAGGAGAAGGAGAAGAAGAAGACAATTATTTAGAACTCATTTCAGTTATTAACTAATTTGATTTAACATCTGTTTAAAGTTGTCTATAAGATCAAAACCTGCACAATTTATCATGTAATTATACAAAGGCACATGAAATTTAAGCTATTAATTAAAATTTAATATGGAATTTAAAATGAAATAGTTAAGCAGACAGTTAATTGCATAGAATTCATTGGGGATATCAAAATTATTTTAATAGACTTATAGTATCAGTAATTAGATCAATTAGTTTATACAATAGCTATTTAAAATTACTTTGCCATTGGGTTTTATTGAGGCAAAATTGTGAAGTTTTCAAATTGTACAAAACTCTCCTCAATATTCTGAAACAAATGGAACTCTAGATAAGCAACACCTGGGTTTCAATAGTGCAAGCAAAGCTCTGAGTGTAGCAAGGGTGAATGTGCTAGAAAAAAAAAAAAAAGAAAGAAAGCAAGAAAAAGAATGAATACGTTTGAGTTCTTACTCTCTGCCAGATATTGTGACCTAGATAAAGAAACAGAGAGAGGAATCATTTACGTTTTTGCCCATCCTAATTTGTCAGATGGAATAAAACAGGTGTTTTCATGAAGTTATAAATAAATTATGAAAATAATCTTTGAGAACAATCCCTTCAAAATATATTTTATTCCCAGTTAAGAGACTATCGTCTCTGTCCATTAAATATTTTTAATTCTTGTTATGATTATTGCTGTCAATATTATCATATGTCTTCATGGATTTTCTTGTTAATACAGCTATATGAAATAATTTAATTAATTTAAAAAGCTACAATTTATTCGACTCTTACAATATGCTGGGGTGCTTTATTATAGACACAGATAGATAATAAACAAATAGATCTGGATAGATGAATAGATTTATAGAATCCTCTTCCCCACTTTAAAAATGATGAAGGTCATAATCTGAAGGTCTTGAGTAAAAATGATGAAACTGAAATGCAGAAATTTTGCATTACCACACATGTATAGGTAGGAACAAGAAAAAAGTGACTGGAACTCAGAACTCTCTGAATTCTAAAATCAATTGTGTTTCCCCTCTGCAACTTTACCTCTTACACACATATGCACAGGTAATAAAACAATCAAAAGACCACTTATTGAAATGTAACTGCAAAAAACAAAAACAAAAATAAAACCTTCTTCCATTTGTAATCTGTAATTTGTTACCTACCCCCCCAAAATTACAAAGAAAATAAAATGTAACTGCATTACTAACAAAGACCCCTATGTCCTACAGTTTCTCTAATATATGATAATATTTTGACTAGAATAAAATATTCACCTCACTGATCATAATATATATTCAGTGCTCAGAGCAAAGTTATAATGAGAACACGGATTTTAAACCCTGATTACTGATTAAGTTGTGCATTGAAGTGCTTTAATAATTATTCCAGGATTTTTACTGCTTATTTATTTGTGTTTGATTTCTCCATGTTTAGAAAAATATATTGATTCATTCTTTCTCATTAAATTTGAAAGGCAAGTACTGACTGGATCTCTCGTTCTATTTTTTAAGACACCAGAGAAGTTAAGTAATTTGCCCAAGTTTACATAGTTCCAAGGTGGCAGAGTTAAGGTTAACGCATACCTGTCCGACTCAAAACCCAAACCCAAATTGTCACCATCGTATATTGTCAATAAATTGCATGGAATAAATGCCATAAAACTAGTGGCACTGTTGATTTCATTGGTATCAAGACCTCCTTTTTTCAATTTCCAGTCATGATACCCTACCAATATCTTAGGCAAATCTCTTCCATTCCAGACTTGCTATTTGATGGATTACTGAATGACACTATCACCAAGTGGGTCCTGGTCATTTTTTTTTTTTTTTTTTTGAGAGAGAGGAAGAGAGAGCCAGTGCGTGCATGTATGCAAGTAGGGAAGGGGCTGAGGGAGAGGGAGAGAGAGAATCTTAAGCAGCCTCCATATCCAGCATGGAGCCCACCACAGGGCTTGATCTCACAATCCTGAGATCATGACCTGAGCCGAAATCAAGAGTCAGATACTCAACTGACTGAGCCACCCAGGTGCCCCCTGGTCAAATTTTTCAGACAAATATGAATGTCAATCTTTACCCACAACCGACCAATCAGTGAGTCGTAATATTTACAAGTTTTGTCAGACACTGTAGGATATCTACCTAACAGCTATGCCTTATCCTCCTCCAAAGAGATTCCCGCTATTGTTCTGCGGTCAGGGCATCTAGCTCCACAAGATGACTCAAAGTTTATCTAATCTATCTTACTCTTTTTGTGATGTGTTTGGTCTAAGAGCGAGCCTTTACCTATTGCTCGCAATAGAAATATTTACATCCTAGAAAAGAAATGGATGTGACAGAAAAAAGTCTCATGCAGCCCTATAGGAAGCATAAAAGTAGACATTTTTATGCTCTGAGGAGGCCAGAGTGCAAAGACGGAAAGAATCTGTATCCCCAACCCCTCTGTCACATATGCAGCACCGTTAGCCCTAACTTTCTTGTCCAGTTGGTATGTTTTAAGGCAATTTCAGCCAAAAGCGTTTTTCACTGAGACACAAGTTTATCAGGTCGGGAAGATGAGTAAACTGCTTTTGCATTTTCAAGAGATCATGAATTAAAACTAAATTTTCCTCAGTACTAATTTTTCATTATCTCCCGTTGTTTCTGGAAACACAGCAGCTAACAATACAGAGAAATCCCTTCCCTTATGTTTTTATATCTTGAAGGAAGTCAGACAATAAACAATTAACTAAGTTGAATATGTCATATACCTGATAGGAATAAAATAAAGCAGGCAGATGAAAGGGAGTGCTGGGGGAGGGTTATTTCATCATAGACTTTAGGAGAATCCTCACTGAAAAGATAATATTTGAACAACAAACTGGTAGGAACAAAATATGTAGGTAACTGGGTGAAAGGCCTTCCAGCCAGCAGGGACAGCAGGTGCCAAGATCCTGAGGCAGCAGAACACCTGGAATATTCGCAAAAATGAAGGGGTCTAATTTGGATGCAGGGGTGCAAGGGAAAGTAGTAGGAGATGAAGTCAGACATTTTACAGAGAGCAGCCAGGGAACATATGGGCCATGTAAAGAAGCTGGTCTTTACTCAGAATAGTAAATGAGGACAATGGGGGACTTTGAGCAAAAGAATGATATGTTCTAACGTTTTAACATGATAATTTCGACGGAATTAAGAACAGACTGAGTGATGAAGGGAGAAGCCGAAAGACCAGGTCAGAAGATATTGCAGTAAACCAGGGAAAAGACGACCCCTCCAATTGAGATTAGGACCCCTCTTCTATTCAGAAGAGATATGAATATTCTTATATGTGAATTTTAAACTAAGAAAAATTTTTCACAAAATTTGGAGAGGTGAAGGGACCAGAAAGTGCATTTCAGGCAAGGGCATACTGAAGAGCCAAAATGATCTGAACGATCATAAAATGTCTGAATGTTGGGTAAACTGTGTCTCAGCTCAGATTGCCATCACAAAACACCACAGAGTGGGTGGCTTACACTACAGACATTCATTTCCCAAAGTTTTGGAGGCTGCAAGTGCACGATTCAAAGTGCCAGCAGATTCTGTGTTTGGTGAGAGCCCTCTTCCTGATTTGCAGATGGATGTTTTTTTTTTTTTTTTTTTTTTTTTTTTTTTTTTTTTTTGCTGTGTCTTCAAATGGTAGAGACAGAGAGAGCTCAGGTCTCCTCTCTTTTCTTATAAGGACACTAATCCCATCATGGGAGCCCCACCCTCATAACTTTATCTAAACCTAATTATCTCCCAAAGGCTCCACTTCTAAACACCATGACATTGGAAGTCGGGGCTTCAAATTTTGCAGGGCAGAGGGGGACACAAACTTTAGTCCATAACAGGCTGTTTGAGGAACGATGACAGTGCCCTCCGGACCACAGCCGCCATCGTCACTGTCAATATGCTGCTCAGCCAAGCATTCTACTTGTTACTGGATCGCCACCCGTTTCAGTTTGGCCTTTCAATGTGGTGAAATGGGTTTCTGTCCTTTCTCCGCGTGTTCCCAGGGCTGACTCCTCAAAAAATGTAGAGCCGGGTTGAACAATACACAGTATGAAGACGTTTCAGATCAGTGTAGCCTGAGAATTATCCAGACAGTGATTTAAAGGTGATGTGTTCCTCCGAACGTGAAAATGAAGAATCGTTAACGTTACGGTCTGAGGGACTGCCGGGCTTCTGATGGAGATGTACCCTAAGGCCAAAAATTGTCGATAGAAGGTATCACATGGAACTCTAGAAACTGAAGCTCACAGAGGTCCACGGGGGGACATCAAGGGCCTGGATACAAGCAGACCTGCAAAACATGACATATCAGAGGGGACGTATTTGGGAGGCGGAAGAAAATGCCCTGTTACCTTCAGAAAAGAATAGCGGTGGACAGTGGGGATCAGTCTTCCCTAGAACAGGGTGCAAGGTTCCGGTTTCAAATAAGACTTCAATATTGACAGCATTTGAGCCTCTGACTCTAAATTAATATGTGAATTATAGGATCTTCATTAGAATGTTAATTACTTAATCTGAAAGGCAGGGCGAAAAGATAAACAAAGGAAAACTTTCTCAGAAATTAGATGAGACCCGCCCCCCACGTATGTACTAACTTTAAAGTAATAATGATGTCAGCTCTGAAAATAAAATAGTTTTTAGATAGATGATAGAAGAAAACTCAAATCATTAACACTATAGTCATTTTTCAAGAATGGATTATAATCATGTTTATGTATTTGTTGTGCGTCATGCAATTTGATGAGTAACAATTCTCTTTAAAAAGTAAAATAATAATAATAATAATAAACATAAAAATAACTGTTACTTTTGAGGACATGTTATGTATTAGGCACTGCAGTTCTACTCCCTATATTTTATCTTGTGAAATCAATGCAATAAACCTGAATGCTAGGTACCATTAGTCAACTTCCAAGGACAGGAAACTGAGTTTCAAAGAGGTTAAGTAATTTGTCCAAGGTCACAGAGTCAGTGAGTGGTTTAAACCCAAACCCTGATCCCTGCCCACTAAACCTCTCTGAATCTTAACTAATCTGCGATAGAAATGTCTTTGCAATGTCCATGTCCCTTGTTTTTGCTCTAAGCAAAACAAATTGTGACAAGGAACCACCAGAGAATATTAGAGGTGAAGGGAAGCTTATGAATCAAATACAGCAGCGGTTCTCACAAAGAGAAAGGCAGTTTCTTTGGTAAATGTGTGTATGGTTGAGGGAGAGAATGGAAAGATATTTTGAGAGTCAGTCATTTAGGGAGTTTTTAAAATTGTAACCACTTTGATAAACTTCTTTGGGTGACTCCTGTTAAAGGTCCTGAATTACAGTCCACCAGTCCTATCCGGTCACAGATTAGGATGTTAATTTCTGGCAAGTGTTTCATGGGTTTCTCACAATCCTTTAAGATGATTTCTGGAATCCACCCCTTTACTCCCTTTATTGTGATGCCCAGAAATCTGCATTGTAACAAACATACCAATTTAATCTTATTTATAGTAAAGGTTCATTGAACTTCCCATTTAAAAGTATTGAAACATTTGCAAAGGTTTGGTCCCTGATCAATGTTTGAGACACTTAGAATCCCTGTCTCCTCATGTACTCAGAATATTTCAAAAAGCATAATATTTGCTATGTAATATTTGAAGAAGCTAAGAGAAACCACTGCTAATCATGTAGGTTGTGCCCAATACTAGAAGACACATAATAGTAAGTCAATAATAGGTACTAACTGAATGAGGCCACATCACATAGGCTGACAAAAGTTAACTGAAATGGAAAATTCCTGAGTACTTAGGTTTCCATGGTTTGAAAGCGGAAGGCACTAAAATTGCAGGCAAGCTGAATTGACTACATTCTTCTGTGTTGTACCGAGTTTATGGTGGCCTCACATTACCTTTCATCTAGTTAGAGAAAGAAAGATTCTTGAAAAAGAGTGGAATCATAGTTATGAAAGTTGGCAGAGTAAGGGAAGTTGCTTCTAACATAAGGAGTGTGAATCTTAATCTCAGGAATGTAACCATAAAGAATGTTTTCCTAATATAAATACATTACTCATATATTGGCTAAAGATTAGTGCAATTAAATTTCAAAATAAAAAGATATAATGTACATACTTTCTAAGTTTGATAATATGATGATCTTCTGTGTTTTACTGTGATTTCTGTGATTACTGTCATTTCTGTAGTTTAGTGTTTCCTGAGTTCATCCTTCCCATCGAAACCGTATTTGAGTTACATAATTGCTACATCTCAAGGATCTATCATTGTAAAGTAAATTTATGTCTGAAAAAGAGCGTTATTTGTTTTCCTAGCCATTTATTTATTTCTTTTTAAAAATTTTATTTTACATAATCTCTACACCCAAGATGGAGTTCAAACCTGCAACCCTGAGATCAAGAGTCGTAGGCTCTACCGACTGAACTAGCCAGGCACCCCTTTCCTATTCATTTAAATTGATAACATTACATTCCTCAAATCTCTTGATTTCAGGTGTAGAAAACACTTTTCTCCCTCTTATTTAAACTGTCAAATATTATTAAATATACTATGCATGTAGTTCTTAGTTTTTCTTTAGGTTACAACATAGAATAGTCTTGTAAAGGTCAACCCTCTTGAGGGCAAACTACAAAAACAACTTATAGTTATCAAAGTAGAATAAATTCTTTTTATAAAGTTTTGTTTTGATATCTTGTACTGGAGATGCCCAAACATTTTAGCCAGACAGAATCTTCCTCATGATATAAGGGTGGTGTTTCTCTCCCCCTCCTCTCTCCTCCAAAGGCTCCTGGAGTGCCTTCCTTCCTCTTAGTCCATGAAATGTGTGATCTCCTTTGAGATCAATATAAATGCCATTTCAGCCCTTTGTGGCAATGAGATTAGAATTCTAAATGTTCAAAATCCAACAGCTTTTAATGAAAAATGATAGGAATTATCACATACCTAGAGCTTAGAAAGGATGGAATTGTATTTGCACATTATTAAAGATCTGAATAATTTAGGTTATTTTTAGATTTGAACTGCTTAGAGGATTTTAGAAAGCTCAATTTGAACTGCTCAAGAAATGCACTAGCTCATCCTGATTTCAGCAACCTTACATCACTTAATTTTTTTTCACGGAATAAGGTTTAGCTGTTACAAAATGAACGTATTTTGGACTTCAGATCAGTAGTGGAAAGATACTAAAATTTGTACGTGAAATTTATTTAATCACTATACTATCTTTAACACTTATTTTTCTTAGACGAATGCTTTGCTTTGTTTTTACTTTCTTTTTCCAGTTCTATGCTTCGCTTTGTTTTTACTTTCTTTTTCCAGTTCTCTGGTAAAACAAACAAACAAACAAAAAAACAATGTATTTTTTCTAAGTCTTATAAAGAATCTAGAATAATAGCATCCTAGTTATACATCTGTGAACAGAGGACTGAAAATGATTTGCTATAACCCAAATATGCTTTATATTTTCTCTAAAAACCTATCGATTCTAAATATTTGTGTGTGTGTGTTCAGTTTCTTTACAGGTACAATTTGAAATTATATGCCTCTATCTGTGCTGTGAGGACCACCCGGTGGATTACAGGTACGCTATAAATATTTGGTATTATCATTAATGAAACATAGATGTTGAGACAAAAAGCTTGGGGCTAATAGAGTAGCATATCTTAAAAATAAAGAGAATTAGAAATGAACAAAGAATACAAGACAAATGGTCAAGGACTAGAGACCACATGCATTCCCAATCCTCAGAGAAACTAGAAAGTATTTTAAACCTAATTTTCAGCCTAAAAATTAAAATAAGAGAAGTGAACGATAAAACAAATTAAAAAGAATCACTCCTGATTTTTGACTGTAGGTTATGAAAATGACCAATAATCTAAAAATAAAACTGTAGCTTGAAAACAAAATAGACAATGTTTACATAGTAAGGGATTTGAAGCAATTGCTTTCTCTAACAGAATCTATACTTCCATTCAAGATCCCATCCTCACCTCTTCTGCTCTTTAAATCTCCTAACCTTTTTGTTATTAGGAGTGGCTTCTAGGGGCGCCTGGGTGGCTCAGTCGGTTGGGCGGCAGACTTTGGCTCAGGTTATGATCTCACAGTTAGTGAGTTCAAGCCCAGCTTCAAGCTCTGTGCCGACAGCTCAGAGCCTGGAGCCTGCTTCGGATTCTTTGTCTCCTTCTCTCTCCACCCCTCCCCTGCTCACGCTCTGTTTCTCTCTCTGTCTCTCAGTAATAAATAAACATTAAAAAAATTTTTTTTAAACAAAAGAATGGCTTCAAGATCATTGAACTTGTGGCTAAAACTTCACAACAGACAATCGCAAACCATTAGTCTAATTAAAAACTTTCTTCACAAAAGCCTTTGAATCCAGAGGAATAAATGGCTTCAACTTCAACTCCAAAACTAACATTTCAACAAGGTGACCTAAATGTCTGATCTGACATACTGTATTTTTCATTTTCAATTTTTTTTTAATTATCATGGATTAAAATGGACTGCTTTGTGAAAAAATTTATGCATTTTCACACATGTATAGATTCATGTAAATTACCACCAGAGTTAGGATGTAGAACAGATCCATCACATCCAAAAGCAACCTAGTGCTATCCCTTTATTCTCATCCCATTCTCCCACCATGACCCGTGTCAACCACTGACCTGTTCCCAATTTTTATAGTTCTAATTTTTGCTTTTTTTTTTTATTCTCAAAGCTATAACATAAGTGGAACCATACAGTTTATGTGCAACCTTTTGAGACTAACTTATTTGACTCAGCACAATGCATTTGAGATCCATCCAGATTGTTGCGTCTATGAAAAACACACTCATTTTAATTACTGAAAGGTATTCTATTCCATTCCATTGTTCATAGTATTTTACTTGTTTATTTATTAGCCTCTTGTAACATATTTGGGATGTTTCCAGTTTTCAGCAATATGAGTATGCTACAGATCTTCAGGTGAATTTCTTTGTATAGGTATAAGTTTACTTCTGGTTAAATAGTGAGCAGTGGGATTGTGTGGTCACACCGTGAAGTGTATGTTTAACTTTATAAAAACCACCAAACTGTCTTCCAGAGCATCTGTACAATTTTGCATTCTGATCATCAATGTTTGAGAATTCTAGTTTCTCCACACCCTTTTCAGTGTTTAGTATTATCAGTATTATTTTTATTATTTTTTTTATTTTTATTTTTTTATAGTTTTTTTTTTCAACGTTTATTTATTTTTGGGACAGAGAGAGACAGAGCATGAACGGGGGAGGGGCAGAGAGAGAGGGAGACACAGGATCGGAAACAGGCTCCAGGCTCTGAGCCATCAGCCCAGAGCCCGACGCGGGGCTCGAACTCACGGACCGCGAGATCGTGACCTGGCTGAAGTCGGACGCTTAACCGACTGCGCCACCCAGGCGCCCCTATTTTTTTTGTTATTCTACTGGTCATGTACTGACATCTCATGTGTTTTGGATTTTTTTTTTTCAGTTTTCATTTCTATAAGGGCTAATGATTAATATTGGATATCTCTTTACATGTTTATTTGCCATCTTTATATCCTCTTTGGTGAAATGCTGTCTGTATCTTTTAGCAATTTTTAATGTATTGTTTCCTTATTGTTGTGTTTTGAGGGTCTATTATATATTCTCAATGCAGAACCTTTCTTGGATATGTTATTTGCAAATATAACATATTTGCTTGCCTTCTTGTTTTCTCAACACTTTCATGAAAGAAACATTTTTTTGTTTTGTTAAAGACTGATTTATCCATCTCTTAAAAGAAAAAAAAAAGGATCACACTTTTGGTTCCATGTGTAAGAATTCATCACTTGAAACCAGATAAAGGGATATAAACAGGTTTTAAGGTGCTGCTGGGCCAAAGTGATTCCAGAGCCTGCTCCTGGGTGGGCCCAAAGGGTTAGGGTTTCATTTAGGAACCACAGGGATGCGCTAGACATTTCTGCCTGTAGGTGGCAGTGTGAGGGAGGCATGTCTGAACAGCAGGCGGTTGCACAGCTATTTTCCTGTCAATGCAGTTAGCCAGCACTTTTATTTTAGTCTGGTGAGATTTGTGTAAGACTTCTAACCTATAGAACTGTAAGATAATAAAGTGTGCTGCTTTATGCCCCTAAACTTTTGGAAATTTGTTACAGGGAAATAGACACTAATATACTTGAAAACAGCTAGTCTAGTAATATTGGAGAAATTGGCTATCAATGCAGTAAAAATAAAGAAAATCTTATTCTGCCTCATACTGTGCACAAAAATCATTCCTATGTGGATTAACTACTAAATGTGAATAGAAGAACTTCTTGATGAAAATATTTCTATTGAGAAAATTTTAAAAGAAAACCTGCATGCTCAAAAAAATATTGAGATTCTCGATATCCCCACCATTTAGGAAAAGAAAAATGTTAAAAATGAGTTGATATTTAATTACTGTCAGAATAGAAATTAAAAGCTACTCATCATACTAATTGCTGACAGGAAATTGAGATAATAATAACTCATGTACTATTGGTGAGTTTATAAATTGGTAGGATCACCTGACATTGTAATTGCTATTATGCAGCAATGCTAAAAATGTGAAAAACCTAGCAAACTGCCTGGGTTTCTTTCTTTCTTTCTTTCTTTCTTTCTTTCTTTCTCTTTCTTTCTTTCTTTCTTTCTTTCTTTCTTTCCTTTCTTTCTTTCATGTTTCAAGACAGAGCATGAGTGAGGGAGGGGCAAACAGAGAGGGAGACACAGAATCTGAAGAGGCTCCAGGCTCTGAGCTGTCAGCACAAAGCCCGATGTGGGGCTTGAACTCATGAACCTCAAGATCATGACCTAAGCTGAAGTCAGTGCTTAACTGACTAAGTCTCCCAGGCATGCCTCTCTTTTACTTTTACATTACTGTTGCAGGATTTTTTACCACAATTCCTGAGATTCGTTGTCTCATTGCTTCGAAGAGTGAACAGGTAGATGCAAAATCAGCAGCAGACAAAAGTTTATTGGAATATAAGATTAGAAAGGAAGAACAGTAGGAAAGCTCTCCTTACAGAGTGGGGACATTCAAAAACATTCAAAAACAAATGCCTGAGGACTATAAGCAAGGTCCTTGTTTTTTAAGGTTCTGGTCAGCCCTCCTTCTTTCCTTCCCCCTTGTTCCTCTCAGTCTCTACCCTTATTGGTTGGATAGTTCTAGGGGCTGGGTTGTCCTTTTCTGATTGGCTCGTTTCCACAGTATAAGGGGTAGTCTATGGTCATAGGAAGGTCTTTTGTCAAATTTCACAGGGGAAACCTGAGGGGGACTAGGTTCTTAAGCAAAACCTTATGCATGAAGGGGCTTGCTGTAGTCAGGCACTCCCAACATTGTTCCAAAATAGGTGTTTTTCCCCACCCAGGGACCTCAGGCCCTAATCTTTCCCTCGCTGCCTCACTGAATCCCATCTTCTATCATTACTACAATACTTCTGACACCAGATATGTGGGTCTTTTTCCCACATCAAGCCTTTCTCTGTAAACACCAGCAAGGTGTCCTACTGTGAGGGAAACAAAGGCAAGAAAAGGTAGCTGAAATTAAATCTCCTTATGGCTTGCAGCCCAATGATAGACACCTGAAACATGCGGGGCGTGACCTTGCTCAGGGAACTCATGGCTGCCTTACTTCCTTAATGTTTCTGTTTTATTAAAGACTAATAGTGACCTTATCTGAACAACAGCTAGCCCCTCAAGGTCCTGAGAGTCTTGCTGTCAAACTCCTTGGAGACGTACACTCTCCCTAACCCACAATAACTTGAAAGTATATAATCAGTCACTCCTCACAACCCCAGGAAGCTCTTTCTGCCCACAGGTTGTGTCCCTATGCTTTAGTAAAATCACCTTTTTGCACCAAGGAAATCTCAAGAATCCTTTCTTAGCCGTTTGCTCAAGAACCCTGTCACTACAATTTAACTCAATTCTGACACCTTCTCCTTGGAGATAGCATCAGATCCCATAGGTTAAGGACTCAGTCCCACAAGATTATCCTCCACTTGCAGACCCCAACACATGTAGTAGGTCCCCAGCTTACTCACAACTTCTATCCGATTTAGCTGCAGATTGGAAGTTCTCATGACCCCCTTTCCTTGGATGCGATCATTTGCTAGAACAACTCACAGATTCGGAGAAACACTTTTATCAGTTTACTATATAACAGAGAATATGACCAAGGATACAGTGAACAGCCAGAAGAGCATCCTACTGGTCACCCTACTGCAGGCTGTGTTCACCAAGACAGAAGCTCTCTGAACCTTGTACTTTTGAGACTTTTATGAAGGCCTCATCATATAAGCATTGATGAGGGAGCATGGGGCAAGCTGAGGTCAAAGTGCAGGCTAATAGCACCCTCCCCAAGGTGGGACATACATGATATTCCTTGGACACTCCTGGCTACCCCAAAACAAGAAAGGACATAAAAAAAGTGGTTAAACTGGTAAGAGTCTCCATCAATTTACTAGAAAAAGACAATCCTATCACAGCTCAAAGTCCAGCAGGAACTCCCTACTATTTTAATGTTAATGCCTTGCTGGAGGCAAAAACAATTTTAGCTTAATAATAAGTAGGCCTCCAGTAGGTCTTTAGCATATAAAATTCTCTTTGGAAACTCCCTCTTGACTTTATCTCCCTTTATCTTAAAATGGTCACCCCCTACAACTCGAGTGCAGCTCTTCCTGCCCATGGGTCCTGTGCACATGCTTTAGTAAAATCACTTTCTTGCCCCACAGACGTCTTCAAGAATTCTTTCTTGGCCATTGCATCAGACCTCACTAACCCCTCCCCCATCACCCCAAAACCCTCCCATCATCTGGCATGATCAATCATGAACTCAATCTCCAGCTTTCTCTCCATCTTAGAAGATGGGCAAAGGGGAGGGGGTAGGGCTGAGAGCTCAAAGCTTCTAATCAGGGCTTAATGTTTCTGGTGACCAGCCCCCACCCTGGAGCTTTCCAGGAGCCCATCGAGGGCCACCTCACTGGAACAAAAACCACTCCTGTCACCCAGGAAATACCAAGGAATTCATGAACTGTGTCAGGACCTAGGATTAAAGATCAATTCTGAGAACAAAACCTACTCCTAGTACTCTTATCACGTAGGAAATTATAAGGATTGTAAGATCTCTGTGCCAGGAGGCAGGACAGAGACAAATATATATAGTGTTTCTATTATTTCACAATATCTATTGATTAACTGAGTGGGAAATCATTTTTATATAAGGCTACACAAAGAAAAAACATGACTGACTTTATACTATGCTTTACTGAGAAAAAGGTATCCTCTGAAATCAAACACAATTGGGCTTATTTTTCAATTCTGGTTTTGTGACATTGGTTCATGTTTACCATGTGTTCCTCTCTCTGTAAGTAAATTAAATGTAGCTTTCCATATTATAGATAATAATATCTATATGTCTATGTTATATGGTATTATGCAACATATGTATATAAAACACATTTAGTAATATCCTGAGCACACAGTAATGCTCCCAAACATCAGTGTCTGTTCTAAATAGTTTATTGTATTATCTTATTTTTTTTGTCTGATTTATTTTCCTTTAAACCTGAATTATCTGGCACAAAAACAGACACATAGACCAATGGAATAGAATAGAAACCCCAGAACTAGACCCACAAACGTATGGTCAACTCATCTTTGACAAAGCAGGAAAGAACATCCAATGGAAAAAAGACAGTCTCTTTAACAAATGGTGCTGAGAGAACTGGAGAGCAACATGCAGAAGGTTGATACTAGACCACTTTCTCACACCATTCACAAAAATAAACTCAAAATGGATAAAGGACCTGAATGTGAGACAGGAAACCATCAAAACCTTAGAGGAGAAAGCAGGAAAAGACCTCTCTGACCTCAGCCGTAGCAATCTCTTACTCGACACATCCCCAAAGGCAAGGGAATTAAAAGCAAAAGTGAATTACTGGGACCTTATGAAGATAAAAAGCTTCTGCACAGCAAAGGAAACACCCAACAAAACTAAAAGGCAACCAACGGAATGGGAAAAGATATTTGCAAAGGACATATCGTACAAAGGGCTAGTATCCAAAATCTATAAAGAGCTCACCAAACTCCACACCCGAAAAACAAATAACCCAGTGAAGAAATGGGCAGAAAACATGAATAGACACTTCTCTAAAGAAGATATCCGGATGGCCAACAGGCACATGAAAAGATGTTCAACGTCGCTCCTCATCAGGGAAATACAAATCAAAACCACACTCAGATATCACCTCACGCCAGTCAGAGTGGCCAAAATGAACAAATCAGGAGACTATAGATGCTGGAGAGGATGTGGAGAAACGGGAACCCTCTTGCACTGTTGGTGGGAATGCAAATTGGTGCAGCTGCTCTGGAAAGCAGTGTGGAGGTTCCTCAGAAAATTAAAAATAGACCTACCCTATGACCCAGCAATAGCACTGCTAGGAATTTACCCAAGGGATACAGGAGTACTGATGCATAGGGGCACTTGTACCCCAATGTTTATAGCAGCACTCTCAACAATAGCCAAATTATGGAAAGAGCCTAAATGTCCATCAACTGATGAATGGATAAAGAAATTGTGGTTTATATACACAATGGAATACTACGTGGCAATGAGAAAAAATGAAATATGGCCTTTTGTGGCAACGTGGATGGAACTGGAGTGTGTGATGCTAAGTGAAATAAGCCGTACAGAGAAAGACAGATACCATATGGTTTCACTCTTATGTGGATCCTGAGAAACTTAACAGAAACCCATGGGGGAGGGGAAGGAAAAAAAAAAAAAAAGAGGTTAGAGTGGGAGAGAGCCAAAGCATAAGAGACTGTTAAAAACTGAGAACAAACTGAGGGTTGATGGGGGGTGGGAGGGAGGGGAGGGTGGGTGATGGGTATTGAGGAGGGCACCTTTTGGGAGGAGCACTGGGTGTTGTATGGAAACCAATTTGACAATAAATTTCATATATTAAAAAATAAATAAATAAATAAACCTGAATTATCTATGTTGATTGTAAAAAATAAAGATGAATATGGAAAATGATTATTTATCCTGCTACTCAAGTCCATCTGTTTATATCGCTGAATATGAAACCACCTTAAAATTTAGAGCCTTAAAAGAACAACAACTCTATCATTTGCTCATGATTTTTAGCAACTAAATTGGGCTCAGCTGACACTTCAGTCTGTCTCTCCTGTGACTCAACCGTGGCCGGGTGGTCAAATATCATTACTCTAGCTCCTCTAGCATTGGCATTTGCTCCATCAGACTTTTCAGCCTCCCCTATAAGAGAGGCAGAATCTTCCTTTTTATTTCAGGAAAACATTTCATGAAGCTAAGAGCAAATATTCAAGGCCCAGAGATTTCCAGAGTCAATTTGCAGCATTGTATTGGACAAAACAAGTCACAAAACCAGCCAGCCCAGGTTCTAGGACTGAAAAAATAGACTCCAATCTTTGTTAGAGAATCCGTAAAGTCACATTACAAAGGGAAAGAGGAATTATTGTGGCCTTCTGTGCAAACACTCTACCGTACTAAGAAACAGTTATTTAAAAATATTTATTAATTATTGACATACTCTATGCAGTATTTATAAATCATGAATGCTTTCAAAGTAATTGGTCTGACAATAATTTATTTGATATTTATTAAGGTAATGCTAATCATGATCATTTAGTATGGCATTTCTGTGGGAATTTATATAACTCAAGTTATATTTGAGCATAATACATTAATTATTAATGTGCATCATTTAAAATTATGTGATCAAATTAAACTCATTCCCAGAACTCTATATTTATGCCCCTCAATTACAGTACTCATGTAATACATCATTCTGACTATTACACAGAGTAGTATATAAATCTTGCATTATCTGATTGCAGTGATATTACTAATGTTCTTGGAACTTCTCAATCATTTATTTAAGGCTATCTTAAGATGACCTAAGGTAAAAGTTTGCTTCTTTTCTCCCTTTTAAAAGTGACAACGAAGCCGAGAAAAGCAAATGGGATGAATACCACAGAAAGTCACTATCAGGCACTCATTAGAACCTGATGCTTATTGAAGACGATTTCAGTGAAAAGAATGAAAAGCAGAGAAATGGCTCTCCCTCTCTTCTGTATTTAGAATTAGCTAATAGCAAACTTCTTTTCGTTAATGGATAATACTTCTAAGTTTCATACATTTCTTGTCATTGAAAAGAGTTACAAATACCAGAGACAAAGGTGGCCTCAAGACATACCCAGTGGTATTATTGCACCATTCCATAGGAAACCACCGAAAAGTCAACTCCCTCGCTTATAAAATAGTAACTCCATCATTTATTTTCCAAAGTTGTCACTACACTTTTGTTCTAAATTGCAAATTTTATCTCATATTCTTCTTCGCTGTGCGTGTGTGTGTGTGGGGGGGGGGTATTTGGTCACAGATTAACAAGTAGGTAAGTCAATGGATGAATGGAAAGATAAGTGAAGGGAGGGATGGATGGACAGATGAAAAATACATAAATCAAGAAAACAATGCAGATTGTGTTATGACATGTCCCATTGAAAATCATCTAATTATTCTCATTTGGGATTAATTTTATACTCTTTAGCTTGACATAACCTTTCATGAGTTCTGCTTAATGTTTTTTATCTGCCTCATCTCCCATCACTTCTCAACATGCCCTAGCACTAGCACAATGAACTAACTGCAATTATCCGAAGGCCTTCTCTATTTCCAGACTATATTTATAATTTTTACATAACCAAATGTTTTTCCTTTATGCCTAGTCTATGCTAGTTGCCAAACACTTATCTTAAGTACACTCCACTTGGTTAGCATTCTCTAGATTCCCTAGGCTAGATGCTCATTTGTGCACCCGTGCATATGCCTCAAGTACACCTTGTATCCAACTCTGTCATTTCCATGTATTCATTGAGTTTCTGAATACTGCTCTGTCCCTATATTTTGATGCCTAATTATTTACATTGTCTAAAATTATTAGGAGACAAAGTAATCTTTGTCAAATATACAAGTTTGTAGTTAAATTTTCTCAAAAAAGTGAAGGAAAACCTAAACTATGAGTAAGCAATCTAAATTGCCATGTCTGTATAGTAATATTTATAATTTATAAAATGGTTATGGTATGAACAGATAGATACATAGATTTATTCCTTAAATGAGAAAAAATAAATAACAGGAATTGATTGGCCTTCAGTGTTTCAGGTAATTACCTTAGTAGAATTTCTAACACTCTTTTTTCTTATTTTGTATTTATAAATTAATTTGAAAAAATGTGTTTGCATTTTACATAATCCACCTTTCTGCTGTGACCTACTGTAAATTAATGTATCTGGTACATGTTAGAAAAATACAGGGTATTCAAAAGTTAATACACTATTATTTTTTTAAAGTAAAAATTAAACCCACTACCTCTCTAAATTATATTTGAAAATGTTCCTGTTTTGACATTAACTGATAATTTTACTTTTTAAAAATGTCACTATATCATTAAAGTAGCTATTAAGCTACTAATAGGCACTTAACATTGTGGTAGCTTATTATAAATAGTGTTAAGAGTCCTACAACATTTTCATGCAGGTCACTTAAACATATCACATAAATTAAATTAAATTAAATATAACTATCTAAGATAAAATGAAAATGACAATAACTAAGTAAAAAAGATTCTGCATAGAGACTATTAACAAAGCTTACAGATAATTTATGAAGTCAGTTTCTATGAACTTAAATTCCATATATGTGATCATTGTCATATTTTTAAATTTTATTTTGTCCTGAATTATCTCAAAAACACATTTTAAATGTGTTTAAAATTGATATTTTGATAAAACATAATTTTATTCTTTAAAAAAATTAAGTTTAATGAAAATAAAAACCAAAACACCACATGAGAGGTTTAGCATTCTCTTATCCAGGCTTCTATCAAGACCTAGAGTAGCAGGAAATTATTACTACCCAGATATGAAGTCACAAAAAATGTAATGCAAAAATTTTCCCTCAGATGTTCTTAGCAGCAGTAATTATCTTACCTAAGTAATGGAACCATCCCTCATGCACTCAATGGAAAGAAAACAAATACGGTTTATTCAGAAAACATTATATTTTAACATTTTTTTAAAGCTTATTTATTTATTTTGAGAGAGAGTCAGAGAGAGAGAGAGAGAGAGACAGAGCCAGGGAGAGGCAGAGAGAGAGAATCCCAAGCAGGGTCTACACTATCAGCCCCGTGCAGGTCTCAAACCCACGAACCTTGAGATCATGACCTGAGCCAAAACCAAAAGTTGGTTGCTTAACCAACTGAACCACCCCCATGCCCCCAGACAACATTATATTAATCAACCACGTTAGAGGATGAAGTGTGCCCCCTCCCATCCTTGTGTTGAAGTCCTATCCATCACCTTAGAAATGCATTTGGAGTTAAGGTCTTTAAAGAGATAAGTGAGTTAAAATTAAATCATTAATGTGGACCCTGGTGTCCCTACAAGAAGAGGAAGTTTCCTTGCAAGAATGTGCAGAGAAATCACCATGTGAACACATGAAGAAGACGGCCATCTGTAAGCCAAGGAGAGAGAGACCTCAGGAGAAACCAATTCTGCTGACACGCTGATCTGGGACTTCCAGTCTCCAGAACTGTGAGAAAATCCATTTCTGTTCTTTAAGTCATCCTGTCTGTGGCATTTTGTCATAAGAACTCTAGCAAACCAACATAAGCCATAAAAAAATGAGACCCTGATACATGCCACAACATAAATGAACCTTGACTACATTATGCTAAGTGAAAAAAGTCAAGACATAAAATATTTATATGAAACGCTCAGAATAGGCAAATTCGTAGAGACAAAAAGTAGAGTAGTGTTGGTCATGGGCTTGCTAGGTGAAGGGGAGAGATCAAGAGTGACTGCTAAGGATTGTAGCATTTTTGCTGTGGTGAACAAAATATTGTGAAATCCGCCGCCGGAACTGGGCCATTTTGACCAGTTTGCAGTACTTGTGATGATTCATCTTCCACTGGTGAATCTTCAGTACATTTTTGCACTGCATCCGGGGTGCATCCAAGACCCCTCTCTACCCCCTGCTCAGCCTGTTCCCCCACTTGGCTAGGTGGGCACTCATAGAGTTGGGCTGGAGCCATGGTCCCTGGGCCACCAGCAGCTACTCTGGTTAGGAGATGGATGCTCAGCCAGCTCTCCAGGGGACTGATGGACATCTTCCTGGGGACCAGCATCTCCCCAAGCTCCAGCTGGAGCCCCTTGCCAGGGAGGGAGTCAAGTCCACTTGGGCCTGTTGGCTGTGTGCTGTAGCAGGGCTGACAGGCACCCCTGCCTATCGCCCTTGAGATAGGCCAGGGCCGACTGCACAAACTTGTATGTACTCTAACATGTGTATATTAGAGACAGAGACAGAGAGATAGAAGTTAAAATATAATCCACATCAATTATTTCCTCATTTATTTTTATTTATGTTTAGAGACCGGGTGTTCATCTATACTGAGGACTTTGTCCTATAAAGACTTCCCAGAGATCTCTTTCTATACATCACCAGTTGCCATCTGTCTTCAAATTCTCCCCTAATGCAAAAGAACTGTTCACCCCTTTATAGTCTAAATTGGACTGGGAGGTGGCTAAAGCCACTACATCACTTTTTAATCACTTCTTACTATATTGTTATTCGACTTCAATCTTCATTCCTTTTACTAAGACTTCTCTCTCTCCAACCAACTTCATTGTGATGGGATTTCCAACTCCCTACCTTACTTGACTCTTTAAAAGAATTGACATTATTGCCCATCGCCCTTCTAAATACTCTTTTTGCCACATCTATGACCCCTCTTTTATAGTATGTCTTTGTTTTGTAATCCTTGCTTAATCCCACCCATTTATGATGTTATTCAAGAGATAACAATTTTGCTAAATTTTATGTTATTCTATTGTTATTGATTTATTTATTTACTTACTTATTACTTTAGAGACAGAGAGAGAGAGCAGAGGAAGAGAGAGAGAGAATCCATGCAGGGCTCAATCTCACGACCCTGTGATCATGACCTGAGCTGAAATCAACAGAGTCTCAACTGACTGAGCCACCAGGCGCCCCTCAATTGATTTTTAAAATCTACCACATATAGGGGTGGTTAAGCCCTATGGTGGCTCAGTCGGTTAAGCCTATGACTCTTGATTGCAGCTTGAGTCATGATCTCAGGTTTGTGAGATTGAGCCCTGCATCAGGTTCTGCATTGACAGTGGGGAGCCTGCTTGGGATTCTCTGTCTCTGTCTCTCTCTGCCCTTCCCTCAACTCTCCATCAAACATAAATAAACATTTAAAAAAAACTGTGCAACATACATATGTAATCTTAAACTAGATAGTCTTGAGCTTTATATGTCTTTGAATGTTATCTAAGTGAGATATATATATATATATATATATATATATAATTCAAAATGACATTTGTATCTTAATTGGTGAGTGTTTGAGTAAAATTTTCTATTTAAACAACTTTGAAGTAGAAGATTAATCAAGCTCTATCTCGTCTGACTTTTAATAATTTTGCTAATTTCACATGTACCACATTTCATTTAAATAAATACTATGCCATTCTTTTTTGTAAAAATACTATTCCATGTCTCTGTGTATTTTAATCTGACATATATCAGATTTAAAATATAATACTTTGGGGCACATGGGTGGCTCAGTTGATTGAGTGTCCAACTTAGGCTCAAGTCATGATCTCGTGTTTGTGGATTTGAGTCCGGCGTCGGGCGGGCCCTGTGCTGACAGCTTAGAGCCTGGGGCCTGCTTCAGATTCTATGTCTCCCTCTCTCTCTGCCCTTCCCCTGCTCTTTCTCTGATCTCCCTGTCTCTCAAAAAATAAAATAAACGTGAAAAAAATTTTAAAAAGTATATAATATTTTAACATTTATTCATTTTACACTGTAATTTCAGTCTATGGTAAGCTAAATAGTGTTTTAATCACTTAGGGATGTTTACACGGTTTTTCACAACTCGTTTTAATATAAATTCTTATCATGTCTAAAAAATACATCCAGGAAAAAAAAATGGTTCCAACCAAACAACTCATATGATTTAGAAACACCTTTATCTCATACCTTTAATCCAAACTTCTTGATTCAGACAGAAAGGGATTTTTAACAGTTCACTCTTTTATTCTTTTTTAAAATAAGAACTTTATCTTACCTTATCTTAACATTGTGAACATATAGTGCCAGAAGTAAAATCTATGCATATATTATGAAGAAGCATGTCTAATTTATCTTTGAAGATCACTTCTCCTTGATTTTTTCAGTGCTTCTTTTATATTAAAAGAAGGTAGTGATTATTATTATTATTATTTTGTATTTTGTAACATGTATCCATTTGGAAAATATAGACAATATTTTAAATTAATTTTCTCAATTAAATTTTATGTCTACTTTTCTGTGAAAGTTCTTTTAAAATTATTTAACAGGAGGGGTGCCTGGGTGGCTCAGTTGGTTAGGCGACCGACTTCGGCTCAGGTCGTGATATTGCGGTTTCTGAGTTCGAGCCCTGTGTAGGGCTCTGTGCTGACAGCTCACAGCCTGGAGTCTACTTCGGATTCTGTGGCTCCCCCTCTTTCTACCCCTCCCCTTCTCATGCTGTGTGTCTGTCTCTCAATAATAAATAAACATTAAAAATTTTAAATTATTGGGGCGCCTGGGTGGCGCAGTCGGTTAAGCGTCCGACTTCAGCCAGGTCACGATCTCGCGGTCCGTGAGTTCGAGCCCCGCGTCAGGCTCTGGGCTGATGGCTCAGAGCCTGGAGCCTGTTTCCGATTCTGTGTCTCCCTCTCTCTCTGCCCCTCCCCCGTTCATGCTCTGTCTCTCTCTGTCCCAAAAATAAATAAACGTTGAAAAAAAAAAAAATTAAAAATTTTAAATTATTTAACAGGAAAGGAATATTATTTGATAGCACAAATTTGCATTGAGGAAAGGAAGGAAGATGTAAAAGCTTAAAAAATAGTTTGTTTCCTTTTTTTAAATTTTTTAATGTTTGTTTATTTTTGAGAGAGAGAGCACAAGCAGTAAGAGGGAGACAGAAGTTCCAAAGCAGGCTTCATGTGCTGACAGCAGAGAGCCTGATGTGGGGCTCAAACGCACGAATGGCAAGATCATAACCTGAGCTGAAATCAGACACTTAACTGACGCAGCCATCCAGGCATCCCATAATATTTTTATTTTTAAAAATAATTTACCTCTTGGGGCGCCTGGGTGGCGCAGTCAGTTAAGCGTCCGACTTCAGCCAGGTCACGATCTCGCGGTCCATGAGTTCAAGCCCCGCGTCGGGCTCTGGGCTGATGGCTCAGAGCCTGGAGCCTGTTTCCGATTCTGTGTCTCCCTCTCTCTCTGCCCCTCCCCCGTTCATGCTCTGTCTCTCTCTGTCCCAAAAATAAATAAAAACTTTGAAAAAAAAAATTAAAAAAAAAAAAATAATAATTTACCTCTCTTGAGAAGTTGATGCTATAACAATTACATCAAATTAAAACTATTTTAAATATTTATTTATTTTTGAGAGGGAGAGAGAGACAAAACATGAGTGGGGAGGGGCAGAGAGTAAGACAGAATCTGAAGCAGGTTCCAGGCTCTGAGCTGTCAGCCCAGAGCCCGGTGCGGGGCTTGAACTCACAAGCTGTTAAATCATGACTGGAGCCAAAGTTGGATGCTTATCCAACTGAACCACCCAGGTGTCCCCAAAGTACATCAAATTTAAAAGGGAAAGTAGTGTCTGTGTACATTCTCCTTCTCATTTCTTGAGATTCTCTGCATTGCATTTACCTGTGATGCTCTCCTGATTCAGGCAGGGCATGGAGTCATCCCCCCACCCTGTAGGGTCTGATGCAAAGTAGTCAGCCAAGAAAGAGGTAAAACCCCCTTCCATTGAATCTAGATGCCATTGAAGCTTGTCATCTCTGCACTTCTTCCATACTCCCGCTAGTAGAAACTTTACTCTTGATTATTTGAATGCCCTCGTCTGTAGATAGGAGAAAAACGGGAAATTTTTATCATTTGATGTGTATACATGCATGGGGCAATGGGGTTCACATGAGGTAATCACTGCTTAGAACATTCTTTTTCTTTAAATCTTCACCTCTTTATTCTTTTTTAAGGTTTACCTTCAACTTTTAGCTAGTGCACTAATGTCTTTTTAATTTCATTATTCTACTCTATACCCTCATTCTTTTCTCCTCTTTCTTATCTCCCTCGTATTCTTGTACTTGAAACAAGCCCATGTTTGTTTCACCTAAAAATAGTCTTTCATGAAGCTGACTTCCTCCAAGTTCAGACTTGCACCTTACTACCAACTATATTCAGCAGGTTTCTGTCAAACAGAAATACATGTCTTTGTGAAACACAGCATACATTTCCTTAAAAAAAATTTTTTTAACCGTGTTTCAAACCCTGTTTTGTCTGTTTCTCTGTTAATGTTCTAAATCTGCCGGAACAGGGCAAATTCAACTTGGTGTAGCCAGACTCTAGGCTTTACCTTTCAATATGTGTGTGTGTTTATCTCTATCTGTGTAATATGAGTTGATGTGCAATCATTTGGATTATAACTAAATGCTGTATTTCTCCAAGGAATATCTGTTACAGATGTTAATTATAGATAAGAGAGCAATACTGTACTGAGAAAAATGTCATTTTTGTTGAGTTAAAATACTATCATTGTCATTTCTGAGAACAGCTCGCCATTTATTCTCGATTACCTTGAGATAGAGACACTGTTACATCTATATAATTAAATGTTTCAGGTTAATTGGACTGAAAGTTGTTCAATAGTAAATGCTAGTCACATATGCTCAGTTTTGATTGTTTTAGGCACATGCTAACTGAAATGTCGAGTGACTGAATTGGACTAGGGCAGCCTCTGCATAGAAAAAGCCAGCATCATTCTCTGTAATTTCCACTCTGGGCTGAAATTATGAAATTATGTATAATTTAGGAGTTATAATTTTAGTTGAACTGATGCTCTCTGTGGAATTTATGTAGACACAGCGGGGAGGAAGAGAAAAGAAAACAATTCTGGTGAGTCTTCGAACCTATCTTGGGAGCTAGGTTTACAGCTCTCTTTGGGAAACCTGTTAGCTGACAACCTAGCGGAGTCATGAGCAGGATTGATTTTGGATGTGAGACTTCCATAATATCCCAGAGGGTAAACCTTCAGAGTAAGGAGACCTCTTGGGCCTGGAGTGAAAGATGAATTTTAGGGTGCCAACAGAGCCATTTTCAGAAAGGAAGAATTTGTATTAATACAACGCGTTCATCTACTCATAACTTAAAAAGGCCAGCTGGGCGCCTGGGTGGCTCAGTCGATTAAGTGGCCCACTTCAGCGCGGGTCACGATCTCACGGTTAGTGAGTTCAAGCCCTGCATTGGGTTCTCTGCTCAGTTCAGAGCCTGCTTTGGATCTTCTGTCTCCCTCTCTCTCTTCCCCTTCCCTGCTCACGCTGGTGCGTGCATACTTTCTTTCTCTCTCAGGAATAAATAAACATTTTTTTTCAAAGAAGGTCAAAGCTCACATCAGGTGTTTATAGGAAATTCTGAGAGAGTGAAGGATGACTTAAACTTTGTATAAATGGAATGGTTTACGTTTCCTAGCTTATATTACATTGTATTATAGTATATGTATTTATTCATCCAACATACACGTACTGAAAAACTACTATATTTTAAATAATTCTATCAAAACTGGGAATAAAGAGAAAGAATAGGTATGTGCTGACTCATAAGAAGCTTCGAATTTTAGAATAAATGTGATAAAGCATGCCGTGGCAGACATCTGGGCAGGCTACGGAATAAATAAAGAGTTTGAGTTGGGCTTGGGGAAGGTGAGGAAAATCCTCATGGAGTAAGTGATGCTTGACCTCAGTTCTGAGACTTTAGTGGGTTCCTCCCAAGAGGAACTGAGTGGTAGGAAAATTTCTAGTATGAAAACAAAGACATAGATGAGAAAAATAGCATAGTGCATTTCGGAACTGCCCAGATAGACTAAGAGACATAAGGTGGTGGAGTAAACAGGAGTAGATAATGATATGAACTTTATTTCTTGGCTGGGCCAAAAGGATCTATTTAAAGATGGGGCAGAAGGACTAGTTGTGAATTTTAGAAAGATAAGTTCAGTAGGTCGAAGTGAGGATAGTTAATTTTAGAAGAATGATTTGGATACAGGAAGATAAATTAAGAGATGATTTAATATAGTCTAGACAAGAAATAATCATGCTGAAATACTGTGGATTGAGAGAAAGGTGCGTTTATGAATGAGATCAGGAAATCTGAATATTTAAACGTCATTATTCAGTGGATGGGGGAGTAATAGAAATGTGTCCTGGACAAAATTTCTAATTTTGCTGTCTGTGAGGTGATGGTACTTATTCCTAAATTAAAAATCTAACAAAGAAGTGTAAGTTTAGAGTGAAAGTAAATGCCTCCTTAAACTTTAGGTCCTGGGCATCTCACTTTTCTTACCCCATTACCAACACTGGTATCTCGTTTACTTTTGGTACTGATGCACTTGTGGTAGACCTCATAAAGATGCTTTATAAAGCTGAGTTCCATTTCCAACATGACCCTTTGTCGAAGGCACGGACAAACATTTTTCCAAAGAGGATGTCCAGATGGCAAATAGACACATGAAAATATGCTCAACATCCCTCATCATCAAGGAAATAGTAATCAAAACCACAATGAGATACCACTAGGAATTTATCTAAAGAATACATACACCCCAGTGTTTATAGCAGCAGTATTAACAATAGCCAAATTATGGAAAGAGTTCAAATTTCCATTAACTGATGAATGGATTAAGAAGATGTAGTATATATGTAGTATATAGATAGATAGATAGATATAGGATATATATAGTGTGTATATATATATGTAGTACATATATACTACAATATATATGTAGTATATATATATAATATATATATATATATATATTATATATATATATATATATTACACACACACAATGGAATACTACTCAGGGATGAAAAAGAATGAAGTCTAGCCATTTGCAACAAGGTAGATGGAACTGGAGGATATTATGCTAAGGCAAATAAGTCAGTCAGAGAAAGACAGATATATACTTTCAGTCAAATGTGGAATTTGAGAAACTCAACAGATGAACATAGGGGAAAGGAAGGAAAAATAAGATAAAAACAGAGAGGGAGGCAACCCATAAAAGGCTCTTAAATCAGAGAAAAAATTGAGGGTTGCTGGAGGGGGTGTGGGTGGAGGGTGGCTTAACTAGGTGATGGGCATTAAAGGAGGGAAGTTTCAGGATGAGCACTAGATGTCAGATGTAAGGCATCAGTCACTGGTTCTACTTCTGAAGCCAAGACTGTATGTTAACCAACTTGAATATAAATTAAAGAAAAATATTTGTTTGCTGTGGAATATAGAAATACACCTGATTTTCATATTAAAAAATAAAAAAAAATTAAAATATACTATAACAAGATGTAAAGGGAGATTCCCTATCATCTTTTAAATAGGAACCTCTATTACAGACATTAGATACTTAAATGAGTATAAGACCTTTATTTCTTGGAAATAATTTTTAAAAGGAATGTTAGAAAGTCAATTCAATTGGTCTTTAACAGATCCAGTGTATGAAAAGGGATCTGACGTTGGACAGGAAAAAGATGAAGACATTTCCTAGAAAACAAAACAAAACAACACAAAACTCTTAACAATGCTGAGTCCAAAGCATCCTTCAACCTTGGAGTAAATAGTTAGAAGTGAAACCTCTTTCTTTTCAAACCAAGTGCATTGGATTTCCATGGCAACTTATTTTCATGTTTGAAATGATCTGATCCCCTGTTACCTTTCTAATAGTATCTGTGCTTTTCTCTCCTTCATTCTCCTCCTGCCACAAGGCCAATCTGAACACATCAGGAATGGTCTTTCCTTAACGTCTCTGCATGATCTGTTATCCTACTATAACATTCTGCCACTAGATTTTCACATGATCAACACGTATACAACTCCTTCAGGTCTTTACTCAAAAGTCTTTGAAAGATTAATTGAGGTGATAAGGTAGCTGCATTGTCAACCACAGCCCAAACTTCTGATATTATTTATAATGCCTAATAGTTTCCAAAGTAATTACCAATTATAATTCATTTGTTTATTTTATTATTTTTTTAATTGTTTCCTTCTCCCTCTACTCACTGTGTGTTAGCTCCACAGGAATAGAGAGGTTACTTTGTGATATATGTCCAGCACATTTGAATAAATAGCTTTTGGATGAAGGAAATCATAAATATTTCTTTAAAATTTAATTAAACTTCATCAAATGTTCGAACTGCATAAACAAAATTGACAAATCTTTATAAGATAATTTTATTGAATTTATTAATGTAATTCAAACATCTTGGAGAATTACTAATCGGCATCTGATAAAAAAAATTAAGAAGAAACATGTTAACCTGGAGCTCAGAACCCACTATCCATTTGTCTCTCTCCTGTTGTAAAGATCCTGATAGACAACCTCCTAGTAAATACAAGAACTTTTTTTTTAAATTAGTATTATATCCAAGCATGGGCTTGTATGACAGGCTGCTTTGATTATCTCAGACTTCTCCAAGGCAAGACTGTTTGATTTGCATTTAAAAAAAAAATTTAGGGGCGCCTGGGTGGCACAGTCGGTTAAGCGTCCGACTTCAGCCAGGTCACGATCTCGCGGTCCGTGAGTTCGAGCCCCGCGTCGGGCTCTGGGCTGATGGCTCAGAGCCTGGAGCCTGTTTCCGATTCTGTGTCTCCCTCTCTCTCTGCCCCTCCCCCGTTCATGCTCTGTCTCTCTCTGTCCCAAAAATAAATAAAAACGTTGAAAAAAAAATTAAAAAAAAAAATTAATGTTTATTTTTGAGAGAGAGAGAGAGAGAGAGGGAGAGGGGTGGAGAAAGAGGGAGACACAGAATCCAAACAGGTTCCAGGCTCCAAGCTGTCAGCACAGTGCCCGACACAGGGCTCAAACTCATGGACTTAGATCATGACCTAAACCAAAGTCGGACACTCAACCGACTAAGCCACCCAGATGCCTCTGTTTGGCATTTTTGATGTACTGTATCTTCATTTTTTTTTTTTTTTTTTTAATATATGAAATTTATTGTCTGTATCTTCAAATCACAGGTAAGATTTGGGTCTGGTTACATCTGTAATCTCTGTGAGTCTGAATTTCCTATTCAACTTTTTTGTATTTTCTTACCAACCAACCTGTCAGTTACCTAAGCAATCATAGGAAATTCAAGAAATTAAACTAAAAGCATGTCTATTTGTAAGGTTGCAAAATTGTTTAAAATGTTGCAATCTCTTACACCATTGAAGTTAAAATCACAACCAAATTAGTAGATAAAACATTTAAAATCATGTAGACAATGTTAGGCTCTAATTTGTAAGCTTATTTAAAAAAAATAGTACCTGCATTAGATTTTCATTTGGTTGTCTGAGTGTGTAAAATCCTTAAATATGAAAAGGCATTTGCACTAGAAAATAATAAACTGATTTCTAAACTCTAAGAATTTAATTTACTACATTATCTCCAATTTCTCTTTTTTTGTGTGTGTATTTCTTCTTGTGGACTGGAATTTGACTAATTGTGAACATTTCAAGAGATACAGAGTTAAAGACATATAAACCATTTTGTCACAAACAAAAGGGGAAGTATTACAACCCCATTGATAGTCATTCTTATACTAGAGTTCTCAAAGTCTATACTCTGTCAATGGGTTGTGTTTATACCCTTTCCCTGAGATCAATTTAAGCACTTAACCTACTTTTTATATAATCTCCTTACTTTTTATAGCTTGATTAGGTTGTAAGAAATTCTTACTCCAAAGCAATTCATCATTTGATTAAAATTCATTGATCTAATGAGTCTAATTCTACTCTGAATTATTTCCTGATGTTTTCTTTCTTGTAGCATGTTGGCTCTTATTGATGTTTAAATGTCAAGAAATTTGATTCTGCAGATTTCTTCCTAGTCTTTCTGGCTTTAATGTCACAACACTTAAGTCATTTTGCAACTGCTTCTACCTTAGACCCTCCAACCAAAAATGATGTGCTTCTTTCTTCCAGTTATAATGGAATGAGTTCTATTCCTCTACCAATGTTTGGGGGGCTGTATCCAAACATTCTGGGCAAATTGTTCCATCCATTTCATCATTTATTAAAAATTGTGCTAATATCCTTACTTGATTTATAGTAATTGAAGAGGCTGGTTCAGAATAAAAAAGGAAATAAAACAATAAATAAAGACTGAGAAAGGATTAAGAAAACAAATATGAAAAAACAAACAAACATAGTGCCTATTACTAAACCCATTAAAACTATAAGTTATTTAAAAATATGACATATTTAGAGAAATAAAACATCACAGCAGGTAACATAAAGCCTATTCTTGTAGTTTTTAAAATTCTGTTTATTCTCCTAAAGTTAAATATTTAAGGTAATGATAAAATTTTAATATTTTTATCATTTCAACTATATCTTTGTATCACTCAATATTTTTAATGATAAAATTCTATATGATTATCTTATGGTAAAATTCCTAAACATAATTGTAAATACAATAAAGAGTTTAAAGCTGAGATTAATATTTTTATTTTATTTTGAAATCAGTAGATAGGCTTTGTTCACAGTAAGGATATAATATTTGTCCAAATAGTGTCTTTTTTTTAAACTTAAAGTAAATTACATTGAGCTTAAATCTTAAATGTTTTATGCTCTTTTTAACAAAAGATAATATGGAATATAATTTTAAAGGAATTGGAAGATTGTAGATAAGATACTACTAGAAGATTCTAAAGAATATATTCTTGGGGGAAAAATGTAGAATTTCTATTCACTCACTTTCTGTACGCTACTTACAAAAGTGATTGTGTTCAGTCTATGAAATCTCCTTGAGTTAATTAAGTTACAAGACTACCGACTGAATAGCCTTGTTTGTTTGAGTTTTTGGCATTGGTACTGTGAGTAAGTAAAATTGATTTTCTAGGGAATGATTTTCATTCAGTATGACCAACTAGGGTCTGGCTATCTGAGTATGAAAAACATGTTTTTAAAATGGATTATCTATAAAGCATAAGGAAGAACATATTAGAAGACTATAACGATTCCCATGAATAACGCTTACATGAATAAGAAGTGTGATTTGGAGAACAATATCTCTATGTTTTTAGTAAGCTGTTGAGCAAGGCAAGGATTCTTTTTTTTTTTATTTTTTTTTTATTTTTTTCAACGTTTATTTATTTTTGGGACAGAGAGAGACAGAGCATGAACGGGGGAGGGGCAGAGAGAGAGGGAGACACAGAATCGGAAACAGGCTCCAGGCTCTGAGCCATCAGCCCAGAGCCCGACGCGGGGCTCGAACTCACGGACCGCGAGATCGTGACCTGGCTGAAGTCGGACGCTTAACCGACTGCGCCACCCAGGCGCCCCAAGGCAAGGATTCTTAATTCAAAGTGCATTCAACATTTATAAAAACCCAGTTTTGTATTCACTTTCTGTGTTTGCAAAAGATGTATATAACGTTAGTATAAGCTCTCAAATCAACTACACAATCCAGGAAGTTAAAATATACTAAATTAACACACAAATGAACAAAACAAAGCAACTTAAGTATCTTTCAATTAGACGTATGTGTATAAAAACATTTCATCAAAGTGGCCAGGTATTATTTATGGTATGTAATTAGCCATGGAGTATTTAACAGCTTTTTCTTTAATTGTGAAACTTAAGAAATGGCTATAAAAATTTAACCATAGTTACCAAAGGCACTTCTTTGTTAAATGGCCCTGGAGTGTCTTGGTAAATTGTGATTTCCCACATTCCCTAGCAAATTCTTAGAACTAAATTTACATAATTAGGAGGTATTCTCAGAGGATACGTTCATTGGCATGCTTACACCTGAATTGAGGAAGGAGTGGATATGCAGGGATTTCTTCCTAAGGCTTCCTGAATATGAATGGAGAGGGTGCTAATTTATTTCCCTGCCTACAACATTCTAATCAATACAGTAGCATTTGTGTTCTTGGAGTTCCCATTCCATGGCCATGTGTTTCTCTAATGTGAATTGGCATGACCACACAAATGAACCGGAGATGGTAAAGATCACATAGATCATATAAAACGGTGGTCTTTATCCTATGACACATGTACCTCCGGCATCACGGAAAAGCATTTCAAAAACTCATGCACAGGTTGTTTTAAAATAATATTCTCCCAGATCCTTTACCTCCGTATGTACTTTTTCCTAGTGTGACCTGCTTGACAGCTACATTACCTATTCGAACTGCCTCCTTCACAATTATGCTTCTGTCATTTTCACAGGTACAAGCACATTTTTTGCATTTCAGTCAGGTGCATTACCCTATACTCTAAAAATCTCAGGACCGTTAAGCAAGGAGATGATTATATTATCCTTATACAAGCTTTTATAATCCTGCCATACATCTTAATTAACTGCAATTCTAATAAAATTTACTTTTATGATAAACATTTTCAAAAGTTGTAATCTATAATGTTATAATATTATTGTGGTCAGTGGTGAATCTCCAATAAATGAAATGCTATATCATAAGGCAGAATAAAGTCTTATCAGCATAGTAAAATTTTTTGAAAGTATATGCAAATTATACGGGGCGCCTGGGTGGCGCAGTCGGTTAAGCGTCCGACTTCAGCCAGGTCATGATCTCGCGGT
This sequence comes from Leopardus geoffroyi, assembly GCF_018350155.1. Lineage (NCBI taxonomy): Eukaryota > Metazoa > Chordata > Mammalia > Carnivora > Felidae > Leopardus > Leopardus geoffroyi. The sequence goes on along the minus strand of NC_059326.1, from coordinate 217,225,975 downwards.
CTGTGAGTTCGAGCCCTGCGTCGGGCTCTGGGCTGATGGCTCAGAGCCTGGGGCCTGTTTCCGATTCTGTGTCTCCCTCTCTCTCTGCCCGTCCCCCGTTCATGCTCTGTCTCTCTCTGTCCCAAAAATAAATAAAGGTTGAAAAAAAAAAATTAAAAAAAAAAGAAAGTATATGCAAATTATAAATAATTTAAATACAAATATCCACAATACATTTGGTTTTAAAATATGTATATAAACACATGTGTAAAAATATTTATTGTAAAAATTCATTGTAGAAGTGAGATTGAAATCAAAGTTAGAGATCAATATAATGCAAAACATATGACTGTTAAAGGAGAGCTTCTTTATTCTTTCAAAAGGTGATTGCAGACTTGAAATTATTACATTCAATACATTTAGAAATGATGTAAAATTAAAACAATTTAAAATATTGTGGGAAATACATCCTTTGCTACTCTTACATCAATGATAAAAATTTCATGGGTCAACTTGAAAATTCATTGAATATAAAAAATCATTTATGGTTTCAAGGAAAAAAAATAACTTGAAGACTGCTGATCCAGACTCCATTCTGTTTGCCTAATTTTCCTGTTTTCTTCTCTTTAGTTATTGATTTAATTTGTTCACAATCACTGTGGCTTTGTACCAGCTCCTGGTATTATTTGGTTCCCTTGAAAAGCAAACATGGTTAGGTTCACTTTGTAAATCTTGACATCAATTGCAATCTTCTCAATGTATTCCTAGAAAGGCAAGGATCCTGACCCTAAGGCTTTGGCATTGACATTCTAGGTTTATCAATAACTCATCACTGACAACTACCTAGACAGATAACCTGAACACTGGCCACCACTGGATCATATTTGGATGACTTTAGAAGTCCCACCTTTCACTCTTGAGTAACATCCTTTTCTTAGTCTCTCATTTTCTGAAAGTTGTAGTCTTAAATGAATAGGATATTTGTTATTTAATTTGTTCTGAATACTTTTCATTCACCTGAGAATGTTATTGATGACTACATTATTTGAATATAAGAAAAAAATATATCAACTATATAAAATAGGTGTAAAATATAGGTATATTTTACCTATAGGTGTAAAATATAAGTAAAATGGGTGTAAAATATAGGTATATACCTATAAAATAATAGGTATAAAATAGCAATAAATTAGGTACTTCTGATGACAGGTAAAAATAAATTATTTTTAAAAATATAATTTACTTTTGGGGTGCTTGGGTGGCTCAGTCGGTTGAGCGTCGAACTTCGGCTCAGGTCGTGATCTTGGTCCGTGGGTTCAAGCCCCACGTCGGGCTCTGTGCTGACAGCTCGGATCCTGGAGCCTGCTTTGGATTCTGTGTCTCCCTCTCTCTCTGACCCTCTCCCGTTTGTGCTCTGGCTCTCTCTGTCTCAAAGGTGAATAAACGTTAAAAAAATTAAATATATATATATGTATATATATATAATTTACTTTATAGATCTAAGGAGATAAAATATGCACTCATCTAAGGGTATCTAATAAGAATTGATGGAAATATTTAGCTAGAATTTGAGGAGAAAAAAATAATAACAGATAAAATTTACTGAGCCCTTATTATATGCCAAGTATTTTATATTTTACTTTCTTATTATTCCCAAGGTAGAGCATGGTTTAAGATTAGTATTACCCTCATTTTATACATCAGGAATCTAGTCTTTGGGAGATTACATAACTTACCCAAGTCATATGTGGACTAAATGGAAAAAGTGAAATCAAAACTCAGATCAATAGGATTTCAGACCAGCTCGCTACCATGTCTGAGAGATAGAATTTACCAGTAGAGAGAAATACATAAACATGGGCAGGAAGAAAATAAGGAAAGTCCTATAGTTTGCCTGATACCTAATGTCATACACAATAAAGCAATAGACATTACAGCTATAAATTTACATTGAGCATGAGTATGAACGGTGCTGATATTAGATTGTGTTTATCAAGATCAATATGATTTCATAGTCATTGACATCAAAGAAAAGAGTGACAGGCTAAAGAAAATCTATATTTAATGAGCATGTGAGACAAACACTTTACTTTCCTGTTTCTCACGATATTTTTTTAATATTTATTGTTTAATTTAATATTTATTGTTTTAATATTTATTGTTTTATTTAATATTTATTGTTTTATTTTTATTTGGGGGTTAATATTTAAAGGCCAAGTTTTATGTAATCCAAGATGTGAAATTCAGTGAATGAGAAATATACGTTATCAACAGTACCTACTTAAAATGCAAATTTTGGCAGGAACTTTAATGTGGATAAGAAAGTTTAGATGAAACTTTTGGTGATTATATAATTTTTTAAATTTATATAACATGTTGTTTTTTTAAAAAGTATTAGTTGAATCACTATTTTGAAAGTAAAGTCACATACAAAGGCAACACTAAAAATACATGTATGACTTACAAGCAGTTGAAAATACCAGCATAGTCTTCTTGACCTTGAAAACATAACATTCTTCTGTTACCTCAGGATTTGAAAATTTGCAACCAGGAGGTCACAGATAGCAAATAACCCTCTACTACTTTGAACCCTGGTCAGATTATTCTCCACCCCCCCGCCCCATATTTCTCAAAGTTACTTTTTATATTTTTTCTATTATAAATCTGTTATGAGAGATTAACCCACAATACCCCAACTGAGGGCTTTAGTACAAACACAAATACCTACTTTAAGAAGCATGAGAAATATTCAAATGATATGCCATGTAATGCTAAATGAAAAGTGACTTTATTCCCAATTGCAGATTTCTTGCACAATGAAGTATTTAACATACTATGAATCTTCTGGATTCATCTTGCACATCAGATCCAAATTGTGGACCAAAGTAACTTACTGGGTCCCCCCAAATTCAGGCTATGCCTTAGATTTTAGCAAAGTAGGCCTGAGATAGAGTTCCTTTTAGCTAGATAGTGAGGAGGGTCTTGTACAGATCTCACAGCCAGCCAGCCTACTGCAGCATGTAACCAAATACTTAGTTAATTCAAATATACACAAAAAATTTATTGATGAAGTAATATTTGTACAGTCCATTTAGACTCTTGTGCCATAAGAAGCTGATGGTTTGTGAGCAAGCATTTGGTCTCATAAATAAGTTATTTCTTGGTTAGTGAGTACAATCCTCTGCCTATCATTGCTGTCACCAAAAAAAGGATAAATTCCATAAATTCTCACTGGTGACAAAAAGAAGGCAAACAATTATAACATTTTCCTAGAGTAGATTGAGATATTCTATATAAGATTCGTGGAAACCCAATTTTGTATCTCCCACTTTTTTTTTTTAAACACTCCCATATATGCCTCCCTGAATTTACCGGTTAGTTTTAAAACTATGGATTTTGATGAACACTTAATACGACTCTGGAGAAGAGTCAAATCTTGTGTGGCTCCGAAGGTACTACACCCACCAAAGGCTCCCAGACTCTGAGGAAGGCTTTAGAAGGACCCAGTCAATAATAAACTGTAGAGTTGTTTCCAAGAGGAAGGAGGGAAGCGACTTGTATAAGGAGTCTTAACTGATGCAAGATGGATAGTACACCAAAAATATCTGACTATTAACACAGACTACCAAAGGTGTAACTAGATTAATTTTAGCGGAAAACACAAAAGCCTCAGAGAAGATGAACTGCTTTCAAAGTGGCAAGAGGATAGCCCTTGACAGGATGAACATATTTCTTTCATTTGCACCTGATAGGTGATAGCAAAGGAAGAGGCTAAAATAACTACTGAGTGTTAATAAGTAATTTATCTATCGTTTCCTAAAATAAGACTGTCATGGGCAAATTAGCTCTCCTCACCCTCAGGCTGAAAAATATGATCTTCCAGACTAAAAGTCCTCCTCAAATTCTGAAGCCTTCTCTTAGGACTCCCAGGCTAGAACAGACCTCAAGGATAGACACAGAAACTACCATATCACTTGTTTAGGGGCTAAACACACTTCAGAACTTCTAAATGCAGAAAAGACCATACACGTCCCATAGAATTGAAGGTGCCTCCACCATCTCTCCTCCTCAAGAGTATCCCAGGTCAGGGGGCAGATGGGAAAATTAATTATTCTCCAGAAGATATAGAAGCTTAAATATAGACTGGGCCCCAGAGCTTAACTTGCAACCTTTTCATTTACATTTTACGCTAACAGTAATCTTCAAATTTCATCGAATGTAATACTTACTAGGACATGTATTAAATACACATTTATCAAAGTAGGCATATTGGACCCTCTCTTCAATGGATATCATTTAATATAGAACTTTGTGCAACTACTATTCAAACAATTTTGTACATTCTCCTATAAGCTCACAGCAATATATAGAGTGAAATATCAAGAAAAGTTATGTGCAGCACTGGTATATAGGTTCTAACCTTAAATGTGTCATGTTTGTGAAAGTTGAAAGATAATACTTGTTACCCTTACTATTATTGTTATTTATTATTGGACATTTTCATCATAGACACCAGTGGTGCAAATAGCTTCAATATAAGTCTAAAGTTATAGCTAAATTTTTGTTTCCTTATTTATGTTTTTGGGAGTATAGTTTGAGAGAAGGATTTATTGGCTTAAACGGTATAAGCATTTGAAAACTTTTTGATGATTTTACCATATAAATAGGCAAATGTTATTGTAGTATATAGTCTTAAAATATGTACAACTGCTCTTAATTAAGTCATTTTAAAAGTTGATTTATTTATTTTGAGAGAGAGAAAGAAGGGGGGTGAAGGGACAGAGAGACAGGGAGAGAGAAACCCTAAGAGACCAGTGCTGACAGCGCAGAGCCCGATGCAGGGCTCGAACTTGAACGGTGAGATAATGACCTGAGCCAAAACCAAGAGTAGGATGTTGAACCAACTGAGCCACCCAGGTGTCCCAATTAAATCATTTTAATATATTCAGAGTTTTGCACACATCTCCACAATCTAATTTAGAACATTTTCATCATCCCGAAAAGAAATCCTGTACTCAATAGCAACTACTTTCTTTTGTCTCCTTTCTCCAACTCCTGGCAGCCTACTAATCTACTTTCTGTTCCTCTGGGCTTACCTGTTCTGGCTTTGTTATTATTTTAAAACCTTCTTTTCTCAACACTGGCTATTGTTCAAAGATTGTTTCAAATGAGTCCAAAGAAAATCATTGCACTAAATCAAATTAGCACAATTATATACATAGAAGAAAAGGTATACTATTTCCTATACTTTACAAGGAGAAATAGGTAAATAGAACTATTACAAAATAAAATATCAAGCAGTAAAACATTATATTGCAAAAAGGAAAAGGAACAATTGGAGTGTGGTTACTAAACCTTATTCAAAGCCCTCTAAAGACCAGCTATTGTTTCTTTCCTTTGATAATCCTTCCTCGCTCACTCATGTTGCTGCTCATGTAAAACCCCCTGACACTTTAATTCAGAACTAAAGATTTCATGCCAATCCCTTTACTTAACACAGCAGGAAAGAATGAATTTGTACGTTTCAATAATATGCAATACCTAATTCCACTTTTCCTCAATTTAAGCTGCTTTTCTTAAATATTGCATAAGCCTGTGGTAATTTGATTTCATGTTTTCACTTAAATTATATACATTAGTACCACTGAAATTAATCTCAATGCAGCATTTTAAAATAATTAGAAGAGAAGCAGACTGGGAGTAACTTAAATTAAAACACATACCAAAATTATATGGCTTCCTAAGAACGAATAGTGTTTAGAAATAATTACGTTCTGGAAGAAAAATGACTAATTTGTATTGCATTCCAATTGCAGGCTATAGGTTACCATATTATATACAAGAGGAAAGTGAAAATGTTTATGCAGGAAAAAATATAATATATATTTATATATTTATAATATGCATTTTTAAATACACATTTATATTAAACTTTGATTCTTTTATTTAAACTTTGATTTTAATTATGATGAATTTCTTATGATCCATACCTTTTATACCCTAAAATAATGCACATAGCTATGGCTCATTTACTCTAATAATTAATGATTAGAGGCTGGGTGCTATAGTAAAAGTAAATTGGCAAGATCATGCTAATTAACTTCTAATCTTGATTCTGGTATGACTGACTATGATGTCACTTGATCTCTTCCAAACTCTGTTTTATTTCTGAAACCATGTTACTGAAGTATTTCCCAAGCATTGATCCATTTTTATCCTTTATATAAATCACAGATTTGAAAATATTAATCAGATAGGTCATCTGATTTCTCTAAATTTCTTTTGACTTTAATTTATGTTGTTGCTGTTTACCAGCCTTAAAATGTGCTTGAAAGTATTCAGTCTTAGAACAATTTCCCATCATATGTCATAAATGAAAACTTTACTTTTTTAGTGAAATTTCAGAATTAATATACTGCTTTCAACATTGCAGGCAAAAGATACTAAATGTTCCTTTTTGATTGGTATAAAAAATGACTAAAGGCGAAAGTGTTTTGACTATATTTTAGATTTGTAGGGGAACTCTATAAATTATTATCTAAACCAGGTTTCTTTTCAGAGTGAAATAAAATGTTAATAAGGCATACCAAGTAGATAGTAGCTAAGTGAGAGTGTTCTTGGAAATGTGAAGCATGTATATTTGCAAGCATATATGTAGGCAAAAAGCAAAATCATTTTACAGAAGAACCTAGGGCTTTAAAGATTATCTAATATGTCTCTTAGGTGTATCGATGAACACACCTATTTAATATTTATTGTTCACTTCTCAAGAAAGAATGATCTCATTTGGACACTGTTTTTTGTTATTATTGTTTGTCATGCAGTCTATTTTCATAAGTCACTTGCAACTGACCTTCAGTGTAAATATCATAATCAATCCAGATAATGTCAGGGCAGCATTTTGATGCTCTCTCTTCTAACATACAAATATCAGATCTCTACTGGAATGTTCCAAACTCACCACTCACATAGAAACACTTAGGATTTCATTTATTACATATGTACACATACACAGAGACATATAATTAATTAGATATACATATGTACATATACACAGATACATATAATTAATTTAATTAGCTATTAAATATTATATAAATATACACGTAGATATACCTATCTCAAAGCTTGCAGCAATAGAATGCAAAACAACTTTGCAATGTGACATCAGGGTTCTGGTCTCCGCTTTGTCTCTTAGTACCACGTAGTGTCTAAGTTTGATTAGCTAGCAAAAGGGGATATAAAACTCTACTTGCAAGCATAGTTACGAAAAACAAATTCTGCAATGATATATGTAAAAATTTCATAAAATATGACCAGACTGCTCTACAGTAAGTAATGTTAACATATGTAGCTATACAAGTAAAATTTAAATGTTATTTATTTGCCCATTATATGTACTGCCGCTTTCCTGAGCCTCCCTTTCTAAATAGTTTCATTATTATTTTGACTCTGGGCCTTTCTTACAGTCCCTTCTTTCATGGATTAGTAGGATTTATACTGTACATGCGTATGCATATGGATATGTACCATAGAGAATACCTAATGGCCTTCAACTGTCTGGGTATACAAAAATTGTGTCCACTTTGTAATTCGCCATCTCCTTCAAGCCCATTGCCATTTTACTAGTATTAAATTTTGGCTTAAAACATTTTATAAAAATGTGCTGAATGAATATGATGTGATCTCTATGACAGACACTTGATTATGACTGTTACACATAATTCATGCTAAGAGGGTTTGTTATCATTAAATTTCATGTTTATAGAAATATTTTTGGCACGTTATGCTAATACTGGAAGTTGAGGAAATCTGTGTGTTACACTTTTGACAAGTGTTTGAACTATTATATATATAACAAGTTATTTATGATTTGTCTAAAAACACCATAACAAAAATAATCGATTCTTTTCTGCCATTTTGCTGGCATAGTCATAATCAGAAAGGTGGGAGTGGAAAAGAAAATATGTCACATATCAAGAAGTATATGTCCCAGTTTTCGAATCCATATCACCCAGTGTTCTCTAGACAGATGTTTCTTTTGCACTGTAATAGTACATCTCGAAATGGAAACAAAATGGGTAGTGAACACCATGAATTACTGAAATAAATAAGGATAAACAATTAAAATACACTAGTCTAATTAATGCGTGAATGTGCAACAATCTTGCCTCCTAATAGAGAGAGGCTGATTTATGCACCTCGCACATTCCGCATTCGTATAATTCCTATGTATTATTAAGGTCCAATATCGAGTTAAGTTATGTTAAAAATATTAAATTTCAGGGGCGCCTGGGTGGCGCAGCCGGTTAAGCGTCCGACTTCAGCCAGGTCACGTTCTCGCGGTCCGTGAGTTCGAGCCCCGCGTCAGGCTCTGGGCTGATGGCTCAGAGCCTGGAGCCTGTTTCCGATTCTGTGTCTCCCTCTCTCTCTGCCCCTCCCCCGTTCATGCTCTGTCTCTCTCTGTCCCAAAAATAAATAAACTTTGAAAAAAAAATATTAAATTTCAACCATAATTAGATGAGTGTTGAAATATATTATTTTAGTTTTTACATTATAAAAGTCGTATATGAGAGGCCATAGAAACTTTGAAAGAAGGGAGGGGGGTAATGCTTACTTATTTGCAGATAATTGGCCAAGTGAGATCATCAGTCTCATGGGACCTAATCCATATACTCTCCATCTCAGTCTTAATGACATGTCAGCATATCGTCAAGGAAATGACACACGTATAGTGTGAGTAACAAGAACAATTAATGCATTTCAATTGTAAAGGTTAGTGGGAAGACAAAACCAGTGTTTCCATTGCTACATATGTGAGTCATTAAAAGATACATGTGGCGCCTGGGTGGCTTGGTCGGTTAAGCATCCGACTTCGGCTCAGGTCATGATCTCACGGCCTGTGAGTTCGAGCCCCGCGTCGGGCTCTGTGCTGACCGCTCAGGGCCTGCAGCCTGTTTCAGATTCTGTGTCTCCCTCTCTCTGACCCTCCCCTGTTCATGCTCTGTCTCTCTCTGTCTCAAAAACAAATAAACGTTGAAAATAAAAGATACAAAGAGGCTAATTAAGAAGAACGAGGTTTACTAATATTTCTAGCAATCTTAGAGGAACTATTCAACTTAAATATTCCAAAATGAATACGAAGTGACTTCAATCATTGCTTCAAACCGCTAATTTGAACTACATAACTAACATAATCCTCAGGTTTTTTCGAACATTTTCACAGATAGCTTTTGCTCATTATCCTACCTAGGCTCACAACATACCCTTTTGGTATATAAGAAAGGCAGCTGAGCCATATGGGAGAGTTTGAGGATTCTCAAATGAAAATAAGAAAAAAATACATTAAAATTTAATGGCATTAAGATTTAATTTTTTTTTTAATGTTTATTTATTTTTGAGAGAGACAGAGACAGAATGTGAGTGGGTTGGGGCAGAGAGAGAAGGAGGCACAGAATCTGAAGCAGGCTCCAGGCTCCGAGCTGTCAGCACAGAGCCCGATGCAGGGCTAGAACTCACAAACAGTGAGATTATGACCTGAGATGAAGTCAGACGCCCCCAAGGCATTAGGATTTAAATGTGCTACCAAATTTAATAATAAAGACTTGCCAGTATTGTCTTTTTTCTTTTCTTTTTTCTTTTGATGTTTATTTTTGAGAGAGAGAGAGAGTAGGATAGAGTGAGAGAGAGCATGAGTGGGGGAGGGGCAGAAGGAGATGGAGACACAATCTGAAGTTGTGAGCTGTCAGCACGGAGCCCAATGCAGGACTCAAATCCACGAACTGTGAGATCATGACCTGAGCTGAAGTTGGATGTACAACCAACTGAGCCACCCAGGCGCCCCAACTTGCCAGCATTTTTAATCAGAATACATGTGCAGCAATTTTCCCAGCCCTGGTACCATGATTATCTTTTGTTTCTTTTTTTGGGGGGTGCATTCAGGGGAAAAGTAATGATCATGTAATCCACAGGACAAAATATCTGAAATCCCAATGAACATATCAATATATGAACTTCACTTGTTATCAGAGAATTGCAAATTAAAACAAGGAAGAAGCAGAAGTCCTCACTTAAAACTGTTCAGCAAAACCATCCAACCAACCAATCAAAACAAAACAACGAAAAGAGAAAGATATGTTGACCACGGGAATGTTGCTCTAATACTAACCTTGGCAGTAACAGGAAGCAAAGTGATTTATTATGCCTTCCTGAATGGGGTTAAATATTACTAAACCAATTTGGGGAACAGTTTAGGATACCACATAAATTTGAAGAATTGCATTGCCTACTCATTTGTACACACATATATACAAAAAGACAAGCGTAAGATATATTTGTAATACCAATAAATTGCTAGTATAAATATTCATGAACAACAGAAGTGATATATGCCCTGTAGTTTACACGTGTATGTTTTTATTTATGAAAAGAGATAGTATCTCACAGTTTAGCTAAAATAAATCAACATAGTATTTCAGGAAACAAATAGCAGAAAAATAGAAACAACACGATTCCATTTATATAAAGCATTAATTTATGAAAATGGTAGTGTATATATATTCTATGTGATCAGCATGTACATATGATAAACTATAAAGACATTCATGGACATACCCATTCTATTAGTTTACTAGGGATGATGTAACAAAGTATCACAGACTAGGTGACTTAAGATAACAGAAATTTATTCTCTCACAATACTGATGGCCACAAGTCTGAAATTAAGGTGTTAGCAGGGCCATCCTCCTTCTTAAGGTGCTAGGCTTATTTGCCTATTTGTAGCTTGTGGTCATTGGTGGCCACCCTTGGCCTTCCTTGGCTTGTGTCTGGGTCACTCTGATTTCTGCCTTCACCATTATATGGCCATCTTCACTTTGTATGTCTCTCTCTCTCTTTCTCCTTAAAAGGACACCAGTCATTGCATGCAGGTTAGCTTCATCCAGTATGACTTCATCTTAACTTGATTACACCTCAAAGATGTTACTTCCAAAAAACTCTCATTCACAAGTAAAGGAAGTTTCACCATTCTGTTTCGGAGGGGGCACATTTCAATCCACAACATTGTATGTCTGTAATTTCCATATATTTTTTTTTAATGTAGAAAAGAAAAGAAGGTGGGATTGGATAGTGGCCAAGGTATGTCTCATGTATATCATTCAGCTGACTGGATGGCACATATTCATTCATTTTATTTGGAGTGATCAAATAATTGTCTAAATTAGGCCACTTCCAGAAGTGAAATGGGATGCAATTAGTCATTATTCAAACATCACAAACCTAAATCAGGATCGTCCCAGACAACCTAGTTTTTGACAGATGAATAGACATCCTAGTTTTTATATTTTCACGTCAATGAAAATGTTTCAAAATAGAAAGATAATTATATTCAGGTATATTCACAACCATGGTTCGTGGCTTTTTTAAAAAGGAGAAAAAGTTCAGACAATACACTTGGATGCATACAGTCATACATTGTTATTGAAAATTAAGCTGATGTTGAACTTCATGGCAAATGGAGTAACAATAAATAAATAAATAAATAAATAAATAAATAAATAAATAAAATTACCCTGCCTTAAAAAATCCTGGAGCCCAGATATATTAAGATCTATCAGTATTTAGGGTTGACCAGGCAATACGCTTTCAAAGAAAGACAAAATTTGGAGAAAAAAAAAGTTAAAACCTTATTTGAACTTAAAGTAGAAACTTCCATAATAGTTGATTTTCATATCTTAAGCCAGCAATTTGAAATATAATAGCTTATCTTTAAGCCCGCTTACATGGGAAAGAGACATAAAGATAGGTACAACATTTTCTTCCTTACTTAAAAATTTAAGTTGGTATTTCATTATGTATTCAAATTTAACCTTCCTCTAACATTAAAATTCACTATCCAGGCTAAAAGCAAACATCAATTTCTCCAAAAGTCTGTTTTGACGATTTCAGACCAAAGTTTTGCTACCTGCTTTGGGTTTCCAAAGGGTACTTTGCAGTATACTTAATTAATGTATTCTGTTAAATACAATAGTTGTTTGTATAATATTCTATTTCCATATAAGTTTTTGAGACCATTTAGTTTAAACTAATACTTTATTCATCTTTGTATTCTCAGGAGAAATAGACAAAATATATTACATAAAGAAAGAGGCCATTAAATATTTGTTGAATATATATTATTGAGTGAATACAGGTAACGACCACATGTAGCACGTTACTGGGGACTTTGTGCTTAATTTTGAGTATCTGCAGTAAGGATATGATGTATTCATTCAAAAAACATGAGAAATAAGAACGCACATATTATTTAGAAATTTAATGATGTTTTGTTTAAAAATGTTATGATGATGACTCTGAACCACTAGTATATCTTCATTTTAGTTATTACTCTCTCTCCGCAAGCATTCTCCTCATTTGCTCATATATTGAATGAAATTTCCCATTTTAGATTAAAATCTTTTCTAAGATTTTTCTATCATTTGATAATAAATCCATTAAAGATGTTGGAAATTCAAGTCTTTTATCACTCCAGATAATTTGATTTCAGCATTTTTTTTTTTCAACCAATCATGGTGGCCTTATCATATCTTTTGGTAGTCCTTGTTATCTTCTAGAAATATATCCACAAGTGAGCAGACAAGATGATTCCAGATGATTCCAGTTTACCAGTGCAGAGGTATAATGAGTGTGTGTTGGGAGGTCCAGGAAGGAGGAGAGTTGCCAGAAAGGAGAAAGTGGAAATGAGAATTTACATAATTCAATACTCTCAAAATAATGTCTTTTCAATACTTTCTTAAAGGTGAAATATTGACACGAATTTTAAGGCTGATGAAAGAATAATAAATTTAGACAATTGAAAGCAACACCATAAAGCCTGTAGAGAATGTAGTCAAACATGGCACCTTTATATTCATTTGTTACCTTCACCAACTGTAGGAAAAGACCCATCCCCTTAACCTCATCAGGTCATATGCAGAGTTTTTCTGTGATATCCCAAGCTGGCTACACTTAGGCAAATAACAAGGTACTTAGTGACAGAAGAGAAACGTCATTTACACACGATCTGATCCATTGAGAAAGCCCTCTCTCTTGTGTTTATAACACTATGAAGGTAATTTACAATTGGTCTTTTTTGAAATTGGGACAATGTTTTCTTAATGGGTCTTTCTATCTGAAAACATTGCACTTTGCCTAGTGTTAAGAAGGAAACTGCTGTAGCCATCTATGTATTGTACTCATTCACCATCAAGCACATGCCCAAATGCCTCTTCCAATTTGTAAAGTGGTCTTTTGACTATCATTCACTGTTAGGAGAAAATAGTAAAGAGAAATGTCCCGTTTTGTTCTCCCCTGTTCTATGATTGCTCATTAGTAGTTTAATAATTCTTGTCTTCATACTTGTATCTGTAAAGAGGTAAACACCCTTGTTTTCAACTGAGAATAATTACATAGATTTTTGTTTGATTCTCTGAGTGCATTTTTCTGCTAAAGCCTTTTTCTATATTTAGAACTTCAAAAGCTAGTCGAGCTAAATTTCTAAAGAAAACTGTTTATATGTCTAACTGAGCAGTAAATGTAGAGGTGTATTATACTAATTATGTTGACAAGTGAATTTACAATCAATAAATTAATTCAATGCTGGGTAACTAGCATAATTAATATGGCTTTACATAAAATAAAAGCTCAAGGGAAAAATATGAAATTCTAAGAGAACTGAGGATAACTAATTGGCTATTACCATTTTTATTTTTTATTTTCAGTAACAGTTTGTATTATTCAAGCGTATTCACCAACATTATTTCAATTATTTTTACCTTGTCCTGCTGCCAAATGTATGTCAAGTCACAAAATTAAGCTCAAAGAAATTTCCTCTGAAATTAAAAAAACAAAAAAAAAATGACTGAGACAAAGATATTTTTATTATTTACCTTTTTTTTGAGATCTGTAGATATATTGAAATAGGTCACATAATACAAAAATTGTGCAATAAGAATTCTTTTTTAGTACCATGAAAATACCAGCATGTAAAATTTTATTGACATTCCTATGACCACAACAGTATCTTGTATTTCTATAGAAGTTTGACAAACCTAATAATAAAACACCCCCATTTTGAAGGCAGAACTATTTTCTGCATTGTTTATAAAATGATCTTTGCATACTTATAGGCCTACAAACACTGTGGGTGCTACAGTTATGGATACTTTTGGAACGGTGTCCCTCTTGATTCTCATCTTCTTCTGGCCATGGAATCACACAAGAAGTTCTACGGGCTTGACGTAGCAGCGGACCACACACTTTGTTTGAATTCTTTGATTCATAATCTGCAGTTCTTTTTACCAGAAAGAGAGTTAAAAACAAAAACAAAAAAAAAAAAAAAATAGAACTCTAGCCAACCAACTTACTAAAATAATCCTCTCACAGACTCTGAGGTGATCTTTAATATCCTACCTCCTACTCCCTGTCTCTTTATGTAATTTCATTCCCCTTGGATGCAGGCAAGGCCTGTCACTGACTTCTAATGAATCCCTTGACGTGGTTACATTACATGGCGAAGGAAATGGGATGTCACTGCTATGATTTCATTATGTTATACATCAGAATCCACCTCAATGGACTAGAATGAAAGGTTCTCCTTGCTGGCTTACTGGAGTAAACATCCGTATTGAGGAAGTTCACACGGCAAGGGAGGCCCCCTGGGAACTGTGAGCAGCCTCTGAGAAAGCTGAGGCTTTTGGTCATTCAGGCACACGTAAGTGAATTCTGTCAAAAATCTGAATGAGCTCGACAGCAGATCCCTCCTAGTCAAGCCTATAGATGAGAACAGCCCAGCCGACACGTTGGCTGCAGCTTTAGCGAGACCCTGAGCCCAGGGCCGACCAAAGCGCTCGACCCCTGAGCCACACAATGAATGTTTGCTGTTTGAAACTACTTAATTTGCGTTGTGAGAATCGTGCAGAAATGATAATAATAATAATAATAAAACCATATTGAAGTATAATGGATCAAACATGCAAAATATATACATGCATAGTTTTCTTACCTTTCTTGGTAATCGGTGCTACAAAGATGGGTTTAATAAAATGTTGATTCGCTTCATTGGCCTTACACCCACACACTCGACTAGGCTGCAGAAATAGCAAGGCACAGAGCCATCAGTCTACAATAACCTGGAGCCAGACAGAGCTTATAAGAGGTTCAGTGGGAGAAGAAAATGGTAAGGTGTGGAAGAATACATCGTGCAGCAAATTTAGGAGCAAGTATTGGAAATACGTCAAGGAAAAGATCCAGAATCTACTTCTAATTTTTTTTTAATGTTTATTTATTTATTTTGAGAGAGAGAGAGAGAGGGTGTGCAATTGGGGGAGGAGCAGAGAGAGAGGGAGAGAGAAGGAATCCCAAACAGACTCTGCACTATCAGTGCAAAACCCAACGCCGGGCTGGAACCCATGAAAAGTGAGATCATAACCTGAGCCGAAATCCAGAATCTGATGCTTAACCACCTGAGCCACCAGGCATCCCTCAGAAGCTACTTCTAACTGAAGCTCCCAGTCTCGTTGCATCCAACGAAACCTGTAAATCGGATAGTTTCTCTATCTGGCAAATGAGGTCTGAACCTGAAACTTCATGGGATAGAGTTCATTTTCTAACAGTAAGGAGATCTATGCGGGTAAGAATAAGCTCATTCTTTCTAACTTATCAAAAAATTATTTAGGACATCCAATAATGAAGGTCATCCTATAAACTTATATACATTCTTAAAACAGAAGACTATATTGATTTGTATCTGACACATAGAGATAGTCAAAGATGTATTTTACAGATGCCAGTCTGGTGAAGAGCAATTCGTTTTGAATGTGCTCATCTCAGAAACAGAATGTGAAATAAACATGCATTGCCTGTCAAAATAACATGTTTTTCATGTCACATTAGGTTATTTGATGGGGAGATGTCTATTGTAGCTTTCAGTTTCCATACATGCCACAGATATGCTAAAATTATAATGTATGATTGGAAAGTGCTATACATAACAATTAAATAGCCTTTAACAAACAGGGTGTTTAAAGGTTTTTAATATAACTGACCTCTATTAATATGACAACAGAGGGGCGTCTGGGTGACTCAGTCGGTTAGGCATCCAACTCTTGGTTTCAGCTCAGGTCATGATCTTGCTGTTTCATGAGTTCGAGCCCCACCTCAGGCGGCACGGAGTCTGCTTAGGATTCTCTCTCTCCCTCTCTCTCTGCCCCTCCCCTAATCATGCTGTCTCTGTCTCTCTCAAAAGAAATAAAGAAACAAAAAATATTTTAAAAAATTAAGACAACAGAATATAATAGAATCGCACTTTTCTTGTGTACTTTGCAGTGTAATTTTTTAAGAAGGAAGAGAGAAATTAAAACTGTAAAACTGATGCTATCTGCCTTTGTTCTTGGGGAAGGAATTTCTGCCATGTGTTCTGTGTTCAGTACATATGTGGACCTGCCATGGCTATTTCTGTGTCTCTCTATTCACTCACTGGGTCATACCAAAGCAAATCTACATACTGGGGCCTCTCATCCGAGCATTGGATTTTAATACACTGATCTAATGTTTTTGATCTATGGGTGGAGACTGGACAACAGACCTTTGTTCCTGGCCATTCCTACTCAATATTTTCTTCTGTAACATATTTTCCTAAGGACATTTTATCGAATGAATTTAAATTCACTTAATAAAATATGTGAGAAATACACTCTTGGAATTCTCAGAACCCTAAGATAGCTTAACTGTAGTTTGAATAAATTCAGAATTGCATTTAAGTGAAATATTATAAATTTAATATTATAAATTATAATTTATAAAAAATTATAAATTATAATTTATAAAAAAATATAAATATATATTTTAAATATCCTCAATTTTATTATTTGATTATAAAATAAAGGAAAATTTAGACAGCCTTAACAGAACAGTTATCCAAATTCGCGATTTTAGTTGGTTATAAATTTTTTTTTTAATTTTTTTTTTTCAACGTTTATTTATTTTTGGGACAGAGAGAGACAGAGCATGAACGGGGAAGGGGCAGAGAGAGAGGGAGACACAGAATCGGAAACAGGCTCCAGGCTCTGAGCCATCGCCCAGCGCCCGACGCGGGGCTCGAACTCACGGACCGCGAGATCGTGACCTGGCTGAAGTCGGACGCTTAACCGACTGCGCCACCCAGGCGCCCCAGTTGGTTATAAATTTATAATGGATTATCGTTGCAAGGCAAGTAAATGGTAGAATTTCTCTAATCTGCATTGATTACAGATAGGCAACAGTGCTTCACTTTGTGCCAGTCATATCATGTCTGAAATAGACTGAAAGAAAATAGAGTAAAACCCTATGAGAATTCACATTGCAATACAATGTCATTAGGACTCCAGTCATCTACTTTAGACCACTTCTTAAGGGAGCAGACTAATGTTCTTTTCCTTGGGGAATATTGAGAAAGACACAAATGTGAGAAAGGAAGGCCAAGAAATGTACTCTTCTTGGAAACCTCATCTTGAATGTTCACAAGGCAATGGGTGAGACCCAGCGTCCCTGGAGGCGTATTTTTAAAAGAGAAGACTATACTGATTTTGTGCCTCAGTGCAATCCCTATGGAGCCATCAGATTGGCTCCAAATAACTGTAAATTCCCTGCGTTCTTTTCTGGGAACTTCACCTAGCCACAGGTGTCATTAACATTCGAGTCATCCAGAAGGACCTCTGGGACTCTTGAGCTGCCTGGAGTCTCTCTTGCTATATATTTAGTCTCAGGAAGTCACAGACAAAATGTTGAAGAATCTTTTTTTTTTAATTTCATTACGTAAATGGGGCCCAATTTATTAAGAAGAAATGTGAGTAGCAAGGGGCTATATAGAAGATTTACATATATTATCTTTGATCCTAAGGAGTGTAACACAAAATTTATACAGATAAAGAATTTCTTTTGAAATAAACATTTTAGTAATATGATAAATTGAAATATTCTTGCATCCAATAACTTGAATACATCATCATTTAAATGGATTAATTTGAGAGTCTAGTTAACTATTTCTTCAAATATAGCAGAAAAAAAGTCTGAAACTCCGGGTGTATGTGGTTAGATGACCACTCTCACAAGGAATCTCATTCCTGACATTTTATGTTTCTATGTGATCCAAAAATGTTTAAAATGTAAATGTAGGTGGAAACTGTGAGATTACTTATAGGGGAAATAGGATTCTGATATTTTGAACATAGTAGAAGGAAAAGTTCTTAGAGGTTTGAATTAAATAGACTTGACTTACAACCCTACTTCAGTCATTTTCAGGCTAAGTGATTCTAGGCAAGCTACTTAAACTCTTGGGAATTAAGTTTCTTCATCTATACAATGGGAATAATAAGAGAAAAATCACAGAGTTGCCACTAACATCGCATAAGAATGTGATTATAAAATGATAATCTCAGGACTGTAAAACTCCATCAGAATAGAGAAATGTGGCAAATAATCTGGAAATTGTGTGGCTAAAATGTGTAAAATATATAATAAAACCCAACATAACTACTTAAAATGTGTAAATATATAACTCTGGACATTTTATCTGCAAAGCCTTCTTAGGTGTTTTTGTTTTGTTTTGTTTTGATTTAGTCTTTTACACTGATGTGTATAAATCTCTTGTAGCTCTTGATATTTCAGACTTGTCTCAATGCCTTCACCTGCAGAGTGAACTCTTGGGCTTGAAAATGTTTCTTAGGCCCTCATTATCTGTCTTTCATTACTTACTATACTCGCTCAAGGTAATGAAACATCAGAAAATATTATTTGTGTTAATTTATTTTAGGAAGAACTTGTGATTTTACCATCAATGATGTAGAGATATCATAAAATGAACAAAATCATGTCCTCTTATTTGCTTTATGTGATCTTTGGATATAGTTGTGCATCATCTGTTTTATGTTTTGTGTTGATAAAACATCACTTGTTAAAAATCTAGGCAAGCACACATTTTTGTTCCATCTGTTTTTAGTAAGAAAAATACAGTAAATAGGAGTCATGTTGGCAGGGAAAATTAGTTTTCCATATGCATTGGTATTTTTATGATATTTTAATCTCAGATGAGAGTAGGTGAGACAAAGAATGCTCCAGGTTGATCAGTTATATTGTTATTAATATGAGTTTACCTATGTGTCTCTATGAGCAAATTTGTTGCCATTGTTGATCAAGGACAAAATACTAGAATAAGCAATTGTAATTTTTTTAAATGTCTATTTATTTTTGAGAGAGAGAGAGAGAGAGACAGAGCCCGAGCAAGGGAGGGAGGGCAGAGAGAGAGAGGGAGACACAGAATCGGAAACAGGCTCCAGGCTCTGCACTGTCAGCCCAGAGCCCAGTGCGGGCCTTGAACTCACAGATTGTGAGATCATGACTTGAGCCAAAGTCAGGTGCTTAACTGAGCCACCCAGGTGCCCGTAGAATAATCAATTTTAAACAAGCACTCATTTTACATAATGCAATTTAAAGTTATTTTTAAATATCTATTCTGTCCATGGCACAGTGTTAGATACTGGGGATAAAAATATAAACAAATAATAGTCACTGACCTCAAGAACAGATTACAATGACAGGGATATAAACATATTTGTTATCTAGGAAATAATGGTTGCTAACGGAAGTAATGTAAAGTTATAAAGTGCTATAAGAACACAGCCAGGGGAATAATTAACACTGCTTAACAAAGGTGTTCAGTAATAAGATAGATAAATAATCCCTTAGGAAAAAAAAATAGTTCACATAGAATAGAAAATAATGGTAATATATTACATAATGAGGATTTAATTTCAGACTGCCCCAGAATAGGATGTTTTGACTTATGATTTTTCTGCTTGACAATGATGTGAAAGTAACACACCTTCAGTAGGAAAAAGTACTTCGAATTTTGAATTTTGATCTTTTCATCTGGCTAGCGACATGTGATAAGAGCCATTCTAACAGGTAGCAATTAATATCTCACTGTGGTTTTGACTTGTATTTCCCTACCAATTAGTGACTTTGGGGCACCTTTTCACATACCTGATGGCCATTTGTGTGTCTTCCTTAGAAAAATGCCCATTCAGGTCCTTTGCTCATATCTTAAGTAGGATCACTTACTTTTTGCTCTTAAGTTATATGAGTTCTTAATGTGTTTTGAATATTAACACCTCATCATTTATGTGGTTTGTAAATATCATCTCCCATTCTGGGGGTCACTTCCTCAATTTATTGATGGTTTCCTTTGCTGTATAGAAGCTTTCTTATCTTGATGTAGTGCCACTGAATTTTAGCTTACGTTACGTGTGCTTCTGGTATCTTATCCTAGAAATCATTGCCAAGACCATTATCAATCTTTTTTCTATGTTTTCTTCTAGAAATTTCACAGTTTCAGATCGTTTACATTTAAGTCGTTGACTCATTTTGAGTTACGTTTTGTGAGTAGTGGGAGAGAGAAGTCCAGTTTAAGCTATTTCACACTGAGGACCTGGGTTTTCATTTTTTCTCCTACAATCTAGCACTTCATGGACTTGTATATTTAATATGCATGATTTCCAGAGATCCAAAATCTTATACCAGGATAGTGAATAAACCCATGTTTTATTTGTGGTAATGGCTGAGAGGTTTTTAGGACGAGTTAAATTCAACATTGTTTTTCTTCTTTGTTTCATTTAAATTATAGAGCAAGTTACAGACCACAACCCTTTTCTTCCCTTTGTAAAAAATTAAGTCATTTATATACTTAAAACACATGTACTGAGGTCTAGCCATTCCTGAATACTATTCTAGGTGTTGGGGATTTTAAAATAATAGTAGTCATGATAACACTAACAGCAATGAGAGCAAAACCAATTATTTAAGGAGCCGTTGCTATCAAATAATATACAGGTATCAAAGTCTTGCCTAGTATTTTTCATTCATTATGAAAACGCTTGGAGTTTTGCATTTTGTTCCTCATTGAGGACAATGAGCTTAAATTCAGCTATTCTCCTCAGGTAAAAAAAAAAAAAATCTAGGTTCACATTTGGGTGCCTGACTTGGGTCTATCACAAAACTCTATGTGCTTAGCTGAACCATGTTAAACCAAGACAGCCATATTCATGAATCTGGGGCAATGAATTTAAACTTCATTGGAACTTTATAACTTAAAGGAATGTCCAGGAACTTAGAGGTAAAGACACAAATCAGCTCTCAATTATTTTCAAAATGCTATGGCTCATCTTTACTTTGAGTAAGTTGCTTTACTTTTGATGTTAAGTCCCAACATATTTGAGGAATAGATGTTGAGAATGGACCAAGAAAATGACTATGATGAAATTTGGGAGTGTAACGTGCTTTAGCAGAGGAAAGACCCAGATTGTTATTTTAGGATGCTTTGGTTTCAAAGCAAAACAAACAAACAAAGTCAAAAACACCAAGAAGGCAGAGGGTCTCAGTGGTAGTAAAGGTCAGAACAGGAATAGAGAAATAATACTGGGTCCCAGCAAAGACAAATTTCTTGTAGCACACCCAGTATATTGTCTCTCAGTTATCCGTTCTTCCATTCTTTCTTGCTGACAGAATGGCACATCTGTTCTGATATCCACCACTCGGAGAAGGTGACTATAGCATCAGTTTCAGGGAAAATCATGAATCTTTTAAACTGATCAAACTCTGTCCTTCACTAGTGACTGATTTTGCCTTAGGTATATTATGCAAATCTTGACCTGACAAAAAATCAGGTGTAGTATGTGGATGAGACCTCCAGGAAAGGTTTCTTTCTTCTAAAAGACATCATAAACATGTGCCCTTTCTAGACCTAGGATTATATTGACGTTTTTAAGGGTATCAGTCTAACATGAAAGAGAAGTTCCACAGGATAGAAAAGTAAAAAAAGTAAATAAAAATAATTTGAATTCTTAAGAATATCATTGAGTACCTGGGGTGCCTGGGTGGCTCGGTTGGTTGTACTTCTGCCTGACTTTGGCTCAGGTCATCTCACAGTTTGTAAGTTTGAGCCCCGCATCCAGCTTTCTGCTGTCAGCACAGAGCTCACTTCGGATCTTCTTTCCGCCACCCTCCTCGCTGCCCCTCCCCGGCTTCACTTTCTGTCTGAAAAATAAACATTAAAAAAATATTATCATTGAGTAGCTGATATGAAAATGCTATGTGACTTATTTCTCATATTTACATTTATTATTTTAACTGTGTTCTGCCTAGTTCACATCCTTAAAATGTCAAGATAAGCTGCAAATTCAAAGTAAAATGCAATCACGTATTTGCTCCTTCCATAATCCCCAAAACATAAGTCAACAAATAAGGGTATATGACAAATTAGGGGATAAGATGGCTTGAGTGAGCTAAGCCAACAATAACAATTCTGAATTTACTCTCTTAGAAAAGTCTGGAATTAGCCGTTTACAGTGCATCAAGATGCACAGGGACTTTATGAACTGCACTTTGTTCAGTAACGGATAGTCTTTTAAGGTTTCAGGTACTTTGTTCCTTTTTGAATTGGTTTAAAGCAAATCAAAGAACTGAAGACTTACCCCCATAATTACTTATCAATTGGAAGTTAGAAAGAAAATAAAAGAACCTTTAATTCTTCTTTCGTTGTCTTCATCCCCTTTGATCTATGTCCTATTGATGTGATCCCTGTTTTCTTAGATTCAGAGGGAGCTTATGAGATATTGTACTTTCATATAATCAAAATAAAATGTGAGAGGAATCAAAACTCTTTAGTTGAAAATTGATAAGTTTTGGTCCCTTGATTCAAGTTAAGCAAAGTGTAAGCTAATGCAATTTCAATAGATATATAACCATGAATTTTCAATTGTATTACGCATTCCTTCCTATCACAAATACTTATTGAACACCTATTTCTGTTGCAAGCATTCTCCTATGTTTTCAGGAAGTAAACAAAGTAGAAAACAGTGGTCTCTAACCTCAGTGAACTTCTATTGTAAAGGGAAAGTAAACAAGTACATGTATGAAGTCAGAAGTTATGCGGAAAAGCAGATCAGAAAAAGGGAATAGGAAAAGCTAGCTGTATATGTATATTTCTGGTATAGGGTGGTCATACTTAATAAATGGTAGTCACAGAAGGCCTCACAATTAAGGCAATATTGAACAGACACCTAAAAGAAGTTAATGGACATGTCATAGAAACATTTGTTCAAACCCTATTCCGAGGACAGAGATAAGCACAGGCCAAGGCCCCAATATAGGAATTTGTTTTACATACTCCAAGGAGGCCACTATTGCTGGAAAACAGTGGCATGTTGCAAGAGGGGATGAGACCAGAGAAATAGCAAGGGAACACATATTGTGGGACATTGTAGGCAATTAACTTTAAGGTTATTGGCTTTTACTCAGACTGAGAGAGGAATCCTTTGGAAGGTCTTGTAAAGAGTTTGCCCTACATTTTTTTTTTTTTTTAAGTTTACTTATTTATTTTGAGAGAGAGCGAGAGAGAGAGAGCGAGCAAGCAGTGGGGTGGGGTAGAAAGAGAGAGAAAGAGAGAGAATCTCAAGCAGACTCCACACCAGTAGAGGCAGTACAGAGCTCAATGTGGGGCTCAAACTCACAAGCCGAAACCGATTCTGTCACTTAACATATTAAGTTGCCCAGGCACTCCTGAAAAACAGAGTGTCTAAATGTGATTTGGGGAAAGATAGTTCTTAGCTACAGGGTGTTTTCTCAAGCATTATAGGATGTTTAGCAGTATCTCTGCCCTCTGTCTACTAGATAGGAGTAGTTTTCCCCAGTTTTACACTGAAGCCATCTCCAGACTTTGTCTCCCCCCGGAATGTGCCACTTTGGCCTGAGAATTATTTTGAGCTGAAGGTGCTTGAGACCCTGAAGACTCAAGAGAAATTTTTGCCCCTCCTTTAAGTACACAGAAGAATCTAAATTGGGATTCTTTCCCAGAATAAGGGTTATTAACAGAGATAAACTTTATCTCTGTTAAAATTGGGTCATAAAGAGTGACCCATCTTTCTGGTAGGACAAACATCTAATATACCAAACATCTGTTCTTCTTATCACCCTGTGAAGTACTGTCCTTTCCTTAGTTCAGAATTACATATACATCTCATTTTTGCCTGACTTTAAAATGTCCATGTCTATGTGGATTTTCTGTTTATGCCTATAAATTTGATTTTCTCTTGTTAATCTGTCTCATGTCAATTTGATTCCTAGTCCATCTAGAATTCTGTGCCTTTGAGGGGATAGGAATTCTTGGTCCTCAACAAAAGTCACTACTTTAAAGGAAAGATGACTTATAGAAGAAAGGATCATAAAATAAGGTGGAATTTACTCCTAAATTATACAAATCTCTATTAGTTTCCTACAATGTCTTTTTTAGATGTCCTAGAAAATGACATTTTTGAAAATTGCATTTAGTTTTTATGAAGTGCTTCATCCAGTAGGCAACATTTGAACTGGATCTTAAAGAATGAATAAAATAGGAGTAAAGACTTTTCAAACACAGAAATTAAAAATTGGAAAGACGTGCAATACTATGTCAACTGTGAAGGAAAAGCAGTTGATTCTGGTTAGAACCACTTTGGAAGGATGATACATAGAGATAAAGAGACCCATAGACACTGTAGAGGCAGAGATTCTAGACATTGTATTTAGTAGTTTCCTTTAGATGAGAGCAGCTGACCTTTTTCAAGGTGACTTGGCCATTTTCAAGAGGAAGAATTGCATGATATGATTTCGACTTCAGGAAGTTAATTGCATGGAGAATGGACAGAAATGGGGGACAACTAGGGACAATGAGGTCAATTAGCCCATGAATGTAATCTGGTAGTGCCTGATGACTGACAATGTCAGTGAAGTTGATGAAAAGGAACCAGTTTAAAGGAAACATTTGAACACGTTGTTGACCAGTTGAATGTAAGGATGGAGTGATAAGTGAAAGGATCAGTTACATCCCAATAGCTGTCTTTTGAAAGTACTGTCCAATTGTCTTCAGTGAACCAGTTTAAGAGATTTTCATTAACATGTTCAAACGCGAACATGATTAATAGAAAGAATGCTCTGATAGAAATGAAGGAAATCCTTCCTCTCTACTTTTCTCAAGGCAGATAATACCTAGATAACTATGTTTTTAATATCCTTCAAATGTGTTTAATGAGATTGTTAAGGATTTTTATGATAGCTGCTTATGGAGTACGGTTTGTTTTGGGTGATCATTGGGGAAAAAAAATAAGGTCTACATTTCCTTCTCTTATGAGTGACTTCTACTTTTACTTGAATACCTTGATGCTTCTTTATTTCTAGATCCTGCAGTGACATAGACTTCAGAAAGAAGCAGTTAATGAAATAAAAGCCTAGAGCATACAAAACACTCTTTTATTAACTCTGTGGCTGATAGGGCCAAACTTTCAGAGTAGTAAATCCCTTAACTGCTGGAAGGGCTAGAGGCTGATCTGGCAATCCATAGACTAAATCTAAGGGCAGCAAATTAAATGGCCTCAGAAAATTAAAAATCGCTTTTCAGTGAACATTCTTATCACCAAAAAACGGAACCATGATAAATAATATGTCATCTCTATTCTATCATAAAGGCCTATACATAGTAATTGGGCAGAATTAATTCCAATGAGACTCATTACTTTTTTCCCTGATGGCATAACTATAAACTGACATCATTAACTGTTGAATTTTTTTTTTGTCACTACACCAAACTCATCAGATTATTACTTCTATTTACGTCTTCACTTGTAGCTTTTTTTTTTTTTTTTAGTCACTGACAATAGAAATGCTGCTAGAAATAAATATGTTACTGAGGATTTATCTCCTTATAGATCTGCCTGAAAACAGTCACACAGCTGCATTTTTCACCTTCCCATCAAACTAAACAATTGATCTAAATTATAATCAGGATATTCTGGAACATTTTCCATAAATAATTCTTTTCAATTAATAATATTATCAAAGGAATGCTTTTGAATGCAAATTCAATGAAATATGATTTTCATTTTCTTGATATTTCACACTAATACATTTAAAATTTGCCAGCACATGAAAAATCATAACTTTTAAAACCAACATAAAATATAATGGGCTGAACTTTTCAAAGAGAAAAGTTATTCTTTATGAAACATACTGACTCATAGACCTTTCCCTGAGAACTGTTAAAATACAAACTGAGGCATATTAAAAATTTTAAGAGTTCAATTTGAGCAAATACCAGTTGGAACTGAGCAACTCCAAACCGCAAGTGGTTAGGAGGGCTCCCAGGACGGGAGCTCTGGGACGGACTTTAATAGAGAAAAGCAGAGGCAAAGGAAGAAGATTGATTGGCTACAGCTTAAAGCCTGGTTGGGTGTTTGTAATCCGGTGTGTTTAGGTTTCAATTTCATAACCTTGAGGCATTTAGAAGCTTATATTTTGGTTTGCTAACATAGATTCCTGCAACATTAGAAGCACCTCAGTCTAATGGCTTCCTTTTTTAATTAATTTAAAACCAACAAAAAAAACTTTTAATCACACACACAGGGCAGGGGAGGCAACAAAATAATCAAAACTATCTGGAAAAGATGATGCTGATTTTGATTAGTTTATTTTATGGCCTCATATCTGCATATTCATTGTAGTAAACTGGAAAATATGGATATTTTAACTTTATGCAATGACCATTATATAAGAGTAATACTTATAAAACATATATTTTTGTTTTATACAAATACTTTTTTTTCATATTCTATTTTTCATGCATAACTAGTCACAATCTGTTTTTGTGATACAGTAAAAAATGACAGCCAAGAGTGGAAATAAGCCCACATTCACTCGGACCTTGAATTATTCCTCCTTATTTGAGAAGTGTCCAACATATACATATGTTGCTAAGAACTAGTCCGGAGTGTTTTGATCTCTGCAATCAGATAAACAATACTTTGAACAGGTTTCCATTTGTTACTGAATGCAGTGCTTTTTACTACGGAGTAGTGTATAGACATGTGTTTGTAACATCATATAGAACAGTTATGCATGGTGATTCCATGTGTGTACGGGTATGCTACTATATTTCTGCTTAAAGTGGTAAAGTTGAAATAAAAAGAAATGGGTGTGAACCAGAGACTTCACTCTGGCCCATGTTCTATCACTCATATTGTTCAATGACTTTATTAAGTTCCTCTTCCTCATGAAACCTCTAAAATAAAGATTGTAAGGGCGCCTGGGGGGCTCAGTCGGTTAAGCGTCCGACTTCGGCTCAGGTCATGTTCTCACGGTCCGTGAGTTTGAACCTGGCGTTGGGCTCTGTGTTAACAGTTGAAGACCTGGAGCGTGCTTCAGATGCTGTGTCTCCCTCTCTCTCTGCCCCTTCCCCCCTCATGCTCTGTCTCTGTCTCTGAAAAATGAATAAACGTTAAAAAAAATAAAATAATGATTTTAATAAAGTAAACTGAATAGAATTATATGCATCTTCACGTTCCGTTAGAACAATTCTCTGGAATTTTGAACATGAAATTTGGTGACTTTTGTCTCTTAGATGAAAGTTTATTTTCAAAATATAAAATATTTGTGGCAGGTTCACATAATAAAATATTAAGTTATTATTGGCCTCTTTATGATTTTTCTCATCCTTGTCTAAACAAGAAGCTAGAGTTTGTAATTCTTTGTCTCTGAGAGTTTGAAGAAGCTCATGTTAAATGAATGTTTCGTTTCATGAATGTCCAGTTCAGTGAAGGAATAATGAATACTGGTCTAGAGCGGTTGAAGAGTATCAGAGGGTTGGAAGAATTTACTATCAAGACAGAAATCCTGGATATTTGGAAAAATTCTAAAGACTGTGATTCTCATCAGCTGTGATGACTGAATTCTGATTCCCAGTTGTGTCCTAGAAGAAATCTAAAGGGGAGTAGTTAAATGGCAACCCCAGGGATGCTGGCTGTTAAACTCATCAGTTTCCAGCCTCATCAAAAAGTTCAAGTCCTTTTTAATGACATTGAAAGAGCATAGAGACATATAGGGTTCACCCCTCCATGACTTGGTGCTAATTAAGATAGAGATACCTTTCTGTAACATGCTTTAATAGACTCGGAGGTAGAAATTTTCAACAGTTCAATATCAGGAATTTAGTATTGCATTATTTTGACAAAAGACACATGGGCAGACAGATGAAAAGGCAGAGTGGCAAAAGAAAAATTTCACTATGTATCACACAATGCAGTCCTGAGCCACATTCATACCTATGACTTACTATTTAACTTTCTGACAAACAAAAGTGCTAAGACCTCTGACCCTAGTGTTTAACTTCGTTCTTTTAAAGAACTGTTCAGTGACTTAACTTGTTTCCACAACTGTGAAATAAATATGTTAATATTTGAAATACGTCCTGTGATATTTTCCCTCCCCTTCAAAAGTGATGCTTAAAATCTGAGCTGTAACGCCAAATGTTCACGGGTTATTACATTTGCAGGGCTAAAACTGGGAGCAGAATGGGGCACCTGGGTGGCTCAGTCAGTTGAGCATCTTATTTTGGTCCAGGTCATGGTCTCATGGTCCGTGGGTTCAAGGCCCGTGGGTTCAAGCCATGGCTTGAGCTCTATGCTGTCAGCTCAGAGCCTGGAGCCTTCTTCAGATTCTGTGTCTCTCTCTCTCTGCCCCTCCCCCACTATTTCTGGGTCTCTCAAAAAATGATTAAATGTTAAAAAATTTCACAAATTATTTCTCCTTTGCAAGTCCTCTGATCTCTCCTCATCCTTTTTTCTTGTTTTGCATACTTTTTTTTTTTTTTTTACTTTACAAATTCCCACACGTTATTATGTCCTAACACTCCCTGTAGGGCATGGCATGATCATTTCTGTCTGAAGAGTGTAATGGAGAAGGCAGTGGGAGGGCTACAAATTGTGGGTAAGAGCTGCTCATTTTAGGAGTTTGATGAGTTAGGAATCAGAACTTGTTTCCTCCCTAATTCTCACTTTGTCCTATTCAACCAAGCATTTTATAAATATGGCGAAAGGAAGACATCACAATTTTGTTAATTTTGTTCCATCTTGTTAATGCTGTGACAAACACAGGCTTCTAAATACAATGTGTTCTCAAGTGGTCTCCTAAAATCCGGGTAGTTGGCATTTTCTTACTTGGTAAAATTGTGAAGGAAAGGAATGACTTCCAGATGAAAAATTGTTATCTATGTATCTAAATAAATCACATATATTTGCATGTTTTAACCTCATCGATAGTGTACATACTCATGCTCAGTAATTCTACATTTCATCTTCTTTTCATAGTTTTGGCTATTGGTAGCAGTAAATATATCTTTATTTTTAAGGTTTTTTTAATGTTTATTTTTGAGAGGGAGAGAGAGAGAGAGAGAGAGAGCATGTGTGTGTGAGTGGGGCAGGGGCAGAGAAGGAGAGGAACAGAGGATCCAAAGCAGTTCTTAGCTGACAACATGGAGCCCGATGTGGGGCTTGAACCCATGAACCATGAGATCATGACCTGAGCTGAAGTCAGACACTCAACAGACTGAGCCACCCAGGCACCCCAATATATCTTTATTTTAAAGTAGTTGTAATGTTGACTCCCATTTAATTAGCAAGGATTTCAAATGTCACTTCTTTGTGCTTTCTTTTTTAATACGCTATGCCTCAGGCTTCAAAAGCTTGAAAAGGCAATGCGGGAAAGTAGGTCCCTTTCCTGCCAAAATGAGCAAGTTTCGTTGTTTGCCAGCAGAAATTTCTTCTACACTTCAAGATTTTTTCAACGTGAGAAATCTTTTTGAAAGAAGTCCCATTCTCATTTGCAGATCACAGAACTATTTTCGCTTCTTGTCCATTCTCACATTTGGATAAAACAATTTTGTTTTTGAATGCATACATAAGCCACCTGGCTTGCTTTTCATCCTCAGCCTAATGGGTGAATGGAATGAGACTGCCAGCAGCTTGAAGCAAATCTAGAAAGGGCTGTTCTGACAATTTCTAACTCCTGAAAATAGCACACTGCCTTTCTGATAGTGTATTCAATTTATTTAAATTGTTGTGCTGAGGGAAAAATCATTTTTCCTTCTGTTGCTCTTTCCATTATTTTCAGCGTCCTTAGCCATTTGACTTGATTCACTGACTCTCAGATCGCTGTCACCTTCCTAAATACAACATTGAAACTAGATAACTTTCCCAAGGATGGAGGCTTTTAAATTTTTCACAGATCAAATTCAATTGCACATCCAATTAATTATTGAAATGTACGTATACAACATACATGGGTATTTTTGCAACTGGAGACAAGTTGATAATAGCTGGGCCTCTGCCAGTGTAAATATCCACGTAGGATTTGGATCCCGGCAAAATCTCTGCGATGCTTATTGACAGACTAATTTCTAAGGAGGGAAGAAAAAAAGGATGGGCTTCGGTTCCCTTTTGTCAAGTATTTATTATTTTGAGGTGGAAATGCCAATCAATATGTTTCTTCTCAAGATCTTTAATTTATATCTTGTGTTTGTGAGGCTTTTGTTTATTTATAGATGTCTCACCTTGTTTCACAAAGGATATAAAGTGACTTAAATACACACAGTACAAAAGGAAATATTGAAAACATGATTTGGAAGATAAATGGCTTAAAGGGAAAACATCAGGGAGAAAGACAAAGCCAGAAGATCAGAAAGGGCATGCTTTGGTGAAAGCCACTTTACCAACAATGTTACTAGTGTAAAGATAGACATGATCTCAAACCAGTCTAGAAGTTCATGAAAAGAAGATGGCATTGTCAGATCAGTAATTCGTGATGATAATGAAATCAAGATAGCTCCAGAGAGAAAGAAAATTATACCACTCTTAAAACTGACTTTTGGTTAAAATTCAGTAAAGTCAGTTCTTAAAGGGTCAGAATAATACAACCCGCATATTATTTTTCTGCTGTTGTGGAAAATACCTATTTAATTACACCAGTTAAATGCTTTCACTGTATCACTTAACCTAAGTCAGTTAAATATGAGAGTATAGTAAAGTAACAACAAAGGTAGCACTATATGCCATGACCTTGACTCAAGGATTTTTGATACACAGCCCTTCAGATGATTTTGATTTACAAAGTGAGAAAGGACGTAGGATGACCCAGTGGAGACTGCCATCTGATCCCTCAAAAAACAGTTTCAACCAACCCTGACTCTTCCATGAATATTAAAGTCTTTTACAAGCATCACCATCCAGAGCTTTCTATTAAACTTTAGCTCTTTGGCTTATTGTGACTTTCTTACCACAAAAGCAAAGCCTGAAGTAAAGTCAGTAAGGGCTTCAATCTTATAGTCTTCCTAACAGAAATCTCCACAAGTTTATAAAAGTATAACCTGTAACCACTTTTTATTTGATTTACAATAATACACCATAGCTTGCACTCTGTATGGAATAACTATGAGGTAACATACAATGCTGGCTCCCTAAATAGAAATGCAATTTCAAATATTTTGCAATTGTACTATATGCTTTCACTCAGGACCATTACTTATTTTAAAATGCAATTTGATACATCTGTACCTAAACCGATTAACTGCACGAAAGGTATCCAGTACTGTCACTACCGTTAGGTCCCCTAATATGATCAGTTTTACTCGGAAGTATATGCCGAAAATAAGAACAAAATCATTCTCAACAAGAGATGCTACCTCAGAGTGTTTTTGTACTTTGGTTTGTAGTCATCAAGCTGGGCCTGGCCTGGGAATCACATTAGAGTGTCTCGTCCCTGCTCCCAGAGACTCTGATTTAATCACCTTGAGGTAGGATCCAGTGAATTGGGTAGTTTTGAAAAGCCACTGAAATGATTTTAATAAGCTGAGATTCACCATGTTAAACCAATCAGTTCCAGCTTACCAGGAAATTAAAACAAGTCTAGTGAGAAACCTCCAGGCTCATAAACTGAAAAGATCAATTCGTTTTCTTAAAGTTTTCAGTTACAGCCAACTGCCCGGTTCTTCTAACATTTATTTTTTCCTGAAAATGTGGATGGAGTGAGAGATCTATGAAAACGGAGACGTAAAATTTCTAACATCCAACAGGATGTAAAATTACAACCCAAGACACGCAGTTTCTAACTTATGGGGGGAAAATAGTAGACACAATTTTTCATTTGAATGAGTTCTTGATATTAAAAAAAAAAAAAAGTACATTTATTAGATATAGTCTGAACACGTCCGGAGGTCTCTCTTGTTTATCCAAGGTCCTCTTCCATGGAGCAAATCAAAACCTTTTCAATCCAGGGAAAAAAATGTCAACTTTCTTATTTGAAATGGAGAAATTCACAGGAATTCTGGTTCAGATCACCTGCATTGGATTGGGACTTGATGGATCAGCCAAACAGAGTTCTTAAAAGACAAGTTTCAACCACCAAACTAGCGATCCACAAAGGCTCACTGTGGAGACAATGTCCGGTAACTATGGAGTGCTGTCTGTGGGTCAGGATTTAATCACAATGAGGCCAGGAAATGTCCCTTTCTGATAAGATCAGAATGGGCAGTATTTAGGGGCGGGCTCTTACTATGATTTGGTGGCACCTGCAAGCAAATATACCTTTTCTCCTATGAAAATAAACACATAAATTGAAGATAGTCATCATTGTCTCTATATACCAATAATATTCCTGGGTAAGATAGGCTCTACTGTTGTCTGAAGCCAAATTTGGTATAAACTCGATAAAATTAGGGAAAAGATAGATTTTAACACAAGTTGCATTTTTGCCAGAAGAGAAAAAAGGTAGTTTGCAGATATAAAAATTGACAACTGTATATTTTTTGGTTTGCCTTTAAAATTAGAGCCAGTAGGGGCTCCTGGGTGGCGCAGTCGGTTGAGCGTCCGACTTCAGCCAGGTCACGAATCGCGGTCCGGGAGTTCGAGCCCCGCGTCGGGCTCTGGGCTGATGGCTCAGAGCCTGGAGCCTGTTTCCGATTGTGTCTCCCTCTCTCTCTGCCCCTCCCCCGTTCATGCTCTGTCTCTCTCTGTCTCAAAAATAAAATAAACGTTGAAAAAAAAAATTAAAATTAGAGCCAGTAATACTATCTTAACACCAAGATGAACTAATTTAATTGCACTGATTAATATTTTATTTTAGGAACATACAATTTGGGGGACACCTGGGTGGCTCAGTTGGTTGAGTGTCCAGCACCCGACTCTTGATTTTGCTCAAGTCATGATCTCACGGTCAGGGGATTAAGCCCATGAGATCAAGCCCTGCATTCATTGGGCTCCATGCTGAGCATGGATCCTGCTTGGTCTCTCTACCTATATCATCTGTCCCTAACCCTCTCACACATTCTCTCTCTCTCTCTCTCTCAATAAATAAATAGACATTTATATATATGTATGTATATCTATATCTATATCTATATCTATCTATATCTATATCTATATCTACACTATTTTCAAAAATATATTAATCTAGGGCACCTGCGTGGCTCAGTCAGTTGAGCATCTGACTTTGGCTTAGGTCATGATCTCGGGGTCTGTGAGTTCGAGCCCCACATCAGGCTCTATGATGACAGGTCAGAGCCTGGAGCCTGCTTTGGAGTCTGTGTCTCCCTCTCTCTCTGCCCCTCCCCTGCTCATGCTCTGTCTCTCTCTCTCTGTCAAAAATAAATAAACATTAAAAAAATTAAAAAATATATATATATTAATCTGCTTAAAAGCAAAATAGTTCACAGTATAATTTTAAAAATACATTTCCAATTACTGGTTACTGGATATATTCAATTCTGTGGTAAAATATCCATATGAGATGGTATTTAAAGAACATCAGTAAATAGATAACTTATTTACCAAACTAATTCTCGTGCGTGTGTGTGTGTGTGTGTGTGTGTGTGTGTGTGTCTTTTAAGTTTCCAACTTCCTCTCCATCCCTAATGACAATGCTTGTTGTTTCAAATTAAAAATCAGTGAAATAACACAAGAGTATTGATTGAATTAAAATGTGAAAGGTCACCTGAGTTGCCGGCAATAAATAAAATAGAATACTTTTATATTTGAGGGGCCAACATTTGAAGGCAAAATTCCTTTTGTACCACAGGTGACATTTTAAAAATAAATCCTACTTATTATATCCTCTTCTACTTGTCTTAGAGTAGAGTAAGGACTGTAAAGACTGAAATATGTCATTTTTACCCCACCCCCCCCCCCTCCCCAATAGGGACTGCTTCATCCAGTGTCAGGTCACTATGTTGTTGTTGTGTGTGTGTGTGTGTGTATGTAGTTTTGCGTGAATGTGTTCTTTTTGAGAATCTCTCTTGGCTGTCCTTCCGTTTCCCTCCCTTTGGCAGGTTGCTGCCTTGCCTGTGGTGAACACCATATTTTCCTTTAGGGAACCTACTCAGCCCCCTGGCAGTGACTCAGTCCTCAGGTGCACTATGGCATGCAGCTAGTAAAGCTTAGCAGAAAAAGAGCAGACACCGGTTCATGAGCATCAAATCCATCATTCCAAACTATATCAGCCATTAGAAATTTATTAAAATTTGGACTGCTTTCTCCTTACTGGCTTCCATTTTGTGTTGAGTAATGAAGTGAGCAGTATAAACCATGTATGCCTTTGTAAAGTTTATTTTATTTAGGCATCTTTGCATCGTCTGCTCGTAGATGGATCTTTAAAAATACATAATTGTGTAGCTTATCTGGAACATCCCTATCATTAGCCTAATACACCTTATTCTGAAGTGCACATGGAAACAAGTCCGGGAAAGATCATATATTAGGTCACAAAAAAGTCTCAACTTAAAAAATTAAAATCATACAATATATGTTCTCATACCATAAAGAATGAAATTAAAATTAAAACAACAGAAGGAAATTTGGGATTCAAGAATATATGTAAATTAAATAAGAGACTATTAAATAATCAATGAATTATTGAAAAAATCACAAAGGAAATTAGAAATACTTTGACATAAATGAAAACAAAACCACAACATTTGCAAAATTCTGGAATGTAGCTGAAAAATGCTCTAGGGAAATAAATAACTATAAATTCTTATGTTAAAAAAGAAGAAAGGCATAAAATTAATATCCTAACCTTACAACATAAGAAACTGAAATAAGGAAAAAAAAACCCCAAAACACTAAAAAAACTAAACTAAGCAAACAGAATGAAGAGAAGACTGAAATTACTAAAACCAGGAAAGAAGTAGGCTTATTACTACTCACGTTATAGAAATTAATAAATAAAAAAAATTTGTGCAAACAAAATAGATATCTCATATGTACTGAAATATTTTCTAGAAGACACAAACTACCAGAAATAATTCAGGAAGAAATGTAAAATCTGAATATACCTATAACAAGTAAAGTCATTGAATTACTAATCCAAAGGACAAAGCCCAGGTGGCTTCCTTGGTAAATTCTACCAAATGTTAAAGGAGAATTAATATCAATTATTTATACATTCCTCCATAAAAATAGAAAGGTTGGGGGTGGGACACACTTCCCAACTCATTCAATGAGTCTAG
Organism: Leopardus geoffroyi; assembly: GCF_018350155.1. Taxonomy (NCBI): domain Eukaryota; kingdom Metazoa; phylum Chordata; class Mammalia; order Carnivora; family Felidae; genus Leopardus; species Leopardus geoffroyi. The sequence goes on along the minus strand of NC_059326.1, from coordinate 217,190,568 downwards.
AATTACCCTGATAACAAAAGCAGACAAAAATATAGCAAGAAAAGAAAACTACAGACCAACATTATATATTGATCAACATAATAGCAATCAAATTCAGCAACAGATAAAATGATTATATTTCATGATCAAAGTGGGATTTAGCCACGAAATGCAATATTGGCTTAACATATCAAAATCAATCTGTGCATAAACCATGTAAGTTAGACAAAGGGCAAAAACCACATCATCATCTCAATAGAAATGTATTTGACAATATCAAACAACACAATGAAAATACTCAACATGCTAGAGATAAGAGGAAACTTCTTTGAACTCTAAAGGGTGTCTCAACTGCAGCTATCACCATCTTAATGTTAAAAGACTGGAAATGTGTCCTCTGAGATCAAGAAAAAGACAGAGAAACATATTCTCACCACTTCTACTTAACATTATACTGGAGGTTCTAGTCAAGGCAATCGGTCAAAAAAGAAAGAAAGGAAAGAAAGAAAAGAAAGAAAGAAAAGAAAGAAAGAAAGAAAGAAAGAAAGAAAGAAAGAAAGAAAGAAAGGCATTCAGATTGGGAAGAAAGACATAAAACTGTATCTATATATAGATGACATGATCTTATATGTAGAAAATCATAAGCAATCCACAAAAAGCATGTTAAAACCAATAAATGAGTTCTTCAAAATCATAGGATCCAAGATTAATATACAAAATCAGTTTTACTTTTAAACACTACAATGAATAATATGAAAATAAAATTGAGAAAGCATTCTGATTTATATAAAAAAGAATAAAATAACCAAAATTTATGTTTTTCAAAATAAATGTACACTGAAAATTGCATATCATTGAAAGTAATTAAAAAGACCTAAATGAACAGAAAGATGTCTCATGATCATTGTGATGATTTTTAAATTGATCTGTATGGATACAACACAATCCCTTTCAAAATCACAGCTGTTTTTGTTTTTTGTGGGGTTTTTTTTTGCAGAAACTGACAAGCTGATTTAAAAATTCATGTGACAGTGCACCTGAGTGACTCAGTCAGTTAAGCATCTGACTCTTGATTTAGGCTCAGGTCATGATCCCCTGGTTTTGGGGGGGGGGGGTGAGCCTGCATCAGGCTCTGCACTGCCAGCACTAAGCCTGCTTGGGATTCTCTCTCTCCCTCTCTCTCTCTCTCTCTCTCTCTGTTCCTCCCCTGTGCTCTCTCTGTCTCTCTCAGAATAAATAAATAAACATCTTAAAAAATAAAAACAAAAACAAAAGTGCCTGTGAAAATGTAAAAGAAACAGAACAGCTCCAAAATCTTGAAAAATAGCAAAGTTGGAGGAATCACACTTCCCAATTTCAAAACTTCCACAAAGCAACAGTAATCATTGCATTGTGTTAGTGTCACAAGGTAGACACATACATTAATGGAATAGAACTCAGAGTCCAGCAATAAACTTTACATTTATGGTCTGTTGATTTTCCATAACAATAACAAGAAAATTCAATGAAGGAAACAAGAGTCTGGTCAAGTGGAAACCTACATACAGATGAGTGAAGTTAGAATGATGCCTTATGCCGTTTACAAAAATTAGCAAAACATAGATCAAATACATAAATGTAAGACTTAAACCTATAAAACTCCTGGAAGAAAAGAGGCATACATTTTCTTGACCTTGGATTAAGCAATGGTCTTCTGATATGATACCAACACAAAAGAAATAAATGGCTCAGTAAAGGTACTCAACAAAATTGAAAACATTTCTGTTTTATTTTTTTTTTAATTTTTTAAAGTTTATTTATTTATTTATTTATTTATTTAAAAAAATTTTTTTTTTTCAACGTTTATTTATTTTTGGGATAGAGAGAGACAGAGCATGAACGGGGGAGGGGCAGAGAGAGAGGGAGACACAGAATCAGAAACAGGCTCCAGGCTCTGAGCCATCAGCCCAGAGCCCGACGCGGGGCTCGAACTCACGGACCGCGAGATCGTGACCTGGCTGAAGTCGGACGCTTAACCAACTGCGCCACCCAGGCGCCCCAATTTATTTTTGAGAGAAAGAGAGAAAGCAGAGTGTGAGCAGGAGTGAGGAGGGGCAGAGAGAAGGAGACACAGAACTCGAAGCAGGCTCCAGGCTTTGAGGCACAAACCGTGAGATCGTGACCTGAGCCGAAGTCGGACACTCAACCGACTGAGCCACCCAGGTGCCCTGAAAATACTTCTGTTTTAAAGTATACCATTAAAAAAGTAAAAGAAAACATATACTATGAGAGAAAATACTTGCAAATTATGTATTTGATAAGGAACTTGTATCCAGAATATATTAAAACTCTCACAACTAAATGGTAAAAAATATAAATGGCTTATTTTAAAAAAATGAGTAGAGGATTTGAAAGATATTTCTCCATAGAAGATAATAAGCACAGTGGAAGTCCAATGAGATATGTAAAAAAGGCTCAACATAGTCACTAAGGGAATGCAAATCAAAGCCACAATGAGTTATCTCTTCACACCCAACAGGTAGTCATAAGCAAAAATATAGAAAGTAAGCATCAGAGAAGATATGAACAAATTAGAACTCTCAACTATTACTGGTGGAAATGAAAACCAGTGCAGTTATTCTGGAAAATAGGTTGTCATACTTCATAATGTTACACGTAGGGTTCCCATGCTACCCATTTGCTCCACTCCTCCTAGATATACACTCAAGATTGAAAACATGCACATGTACAAATACACAAAAACACAAAAAAGCAAGAATTTTCATAGAAGCCTCATTCATTATAGCCAAAAAGTGTAAACAATCCAAAATGTCCATTGATGAAAAAAAGTGGCATATCCTTACAATAAAATAGTTTTCAACCGTAAAATGAAGTACAAATACATGTTATAATATGAATAAATCTTGACAACGTCAGGTTTGGTTATCCTCTTGTTTGTGGTTTTAATTTTTTTACGGTTTTTCACTTTTTATAGCCAGTTTAACATATCACAGAGGTAAGGAAATTTTGGCATCTGAATTTTGAATCTAAATACCTCTTTTAAAGTCTGTAATTAATGCGTGGCTCAGAAGGAGAATAAAGACTCTTCTAAGAGAGGGCTGAAAGACCCAACTTAAGCCCATCAGCAGATCCATGGAAAATAAGAATTTGAGTGGGCAGAATAACTTTGTAGGAATGATCCAATTTAGGAGTCATTAAACAAATACAAAAAATGTATTTTAAATTTAGGAATGATAAGTAACTCTGAATACTGTGTGATAGATTGGTGATTAAGAAATATGACAAAGAAGGGACATTTTCTTTTTTTTTTTTTTTTTAAACATTTATTTATTTTTGAGAGACAGAGAGAGGCAGAGCATGAGGAGGGGAGGGGGAGAGAGAGAGACACACACACAGAATCCGAAGGAGGCTCCAGGCTCTGAGCTGTTTGTTAGCACAGAGCCCGACGCGGGGCCCGAACTCACGAACTGCAAGACCATGACTTGAGCCGAAGCCGGACACTCAACCGACTGAGCCAGCCAGGCGCCCCAGAAGGGACATTTTCAATCACATGTCCTGCTGACCTCTCTCCAGCATATTTTATTCAACTGCAAGGGGCGAAGTGTGGCAAATTTGTTTACCTTTGGTGAAATTTTACTGTAGGTTTCAGCAAGTCTTTATTAAGAGGACACGATGGAGAGGGAACGAACCTCCTAAAATCACATTTGATCATGTCAATCCCTGGTACTAAAAGGATAACATTTAAACTCTATTGCAACATACAAATTCTTCAAAATCGTATCCTGCTCTTTCCAATAATCATATATACATATATATGTGCATATGTTCATATACATAATGTATGTATATACATCATATATGTAATTATACACATATCCATTAAAAAACATAATTTGAATCATTTTCTGGATATATTACATATTTTTCCAAATCATTTTGTTTGATTATTGCTATCATCATCACTTTTGGTCAGTTGACATACAATCTCCTCCATTAAAATTCCCTTGTGCCACCACTAAAATAATTGCTCTTTCAAGTGTTTGGTGACCCTATATTAATTTACATTTTAATTATTAGTAGTATTTCTTCTATAACACATAGTATATCTTTATGAAAAATAGAATACTTCTAATGTTTATTCTATAGCACCAGGAGATAGTAAACTGCTCATTTACTTCTTTCTTCCTAAAATGACTAACTGATTGAATTATACGTGGTAGGTACATTCTAACCATTTTATTGAGTTAAATTTAATTTCTCTTTTCTGATATCTGATGTACTGATGTATCTACAAGGAGCAAACTAACATTCAAATAGACTGATGCTAAAAAACAAATAATTGAATTGCTTCTTTTGGTTAGCTCAATTTTTAGTAGGTTTCCATGAATCATTTTTTTCTCATTTCTGTTTGCACTTCTATTTGCACATATTGTTTGATAAGGTATTTTATATTTTTAGTCCATGAGAATGGTACTCATTGCAACAAATTTTGGCTGGTCAACTTAATCTTCAGAAACATTCTAGCCATGTTTCGTTCCTCTGATAATTTTAATAGCTTCTTGTAAGTCCTGAACTTGATTTTCATGGTTTTTCTGTAGTATAATAGTTCTTTCATATATGTAATTTATTACTTGAATTTTGCATTGACTTTTGCTTAAAAGATTGCTTTCTATCTTTGCCATTTTTTTAGCTGTAGCATATAATTTTGGAGGTGTGTAGAATGTAAACAAAAGAGTAAAAACTGTATTTGCCCCTTGGAATATCTTCAGTTTGGAAGGCAGTGTGTTTCTCTCAGTTTTAAATCACACCTTGGACACAATAAAGGAACACAGGTTTGTCTGTGTCCACTTCTTTCATAAATACATTGAAAATCTCATATTCGAATTCCAAATTCATATTCGAATTCCAAACTGAGTATGTGTTGACTTACCCCATGCTTTAAAGTGAACCATACAGGTTCAGGGTTATTTAAATAAAAATAATTGTTGCCATAAATATCGGGCTTTTTGATAAGCACTTTTATTTAAATAAGGTCTTTTCGGTTTTTAAAACTATGGATGTTTATAAACTATTTGCAATCTTATCCAGTATCTTTAAATGATATTTTGGATAAGTACTCTAATCAAACATGAGAAACTTATTTTTCCTCTTAGCCTTCTGTCTGTTGTATATTTATCTATTTCACATTCCATTTTGTTTCTCAATTTGCTGCTTCCACTGTCTAAAGCTCACTTAGGACAAGTTGACATTTTAATAAATAATGTGTAGAATACTTGCAACGGCAAGGAAAGCCAAAATAAAATCTAATAAACAATCAAAGCCTAGCCACACTTCATATCTAAACTGTTCAATGAGAAGATTTTTGTGCCATTCTGCCAGAATCCTCTGTCACCCTCATCAATTTTACTCACTTTTTTTCCTCCCAGATCACAGCTATAGATTTGATGGGAGTTTGTTGGAAGCCAAATGAGTAAAATATGCTTGGTTATGGTTGGCTCATTCGCTTTCTTCTTATTTCTTCCACAATTCATGTGACGCCTTTTGAATTTTGTAAAGCACTTTTCCGATCAGTTGGAAGTCAGCAAAAATTTAGCATTAATGAGTTCATTTCCACAAAAATTGGCTTATTACCATGCAGACTTCCAGTGTTATATACTAGTGGTTTTATAGTTATTTTCTCTATTCTTTTATAAAGATATTCTTTTACCTGCCACATGTGCAAATAATGACACTGGTAGGACTCTCTATAAATAATTGCAAGCAATAAAAATATCACTTCAATAACTGATGGTAAATTAACTGAGTAACATAAAATTTTTGTACAAATAAATGAATATAATAACTGAAAAAATGTCATTAACCCTATTCTTTAAAATAAATTTTATATAATGATCTATTATAATTATATCTTAAATAATAGGGACTTTTAAATAAAAGGCAGTCGAGATAATTATGAATATAGTTATCTTCAAAGAATATTATACATGAATGTTATGTACTCAACAGATATAAAAATACTTAAGGGTCATCTGGGTGGCTCAGTCAGTTAAGCATTTGACTTCAGATCAGGTCATGATCTCACTATTCGAGAGTTTGAGCCCCGGGTCGGGCTCTGTGCTGATGGCTCAGAGCCTGGAGCCTGCTTCGGATTCTGTGTCTCCCCCTCTCTCTCTGCCTCTCCCCTGCTCAGATTCTGTCTTTATCTCTATTTCTCTCTCTCAAAAATAAACATTAAAAAATAAAAATAAAAATACTTAAAACAAGCATCTGAACACAATTCATAAAGTCAATGATTTACAAAAGAAACTGATCAATATTATTTAATTTACATGTTTATTTCTGGTATAAGTGTTTATAATAATTTGTAAAAGTGAATACTAACTAATAAATGTTCTTTGACTGCTTTTTCTTCACCCTAGTTCATTGTCTTTCCTGATGTATTTAAAAGTAATGTTGGGGTGCCTGGGTGGCTCAGTCGGTTAAGCGGCCGACTTCGGCTCAGGTCATGATCTCGCGGTCCGTGAGTTCGAGCCCCGCGTCGGGCTCTGTGCTGACAGCTCAGAGCCTGGAGCCTGTTTCAGATTCTGTGTCTCCCTTTCTCTCACCCTCCCCCATTCATGCTCTGTCTCTCTCTGTCTCAAAAATAAATAAACATTAAAAAAAATTAAAAAAAAAAGTAATGTAAATAAATTATTTATCCCCAATGAAAAGTCCTATAAGATCATACCTTTTCAATTAATAAGTTTTTCTTATACAAAAATTGAAGGACAGTTTTTTATAAACTTACCAATTATTAATATTATTTTGTCTACTGATTGAAAGAGTAGACAATAAAACATACTGTGCACCAATATAATTTTTAGATGAGATTAAAGCTTAGATTCAGTGATTTAACTATATTCAATCTAAAAAAAAGGGTATTCTTGAATTACATTAAAATACAGACATGAAATAATCATTGCTTAAATTTATTGTAGAAAAATAAACTCACAATGTTTGTTATTTTGAAATTTATCACTCCAAGTGAATATTTGAGCAAATTTATTTTTCTAAATATATTGAACTATATTCTTTAGTAGAAAAATATGTGTTTTTCAAAGCTAGATTAAACATTTATACAAATGAACTTTGAGTGTTTTTATAGCACTGTGTACAAATACAAAAGAGGATATTCCATACTTAATAAGCATGAGTTTTACTTCTTTAATTTTGCAATATTTATTTATGAATATGGAATTCTTTTGTGTAGGATCAATTGATTATATGTAGTAGTTGGTGTTAATCCTTTCTTTTTTGCCCTCATACAAATATTTTTGTCGTAAATAAACACATATGTAGTCGTTTGGGGTGGTTTTTTTGCCCTTATACAAATGATACCATGTTTTATTATTTTTGATCCTTTTAACTTTCTTTTTCACTCTTAGTTATCATTTGCAAATTGTCACGTCTGTCATTGTTACCCCGTTGAGCTGTATGCTCAGTTTTTCCGAATTGCTCCTTTTAATTTATTCTGTGCCTGGAAAATGATTAGTAAGATTGGAAAACTGTTTTCTGTAGAGGATAAGTGAAGCTCTTAATTGAGCTATGCATGACCAATTTTATAGAAGGGGGAGCCAGACAAGTATTCCACTGTGTGTGTACATTTGATCTATAATAATTGCAATGTATTTTTAAATCTACATATTTAAGTACAACATAAACATTAGGCTCCTTTCACATTAAAAGGATCAGGTAGGTAGATAAATGTGATATCTTCAGTCAAACTTCAAAGGTCCATTTGTCCGTTATAATCCTTAGCCTTCTTTGCATATACATTGAAGTCTTGTGATTGTGTTATGGCCAATTGGATGACTGGGAATGGTGGAAGACACTTCTAGAATAGGTCATTAAAAGCATCTTGTGGGGTACTTTAGCTCTTTCTTACACTGACTCAGGAACTTTGGGAGCCATCTGCTTCTAATAAAAAAAAAAAACAGTGCTTTCTAGACTTGATGTTCATACAGCCATCCAGGGTTCTGGTTAAAAGACAAATTCTGATAGAACATATTTGTGTTGTGGTGTAAGATTGTACATTTCTAACAAGCTCTCAGATGCTGTTGCTGCTGGTTTGTAGAATTCACTTCAAGTAGCAAGGTTCTATTTTGTATAACCACAAGATAGACTGAGGGTTACCCAAACTGTATTTTTTTGTTATTTATTTGTTTATTTTGAAGGAGAGGTAGACAGCAAGTGGGGGAAGAGCAGGGAGAGAGGGAGAGAGAGAGATAATCCCAAGCAGGCTCCTCACTGTCAGCACGGAGCCTGAAGTGCGGCTTCAGCCCATGAACCATGACATCATGACATGAGCAGAAATCAAGAGGCAGACGCTTAACGCACTGACTCACCCAGGCGCCCCTTCCCCCCATTTTGTATTTTATTTTGAATAATTGAGCAGTAAAGCTTCATTCTTTCAAGTCAATGAGATACTGAGGTTTTATTGTTATACCTCATTATCCTAATTAATAAACTTAGTTTTTGTTTGTATATTTGTTTGTTTGTTTGCTGCTAAATCAACAGACTAGAGAGTTTGGGTTTGTATAAGCTTTAATGTGACTGTACTTAAATAATATAAAGTATAGGTGAGTAAACTCTTAAATTATACTGTATCATCTCTGGACAAAATGGCTAACAAGGACTAGATTCACCCTACCATCTTAAATAACTACTAAATAAGCCAAATATCTAAGACCATGCTTTTCTTTTTTTTTTTTTTTTTAATTTTTTTTTTCAACGTTTATTTATTTTGGGACAGAGAGAGACAGAGCATGAACGGGGGAGGGGCAGAGAGAGAGGGAGACACAGAATCGGAAACAGGCTCCAGGCTCTGAGCCATCAGCCCAGAGCCTGACGCGGGGCTCGAACTCACGGACCGCGAGATCGTGACCTGGCTGAAGTCGGACGCTTAACCGACTGCGCCACCCAGGCGCCCCAAGACCATGCTTTTCAAGACCCTGAACATTAGGCAACTAAGCACAATGAGCATTTAGAGACAAAGCAAATAGAGTGAGCCTTACATTTGCCCAAGCTTATGCCTTGAGAGAATTTCCAAGCCCTGAGCAGGAAGGGGAAACGCAGACAGAGTTCTGGGGAACTCACAGAGTCAAGAACTGAGCTGAAAGTCCAGGAACAGCAAAGAGAGAACAATGCCCAAAATGTATCCAAAATGAAAACTATAAACTGACAGATAAAAACAACTTGATGAAATCTACACGAAAGCAACGTGAAAATTACTCTAAGTCACATAATAGATTGCTTAATACCAGTCATAAAACATTCTTAAATGCAGTCTGAAAGAAAAAAAAAGATAATAATTAGCAGATTTCTCCTCAAAAATAACTCAAGAAGACATCAGAACATTTTTAAAAATGCTAAAACAAAAAAATAATCACCAAGAATTCTATACCAGTGAAACTGAAGGCCTTTTTTTTTGACAAACTAATCAAGTCATAATTCATCATTAGCAAAGAACATAATAAATACTTTAGTAATTATGTAATATTTAAAATATAGGTATATTTTTTTGGGTCGCCTGGGTGGCTCAGTCGGTTGAGTGACCGACTTCGGCTCAGGTCACGATCTCGCGGTCCATGAGTTTGAGCCCCGCGTCGGGCTCTGTGCCGACAGCTCAGAGCCTGGAGCCTGCTTCCGATTCTGTGTCTCCCTCTCTCTCTGCCCCTCCCCCGTTCATGCTCTGTCTCTCTCTGTCTCAAAAATAAATAAATGTTAAAAAAAAATTAAAAAAAATTAAATTTACATATATTTTTAAAAAATAATACGGTGCATAAAAGATAGTACATCATGGTCAAGTGGGTATTATCCTGTGAATATAAAATCAATCAAGGCAATTCACCACATTAGCACATTAAAGAAGGAAAACCATGTGATCATCTCAATAAATACAGAAAAAGACCTGACAAACTCCAACATCCCTTCCTGATTAAAATGTTTAGCAAAACAGCAATGGAAGGGATTTTTTTTTTTTTTTTTTTTACCTGCTAAGTTACATATATGAAAAATCCACAATTGACTTCCAGACAATTTGGTAAAAGACTGAATGTTTCTCCCTAGGAACTGGAACAGGATAAAAATGTCTCTTCTATTCAATACAAAGTTGCAGGTTTTAACCATGGTAATCAGGCAAGGAAAGAAGTAAAAGGCATCTAGACAGGAACTAAGAAGTAAAAATATTTTTATTTGTAGAAGACCCATTTGTCTGTAGAAAAATGTGATGGGATTAAGGAACTAGCAGGGCTAATAAGTGACTTTAGCTAAGTATTGTGGGATACAAGATTAATACAAAAATAAAGTTTATTATTATTTAATCAAAATTAATAATCAGAAACTGAAAATTTTAAAATAATACTAATTTAAACAGCATTTTAAAAACATGAAATGATTTAAGATAAATCAAACAAAGTTTGTGAAAGGTCTGTACCCTGAAAATAACAAAATACTTCTGATAAAAACTGAAGATTTCAAAAATAAACCTATACCAGGTCTATAGGTCAGAAGCTCCATATCACTAATATATCAATTCTTCCTAAACTAATCTATAAATTCAAAACAATCTCAATCAAAATCCAATTATTCTTTTTTGGAGAAATTGACAAACTCACTTCAAAACTCATATGGAAATGAAAAGGATCTTGAACTTTTCAAAGAGCGAAGTTGGAAGACTGACAGTATCGTTATTACAAGATGCACTATACTCCGTTTTTTAGGTATTTTATTATAAGAGGATATTGCATTTTGTCTGATCACTTTTTATGCATTAATTGAGATGATCATATGGTTTTTATCTTTTATTCTATTAATGTGGCACATCACATTTATTAGTTTGTGTGTGTTGAAACATCCTTGCATCCCAAGGATAAATCCCATTTGATTATGGTATCTGATCCTTTTAATATGCGGTTGAATTTGTTTTGCCAATATCTTTTTGTGAAAATGATCTTCAACAAATTTTATATGGGACGAACATGCCTCAATATAATAAGGCCATATATGATAAAACTATAGCGAATATCATACTCAATGGTGAAAGACTGCAACATTTTCCTTTAAGATCATGAACAAGACAAAGGTGTCTACAATCACCACTCATTAACATAGTATAGAAAGTCCTAATCAGAACAATCAAGTAAGAAAAAAAAAACACACATCAAATCAGAAAGGAGAAAGTAAAATTCTTGCTGTTTGCAGATTACATAATCTCTTTTTTTAATTGAATTATGGTTAATATACAATGTTATATTGGTTTCAGGTATACAGCACATTGATTCACCAATTCTAAAATTACCTAGTACTCACACCGTAACTGTAGTCATTACATGTCAGCATGCCCTGTTAGCCCAATCTTATTGACTCTATTCCCAATGATGTACTTCTCATGTGCTTGAAATTATTTTTTAACTGGAACTTTGTACCTCTTAATTCCTATTATTTTTTTTCCTCATCATCCACCCAATGTCCTCTTGCCTTATATATAGAAAATCATAAAGACTTAACCAAGAAAATGTTGGGATTAATGAACGGATTCCATAGGCTTGGAGGCCACAAAATCAACATACGCAATTTAGGTGAGGTGTTATACACTGACAACAAAAAATATAAAAAAACACAATCTGCCATCAGCTTCATAAATCTCTGTAGATTTGAGCCTGTTCTCTGCAATTGGTGATATACTTCAGAGGGGGTCCTGTGTATTATGATTGTTCTCCCCTGTTCTGAAAAGGCTGATCAGCACCAGGGATCTATAAAAATTTCCCAAACATTTTGGACCAATTGCTCATTAATTTTTGTTCAAAATTAAAGGTAGAATTATTACCTAAGTTGTTCTCCATATCAGTGTGCTCTTTACCTAGGGATAGCCTTGGTTTTTATTCACAGTGAGTCACTTTATAAATTCTGATTTGGAAACAGACAGAGAAACTTGATAAGTAGCTACGAAAGACAAAGAAGATAAAGGCAGAGTCAACTGGGGAGCATCATTGCAAAGGCTTGAAAGCCAAGAGCCAACTTAGCTGAACTTGGGTGAGTTGCTTCACTCTAAGCCTCACTTGTCTCACTTGGAGAATGTGGAATATAATTATAATTACCAAGGATTATTGTAAACATCAAATGGGAAAACTGGTGTACAATGCCTGGTGTAGAAAAAGCACTAAATAAATGTTAATTAATGTTAAAATAGATATACTCTATGTTATATATTTAAAAAGAAATATTATAAAAGTACTAATTCATATTCATACTTATTAGGTAACATACATTTTTAAAATTTCATAGTGGTATACACCATGCATTAAGTTGTACTTTTTTAAAAAAATTTTTAACGTTTATTCAGTTTTGAGAAACAGAGAGAGTGAGCAGGGGAGGGGCAGAAAGAGAGGAAATTTAGAATCTGAAGCAGGCTCCAGGCTCTGAGCTGTCAGCACAGAGCCCCACGCGGGGCTTGAACTCGCAAACCGTGAGATCATGACCTGAGCTGAAGTCAGCTGCTCAACAGACTGACCTACCCAGGCACCCCAGGTTGTACTTTCAATGAATAACTCATTTTGGTGGAGGCATCCTAGTTTATTCACTAGGCATCTGAATAAACCCATCAGTGAGAAATAAGGACTTAAATATTCAGAATATTTATAACCAGTATGAAAACTCTAATGAAGACTCAAATTAGAGTCAATTTATTTGAGTCAGAAATATTAGTTTTAAATGGATCCTACACCCACCACTTACATGATAAAAATTGAGTTTCTGAGTTCTGATCAACATCGAGTGCAAGTTGTTTTGAAGGGAAAATGTCTCACAGATTATTTTACTAAAGGCGAAATACCTAACTTTTTTAAAGTATTTATTTTGAAATTTTACTAACCTCAAAATAATTACAAAATTGTTACACTAGATTACAGCTAATTGTTTAGACATATAAGGGGATTTTGTGTCTACATGCTATTTAAGGTGGCTGTTAGTTTGATGGGCCTGGAGGAGATTATCACGAAGCTTTACTCATTTGTTTGATAATCATCTTTTTACTTATGTACATTTTATAATAGCCCCAGGCTAACTGCTATGTTTTCCAGGGGATTCTGTATAGAGATGCAGACAAGATCCTTTGGGGCTATTCACTGAAGAGAATTTGTTTAAAAATACATTTTCAATAGCTGGTACCTGTTTCTGAGTGAATTAATCCAGGGTCTCAGTATATCTCCACAGTAAACAGAAGAAAAATATATACCCCTAATTATTGTCCAGGAACCATTTCCATATTTTATCATCATTTCAGGTATAAAAAGCAATAAACAAAAAATAAATCATGTTTCTTGTTCCCCACATACATTCTCTTAAATGATCTATTTTTTTTTTAGTTTCAATTATTTTACACATATTTAATAACATCCTTTTCCTTGAAAGCACACACTGCTTTTCTCTATTTTTAAAGTCATTATTTCTTTTAATTTTTTAAATGTGATTAAGACAATTTTGCAGGAAATGGAACACATTGAAACCATATCATGAGATTGGCTCGGACACTGTATGTGTGTAACGACCACACCAATACTGCTATGAATATTTTGTACAGGTATTTATTGGACTATATGCTTTAATTTATCTTTGAATAATAAGTACAAGTGGAATAGTTGGTAATGTGATGTGTGTGTTTAGCGGTATGAGAAAATTCCAGAGTTCTATAAAGTGGTTGTAGCATTTGTGCTCCCAACAGCAAAATGGGAGTTCAAATTGATTCCTACTCCTGACCTTTGGAGTTGTTATTCCTTTTAATTTAGCCATTCTAGAAGATGTTATTGGTAGTTCATTGTGCTTTTACATTTTGTTTCCTTGATGAATAATGATAGTGAGCTTCTTTTTATACACATATTGGCCATATTTTCAAATACTTGCTCAAACCATTGTTTTGGGCTACCTTCTTTTGATTAACTGTGTCATTCAAATACTCTGAATCAAGTCATATGTGCGAAATAGGTATGGCATATGTTTTCTGCCAAAGAGTGGTTTGTGGTTTTAGATTTTTAATGGCATAAATATATTCAGAAATAAATTTAATGGCACAATCTGAAAACACTATACCTTTTTACCTTTTTTTTAATTTGCATTTTTCCTTATGTATTTTATTTGTCTTATTTGTCATCCTTACTGGCGTGAATTTTCTTCCTTGGATTTCTGCGAGAATATTTTTTGTGTATTTTTTGGTTTTGTTTTCAAAGCGTCAAGATTCACTTACTTTTAAACATCAGTGGTCATCAGTTCTCATGACCTACTATAAAACAAACTAATATTCAGTGTATAGTTTTATGGATTTTCATAAATATATAAATCCATGTAACCACTCAAAACCAAGAGGTAGAGCTATTTCTTGTCACTAAGAGTTATTTTGTTCCCCTTTGCAATCATTGTATATAACACCATGTGTCTCGTGCAAGCATCATCTGCTTTCTATTTCCCTGGATTTAAAAAACCTTTTCTAAAAGTCACGGAGAACGTCTTTGTACCTGATTCTGTTGCTCCATGTTATGGTTGAAAGATTCATCTATGTCATCACCTGTGTCAGTAATGATCATATTTTATTGCTGACCAGGATTCTGTTGTGCGAATAGATCACCACCGTTTATCCATTTACACGCTGAAGGATTTAAGGTGTTTTTAGGTTTTTGGTTATTGCGAATAAAGTTTCTATGAAGCTTTGAACCCGTGAAATATACATAGGTGTTCATCTCTTGTGGGTAAATAAGTACCTTGGAGTGAAATTTCTCAGCTGCATGGTAAGTGTATCTTTAAGTTCATAAGAAACTGCCAAACAGTTTTCCATAGAGGTCGGATGAGGAATGTGTGTAGAGATCTGGTGCAGAGAGCAGGGGAACGCCCACACGCTTGCCTCTCCGCTCTTGGGCTCTCCTTTTGCACTTAGTT